>NC_059160.1:65916896-66528316 GCF_019923935.1 Bubalus bubalis
GTAGTAAATAGCCTACTAGGTATCAATCAGATTATCAGGTATTAAAATGGAAATTAAATAAATACAGTTAAATCAGTTAATTAAAGTGAATTTTAAAAGGCTTAGCAAAGTAGAGCTAAATAAACAAAGAGACAATGATCATGGATAAGAAGACTAAATCATAAAAAAAATTGTGAATTCTCCCCAAATTAGTATCTAAATAGTATTGATATTATAATTTCAAAATTATTTTTCATGCAGATTAACAAACTAAATCTTATATAAAAGACAATATATCTCAGAATAGGCATTTTTTAAAGGAGAAAACAAGAGAGGTACTTGCCTTATCCATACGAAAACATATAAAAAGAGTAAATTGTAATTAAAACAGTGTGGAGTTAGACAAATGAATTAGTGGTATTTCAAACCCTAAAATGATGATGCTGTTAAAGTGTTGTACTCAGTATGTCATAAAATTGGAAAACTCAGCAGTGGCCACAGGACTGGAAAAGATCAGTTTTCATTCCAATCCCAAAAAAAGACAATGCCAAAGGATGCTCAGACTACCGCACAGTTGCATTCATCTCACATGCTAGCAAAGGAATGCTCTAAATTCTCTAAGCCAGGCTTCTACAGTACCTGAACCGTGAACTTCCAGATGTTCAAGCTGGATTTAGAAAAGGCAGAGGAACCAGATCAAATTGCCAACATCCACTGGATCATCGAAAAAGCAAGAGTTCCAGGAAAACATTTACTTCTGCTTTATTGACTATGCCAAAGCCTTTGACTGTGTGGAGCACAACAAACTGTGGAAAATTCTTAAAGAGATTGAAATACCAGACCACCTGACCTGCCTCTTGAGAAATCTGTATGTAGGTCAGGAAGCAACAGTTAGAACTGGACATGGAACAACAGACTGGTTCCAAATCAGGAAAGGAGTACATCAAGGCTGTGTATTGTCACCCTGCTTATTTAACTTATATGCAGAGTCCTTCATGAGAAATGCTGGGCTAGATGAAGCACAAGCTAGAATCAAGATTGCTGGGAGAAATATCAGTAACCTCAGATATGCAGATGACACCACCCTTATGGCAGAAAGCAAAGAAGAACTAAAGAGCCTCTTGCTGTAAGTGAAAGAGGAGAGTGAAAAAGTTGGGTTAAAGCTCAACATTCAGAAAACTAAAATCATGGCACCTGGTCCTATCACTTCATGGCAAATAAATGGGGAAACAATTGAAACAGTGAGAGACTTTATTTTTTTGGGTTCTGAAATCACTGCAGATGGTGATTGCAGCCATGAAATTAAAAGACATTTGCTCCTTGGAAGAAAAGTTTTGACCAACCTAGACAGCATATTAAAAAGCAGAGACATTACTTTGCCAACAAAGGTCCATGTAGTCCAAGCTATGGTTTTTCCAGTAGTCATGTATGGATGTGAGTGTTGGACTATAAAGTAAGCTGAGCGGTGAAGAACTGATGCTTTTGAACTCGGGTGTTGTTGGAGACTCTTGAGAGTCCCTTGGATGGCGAGGAGATCCAACCAGTCTGTCCTCAAGGAAATCAGTCCTGAATATTTATTGGAAGGTCTGATGCTGACGCCGAAACTCCAGTACTTTGGCCACCTGATGCAAAGAACAGACTCATTGGAAAAGACACTGATGCTGGGAAAGAGTGAAAGTGAGAGGAGAAGAGGACGACAGAGGATGAGATGGTTGGATAGCATCACTGACTTAATGGATGTGAGTTTGAGTAAACTCCGGGAGTTGGTGATGGACAGGGAGGACTGGTGTGCTGCAGTCCATGGGGTTGCAAAGAGTCGGACATGACTGAGCTACTGAACTGAACTGAACTTAAAATTTAAAAAACAACTGAATGTCTAGAAAATTAGCACATATAACAAAATATTGCTATCTATATTTGTCCATTTTTAAAAAGTCTTTACTGAGTTTGTTACAATATTGCTTCTGTTTTATGTTTTGGCTTTTTGGCCATTAGGGCATGGGGAGGGGGGGGGGGGTCTTAGTTCTCCAACCAGAGATTGAACCAGCATCCCTATGTTAGAAGACAAAGTGTTTACCACTGGACTTCTAGGGAAAACTCTATATTTTACATTTTAAAAACTCCTGAATTTAAATAAGAAAAAAAGTGCCAGGTATATAAACAGTCAATGTATATAAAAAGCAGTACAGATAGGTTACTCTATGTAAAGACAAATGTTTTACTTTATTAATAATCAAGAGAAATGCAAAAGTTAAGTGCTACTTTTTAACCACCAATTGGGCAAGCTTTAAATATTTGCCAAGTGGATATTTGGACCAGTGTGTGGGAAATAAACACATCCAGCACAGCTGAGAGCCATGTAGATAGATCTATTACTATTTAAAATGCTTGTAAGCTTTGAGCTACCAGTATGCTTCTCAGCAGACATCAGAGAAATGAGCACAAGGAAGCCTCTGCAGGGACTTCCCTGGTGGTCCAGTGGCTAAGACTGTGCTCCCAATGCCAAGGGCATGAGTTTGATCCCTGGTCAGGGAACTAGATCCCACATGCCATAACTAAGATCCTGTTCGCTGCTACCAAGATCCTGCATGCTGCAACTAACATGATCCCGTGTCCCAAAACTTAAGACTTGGTGGAGCCAAAAAAAAAAGTTTAAAAAAGGCAAGCCTCTGCAAAGTTATTCACTGAAGCGTTTGAACGATTGAGAAACGGCTTTGGTTTTATCAGTAGGGGAGTGTCTAAACAGAAAGAAATTGTAGAATAATGTAGACATGCAATTACAGCTATGATATAGTCGGTGAAAAGAGTACATTTAGGAATAAATAATCTATAATATTTGTTGAAAATGAATGTATATTCTCTATGATTTTATATTTGCATGCAAATGTATAGAAAAAAAATTTGGAAGGATTCACACCAAGTGGCTGTTTTAGGGTATGTGCTATGGATTGGAAAGGTATATGGTCAAGAGGGATTTCAGCTTCATCAGATGTTAGCAGAAACCTGATTTTTGTAGTAGAAAATGTTACAGCTTCTCTTATTTATCAGTGGGCCTACTGTTTAATTTGGGGAGTGCTCAATGCACCTGTGAGAGAGATGCATCCTATTGTGTTCACTGGAATACTTAGTATTTGATACACAAAATAGTAGGGTTTTCCCAGGTGTCTCAGTGGTTAAGAATCCACTTGCAATGCAGGAGACTCCAGTTCGATCCCTGGGTCTGAAAGATCACCTGGAGGAGGACATGGTGACCCACTCCAGTATTCTTGCCTGGAGAATCCCATGGACAGAGGAGCCTGGCGGGCTGCAGTCCATGGGGTCACAGAGTTGGACACAACTGGAGCGACTGAGCTCGCATGCACACAAAATAGTATCATGTGATATATGTATGTTCATATATGTATGTTCATTATAAATTATATCAGGACCAGATTATATATGATGTTAAAGATGCTTAATTATGATAGTCTCAAATAATTTAAGTTTTAAGAATGGGCTGATCACAGCAAGGGCCCCACAAGATCCAGAGTAAATTGATATACATGAAGTGAGAATAGCCCCTTCCTTATTTCTTTTGTTGAGTTTTACAACTGACTCGCTGAAGGTTAAAAATTTGGAAATGAAAATATTTTTCTGTGCCTTGATTTATCATAAACATCAGTGACTTCCTCATCTTTATGTTGACAGTTCAGTTCAGTTCAGTGGCTCAGTCGTGTCTGACTCTGTGACCCCATGGACTCCAGCACACCAGGCTTCCCTGTCTATCACCAACTCCCAAAGTTTACTCAAACTCATGTCCATTGAGTCGGTGATGCCATTCAGCCATCTCACCCTCTGTTTTCCCCTTATTCTCCCACCTTCAATCTTTCCCAGCATCAGAGTCTTTTCCAATGAGTCAGCTCTTCACATCAGGTGGCCCGAGTATTGGAGTTTCAGCTTCAACATCAGTCCTTCCAATGAACACCCAGGACTGATCTCCTTTAGGATGGACTGGTTGGATCTTCTTGCTGTCCAAGGGACTCTCAAGAGTCTTCTCCAAAACTACAGTTCAAAAGCATCAGTTTTTTGGCTCTCAGGTTTCTTTATAGTCCAACTCTCACATCCATACATGACTACTAGAAAAACCATAGCTTTGACTAGATGGCCCTTTGTTGGCAAAGTAATGTCTCTGCTTTTTAATATGCTGTCTAGATTGGTCATAATTTTTCTTCCAAGGAGCATGTTGACAGTAGCTTGTTTCTATTGTATTTTTGTTTCTCCTATAATTTCATCTCACTTTGCTTGGGCTTTTAATATATAGTACTTAGGAGTGGATGGTGTACAGAAAGAACATGAACTTTGGTATTAGGGAGACTGAACTTCAAAGCCTAGCTCTGCCACTTAGTAGTTTACGTGTGTGACCTTGGAAAAATGTCTTAACCTCTTCATTTAATAATGACCTGTATTGAGAGGACTTTATGATAATTAGAGAAAATTCTATGCATGCACTCATGTATCACAAACACACATATATGTAACCTAGATATATATGTAAACACATGTATATCTTAAGTGTTATGAGACCTGAAATCTAAAGCTTATACATGAAGATGCTTGTGAATTCATTTTCAAAATAAAACACTTTGATGTAATAGCAATTTTTTTCCTTTTCTAAAAACAAAGAATTCCTTTTTTTAATCTTATAATCCCCAGCTTCCTTTTAAAATTTTTGAGCCAGATCAAGGGCTTGGAAATCAAATAAATGACAAGAAAACACAATGCCCAGATCTACTCTGGAGGGAGCCTCAACCACCTTTGCACCCAAATGTTTGCAATTTTTCAGCCTTGCTTCATCTGTAAGTGATTCCGTTTCAGAGACCAGGAAGAGAGAAGTTAAAGGTCAAGGGAATCCAGTTCACTAAGGTAGTTTGTAACAATCAGTAGAACACAGAAAGCTGAGTGAAGTCGATGGTCTTCCTGTCCTGGCTACGAGCACCATATGGAAACCAAAAGGCGCTGGGAGGGTGTAGGGAAGAAGCTAAGGAAAAATAAATTCAGTTTGAAATTGTAATAAGAAAAAGGAAAATGTAAGGCTGACAAATACCAATAATAATTTACATCTGCCCCCAACTCAATGTTTTGAACCTTCCAACTATTTAAGCAAGGGTGTTTTTTAGGCCAGTCTTCTAATGCTCTTTATTTATTTATTTTTTTACTAAAGACCTCATTGATGTGAACATTCACCCACCAGGGATAATTTGTGGCAATCCTGGCAGCTTCATTTGCCTGAGTAACCCCACATCAAGGTTATGTTACTGTGCTGAGTTTACAAGACCACACTAGTGAGAAGGGGAAGGCTGTGGTGGGCTGTGTGCATGAAAATGGCAAAGTCCCAGCAGTACTGAATATCTGTGTATTTTTTATATATATATTTTTTGTTAATTTGATCGTTCAGTTGTGTCCAACTCTTTGCAACGCCATGGACTGCACCATGCCAGGCTTCCCTGTCCTTCACTCTCTCCAGAAGTTTGCTCAAACTCACATCCATTGAGTCAGTGATGCCATCCAACTATCTCATTTTCTGTTGCCCTCTTCTCCTGCCCTCAGTCTTTCCCAGCATCAGAGTCTTTTCCAGTGAATTGGTTCTTCTCATCAGGTGGCCAAAGGATTGAAGCTGCTATTTCAGCATCAGTCCTTCCAGTGACTAATCAAAGTTGATTTCCTTTTGGATTGACTGGTTTGATCTTACAGTCCAAGGAACTCTCAAGAGTTTTATTCAGCACTTCAGTTTGAAAGCATCAAGTCTTTGATGCTCAGCCTCCTTTATGGTCTAACTCTCACATCTTTACATGATTTCTGGAAAAACCATAGCTTTGACTGTATGGACCTTTGTCAGCAAAGTGATGTCTCTGGTTTTTAATATGCTGTCTAGATTTGTCATAGCTTTTCTTCTAAGGAGCAAGTGTCCTTTAATTTCATGGCTGCAGTCACTGTCTGCAGTGATTTTTGGAGCCCAAGAGAATAAAGTCTGTCACTATTTCCATTACACACACACACACACACACACACACATATACTTCAGTTCAGTTCAGTTCAGTTGCTCAGTCGTGTCCGACTCTTTGCGACCCCATGAATCGCAGCACGCCAGGCCTCCCTGTCCATCACCAACTCCCGGAGTTCACTCAGACTCACGTCCATTGAGTCAGTGATGCCATCAAGCTATCTCATCCTCTGTCATCCCCTTCTCCTCCTGCCCCCAATCCCTCCCAGCATCAGAGTATTTTCCAATGAGTCAACTCTCTGCATTAAGTGGCCAAAGTACTGGAGTTTCAGCACATATACTTACATGAAATATAGTATATTGTATATATTAGATGTAAACATGAAATAAAATAATCTTTAAAGTATTGTTAAATTTTCCAGGGCAAATATTCCTTTTCCAAAATATAACTTCCATAATGTAGAAATGAGACATAAAAGTCAAGAACTATATATTTCATTCATTCATTTAGTGATTTTTGAGTACTTACTAGGAAAGTAACATGTTGTACTAGAGAAGTAACACTGAACAAGCAGGGACTTCACACAGCTGATACTTTAGCAGAGAAAGGTGGAAATAATAAGAATGATAATAATAGAAATAACAATATTATTAATAATAATGAATTATAATCAACATTTTAGAATTATACCCAGGGTACTGAAATCCATCTAACAGGGGAAAGATAGAAGACTTTGTTGAGAAAAATTGTTAAAAAAATTTTTGTTTTGCTTTGAAAACTTGCAAATAGCCAAAGAATATGATCAAATTTGTGCTTTGTAAGAGCCTCCCGTGGAGAATGAATTTGATTTGGGGGTGGAGTCACACAGGATGAAGGTAGAACTTTTCCCAGTTCTTTGGGAGGAGTCTTCTAGAAGGCCTGATCCTTTCAAACAGGTGAAAACACATTAGGGAACTGGAAAATCCATTCCAGGACTGGATGCACATGTGTCAGCCTGCATGTGAGCATGTGAGAAGCAGGATGGTTATCAGGCCTGGTTCATCCTGGGCCCGGGGAGAGACGTTGGTTCACTGGTAGGCAGGTCGATGGAGGAGGCCCTCCTTTCTGAGTGCCAAGTGGGCAAGGGCCCATGTTCCCCTTGTGTTCTTCTCCCTGCAGGCAGGGTGCCTTTTCCAACTTGCCCATGTTTTGACTTGTGATCGGTGTAGACCTTCATTTGGCAAACAGAACTCTTATTCCATAGGAGATATTGCTATTCTGTTGTCTTGGCTCGTGACTCCTAGTTCTCTGAGCAGGTCTGCACTGTGTTTTCACAGCTGTAGAAATTTTCCTTCCTAAAATTGACTTTCTAAATGAAGCCTCAAGAGTTATAAGATATGGACAAACTGCAATATAGCTCAGAAAATCTTAAGAGTTATTTAAAATCAAAATCAAAACAATACCCCCTTTTTTATTGTCAGAAATCTAGAAGTTAATAAGTAAAATAATCTCACTAGTTATTCTCACCCCACCCCTAATTTCAAATCCACATTTATCTTGTAAATTCCGTATTATGTTGTCATTGAATCTGATTAG
This sequence comes from Bubalus bubalis, assembly GCF_019923935.1. Taxonomy (NCBI): domain Eukaryota; kingdom Metazoa; phylum Chordata; class Mammalia; order Artiodactyla; family Bovidae; genus Bubalus; species Bubalus bubalis. Next base: position 65,924,432 of record NC_059160.1, read on the forward strand.
ACAATATGGGTTAACTGCAGATGAACTGCTTCAATGCAGGTGGGTGATACATCTTCTTGGGACCAAAGCATATGCATGACCAGACAGCTGTTGCATGACTTCATGTCTAATCCTCGACATGTGGATCGTGTAAAAAATAACATAGAGGGAGCAGAAGGCCACTTCATCCCAGGAATATCTGAATCCTTCCAGCTAGAAGCTATCATTGAGCAAAATGAGTCGCTGCTAGTCTTAAAATGGAACAGAATTTGAATATTCTGAAATTCAACTCTCAACATTAAGCCAGACTTAAGACTCATCAATGAGAGTGTACCAAGTGCTTGAAAGGTTCTTGCTTTGCTGTAGAGCGTTTGATGATCTCTGATACTCAGAATCACAAAGAATTACACTCTAAGTAGTCACAGATGTCCTTGGAGAGGATGGTTTCTCATGCATACTGATATAGTTACGTTTGACTGTTTCATTTTCCTTTTGGCATGATATACACCATAGTAATCAAATCCAAGCTCTAATTTTACTTGCTGTGTTTCCACATTTATTTTGTTGATGACTGATACATGATTTATGAACATGTGCACTTCTGTCTACATGTATGTGCTAGTATTTCCCTTCTTTAAAGTTTGAGTGTTAATTTCTTTAGTAAAAGAGCTATTTTTAGCTGACTTGCACTCCACATATTTAGAGTAAAGTTTATTCCCTTTGATAAACATTTGCAATTCCAGAAGTAAGTTATAAAGTTTTTATGGAATAACATTTGAAATTATGAGAGTTTTGAAAATTCAATCCTTGGTGAGAATCTTTATCTGATATAGACTGAATGATTTTATTAAAAGCAGACTTCTACTTGAATCTGTAAATCTATCTTATCATCTTCATATCTTAATTGACTCATTATTCCATGAAAAACTATCAGACTTCATTGTAATTTTTTGTCTTCAGTAGTCATAATTTGGGGCTTCCCAGGTAACTCTAGCTTCCCAGGTAGCGCTAGTGGTAAAGAACCCGCCTGCCAACGTAGGGGACATAAGAGATTTGGGTTCGATCTGTGGGTCGGGAAGGTCCCCTGAAGGAGGGCATGGGAACCCACTCCAGTATTCTTGCCTAGAGAATTCCATGGACAGAGGAGCCTGGTGGGCTGCAGTCCATGGGGTCACAAAGAGTTGGACATGACTAAAATGACTTAGCACACACACACACAGTCATAATTTGGTTTTGTAATAGTAAATGTAGTATATAGATTTTTTTGACATGATCCTCAGACAGTATTTTTAGACGGTGCAATAGATGCCTTTGGAAACGTAAGTGCATATCATTTTTAAAACATATAAAAGCATTTGTAAAATGTACTAGGGACACATTGAAAGCAATGCTACAGTAAATCCTTTTGCAAAGTAAAGAATATTCATACCATGAATACTGACCACCTTTTATATTTGTTTTATCTTTCTGGATTCTTCTACTTTAGGATGTCCCTAAACAGGGTTGTTTTGCTCTGTGAAAGGATTAGAGATAAAAGACTGTCCTCTCTCAGATCTAACTTCTTCAGTAGCATCTTTTCCTCACTTCAACATCTGGTAAAGCAGCCTGCAGACAAGAAAGAATCTCCTGCAGGGAATGCAATTTTTGGCCTCCTTTGTAAAGAGGATTTGAAATAAAACCAGGCCTGGTTATGAGCCACCCATCCATTTTAATATAGCCTTTGCCGATTTCGCTTGGAGTAATCCTTACAATCATTCGTAAAGGAATTGCAATCTGCTGTGTTCTGTTTGTGGTTTCTGAGAGTCATTTCTCTGTCTTCTACACTCTTCCCTTACGACGATTTTCTCTGAGCCAGCCTGTCTAGCCCAGTCCTGTGTATAAATAGATCCAAGTTCGGATTTCTTGAGCACTAATGCCCTGCTATTGCTGGGTTATGTGAAACCCTTTCTTATGTTGAACACAAGAAGCCCATGATTATTGGTCCCACAGATTCTCACATTCTTAATCAGTTCCACCTGGCCAATAAACAGTAAAGCCAGGACAGCTTCTCTTCTGTGTGGGTTTCCTACTTTATGGGTAATAAAACTGTCCTCAATGTGATTTAGGAATCCCTTTGATGCCTGCTAGTTTACTGTATTGGTATTTCAGGGGTGTTGGCAGTCACTGGTGAGACTGCCCCACTGGCATCCCAGAACTGTGACAGTGAGCTCACTCGGCTAAATAGTGGGGGAAACACAGCTGGCATCACATTTTCTTTTACTGAGATCCATCAGAGAAAATTTAGAAATGGTTTTGTTGAAACAAGCAAGGTCAAGAGTGGTTAGATTTCTTTCAAACATAGAGAAAGGAAATAAAGAAGAGGGGATGGGGAGAGAAAGCAGGGATGAAGAAAAGGGACAAAGAAGATGGAATGTAATTTTATGATCCCCATGAAAATTCCATTTTTTTTTTTTGCAACGGTACTTTGTTAAAATCATGGCTTGAAATCAAACTCCTTGTCTGCAAGTTAAAGAAATAAAACTGGACTAATTATTAGCTTTTCTGTATTGAATGCGCTAGTAAGTAAAAGTGCTGTCTGCAAATTTCAGGAAAGAGAGGAGTATTAGCAACATTCTTTCTCAGTCCCTTTCCAGCTCCAAGTTTGAGGTCTTTTTATTTTCAGTGCATGGTTTTGGTAATATGTTGATGTTTCATGGGGGGTCGATTTTGTTTATCTTTTTATTTTTTCTGACCAATTCGTTAGGATATTTGAAGTGGGAAAACTAAATGGTGCAGGAGGTTAACGCCTATCAGATCAAAAGAGACAAGAAACTGGGGAGTCTGGAAACAGTGAATGCTTTGCAAACTTTCAGAGCTCTCATTGGTTGGCACTATTTATTTTGAACTATTTCTTTTAACCATTCTAACCATTAACTTAAAAATTGGAACTCATTTGGACTTTGAAATAGTTTTGTTACATCGTGCCCTTCTTTGTATTAGCATTACATACCCTTGTCTTTATTATTTGGTCACCGCTTGAATGAAATAAATGTCATCAGCCTTATCATTACTGTCATCATCACGTTTTAAAGATAAGTAATATTAATTGGCTATCATTTAAAGAGCTTAGGAGAAAGTTCTGTAATATATAAGAGAGAACTCTTCTGTGAGTGCCTAGTGCCCGAGAGTTACTTATCGAATACGTGATAATTATTGGCAACATCTGTGTATGCTTTTAAAGTTTTTTTATATGGGCCATTTTAAAAGTCTTTATTGAGTTTATTACAATATTGCTTCTGTTTCATATTTTTGATTTTCTGACTGCAAAGTATCTGGGATCTTATCTCCCCGATCAGGGACTGAACCTGTGCCCCCTGATTGGAAGACACAGTCTTAACCACTGGGCCACCAGGGAAGTCCCATCTGTATATAAAGATCCACAGTTTCTCCTAAAGTATCCTCCCCCAAAATCAGTTAATGTACCTTAATGAATATTTTTAAAATATTGCTATAGTTTTCTAAAACTCTCACTGTAAAGATTTACTGATCTATATTGCAGATGGTGAAATAAGTAGAGACAGTGCAGTGTGTTAACCATGAGCAGGATCTGTGTGTGTGTGTGTGTGTGTGTGTGAATGTGTTTAAGACTATTTAACAAACATGTACTGAGCACCTCTTATTCAGGTGTTGGGTACTGTAATAAGTGCCAGAACTATAAAAATAAATAAGACCTAGTCCCTATTCTTGAGAATTATATAGTATGATGCAGTGACAGATTTTCAAATAAATAATTATAATTGAAAGTGGTAGTACTAAAATAGAGGCTGACTTTGCCTGGGGGAATTGAGGAAGACTCCCCAAAGAGGTGCCTCTTGAACTGAGTCTTGAGTGACAAACTTGGGTTTGGTAAGAGCAGGACAGAGAAGAATATTTTGAAGGGAGAAGTCTGAAAAGGCATCAAGAAGTGAAGTACATAACCTGTCTGGGAAGAGCTGGAGTACAGAAAAAAGGGGCAAGAATTAAGCATTGAAAGTTCTTTTCTCTGCCTAAGTTTTACTTATTAGTTGCTCTGACAAAAAGTTTATGAGGGAGTAGGTTGACGCTTGTGAACAAATTCCACAAATGTAGAGAATTGGAAATATTATAGAATAAGAGTGAAAAATACAGCAATTTGAAACCAAAATGATGGAGTCTCTAGCCAGTACTTAATGACCACATATCAAATTCTTTCAGGATTATTATAAGTGCTTTTATTAGTTTTTTATGCATTCATTAATAATTCACATTTAGTCTTTTAAAAGGTATTTGAAACAATAAGGATTTTGATAGCTTTATATATTTGACCAAAGTTAAAAAAGTAATTTCTTACACTTATATAAAGTCAACATTTCTAGTTAACTTTAGAGCAGAAAACAATTTAAGCATTGAAAAAATTGGATTTCAGTAAATACTAAGGGTGAAGGGAAACAACTTTGTTTTATCTTGGTTTTTGTCTACATGAGTTAATATGTGTAATACTTTGTGTCATGTGTTTCCCATGGAAAAAGATTTACTCAAATAGTAATAAGTTGTTATGTCATCCTAACTGAAACTTGACAAGCAAGAGATGCTCAGTTAACTTGCTCCTTGCAGCAAGCCCACCTCTTTCACACTTGGGGCAGCCAAAGAGTGACATGGCAAAATATCGTTTGAAATGCTTACATTTCTAAACTTAAAATAACATAGAGTAAGACTTTGGCTTAGGAAGTGATGTGGGAAACCACTAAGGAATATGTTACTGGACTATAACAAGTTTTTTTTTTTTTTCCCCCATGTGTAATTATAATTTCCTAAGGAAAATTTAAATATTTCTGCCTGTATTATAGAAAATTGCTTATTGAAAAAAAACAGGATATTATTTAGCCTTTAAAAAGAAGGAAATCTTATATGCTATAATACAGATAAACCTTGAGGATGTTATACTACATGAAATAAGGTGGTCATGAAAAACCAATATTGCACGATTCCATCTATGTGAGTTATCTAAAGTAGTTAAACTCATAAACAGAGGGTAGAATGGTGGTTGCTAGACATTGGGGGAAGCTGAAAATTGTTGTTCAGTAGTATAGAACTACTATTCTATAGTAGTATAGAATTTCAGTTTGACAAGATGCAAAATTCTAAAGATCTTGTGAATATATTAATAGTTTACTATACTGTATACTTAAAAATGGGGAAGATGGTAAATTTTATGTCCATATATTGTTTACTATGATTAAAAAAGCAACAAAGCATCCAAAGGTATTCATTCTACATGAAGATTCACATTAAAAGCAATACATTTCATGATACATCTGTTTAAATCTTTGTAATGTAGCATGAACATATTTTTGAGACTGGGCATATACATTTTTAATTTAAATCAGTTAAAATAACTGAAGATACAATGTGTAGGATTGTATAGGATATGAAACTGTCTGCTTTAATTGATGTTTTCATTCTACAGGTGAGTTTTTTTCTACTTGTAGATGTTATTCTTTGATAAAGGCAGTGTTTCATGCATGTGAGCAGAAAACCATTTCCTTCCCCTGAAATCACACTTCATTGTTACTCTATTTACTTCATACACAATAAAGGCTCATCCTGCCTCCTTTGCATTGCTGCCAATGGTGTGAGAAATCCTTGAGTGAGGAACTATTAATATAACAATATACCTAATATCGTTATACCTAAATAGACTCCTGCAGGGCACAAACAGAATCTTGTGTGCACCAGGACCCGGAGAAAGGAGCAGTGACCCCACAAGAAACTGACCCAGACTTGCGCGGGAGTGTCCAGGAGTCTCCAACAGAGCTGTGAGTCAGTGGTGGCCTGCTGCAGTGTTGGGGGCAGTGAGTATAGCAGTACATGCATGAGATCCTATCTCCATTACCTCCACTGTAGTTTGAAGTGAAGTCGCTCACTCATGTCCGACTCTTTGCGACCCCATGTACTGTAGTCTACTACAGTAGGAGGATGTAAGTACTTAGTACTTACTACTTACAGTAGGAGGAGTGTACTACTACACTCCTCCATCCATGGGATTTTCCAGGCAAGAGTACTGGAGTAGGTTTGGGGGAACTTTTTGTACTGAGCATGGCCCCGCCCATCAGAACAAGACCCAGTTTCCCCCTCAGTCAGTCTCTCCCATCAGGAAGCTTCTATAAGCCTCTTATCCTTCTCCATCATGGGGCAGACAGACTGAAAACTATGGGCCCAAAGATGGGCCCAATAAAGGATAGAAATGGTACCTAACAGAAGCAGAAGATATTAAGAAGAGGTGGCAAGAATACACAGAACAACTATACAAAAAAGATCTTCATGACCCAGATAATCACGATGGTGTGATCACTCACCTAGAACCAGACATGCTGGAGTGAGAAGTCAAGTGGGCCTTAGGAAGCATCGCTATGAACAAAGCTAGTGGAGGTGATGAAATTCCAGTTGAGCTCTTTCAAATCCTAAAAGATGATGCTGTTAAAGTGCTGCACTCAGTATGTAAGCAAATTTGGAAAACTCAGCAGTGGCCACAGGACTGGAAAAGGTCAGTTTTCATTCCAATCCCAAAGAAAGGCAATGCCAAAGAATGCTCAAACTACCACACAATTGCACTCATCTCACATGCTAACAAAGTAATGCTCAAAATTCTCCAAGCCAGGCTTCAACAGTACATGCACTGTGGACTTCCAGATGTTCAAACTGGTTTTAGGAAAGGCAGAGGAGCCAGAGAACAAATTGCCAACATCCGTTGGATCATTGGAAAAGCAAGAGAGTTCCAGAAAAACATCTACTTCTGTTTTATTGACTATGCCAAAGCCTTTGACTGTGTGAATCACCACAAACTGTGGAAACTTCTTAAAGAAATGGGAATACCAGACCACCTGACCTACCTCTTGAGAAATCTGTATGCAGGTCAAGAAACACCAGTTAGAACTGGACATGGAACAACAGACTGGTTCCAAATAGGAAAAGGAGTACGTCAAGGCTGTGTATTGTCACCCTGCTTATTTAACTTATATGCAGAGTACATCATGAGAAATGCTGGGTTTGAAGAAGCACAAGCTGGAATCAAGATTGCCAGGAGAAATATCAATAACCTCAGATATGCTGATGATACCACCCTTATGGCAGAAAGTGAAGAACTAAAGAGCCTCTTGATGAAAGTGAAAGAGGAGAGTGAAAAAGTTGGGTTAAAGCTCAATGTTCAGAAAACTAAGATCATGGCATCTGGTCCCATCACTTCATGGCAAATAGATGGGGAAAAGGTGGAAACAGTGACAGACTTTATTTTTAGGGGCTCCAAAATCACTTCAGGTGGTGACTGCAGCCATGAAAATAAAAGACACTTGCTCCTTGGAAAAAAAGTTATGACCAACCTGAAAAGCATATTAAAAAGCAGAGACATTACTTTGCCAACAAAGTCTGTCTAGTCAAAGCTATGGTTTTTCAGTAGTCCTGTATGGATGTGAGAGTTGGACTGTAAAGAAAGCTGAGCACCAAAGAATTGATGCTTTTGAACTGTGGTGTTGGAGAAGACTTTGAGAGTCCCTTGGACTGCAAGGAGATCCAACTAGTCCATCCTCAAGGAAATCAGTCCTGAATATTCATTGGAAGGACTGATGCTGAAGCTGAAGCTCCAATACTTTGGCTACCTGATGTGAAGAACTGACTCATTGGAAAAGACCCTGATGCTAGGAAAGATATAAGGCAGGAGGAAAAGTGGATGACAGAGGATGAGATGGTTGGATGGCATCACAGACTCAATGAACATGAGTCTGAATAAACTCTGCGTGTTAGTGATGGACAGGGAAGCCTGGTGCGCTGTGTTCCATGGGATCACAAAGAGTCGGACATGACTGAGCGACTGATCTGAACTGAACTGATACCTAATATAATGACCCTGGGAGTTTGAGAAGCTCTGGGGCTGCTCTTGAGCAGTGCTTCTTACTGAAGGATTTTAGTCAGAGCCAGGAGGAACTGGGTGGACAGATAGTGATGAGACCATCCTGAAACACATTTCCTATTTTCGTTTGTTTCAGTTTTGGGCTGGTTGCAACCAGAGTTGTAGTTGTGATAGTATTTCCTGAGTCATGGGATTTTCTAAGCCTCTGGCAGCATCTCTGGGGTATGTAGAGGCGATGACCCGCTTCTGGAGTTATCAGTCATCCATTTCTAAGACTATGAGATTACCTAGATTCTCTGGTTAACCTCAGATATGAATATTACCAAAGCAGGTAGAAACCTCACCTTCCATTTGTTGATGTGTCCACTAGCAAATCATTAAGAATTTTCACAGGAGTTTTAGGAAGGATACTGCTCTCTGCTTCTCTTCTTCCTCCTGTCGTTTCACTTACCATCTTATAACATATTGTATAATTTACTTATTTATTATGTTTTTATCTATGTTCCCTCCACCCATCTCCAGAAAGGCAGAGATCTTTCTGTTGCTTTTGTTCCCTGATGCATCCCACACATCAAGAATGGTGCCTGGCCTGAGTAGATATCCTCTAAATATTTTTGAAATGAGATAGTCACAGATTTAAACCTCAAAAGGATTAAACAATGTATGCTTTCCTTTGATTATGAATGCATACACCAGTGACGTCCAGATCTCTGCCTCTCTCTACCTCTCGTTAGAACTCCAGCTCAACCTTTAGGCTCTTGTAAACAATCACAGGGCTTCCCAGGTGGTACAGTGGAAAAGAGTGCCTGCCAATCCCAGAGATGCAGGAGATGCAGGAGATGACTGAGTCAGACATGACTGAGCACACACACACACACAGAGCCAGTTATTAAGCATTTCTGAAACTATTCTTGTAAGTGGTTGCTATGTACATGCTCAGTCGCTTAGTTGTATCTGACTTTTTGCAACCCCAAGGGGCTGTAGTGTGCCAGGCTCCTCTGTCCATGGGATTTCTCAAGCAAGGATACTGGAATGCCTTGCTGTTTCCTACTCCAGGGGATCTTCCTGGTCCAGGGACTGAACCTGAGTCTCCTGCATTGGTGGGTGGATTCTTTACCACTGTGCCACCTGGGAAGCACATAACTGACTGGTACTCTAGAATTCAAATGTAGGGTTTTATACTTAAGAGCAAGATCATGCTATCACAGCCGTGGTTCAGTTGAAGCCTAGTTATTGTGTAACTTTGGCTAAGTTGTTTAAATTCTCAAACTTAGTTCCTTCATCGGTAAAAGTGCTACCATAATATTTAATTATTGGGATGCCATGAAGTTTAAAGGATCTTATTTTGCACACTTTAAGCTCTCAATGAGTGGTAGCTGCAATGAGAAGGAATAATTATTCTGATAGTTAGAATTCCTTTATCACAACATTTCTAAAAGTACTTTAGTACATACATTTTAGTATGACTGATGTTGCCCTATGGAAAATCAGTATAGCATTCATTTTTCTCATATTTCCCTCTAGCAATATCAGGAAGGAATTGTCCAGAATAAAAATGTTACTCTTTATATAAATCAAGGTTCAGCTGGTCATTTCTTGCAAGTCATTAAGTGACTCACTTGAGAAAATCCCATTAACTATGATTTCCGCTGGAAGAGATGGAAAAGGTAGAGCATTTTCTTTTTCTACCATTTTTACATTTCAGGCAAATTCTTAAATGCATTCATATTTCTTGAGTAGAATTCATGGTAAATAACCAATTTCCTGACACATAGTTTTGATCATTTTAATCTCCCTGATTTGTTCTCGGAGTGAATTCTGAAGGCTTTACCTTCACTTGAGGGACCAGAATGTGAAGACTCTGAGTGCTTTGTGAGTTGATACAGAAGTTCTAGGCTGCAAGCCCCTGCCTACTATTCATCTGTCTTTTAAGGAACCAGTAAGAACTCAAGTAAGAACTCTGGTAAGAACTAGTCAGAGGGTGTATGGAAGTGACTCCTTTGGTGCTGTCAGTAGCTGCTGTGTGATTTTGGGCAAATCATTTCCCCTTTTTGAATTGTATGATGTTTAATGTCCATTTACAAATTATGTATTTATTATTATTATATTTTTGCCTATTGTGTGTCTTCATTGCCTCACGGGCTTTTCTCTAGTTGCAGCAAGTGGGGGCTACTCAGTAGTTGTGGTGCCTGGGCTTCTGGTTGCAGAGCCTCTCTTGTTGTGGGAGCTTCTCTTATGGGGTGCAGGCTCTAGGGTGGGCGGGCTTCAGTAGTTGTCTCCTGAGGGCTCAGTAACTGTGATTTCCAGGCTTTAGAGCACAGGTTCAATATCTGTGGTGCTCTGCGGCATTGGGATCTTCCCGGATCAGGGATAGAACCCTTGCCTCCTGCATCAGCAGGCTGATTCTTTACCACTGAGCCACCAGGGAAGCCCTAATGTCCTTTTAAAGTAAAAAATGCTGTCCTATGAAGGTAGTGTTACTGCCTTTTTGAAAACTGAATTCTTTCACAATGATAATCTTGGATATGCAGGGACTTTGATTCTAAACAGTCTGACAAAATGAGTAATTTGATAAGCCCTTATTTACACATAAGTAAGTTAAAAGATCTTCCCTGATAGCTCAGTTGGTAAAGAATCCGCCTGCAATGCAGGAGACCCTGGTTCCATTCCTGGGTCAGGAAGATCCACTGGAGAAGGGATAGGCTACCCACTCCAATATTCTTCAGTTTCTTTGTGGCTCAGCTGGTAAAGACTTGGTTGCAATGTGGGAGACCTGGGTTTGATCCCTGGGTTGGGAAGATCCCCTGGAGAAGGGAGGGGCTATCCACTCCAGTATTCTGGCCTGGAGATTTCCATGGACTGTATAGTCCATGCGGTCACAAAGAGTCGGACTTGACTGGGCAACTTTCACTTTCAAGGTAAAAGGTCAGTGGAGTTTTTTAAACTTCAACGACATTTGATAAACTCCCCAAATTAAGAAGGAGATAGCCAGGGAACCATTTAATAAAAGTTGAGAAAAATTAGATCATATGATGGCATTTTCTCCACACTGTCCCCTTTAGCAGAATCTGATGTATCATGATCCTGGCTTCACTTTGTTCTTTCTTGGTTGTCCACTGTTTCAGGCTCATTCTGTTAATTAGGTATAACAGGCATGTGAATTAGGCCCTGAGTTTTTTTAAGGCCCTTTGAAAATATGTGAGGAATCCTGGAAACAAGTGAGATTCTACAAAATCTTGAAAAAGAAAAACCATAAAACTAACATTGATAAATGTTTAATTAAATGTCTGTAGAACATAATAAGTTGGCCTCATTAATTGTTAAAATTAGTGTTCATAAAATTTTCATGTTTGGAAACTATCTGCAGTTTTTAAAAAGAATTCCTGAATATGCAAGTTGCTTATAAAAATATAACAAATCATAAATTCACTGAAATGCCTAGCCAAAGAATTTCAGAAGCAAAACTGTAAAAATCCTTCATGATTTTGTACTAAAAAAAATCATATTTATGTGTTCTGTGAGTTTATTATAGCATATTGTATAGTAACTAGAATAATAATAATGAATGTTTATGGAATGTTCATTATGTGCCATATATTATTCTAAGTGGTTGTCAATTATGTTTGTGCCATTTATTTTTTTCTTTCTTTCCCTCTGCTTGCATGCGTGCTTGCTAAGTCACTTCGGTTGTGTCTGACTCTTTGCGACCCTATGGACTGTAGTCCACCAGGCTGCTCCTTCTATGGAATGCTCCAGGCAAGAATACTGGAGTGGGTTGTCATTTCCTTCTCTAGAAATTTTCTTTAAATTTGTCTATTTTTCTCTCCACTGACACTGGTCCTGTCCCCCCAGCCCCCAATCTAGAATCTTAATGTCTCTTAACTAAACTAATGCAAAAGTCTCCTTGCATCCCCACACGTCCCCGATGTTCAGTATCCAGCGGAAGTCTGTTTAAAACTCTTCAGTGTCTCCTATTGCTTCAATAAAAGAGTATAAAATCCTGAACGTAACCTACAAATCTGCATCATTGTATAACCAGCCTTGTCCCAGGGCCCCCTCTTTATGCTCTGGTCAGAGATATTGGACACACCATGTGGCCTTCTACCTTGGGGACCAGGAGAGATGGCATGAGCATTGCCCAGGAGATGGCTGGGGCATAGAAAAAGACCTATATAAGACATTGGTTACTATTAAGGAGAGGTTAACAATTGGAGAGGGATGGAAGAAACACACATTTATTGAGACATGATGATACATGTGAGTCCTGGCTAGGTGCTTTACATACACAGTCTCATCAGATAATACACAGAACAGTTTATGAGGCTGCCATAATGATGGAGTGAATAAAAGAAGAAACTGACACTACGAGAGGCTGAGTTGCCAGGACAGCACAGCTTGTGAATATCAGAATTGGGATTTGGAATTGGACTCAAAAGGTAATTTTTTTCCATTTGCTACACCACCTACCTTGTTATTTGACCACCTTTCTAACCCCAGGCTCTTTAAGATAGCAAGTAACTTACCCAGTAAATGTTGGGTGAATTGAATGCCAGGGTAAATCATCTCGAGGTTAAGGACTTCTTTGACGCAAACCACCCCACTTTCTCCTGGAAGTTGAGTTGGTTCTTGTGGAGGCTAAGTGACCTTTTCCCCATAGATCTACATTCACAACTGTATTCTGGAGATCTGAGACTACTTTAGCTGTTTACCATTACAGTTAACCTGACTTTCATATTTCTATATACACAGATTCTTTCAGCATGACTCCTTTGAAGCACGGTGCTCTCAAATGTGAAATTTAGCAATTTCCCGAGTATAATGGTACAGTATTTTTGTGACTTTTGAAAGTACCTGGATACGTTGTTCTGGTTTTTATTAGCACATACATATAAATATTTTAAAAAGTTCACTAGAGCGAGGCAGGTGACCACTTGGAGGTTTGCCCAGCGGCTGCTTACAACTCACCACCAGATATTTCATGCCAAAAGCTCCTTCTCTCGGCCAAGGAGCAGATGAGCCTCTAGATGATTACCATGTGTGTGAGAGGTAGATGTCAGGCCTCCATCAGAATTCCTCAGGAGCTCATCCATAATTCCATCTTTCTTTGTTACTTTCCCTACTCTTGGTTTAAAAATATCTGTTTAAAAGATGTTACAAAGGCTTGTGATATTTTTAGATCAACTCTGAGTAAAACAGACATAAGGATGGCTTCAAATTGTCTTGCCATTGTTTCCTGAGCCTTTTTTTATTTTCTAATTTTGGGCTACACTGAGAGACTTGGGGGATCTTAGTTCTTCAACCAGGAATCGAACCTGCACCCTTAGCAGTGAAAGCACGGAGTCCTCACCACTGGACTGCCAGGGTATTCCTTATTTCTTGAATCCTTAAAGCTATCAACTAAGAATGCTTATTTTCACAAGCTACTACTTTTTAACCTCCCTATCAAAAGTTTTCAATACTTTTCATTATATTTCATTTCCAATAAGTCAAATCCGGCACATTTCTTGTATCTGATTAAATGAGAGGGAGATGAGACTGCTCAAGATGGAAGCATACACAGGTAGGTGATCAGTCCCAGGTAATCTGCACTTTGCTTTTAAGTCTGCTCCCTCCTCCCCGCCGCCCCGCCCCTGACACACACACACAAACTGAGTCAGGTACTGAAAGAACTTTTATCTCACTGCAGATGATGGCCCCAAACTGGGCTCCTCTGGGATGGGCAGGAGTCATTAAGTGGAAGCTCAGGTTATATTGCATAAGTCAGATAACATTCATACTCCCAGTACTACAGGGTGTGGTATTTTCTGGGTGAGAGCCTGTTGTCAAAGGGAGCAGGGAGCTGGAGAGGGGAGTCAGGAATTCAGACCTGGATGGAGTTCTGTTCCTGCAGCCCTCTGTGTGTGACCTTGACCAAGTTTTGTAATCTCCTCAATCTTAGGATTTTCAGCCATCATTAGTGATCCTAACACTTTCTGTACTATTGCTGTAAATAAGAAATTAAAGTGTGTGTATTAGCTTTTTTAGGGTTTTCATAAAAAGTAACCATAAACTCGAGGGCTTAAAACAGCAGAAATCTATCCTCCCCCAGTTCTAGAGACTAGAAATCTGAAATCAAGGTGCTGGCAGGACCATACTCCCTCCAAACACTCTAGGAAAGAATCTTTTCTTGCCTCTTCTAGCTTCTGGTGATTACCAGTAATCTTTGGCATGCCTTTGGTTACATAACATCAATCTCTGTCTGTCTCCACATGGCCTTCTTCCCTCTGTATCTGTGTGTCTCAAATCTTTCTCTCCTTATAAGGGCACTGGCCACTGGATTTTGAGCCGACTAGTCCAGCATGACCTCATGTTAACTTGAATATATCTGTGAGGGCCCTATTTCCAGTTAAAGTCATGATTACATGTGCTGGGATTTAGAACTTCAACAGAGCTTTTTTGAGGGGGACACTGTTTAACCCACAACAGTAGGCAAAATGTTTAGTACTCTGTGTATATACACATTTAGTAGCCCAGTACATTTTTAATTTCAAATGTCTGAAAAACACATCTTGCTATTGAGATGTTTCCTTTTGGTCCCATAGAAGCCATGTCTGTGAGCTTCAGTTTATTAATATTTTTCTTGCTTATATTCTCTGCTTTTAGAGAGTCATAGATTCTTCCTTTTGAGACCCAAAGATCATTTAGTACAACTACTCCCTCTAGCTGGTTTTGAAATTTATTCTAGAGCAGGGGTCCCCAACCTATGAGCTCTAATGCCGGATGATCTGGGGTGGAGCTGATGTAATGATAATAGAAATAAAGTGGACAGTGAATGTAATATGCCTGAATCATCCCAAAACTATCCCCTCACCCCAATCTGTGGAAAAATTGTCTTCCATGAAACAGATCCCTGGTGCCAAAAAGTTTGGGGCCCACTGTAGAGCATCTTTCTCCTGTTATTGTCTAGTCCCTGTTATTATTGCTGCAGGACAGGAATCTAAGAACCATGCAAAGACTCTTTTTCACCTTCTGATTATCAGTAAGTTCTTCTACATCTTAAGTCAACTTCTATCTCCTTAAAGTTTAGTCACCAGTCCTATAGGAGCAAGTCTAATTCCTCTTCTCTATCTTAGCTGTTCACATATTCCAGATCAAGAATCATATTTAATCTTTCAATTAAAAAATAAATAAATTAAAAAAAAGAAAATAAAAAGACAAAAAAAAAAAGGAATAACCTTCCAAATCTTAGAATTATTAAAAAGTGAGAAAAATCCCTTCATTGCAACAAGTTACCCACTGTACAGAAAGACTCTGTGGCAGAGAAAATTGGTGGTGTTCTGATGATCAGACTGAACAGCTGCTGCTGCTGCTGCTGCTAAGTCACTTCAGTCGTGTCCGACTCCATGCGACCCCATAGACAGCAGCCCACCAGGCTCCTTCGTCCCAGGGATTCTCCAGGCAAGAACATTGGAGTGGGTTGCCATTTCCTTCTCCAATGCATAAAAGTGAAAAGTGAAAGTGAAGTCACTCAGTCATGTCTGACTCTTAGAGACCCCATGGACTGCAGCCCACCAGGCTCCTCCGTCCATGGGATTTTCCAGGAAAGAGTACTGGAGTGGGGTTCCATTGCCTTCACCGAGACTGAACAGCTAGAAGACTCCTATTCAAACTACTTTTCAAGTAATAAAGCTAATGATTTTTCTCACAGACTGCTGAAAAAGCCATATTTCTGTTTTGTTAAGATTTCTATTCTCTATTGGTCTAGTGGTTTTCCATACTTTCTTCAATTTAAGTCTGAATTTGGCAATAAGGAGTTCATGATCTGAGTCACAGTCAGCTCCCGGTCTTGTTTTTGCTAACTGTATAGAGCTTCTCCATCTTTGGCAGCAAAGAATACAATCAATCTGATTTCTGTATTGACCATCTGGTGATGTCCATGTGTAGAGTCATCTCTTGTGTTGTTGGAAGAGGGTGTTTGCTATGACCAGTGTGTTCTCTTGGCGAAACTCTTTGAGCCTTTGCCCTGCTTCATCCTGTACTTCAAGGCCAGATTTGCCTGTTATTCAAGGTATTTCTTAACTTCCTACTTTTGCATTCTAGTCCCCATGAAGAAAGGAAAACCACAAGACCATTCAGGTGTGACCTAAATCAAATCCCTTATGATTATACGGTGGAAACGACAAATAGATTCAAGGGATTAGATCTGATAGAGTGCCTGAAGAACTATGGAGGGAGGTACGTGATATTGTACAGGAGGCAGTGATCAAGACCATCCCCAAGAAAAGGAAATACAAAAAGGCAAAATGGGTGTCTGAGGAGGCCTTACAAATAGCTGTGAAAAGAAGAGAGGCAAAAGGCAAAGGAGAAAAGTAAAGCTATACTCATTTGAATGCAGAGTTCCAAAGAATAGCAAGGAGAGATAAGAAAGACTTACTCAGTGATCAGTTCAAAGAAATAGAGGAAAACAATAGAATGGGGAAGACTAGAGATCGCTTCAAGAAAATTAGAGATACCAAGGGAATATTTCATGCAAAGATGGGCACAATAAAGGACAGAAATGGTATGGACCTAACAGAAGCAGAAGATATTAAGAAAAGGTGGCAAGAATATACAGAACAACTATACAAAAAAATCTTCATGACCCAGATAACCATGATGGTGTGATCACTCACCTAGAAGCAGACATCCTGGAATGTGAAGTCAAGTGGACCTTAGGAAGCATCACTATGAAAAAAGCTAGTAGAGGTGATGAAATTCCAGTTGAGCTATTTCAAATCCTGAAAGATGATGCTATGAAAGTGCTGCACTCAATATGCCACCTAATTTGGAAAGCTCATCAGTAGCCACAGGACTGGAAAAGGTGAGTTTTCATTCCAATTCCAAAGAAAGGCAATGTCAAAGAAAGCTCAAACTACTGCACAATTGCATTCATCTCACACGCTAGTAAAGTAATGCTCAAAATTCTTCAAGCCAGGCTTCAGCAGTTCGTGAACTGTGAACTTCCAGATGTTCAAGCTGGATTTAGAAAAGCCGGAGGAACCAGAGATCAAATTTCCAACAAGTGCTGGATCATTGAAAAAGCAAGAGAGTTCCAGAAAAACATTTACTTCTGCTTTAATGACTATGTCAAAGCCTTTGACTGTGTGAATCACCACAAACTGTGGAAAATTCTTCAAGAGATGGGAATACCAGAGCCCCTGACCTGACTCCCAAGAAACCTGTATGCAAGTCAGGAAGCAACAGTTAGAACTGGACATGGAACAACAGACTGGTTTCAAATCAGGAAAGGAGTATGTCAAGGCTGTATATTGTCACCCTGTTTATTTAACTTATATGCAGAGTACATCATGAGAAATGCTAGACTGGATGAAGCACAAACTGGAATCAAGATTGCCCAGAGAAATATCAATAACTTAAGATACGCAGATGACACCACCTTTATGGCAGAAAGCGAAGAAGAACTAAAGAGCCTCTTGTTGAAAGTGAAAGAGGAGAGTGAAAAAGTTGGGGTAAAGCTCAACGTTCAGAAAACTAAGACCATGGCATCTGGTTCTATCACTTATGACACTTAGATGGGGAAACAATGGAAACAGTGAAAGACTATTTTCTTGGGCTCCCAAATTCCTGCAAATGGTGACTGTGCCATGAAATTAAAAGACGTTTGCTCCTTGGAAGAAAAGTTATGACCAACCTAGACAGCATATTAAAAAGCAGAGACATTACTTTACCAACAAAGGTCTATCTAGTCAAAGCTATGGTTTTCCCAGTTGTTGTGTGGGTATGAGAGTTGAACTATAAAGCTGAACACTGAAGAATTGATGCTTTTGAACTGTGGTGTTGTGGAAGACTCTTGTGAATCCCTTGGACAACAAGGAGATCCAATCAGTCCATCCTAAAGGAAATCAGTCCTGAATGTTCATTGGAAGTATGCTGATGCAGAAATTTCAATACTTTGGCCACCTGATTTGAAAAACCCTGATGCTGGGAAAGATTGAAGGTGGGAGAAGAAGTGGATGACAGAGGATGAGATGGCTGAATGGCATCACTGACTCAATGGACATGAGTTCGAGTAAACTCCGGGGGTTGGTGATGGACAGGGAGGCTTGGCATCCTGCGGTCCATGGGGTCACAAAGAGTTGAACGTGACTGAACAACTGAATTGAACTGTTCTCTATACTTGACTGAAAATGCACAGGCTTATTTTTGGTCCATCATAATTATAAATAATGTGTGTGTGTATGGAACTGTAGTTTTCAAATTTTTTGTATTTTATTCATTTTCTCTGTGGTTCATACTAATATTTTCACCAGTTTACAGAAAAGAAAACTGAAACCCAGTATGGCTAAGTGACTATTTCAGTCATATGGCTATGGGGAAACTAGGATTCCAATGCTGGTATTTGACCTCAAGAATCTGTTCTGATAACCACTGTCATGTTTAGTTGCTTCAGTCGTGTCCAACTCTTTGTGACCCCATGGACTGTAGCCCACCAGGCTCCTCTGTCCATGGGATTCTCCAGGCAAGAATACTGGAGTGGGTTGCCGTGCCCTCCTCCAGGGGATCTTCCTGACCCAGGGATTGAATCCGAGTCTGCTGTGTCTCCTGCATTGAAGGAGGATTCTTTACCACTGAGCTGCCAGGGAAGCCCCATAACCACTATGCTAAACTGATATTCTGAAAACATTCATGAACATGTAAAGTGGACTACAAAACGTATTACAACAGAATGCATCTTTCATGGAAATGGAATGGTGAATGATTATAAACAAGCAAGGTTTAGCTAGTTTTTGGAGTTTACACTTACTTGATTGTTTTAGTTTAGACTTCAAATTAGATATTGAATTAAATTATCAAATTAAATATTAGAAAGCCATATTTGGATAAGTATGAAACTTAGTTACTAGGAAATTACTGGGAAATCTTGATTACATTCCATGAGTTTTGTGCAATTTAAGGAAGTCTTTGTAGTTGGTTGGAGCTGTAAAAAACTATTATTCTTTCTTTGTGCCCTCTTGGAAGAAAAATTAAGAAGCACCACTTTTTAATAACAGAAATTATATTCTACTAGTATGAAATATTGGTTTTATCCTTTGATTATTAGAGGATTTACTTCCCCAGTAAAACAAAATATCCATAGTTTGTGTTAAAGTCCCTTCTCACTTTTGACAATTTAATACCCACAGTCAGGTCACATATATACTGTAAATGACCATGGATTTCCCACTTCTGCATCATACTGGTTTGAAAAGGAAAACTTTTGATAAAACTGGGCATCTCCCAAATTCTTCCAGTGTTTACTTGCCTAACCTTGCTCTTTCAGGTCACCAATACTTTGGGTGACATTGATAGATGAAGTAGCAGGTGATTCCCAGGGACTGATATCTTGTTGCAAATCTAATTGATTGTGGCACAAGTCTTTTATGTTTTTGTCCCATGACCAAGTGAGAGGTAAGGGAATTATACCCTCTGCTCTCACAACATGTGAAAATCGGTGTTTGAGGAACCCTCCACAGTGGAGGTGGCTGGATAGATAGGGATTGAAAATAGGATTGTTTATTTCTCCCTTTTAATTTTTGTTCTTTTGCTAAAGAATACTAATTAGATATGAAGTTAGTGCAGTGCAATATATGCTATACAGAAAGGGCACATGATTATGAGCATGGGGTCTAGAATTAGATTCCTCAGATTCAAATACATCCTTCACTGCTTCATAGCTATGTGTCCATAGCAGTTTATTTAATAACCCTGGGATTTAGTTTCCTCATCTATAGAACAGGAATAACACTAATAGCCATTTCATGGTTTATTATTAGAATTGTCAGTTAATCCTTGTAAAATACTGAGAACAGTAACTGACAAATAGTAAGTGCTCAATGAATGTTAATGATTACCATTCATATCAATGAAGAATGCTATTATTTTAACTTTTATTTATGACTGGTAAACCCCTACTAATTTTTGGATATCCCATAATACCCCCCCCCCCAACAGAGTCTTCTCTGATGGCCATTTGCTCCTCTTTGGAACTTTCATATTGAATTACCCACCACTTTCCAAGAATATGCTTGTATGTTTTTCTTCTGCATTCACTTTTGAAGTCTCAGATATCAGAACCTATTTAATTTGGGAAGAATGCACAGCATGGTACCCAGTATATTAGACACCTGTGATTAGTAAATAAATAAAAATTGAGAGCGTGCTGTGATACAACATGGTCTTTGCTGTGTTTATCGTCTACTCATGGTTCTAAGTGTACTACCAAGATGCAGTTCATTGACAGAATCTATTATGTCAAGAATCTATTTATGTCAAGAGGGAGGCATATGAACCACCCAAAAGAAGATGATCAAAATCTCAATAGCTTTAGAGTTATACTTATTTTGGGCAGAATGTTAGGAGACCATAAAAATTACAGAAATCATCCCTGGTTTCTTGGCCTCTGATCTCAATCCTTTGTAATAATTTCTATTTCTTGCTAATAGGCTATTCTTTCTAAAACACTACTTTCAACATTTTTCCTTCTCCAGAACCAAAGTGTTACCTAATAAATATTATAAAAGTTAAATTTTTGAGTGGTTATTAAGAAGTGGGTACTGTGCCAAGCACTTCCATGCATTATCTCATATAATAAATGCATATTTGTTATAATATTATTCTGTTTGAAAGGAAGTTCAATGAGAATAGGACCCTTGCCTTTTGAAGTGAAAGAGTAAACTACTTGTAGATTAATGCCTGATTGATGCTGTCAACACGTTGAGTGAATGAGTTCATTATCATTATTCTTGTTTTATAACTACTGAAAATAAGAATAGAGAAATAAAGCCAGAAAATAAAAGACAGATCCAGGGTTTTGATACATGTAGTCTGGCTACCTTTAGGTACAGGATAGGACACTAGAAGATTATCTCCATACTTTTCCGTCTAGCATTCAAGGAACAGCAAATCCCGGGCCACCAGAAATTTGATACAGGCTGCTTTTCTCCACTGTACATTGAACTTGCCATGCTCATTTACAATGGCACAGTGTTTGCCCTCCCTATACTGTCTTTGTTTTTCTATTTGTGTTGTATGTATTTAACTTGTCCCTCCAAATAGACCTTCGTTCTTAAAAGGCAATGTGTCTGACTATTCTTTACAATTTCTCATTTGCTTGATTCAAGAAGTTGAGCTTTATATTTAAGAAACATTAAATATTCATTAGCTCAATAAATATTTATTGAGCACCTCGTATATGTGCTTTTAGATATGGAGATGAAACCATACTCACGAAAGACAAGGCCCTTTTTTCAAGAAACTTATATTGGAAGGCAGAAGATAAGTAATAAACAAATATAATAAGACATAAATGCAGATAAGTACAATGAAGAAAATAAAGCTGAAGTTGGAGGTGACCTGTGATGGGAGATGGCAATGTGAGTCTGATAGTGATGCTGGTGGGGGTAGTGGTGTGGTGAGGAAAAGCATCTCTGAGAAGGTAGTGATTGAGGTGGGTTGGCAAGACCTGAAAGCAGAAGGCAGCCTTGAGACGTTATGGGGCAGAGTGATCTGGCCAGAGGCAATGGTAAGTGGGAAAATGAGAATAAGCTTGGCATGTCTGAGGATAAAGAAGGATGACCTGCATGCTCTGAGGCTGTTGTGACTAGAAGGACAGACATAGGCAGTGGCCAGATTATGAGGTACCTTGTTGACCCGAGAAAGAAGCTTTGAGTTTATTTAAAGGGCAATAGAACCAATTGGAAGGATATTAAACAGCAGAGAGGAATATATGCTTTATATTTTAAAAGATCATAATATTAAAAACATAATTGTGTGTGGAGCAACAGGAACTCTCATTCATTGCTGGTGGGAATGCAAAATGACACAGCCAGTTTGAAGACAGTTTGGCAGTTTCTCACAAAACTATTCTTACCATACTATCTAGCCATCACACTCCTTGGTATTTTTACTCACAGGAATTGAAAACGTACATCCATACAAAACCCTGCACAAAAATATTTATAGCAGCTTTATACATAGTTGCCAGAACTTGGGGGCAGCCAAGATGTCCTTCCGGAAGTAGAATGGATAAATAATCTGTGGTACTTCCAGACAGTGGTTTATTACCCAGCATTAAAAAGAAATGAGCTATCAAACCATGTAAAGACATGGAGATACCTTAAATACCTATTACTAAGTGAAAGAGGTCAGTCTGAAAAGTTGATTCTAACTATATGAGAATCTGGAATAAGCAAAACTATGGAGAAGCAAAAAGACCAGTGGTTGCCAGGAGTCAGGAGTGGAGGGAAGGATGAATAGGTGGAGCACAGAGGATCTGGGGGCAGTAAACATACTCTGTATGACACTAATGGTGGATACATGTCATTAAACATTTGTCCAAACTCATTGAACCTACAACAGCAAAAGTGAACCCTAATGTAAACTATGGCCCTTGGGTAATGATGTCCTGTTAATGTAGGTTCATCACTTGTAACAGTGTAACACTCTGGTGGGGAATGTTGAGAATGGGAGTGGCTAGGCATATGTGGGAGTAGGAGGTATGTGGGAATCTCTGTATGTTCTTCTCAATTTTGCCATGCACCTAAAACAACACTAAAAATTTTAAGTCTTAAAATTATTGTAGTAGAATATGAGGGGAGTAATAGAGAATTAGTAATTTTTTTGCACTCCAGAAGAGAGATGGTATACCAGGCAAGAAGTGATACAGATAGATGTGTGTGCATATATGCTCAGTTGCTTCAGTCATGTCCTCTGTCCATGGGATTCTCCAGGCAAGAATACTGGAGAAGGAAATCCAAAAAATCTCACAGGATGTACTGAAGAGGAAGAGCCAATAGAATTTACTGATGAATTGTATATGAAGGATGATGAAAAGAGAAGAATTATAGATAATTCTTAGGTTTTTGGCATGAGATCTGGGTAGACAGTGGAGACATTTATTGAGGAAAGGATGCCTTGGGACAGAGGATAAAGAAATTAATAGGTGGATCAAGGTATTAAAGAGACAGATCATAAGTATTCATTTAGTTCCTTACTTATTCACCACCTTGATCCACAGAGGATTTGAATCATCTTACAGTGGGAACACATATTTATAATAATGATAAAGTAGACATAGAAAATAAGGAGGAAGGGAAACATAAGCAGAAGTAGAAAGTCAACTGTAGAAAAGATATATGCAGGTGATTAGATTCTAAAATAGTTACTATTATTCAGTCTTGGATTGGCTCTGAGGGAAAAGGGAGTCTTGATCAGTGAGTTAATTTTCATTATCAGATCAGAGGAAGCATAACCATGCCTCAGGAGAGGCAAACTTTTTCAGGCTTTGCTTTTGTGAAGAAAGACTTCACAGTGAAGCTCAGAGGAGGGTGAAGTGAAGAATACAATGTGAGAATTTTGATTCAGTTTCAGTTAAGAGCCTTCTTTGGAAAGGCCTGAACAGACATAAACTGCCTGAGAGTCATTCAAAGAAGTAAAAATTTTGAATAGCACTTATACCTGAGGATTTCCTGTTTTTTTATGGTTTCTAAGCTCAAAGTCTCCCAAGGTCTCTCCTGAATGATACTAACAGTCTTCAGTAGAGAGACCCAGCTTCCCATCTCCTGGTTGGATTTAGCCATTATTTAGCCATTATTTTTCACTTGAACTCACCTGCCAGTGCAGGAGACATAATAGACGTGGGTTTTATCTCTGGGTCAGGAAGATCCCCTGGAGAAAGTCATGGCAACCCACTCTAGTATTCTTACCTGGAGAATCCCATGGATAGAGGAGCCTGGTGGCTACAGTCGCAAAGAGACTGAAGCAATTTAGCAAGACTGATAGTCTACCCTCCCTTCCTGTTTACTGTGTAATGCTAAAAGTTTTGGTTTATTCTATTAAAGTTCAGAATGACTTGGAATCTTAATTTCAAACTATTTCTACTTCTTTTTTTCTTCTTCAGTATTTTATTTCCAAAAAAGCTACAATTCTCCCCATGTATCATCAGAGACAGGTTCTAAGCAGGACCATATGAAGTGGTATTTGTTGATAAAAGCATACACTCCTACAATTCTACATAGACTAGGTTATCTTGAACTTTGGGCAATGTCTCAAGACACACATGTTTATTTAAACATCTGGCTCATCTGCTAATTAACAAAATTGGAGAGGGGTGTTTAGGTCTCTGTTCCTCTGTGATGAATCTGTGCATGTGTTTCATCTGCAATCTGTACTTAAGGATGAAATCAGTAACAATTTGAACATGACAATCTTTCCTTAAAATGTACTGGAGATGTAGAAAGATAACTTTACAGCAAAGAAATCTGCTCTAAGTTCTATTGAAATTGCTTATTTACAATAAAATCAAATAACACAAAGGTTTCAAAGTATTACCTTCATTTGCATAAGTGCTGAAAATTCTTGTAAAGAAATCATGATGGGAGAGCTTTGTAAAATTCATGGAAGTATAAAGTAAGGTTTCACATCACTGGAAATTCCAGATATTAAATATTTACAATGGATGATGCAAACATTTTATATACTTGTCTTGGTCTAACAAAATACTGGGTGGTGTAGTACCAAACATTTATATCTCAATCTGGAGGCTGACAAGTTTAAGCTGAAGATGCTGGCAAATTTGGTGTCTGGTGAGGCCCTGTTTCCTGGTTCATAGATAGCCATCTTCTGACTGTGTCCTTTCAGAGCAGAAGGGGTTAGGGAGTTTTGGGGGTCTCTTTTATGAGGATACTAATACCATTCATAAAGATTCCATGCCCATGACCTAGTCACCTCCCAAATGTCCTACCTCCAAATGCCATCACACTGAGGGTTAGATTTCAACATATGAGTTTTAGGAGAACATAGGCATTAGTTGATAGCAATATTATAATATGCTGAATTGTAAAATGAGTACAAACAAGAATAAAGGGATTGGTTTGCTAAAGAGAGATAAGTACTTTCAAAGCAAAGTAATTTTGTAGAAGCTGGAAGTGGTTTTGTTTTGTTGATTAATATAAAGAGAGTAATAAAAATCATAACATCCTGATACTATGTTATATGTTACACTTATCTTTGATCTCAGAATGTATTGGCATATATTGTCTTAATCACCCCTTTTTTTCCGTCATGACAGTCGTATCATCAATGATTTAAAGTCATAAAATGCATAAAGATATTTTTATGTGCTAATGTATTCAATTATGCAAATGTTAATTGGACACCTATGTGCAAGGCCCTGTATTAGAAATGGCAAAGATGTTTAACAATTCAGCTGGGAGCTAAGTTCAAACACAACTAGCTCTAATAAATAACACACTTTAATAAATGATTCAATGAAGGACAATGAAATAGAAACTAATTAATTTCTATTACAAAAAAGATCTTGTGAAACAGAGCATTTTGAGGAAGGCAATGAGGCTAACTTTTCATAAATGGAGATGCAGAAGTTATAAAATTACTGAAAATATGTTTTAGAATATTTCTATTTTTCTATTCTTCCTAGTAATTTTCAAATATTATAAGGCAACATTATTAAACACCACAAAGAAAAGTTTCCTGGTTTCACTTTATATATATATTTCCCAGATTTGTAGATTATTACTGTTACTTTCAATCTAGGCAGTAGGATGAAAAGTCCATGTTCATAATTTCACCTGTTTTGTTTTCTGGTCTCCTCTCACCCTCTATTAAGAAGCAGTAGAGAGCTGGTGTTCAACGTCTGGTGTCAAAAGAGCCTTTTTCATTATTACGTTTGGCAAGTTAGGTAACTAAATTGAAAAAAAAATGAGATACAGAAAGATTTTCCAGGCAAATATGAACCATGTGCTTAAGATAAAACAAAACAAAGCTTCCTAAGGGACAAAAAGGAACAATCGATGAGGAATTTGTAGAGGCCATGAATATAATTATTTGGAAGATAAATTGAAAGCAAAGACAAAAAATAGAGTGCTGCTCATGTAGGAGAGAAAGGAAGAGGACTGGGAATAGTATTTGAAGGAAGAAACAATATAAATCAGAAGAATGTGCCTAACTGATGATACATGCCATGCCTAATTCTATCCAGATGATATTCAAAAGAAGATAAGTAAAAGGAAGGTGATGAAGATGGGTGCCATGAAAGGCATACAATTAGAAGACTATGGGGGTGATTAGGGAGTTCTTGAATAGTCTGAAATCTTTGTCTTTTTTGGCCTGATGTTTTGATGGAAAGATATCCTAATAACTATTTAAAGAAATTATCAGAACTAACCAATAAGAGCAAGGACTTTGTCACCAAACAGACTTGGTTGAAATCTTGACCGCATCTCATATTATATATGTGATCTTGGAGAAGCTACTTAATCTAAGCTTATTTTCTTCTTTTTTAAGTGGCACCAAAGAGCTATATTGTAGGGATTACATGAAGATGAAATGAAATAATACTTGAAAGAGCTATATTGTAGGGATGATATGAAGATGAAATGAAATATTACTTAATAATACCTTCAAGAAGGGAGTATGTTTGGGACATTTTCAGATCTCTTTTGTTTCTCTGACAATATCTGTTGTCTTTATATCCATTTCACTGCATATGGAATTTGGAATCAGTCTTGCCATTTTCCCACTCTTTTAGGAATTCACAGTTGTAGAGAAGGCTGAGAGATACCATATTTATGTCCACTGTAGGACACCTGTTTTCTCACTTTGGATTAGTTTTGTAATATTTTCTAGGTCTGCATTCCAAAACTTTGCTGATATGTATGTAAGTATGGGTACTTTTATCGGTGGTTTAATCTGGAACATGTGTGGCCTTTCAGTCTACATATGGAGTGCTTTCTTCAACTCAGAAAATAGTTTATTATACTTTTGATTGTTGCTTTGATTCCGCTTTATTGCAGTTTTAAGTTCCAACATACGATTGTTACTCCTTCCATATATTCTATGAGCAATGGAGTATACAGTCTGATGTGTACACATATGGGTGTGCATGCATGCATATGTGTATCTGTATGAAATCAACCTTGTTAATTATATTATCGTTTACATTTATGTTTATTTTTGACTATTCGAGGCTTGCCTTTTGAAACTTTAATAGCTTTTTCTAAATTCAATAATTCCTTTCTTCTGTAAAAAACAATTTTCCTACTTTGACTTGAATTTCTAAAGCAATGTTGAATTCACTGTGGTGTGTTGAAAGATAAATTTAATGCTTCTGAATTTTGATCTGTTCAAGAACAGCTGTCAATGCTAACAATAGTGATTTTGCCCATTTCTCCCATATTTCACAGTATTTAATGAAACAATTTAGGGCATACAAGTGTATGTCACTTTTCTGTGTGTATTGTAAATTTACCCTTTATCTTGTTAAAATTTCTCTCTTCTAAAGTATTTGATTTTTATCTCTATTTTTTCTGTTAATTTATTTTGCATTTGCATAATTTATATTTGTTCTTCCTTTTCAGATATTTACAATACTTTATTTTAGGTGTGTTTCTTATAAAGAGCTAGTTGGATTTTTTTGATTCAAGTAAGTCTTTTTTAAAATTTATTTTTAAAAATATTTATGTATTTATTTATTTGGCTGCACCAGGTCTTATTTGCAACACTTGGGATCTTTAGTTTCAGCCTGTGGTATCTAGTTCCCTGACCAGAGATTGAACCCAAACCTCTGCCCTGGGAGCAGGGAGTCTTAGCCACTGGACTACCAGAGAAGTCCTGTAAGTCTTTTTAAAACAGACTGATTATCCATTTAATGCTTGCAAACTTGAATTAATATTTTTGTTATATTTTCCTTTGCTTTCTACTTTTCTGTACTTCCCTTGCTGATGTTCCTTTAAACTTTATGTCTTAAAAATTAAAAAAAATAATTCGTCTTTTTTTACTGTATGGACTACTTTGTTTATATATCCTCCACCTGTTTGGAAGGTATAATTTTTGCAAAATGGTTTGCTTTAAATTATCCAGAGTTATGTTTAATCTCTATTCAGCTCTTTTTCAACATTGAGTAAAATGCTAAAATACTATATTTGAATGTTCCTATTTGATATATGGTATTTAATTTTAATTTACTCTCTTTTATCATTTTTTCCCCACCTCCTTTTTAAGATAACATAGGATTTTTAGATGCAGGTATTTTATAATATTGCAGACTTTTTACATTATATATTTTTTCATGAACAGAGTTATATTATTTCTAAAGCCTCAGCTCAGGAATTTCATCCTCCCAATTCCACTCCTACTTTAATAAAGTTTCTGATTTCCCTATCTGTACTCAGTCACTCCTTCTTTGCATCTAGTACATGTGTGCTTTCTGGTCTGTTCCCCATAGGTATCATAATTATTAGTTTCAATGTGTCTCTTCAGTCAACAGTGAACTTTTTGCTGGTAACAACCATCTCTTTAATTTTGTATTCACAGGACATAAGGTCATTTGTGCTTAGTCATGTCCGACTCTTTGTGACCTTATGGACTGTAGCCTGCTAGGCTCCTCTGTCCATGGGATTTCCCAGGCAAGAATATTGGAGTGGGTTGCCATTTCCTCCTTTTAGGGCTCTTCCCCACCCAGGGATTGAGCCCACATCTCCTGCATTGCAGGCAGATTCTTTACCACTGAGCCACTAGGGAAGCCCCATTCACAGGACATAGTATTGAAATATAATGTGCTGTGTTTAATAGAAGCTTGGTAATATTTGGTAAACAAATGAAGGTGTGAATGAATATTAAATGTCTTAATGAAATATGTAGCTTTATTTTTGGAACTCTATATGGATTTTGTTATTTTAAAAGTAATAGGAATGGATTATGAAATTAAATTTTTATGTGACCTTTTCTTAGCTTCTAGAAAATCTTCAATGACTGTCATCTTACTAATGATAGTAAAGGGCTAGGGCCTGAAAGCTATAGTCCTTGCTCTTAAAGGGTATTCACTCACTGAATATTCAGTATGATCAACATTTAGTAAGTACCTACAGCATACCAGGCACTGGTACATAATCTACCCTCTCAGAAAGGATTCTGAGATGTTATTATAAACCTTGAAGAATGCTGTAAGACTGACCAGTTTTAATGTTGTTAAGTTCATTAAGGTCCAGAGGGAAACTCTCTTAAAAATATTGAAAGAGATACCTGTACCCCATTGTTCATTGCAACACTGTTTACAATAGCTAGGAAATGGAAGCAACCTAGATGCCCAGCAGCAGATGAATGGAAAGTTGTGGTACATATACAATGGAATATTACTCAGCTATTAAAAAGAACACATTTGAGTCAGTTCTAACAAGGTGGATGAAACTGGAGCCTATTATACAGAGTGAAGTAAGTCAGAAAGAAAAACACCAATACAGTATATTAACACATATATATGGAATTTAGAAAGATGGTAAAGATGACCCTATATGTGAAACAGCAAAAGAGACACAGATATAAAGAACAGACTTTTGGACTCTGTGGAAGAAGGCAAGGGTGGGATGATTTGAGAGAATAGCATTGAAACATGTATATTACCATATGTGAACTAGATCGCCATCCAAGTTCAGTGCATGAAACAGAGCACTCAAAGCTGGTGCCCTGGTACAACCCAGAGGGATGGGATGGGGAGGGAGGTGGGAGAGGTGTTCAGGATGGGGGACATGTGTACACCTGTGGCAGATTCATGTCAATGTATGGCAAAAACCACCACAATATTGTAAAGTAATTAGCCTCCAATTAAAATAAATTAAGTAATTTAAAAAATAAAATAAAAACCTTATTTTCCAATTAAAAAATATTTAAGTAACTCATAATTTCTTTAATTCTCTAATCCCCAGCTTTGGGATTTGTTCAATTAAAAAAATATCATCCACCATTTGGTTATGAATACACATTTTGCCTAAAATCATTTGGTTATGCCTCCAAGGTATAAGACTTAATGGTAGGCACTATGGAAGAGATCTATAAATGTAAACTGCTTTCAGAAGTTTTATATTGTTGAATACAGATCATGTAACCTACTCCCTGGTTAATACTGATTTTACATGAATTCTTAGTAACTTACTTATTCTGATTGAAATTACTATTTTTCTCTTAGATGGGAGATGAGGTATGGATGGAAGGGATTTCAGATGATTCAGATTTCGGTTGAATGTGTTAAATTCATTTTCTAATAGAACTGCTAGCAATGAGATGTTTTCTAAGCAAATCAAGCATGACACTGTGTCCTTCAATATCCCATGCTCTGGTTTCAAACACAGCTGCTGCTGCCCCATTCTTGGGTGCAAGCCTTCCTCCCTAAAGTTGTTATGGTTACTGATAACCATCTATGATTCCAGACACACCTCTCATTGATAATGCCCTGTTTTACTCTTAAAAAAAACTAAACTCATTGACTTATAGCATGTATTTGAATGATGTCACAAAGTTTCAAACTAATGTTTGTCAAAATTCATAGGAAATTTTTATAAAAATAATCTCATTTCCAGTGTGAAAAATGTATCAGATCCTTGTAATTCCAAGTGTTGGATTGAAATATCAGCAATAATTTATACATGTGTATGCACATACACATGTGTGTATGTATATAATAAGGATAAAAATGAATCATTAGCCTGCATCATCTTACTTATTATACAAGTTACTGGTAATATCTTAGAACACAAACGATGAAACTTTATGATAAAAAAGGAAGAAGGAAAAGAAGAAATACAGGGAAAAGCAGTGGATGGCCAGTTTTCTCATCCATACCTTCCCAAATCTCCAATTAACATTAAGGGTGTCAGTTGACTCCTCTCCCCTCCCCACTCCTCCCTACCGAATTATAAGGCTTTGAAATTCTACTCTCCTGAAGGAAAGAGGTGATGCCCTTTGCTTACGTTCTTCCTTAGCTAGGTGAGATGGGTTTCTCTTTCTTTCTTTTGTTCACATATTGAATTTTGAAAACACAGGGAGACACTAGAGTTTTCACAGTCATTTGCTTGCTTTAAAATGTTCTAGTTACACTTTTCCATGTCAAATGTATTCTTTTTTTATGCTAAAAATATGTGAGAAACTTTCAAATGATAAGACAGATGGTGTATTAAACGTGGAAAATCCCTTTAATTTTCTTCTTCCTAAGAGAATACCCTCAGTTCAGTTCAGTTCAGTTCAGTCGCTCAGTCGTGTCCAACTCTTTGTGACCCCATGAATCGCAGCACGCTAGGCCTCCCTGTCCATCACCAACTCCCAGAGTTCACTCAGACTCACGTCCATCAAGTCCATGATGCCATCCAGCCATCTCATCCTCTGTCGTCCCCTTCTCCTCCTGCCCCCAATCCCTCCCAGCATCAGAATCTTTTCCAATGAGTCAATTCTTCGCATGAGGTGGCCAAAGTACTGGAGTTTCAGCTTCAGCATCATTCCTTCCAAAGAAATCCCAGGGCTGATCTCCTTCAGAATGGACTGGTTGGATCTCCTTGCACCCTAGGGGTATAAAAAAATCTTGTTGATAGGAAATAGTTAAAACTGTGCTTAAATATGTTCTTAAGGAGATTGGTTTTTTTGTTCTCCTGAATTCAAAGGATAGGGCCCCATAGGGAGTGGCCAGTTTGTCTGGTCTTGTTCTCGAATCTTTAGTAAAGAACTTAGCTTAAGAAGGCTGAGTACCTGTTGAATGGACAATTCTTTTCACAGCTTCATTAAAGAACGATGTGGTTGGGTGTATAAAACAAATAAGCAATAAAAATCTTTTGTACAGCACAGGGAAATAATAGTCATTGCTTTGTAATAACTTTTAATGGAGTTTAATCTATAAAATATTGAATCAGTATGCTGTACACCTGGAACTAATATAATATTGTAAGTCAGTTATACTTCCATTAAAAAAAAAAAGAATGAAGTAATTGGGCAGGAATATCAGATAATTTTATAGTGGGTTCCTTACACATGAATGATTTAAGTATGTTTCCCTAAAAGAAACTGTTTTCATACCTAGAGATAGTATACATCCCTGTGCATAAAAAGATATCTGAGTTCAGAAATTCATATACATAATTTAAAAAACAAGTTTGAACACTTTAACAATTACATATACTTTTACAACTTCTGCTTCCAACTAAAATGGGGTTACAGGGGCTGGATTTACCCTTCCATGTGCAATAACTAGAAAAAAGATGAACTATGTGAGAAATACCGAGTGTCAGACACTGTTGGATGATGGTGCTCGAGAGATGGAAAACTAATGGTGTGAGTGTGGTGAACTGCCTCAGTTCATCACCTTGAGAGAGTTTTCTGGCCATAGTACAGGTAGAGGGAACCCAGGCAGAGTGTACTGTCTGAGCAGGAGAGATGGAGCTAGGGTATAAGGGAATCAAAAAGGCAAGAGTTCAGGGTACAGAGTGCGAGAGGCGAGAGGGAAGCAAGGAAGAGAGTGTAGAGATCTGAGGAAGAGTTCCATTTAAATATTCAAAAGAGTACTGTTAGGCACATGAGTTTGAGGAAAATATTTGATCCTGAGGAAGTATCACTTGAGTGTCAGAGAAAACAATGACTAGCACTGACACAGGAATGTAGATGGTACCTGCCAGTTAGGCTGGAAAACTCATTCTTCATAGGGCATTGGATAGAAAACTCAGGAGGGGTTTGCTTCATTCAGTTCAGTTCAGTTCAGTCGCTCAGTCGTATCTGACTCTTTGCGACCCCAAGAAGTGCAGCACGCCAAGCCTCCCTGTCCATCACCAACTCCTGGAGTCCACCCAAACCCATGTCCATCGAGTCAATGATGCCATCCAACCATCTCATCCTCTGTCGTCCCCTTCTCCTCCTGCCCTCAATCTTTCCCAAAATCAGGGTCTTTTACAATGAGTCAGCTCTTTGCATCAGGTGGCCAAAGTATTGGAGTTTCAGTTTCAACATCAGTCCTTCCAATGAACATGCAGGACTGATCTCCTTTAGGATGGACAAGTTGGATCTCCTTGCAGTCCAAGGGAATCTCTAGAGTCTTCTCCAACACCACAGTTCAAAAGCATCAATTCTTCAGTGCTCAGCTTTCTTTATAGTCCAACTCTCACATCCATACATGACCACTGGAAAAACCATAGCCTTGGCTCGACAGACCTTTGTTGGCAAAGTAATGTCTCTGCTTTTTAATATGCTGTCTAGGATGGTCATAACTTTCCTTCCAAGTTTGCCTCATTACTGAGGAATAATTAACCTTAGATTAAATGTTCTGATATCACTCAGCATACCTTAAAAGTAAGAACTTGATTGGATCAAATTGTTTCCAAGTAACTTAACTGCATTCCAGAACAAAGTTTAATACTTACAGAAAAACAAAAATATCTAGTGACTGGCATGATAAAATATATGTCTTACACCAATCAAAAATTATCAGGCAGGCAAAGAAACAGAAAATGATACCAATAGTGAGGAGAAAAATCAATCGATTAAAAAATTATGCAGAATTAGTAGGTAATGATGGAAATATAGTTGACAACATTGTGTTCCATAGATTGAAAAAGTTCAGTAGAGACTTGTAAGATACAAAATTCAAATCAAATTCCTGATGGAGAAAACCACAATTTCTAAGAAGAAAAAGCAAGTGGATAGAATTAACTTGAAGATTAGATATTTCAGAAGAAAGATTAGTGAATTTGAAGATACAGCAATAGAAAATATCCAAAATGAAACACTGGGATAAACAAACAAAAAATAATTGAATAGCGTGGCGTTGACCTATGGGGCAACTTCAGGCAGCTTAATGAAGAGGAAAGGCAGAGCAAATATCTGAAGAAATAATGGCTGGAAAGTTTCCAAATTTGATGAAAGCTATAAGTACATAGATCCATAAAGCATAGCACATCCTAAGTACAAAAATACAGAAAAAACTATACCAACACATCAAAATGAAATTGCTCAACACTAATGATAGAGAGAAATCCTAAAATCAGGCAAAGAAGAGGAAAAAGACATATTACATAGAAATAATGGAAAGGATGACAAAGGAAAAAAAGATATGTTATACTAAAAGGAAAAATGATAAGGATGACCTGAAAATTTCTCTGATAACAGGACAAAACAGTGGAGCAACTGGAAAAGCTGCAGGTGAAAGAGACAAATCCACAATTGTACATGAAGATTTCAATGTCTTTGTTCAACATTTGGTATAGAAAGTCAGCAAGAAGATGGAAGACTTGAAAAATACTATCAACCAATTTGACCTAGTTGACAGTTCTAGAACATTCTACCAAAGCATTCTTTTCAAGTGCACAGAGAACATTTACCAAATTGCCCATATTTGGGCCACAAAACAAGTCTCACAAAACAGGCTTTAATAGTACATGAACTGAGAACTTCCATTTAGAAAAGTCAGAGGAACCAGAGATCAAATTGCCAACATCCGATGGATCATCAAAAAAGCAAAAGAGTTCCAGAAAACATATACTTCTGCTTTATTGACTATGCCAAAGCCTTAGACTGTGTGGATAACAACAAACTGGAAACTTCTTAAAGACATGGGAATACCAGACCAACTGACCTGCCTCCTGAGAAATCTGTATGCAGGTTAGGAAGCAACAGTTAGAACTGGACATGGAACAACAAACTGGTTCCAAATCGGGAAAGGAGTATGTCAAGGCTGTATATTGTCACCCTGCTTATTTAACTTATATGCAGAGTACATCATGAGAAACGCTGGGCTGGAAGAAGCACAAGCTGGAATCAAGATTGCTGGGAGAAATATCAATAACCTCAGATATGCTGATGATACCACCCTTATGGCAGAAAGTGAAGAAGAACTAAAGAGCATCTTGGTGTAAGTGAAAGAGGAGAGTGAAAAAGTTGGCTTAAAGCTCAACATTCAGAAAACTAAGATCATGGCATCCGGTCCCATCACTTCATGGCAAATAGATGGGGAAACAATG
Source organism: Bubalus bubalis (assembly GCF_019923935.1). Classification (NCBI taxonomy): domain Eukaryota; kingdom Metazoa; phylum Chordata; class Mammalia; order Artiodactyla; family Bovidae; genus Bubalus; species Bubalus bubalis. The sequence goes on from NC_059160.1 coordinate 65,959,112, forward strand.
GAAACAGTGAGAGACTTTATTTTTGGGGGTTCCGAAATCACTGCAGATGGTGACTGCAGCCATGAAATTAAAAGACACTTGCTCTTTGGAAGAAAAACTATGACCAACCTAGACAGCGTATTAAACAGCAGAGATATTACTTTGCCAACAAAGGTCTGTCTAGTCAAAGCTATGGTTTTTCCAGTAGTCATATATGGATGTGAGATTTGGACTATAAAGAAAGCTGAGCACCAAAGAATTGATGCTTTTGAACTGTGCTGTTGGAGAAGACTCTTGAGAGTTCCTTGGACTGCAAGGAGATCCAACCAGTCAATCTAAAGGAAATCAGTGCTGAATATTCTTTGAAAGGACTGATGCTGAAGCTGAAACTTCTATACTTTGGCCATCTAATGTGAAGAACTCACTCATTGGAAAGACCCTGATTCTGGGAAAGATTGAAGGCAGGAGGAGAAGGGGATGACAGGGGATGAAATGGCCAGATGGCATCACTGACTCAACGGACAGAAGTTTGAGTAAGCTCCAGGAGTTGGTGATGGACAGGGAAGCCTGGTGTGCTGCAGTCCATGGGGTCGCAAAGACTCGGACACGACTGAGCACCTGAACTGAACTGAAACAAGTCTCAATACATTTAGAAAGTTATCTGGAAAATTCCCAAATATATGGAAATGAAACAATAGACTCATAAATAATTCAAAGGTCAAAGGAAAATGTTGAAGCTAGAAATTATTTTGAATGGAATAAAAATGAAAGTAGCATATATCTAAATTAAATTCTAGTACTTAAGAAACTAGAAAAAATTAAGAAAACTTAAGCCCAAAGTAAGCAGAAGAAAGAAAATAATATAGGTCAGAAGGAGTTCCACTGAAACAGGAAACAGAAAAATAGTAGAGAAAAGTAAATGGAAACAAAACCAGTTCTTTGAAAAGACTAATCAAAGTGATAAATTTCTTGTCCAAGTGATTAACAAAAAAAGGGAGAAGACACAAATGACCTATATAAAGAATAAGAGAGATAAGATGGCTACAGATTCTACAAATACCAAAAGAATAACTTTATAGGAATAAATTCAGGTGAAATGGGAAAATTCATTGTTAGACATAAACTGCCAAAGTTCACTCAAGAAGGAAGTTGAATAGCCCTATATCTATTAAACAAGTTTAATGTGTAGTTAAAAAGTTTTCCTCCACAACTGTGCCAGCATGCCTCAACTCTTGAAGCCTGTGTGCCTAGAGCTTGTGCCCTGCAATAACGGAGGCCACTGAAAAGCCCATATACCTCAACAAAGAGTAGCCCCCACTTGCCGCAGCTAGAGAAAGTTTGTGCAAATCAGTGAAGACCCAGCACAGCCAAAAATAAAATAAACAAACAAACAAACAAAAACCTTAAAACTCTTTAAAAGAATAAAAATTGCCAATAATAAAAAGCATAAGATATGAAATACTTAGACATAAATCTGACAATAATGTGCAAGTTCTATACACTGAAAACTACATACTAATGATGAAAGAAGGGAAAAAAAGATGTAAACAGAGATACACCATGTCAATGGGGCAGAAGACTCACTATTGTTAAGATGTCAGCTCTTAGAATTATCCAGAGATACCATGAACGTTCAATCAAAATTTCAGCAGACTGTTTTTTTTTAAGATATTGATAAACTGATTCTAAAATTTAAATGAAAATGGAAAGAATCTAAATTTGCTCAAATTTGAAATAGAAGAACATCAGTGGATTTACTTGATTTCAAAACATATTATAAAGGTACAGTAATCACAGCAGTGTGATATTGGTATCAAGATAGACAAAGATCTGTGGAACAGAATAGAGTCCAGAAATATACCCACACATACATGGTCTATTAATTTTCAATAAAGGTATAAAGGCAAACCAGTGGAGAAAGGAGAATCTTTTTACAATTTGTTGGAACAATTGGATGGGTATATGCCCTGGTGGCTCAGATGGTAAAGAGTCTGTCTGCAGTGTGGGAGACCTGGGTTCAATCGCTGTGTTGGGAAGATCCCCTGGATAAGGAAATGGCATAGCTTTAGTCAAAGCTATGGTTTTTCCAGTAGTCATGTATGGATGTGAGAGTTTGGACTAAAAAGAAAGCTGAGCACCAAAGAATTGATGCTTTTGAACTGTGGTATTGGAGAAGACTCTTGAGAGTCCCTTGGACTGCAAGGAGATCCAACCAGCCCATCCTAAAGGAAATCAGTCCCGAATATTCATTGGAAGGATTAATGGTGAAGCTGAAACTCCAGTACTTTGGCCAGCTGATGCGAAGAACTGACTCATTGGAAAAGACTGATGCTGGAAAAGATTGAAGTCTGGTGAAAAGGGGAAGACAGAGGATGAAATGGTTGGATGGCATCACCAACTCAATGGACGTGAGTTTGAGTAAGCTCCAGGAGTTGGTGATGGACAGGGAGGCCTGGAGTGTTGAGGTTCATGGGGTCGCAAAGATCAGACATGACTGAACGACTGAACTGGGGATATTTCCTATTACTCCTTAGGAAAAGAAATCATAATACTAATCTTGAATCTTAATATTATAAGATAAAATTATTAGAAATTCAGAAGCATTCAAAGAGTATGAAATCTTTTGAGAATACTTGACTGAAGTTAAGAAATATGAAGTTTGAAATAGATTTCTCTTTTTACTTGCAACGATTGTTTATACCTCTGGCTTAAATTGGATGTATGGCATAAAATATTTGGTACAGTTTATATAGAAAATTGTATGAAATATGAATTCAGAGAGCTGTAATGAATTCAACACATTTTGTTCTTTTTTCATTCATGTCTAATTGACAAATAACATTGTAATATATTTAAAGTGTATGATGAGATGACTTGATATATGCATACATTTTTAAAGGATTCCCTCTCTTCAGTTAACACATCCATCACCTCTTATATTTACCTTTTTTTTTATTAGTAGTAAGAACACTTAAGTTCTCTTTAAGCCAGTTTCAGTTATACTATGTAGTATAATCAATTTTAGTCATCAGACCTTATTCATCATAAAGCTGAAAGTTTATACCCTTTTTACCAACCTCTGCTCCTTCCTCTGTCACTCCAACTCATCGTGGTATCTACCGTTCTACATTCTAATTTTGAGTTTGACTTTTTTTTTGGATTCCACATAAAAGTGATACAAAGCAGTATTTGTCTTTCTCTGGCTTATTGCAGTTAGCATAATGTCCTGCAGTTTCTTTGATGTTCTTGCAAATGGAAGAATTTCTTTCTTTTTATGGCTAAATAATATTTCATTGTGTATGTGTGTGTGTGTTTGTATACCACTGTATGGGCTAAGCCACTTATCTCTGCTTTACTTAGACTGGTTTCTGGAGATGTTATCTTTGTTCCTTTGTTTGGAACATATTTCCCTGTTTCTTCATTTTCCTTGACCTTTGTGTTGATCTCTGTGCAGGTAAATGCAGGAGATGAACCTCCTCCATCAGCCTGGCCCAAACTTCTTGCTGCTTCTCAAATCTTTGTGTTTATCCAAGCCATTGTCTTTGTATTTAGTGATTCTTTGTAATATAAAGAGTGTGCCAACACCCACCTGTGTTTCACAAGGGACAGTCATAGTCAGCACATAGATACGGGTGGATTAGAAGCTTGGCTGCCAGTCCAGGTTCGATGCACGATACTGGATGCTTGGGGCTGGTGCACTGGGACGACCCAGAGGGATGGAATGGGGAGGGAGGAGGGAGGAGGGTTCAGGATGGGGAACACATGTATACCTGTGGCGGATTCATTTTGATATTTGGCAAAACTAATACAATTATGTAAAGTTTAAAAATAAAATTAAATTAAAAAAAAAAAAAAAAAGAAGCTTGGCCTTCAGACAGCAACTAGGAAAGTGTGCAAACGCCTTCTGGGAAGAAACTGGGATGCGGGCATTTCTGCTTGCTTCCTCTGTGCAAGGCACAGGTGAATAGCTTCATGGGTTGCTCCTGCACCTTTGTAAAGATTGCTTCTTTTCCTGCTGTAATTATACGGGACTTGTGAATGTCAGCCCTGTTGACTCTCAGACCTCAGTGATTAGGCGGCACGCCCCTTAGGGGACACTCCCCTTAGGTGGCAGCCTGAAAAGTTGGGATGCTGGATATATCAGGTTCTTCATTCCTCAGGAAGAAGCTAAGGGTACTGTGCTGGGGGCGGGGTTTATCGTGATTCTGTGTCTCAGACTTCCATGCACATTTTAATGCAACTGTTTTCTGTGCTGGTGGATGTGTCAGAGTCACTCAACTGGTTTTTGGATTTTCCTCAAAGAAAACTACTCTCTGTGTAACAGTTGTGTATGAAGTGTCTGTCAGAGGAGGAGGAAAATTCAGGAACCTCCTATGTCATCACCTTGGTCCAGAGTCTATCTTTTTTTTTTCTTTCTGACCTATTTTTATGAAGGAAGCACCATGAGTAAAATGCAACTTCCATAGTTCCATCATGTGTGAGCAAACTTGACTTGAAAACGTGCTGTAGATGAATGTGTCAGTTCTTAGGAACTATAGGGATGTCTCTAGGTAGGGAGCATGTTCTAGGGATGTTTGCAAAGTTGATCTGCATTTTGGCATCAGTCTTTCACAGTTTCTAAAATATTTTAAACCAGATTTTTTTTTTATCTTTAAATGAAGAGTAAGTGGGGAAAATATATTATACACACACAAACACACACATATATATGTATGTGTGTATCAGGGTGAATCCATTCTTGAGTCCTACAACAGACTCCAATACCTGATACCTGAAACCTCAAAGAGGATATCTGGGCATACATTCTTATAGGAGTATCTGTGTTTTCTAGCAAAATCATTGCTCATGTAGATTCTTCTTGAAATGTGAGATCATAAGGAGGAGCTCACCATGGTGTATATCCTCTTTGTACACTCTGTGCTGTCCCATTGTGAAATTTTTCAAATTTTGAATTTGTCAATAAATTTGCTATTGGTGCACCTTGGCTTTATATGTTTTGGTATTGTGTTGTCATCGTTGTTTTAGTTGCTAACTCATGTCCGACTCTTTTGTGCCCCCATGGACTCTAGCCCACAAGGCTCCTCTGTCCCTGGGATTTCCCAGGCAAAAGCCCTGGAGTGGGTTGCCATTCCCTTCTCCAGGGGATCTTCCCAGCCCAGAGATCAAACCCACATCTCTTGCATTGGCAGGAGGATTCTTTACCACTGAGCCACGTGGGGAGCCCATTTATCATTTACTGGAGACTAATAGATGGTGCCAAAAACATCTGAGGAAGGAGTAAACCTGAAGGAAGATATGTAAGCATTGACAGTTAAATAAAATCCAAAATGTTCTTGAAAACAATCTATAATGGTGAGGTGAATTTAGAAAAACTTTAGACAATTAATACAGACAGGCTGGTTTTACCAGTATACATATACACATGCTCTGTCCTCTATTGGATTTGCAGATGCAGCAGCCAATGCAAAAGGGTGTCTAGTCATAGTATTTAATTCCAAAACCAATCTCAAGTTAAAAATAAAAGGACAAGTTTGGGAATAATTAAGCGGGTTCTAGCCAAAAAAGTTTTAAAGGCTTTCAGTCTGACTTTGTGGATCATGTTTTTAACAACAAAGTTTTCCTGAGTTTGTATTTAAGGGGCAAATTATCAACAATTCTTTTTGATACACTGGAAAAATAGATGACCTAAATTGAATATGATAATACCATGTTTAATGGGATAGATTTGGTTTAACTATCCTGGTGACAACCAGGCCTTCTTGAGCCAGCAATATCAGTGGAAGTCTCACTTACCAATTGTATCCATGAGATCCTTTCCTTTAAACCTGTTAAAGGGAAAGAAAGAAAAAAAAATGGCTGATATTCACAGAAAGGGTGTTTTCCTCTTTTTTTTTTTTTTTTACAAGTTTCAATTTTGTTGAATTAGAGCAGTATGTGTAACTGTGTGTTTAGCCATTCTACCTGAATAAACTTCCACAATTGTACATTGAGATCATAGAACACATCTTCAAAGCTAATTAAATCATAACAGGTTCCTACGGCTGCTTGCTTTTTGTCTTGCTTTTTGCTTTCCAGTGTGTAAACCAAATGGGTTTTGATGGGATAATAAGCCTCTTGCTCTTTCTACCACTGTAACTCTCTCCCTCTACAGATTTTTATGTGTTTACCATCAAACACAATTTCATATACTCTATATTATCATCTACATTTAACACATTTTGAAGAATGTGGTTTAGTAAGACAATCACTTTTTTCCTGAGCACTTTTTTTTTGTTTAAACCCATTTTGCTACAATAGTGGTTTAATTCTCATAGAGAAAATGGAATGAGCCTTTTCTGCTGAAAAATAAGATCCTGAAGAAAGGATATAATTTCTACATTGTTAATATTTTAAGGTGTTTTATATCAGTTATCAATAGCCAACTGCAAATATTTGATATTATTTATTAATTATTTTTATTTTCATAATAATCCTATGTAGCATTGTTATCTTCAATTATCAAAAAAAAAAAGAAGAAGACTAAGGTAAAAAAAGGCAGAATGATGTGGGGGCCAAGAGAGCTGAGAGTAACATTCAGTTCTTTTGATTTCCAATTGAGCTTTCTTTGCATTCAGGCAGAGTATTAGCTTTAGAAAATAATTAGGATCTTTCCACTGAGGCAATAGACTACATTCTCCTGGCTGTAAATAGTTTTTTTTTTTTCCTATATTTAGTGGCTAACTATATTCTGTGAGCAACTTATGGTCAAGTTCTTCTTCTTTTTATTTATTTATTTATTTTTGGTAATAAGTTGCATTTTCTACAACAACAATAAAAAAATGAAGTTAGACTCATGTTGGCTTATTTCTTTCAGTTATGCACAATATTCTTTAGTTATACACAAGTTAACACTTGATTTCTTCACTCTTACCCTTGAAAGTAGGGCAATCAGAACATCCCATGTAATTAAAGGCAGAGAAATTTACATGTGATAAGTAGAAGATAAGTTCTTATACGTTTTTATGCTTTTAAAGGAGTATTACACTGCAGCCATGCACTTATAACACATTACATACACATGTGCATACACAGAAATTTGTAAAAGATGAAGTTGGGGTAAAAGTATTTGCCTCAAGTTTCATGGAAGTGTTTTCTATTTCAGACCAGAGAAGTCTCATCCTTCTCAACCATCTGGCTTATATTATTGCAGGTTCTGCTGCCAGTGTTTACTTTAATAGTGAGAAGCTGTGCCTACCTATGTCACCCTCGAGAGGATCATTCATTAGTGACTGATTTGGTTTAAAGCTTTATTTATCTATTATGACAAAATGGTAATACAAATAATTGCTTTCTGAGCTAGAGATGTTTTATTTTCAGAGTTTAATCACATTCACATAAATATAGCTTCATGGTTCATTCCTGTCACAGTCTTTACAAATGGAATCCATCTTACTAGACTGTCAGATCAGCATAAGCAGGCATTTGGCTACCGACATGAGTACTGGAAAATTTAACTCTTAAAAAATTTTTGTCCAGATTCTCTATTTTGTCAGAGTTGATATGTTTGATAATTCCATTTCTGTTGTTAGAAGAAATAGTATGGTGTGGTAATTAAAACCTGGACTCTGAAAAGAGACGAGTTGGATTTGAATCCTATCTCTGTCACTTACCCATGCTGTGATCTTGAACAAGCACTTTTCCTATCTGTACCTTGGGATCCTCATCAGGAAAATGGAAATTTTAGTAAGATCTAATTTGCATATAGTTGAAAAGAGTAAATAAGTTAATATATGCTTAATGTTTAGATAACATCTGGGACATAGTGTTAGTTGTTATTTTATTATGAGGAAATATGTAAAAAAAATGGTTTGGATATTCTCTTTGAAATGTCTTTAATAATATTTCACCAAAGGAAATTTTGGCATATCAATAATCATTGTTAGAGTTACAAAGGATTTTCCACCTATGTTTTTAAAAAATAAAAGTCATGCAAATTCTTTTTTAAGGCAATTCGAGTAATTGGATATTTTGAGACCAAGAAAGAAGTAAAGTTACCTTATAACTAGACCCATTGGGGTTATATATAAATTCATTTCAAATTCTTTCAGAAAATTCTATTTCCTCTCTTTTAGTTACTCTTCTTACCGTGAAGAGAATATTCCCTCAGCGGGTAGAGAGAAGAACTTTAATCGCCATATTCTCTGTTTCCTTACCCCAATTTTATTTGGTCAGATGAAATCTCCTGAGAATCCCAGTCAGCTTTGTCCTCCCTCTCTCTCTCCCCCCTCCCTTTCCTGCCCTGTTTCTCCCGCTCTCTGTTCTCCCTCCCTCAGCTGCCCACATAAGCTCTCAGTCTTCATTTTCTTTAGTAACTCTTACTCATTTACTCATTCTTTAAGACTTAGATCAATTTTCACCTCCCACACAAAATCTCTCACTAATTTTCAAGAAAGTGTTGTTTTTTCCCTTCTCTATGCCTTCACTGGACTCTGCTCATTGAGACGTATTATCTTCTAATTATCATTTAATATGTTGGTTTACCATGTTGAACTGTGACTTCAAGATACCAGCGACATCTTACTGGCCTTTGTATTGTCAGTATTTAGCTCTGTGTGCTATGAAATGGTATGGACCTAACAGAAGCAGAAAATATTCAGAAGAGAACTACACAGTAGAACTATACAAAAAAGATCTTCATGACCCAGATAACCATGATGAGGTGATCACTCACCTAGAGCCAGACATCCTGGAATGCATAATCAAGTGAGCCTTAGGAAGCATCACTATGAACAAAGCTAGTGGAGGTGATGGAATTCCATTTGAGCTATTTCAAATCCTAAAAGATGATGCTGTGAAAGTGCTGCACTCGATATGCCACCTAATTTGAAAAACTCACCAGTAGCCACAGGACTGGAAAAGGTCAGTTTTCATTCCATTCCCAAAGAAAGGCAATGCCAAAGAATGCTCAAACTACTGAGCAATTGCAGTTGTCTCACATGCTAGCAAAGTAATGCTCAAAATTCTTCAAGCCAGGCTTCAGCAGTACATGAACCATGAACTTCCAGATGTTCAAGCTGGATTTAGAAAAGGCAGAGGAACCAGAGACCAAATTGCCAACATCCACTAGATTATCAAAAAAGCAAGAGAGTTCCAGAAAAATATCTTCTGTTTTATTAACTAAGCCAAAGCCTTTGATTGTGTGGATCCCAACAAACTGTGGAAACTTCTTAAAGAGATGGGAATACCAGACCACTTTACCTGCCTCCTGAGAAATCTGTATGCAGGTCAAGTAGCAACAGTTAGAGCTAGACATGGAACAACAGACTGGTTCCAAATTGGGAAAGGAGTACGTCAAAGCTGTATAATGTCACCCTGCTTATTTAACTAATGTGCAGAGTACATCATGCAAACTGCCAGGCTGGAAGAAGCACAAGCTGGAATCAAGATTGCTGGGAGAAATATCAATAACCTCAGATACCCAGATGACACCACCCTTATGGCAGAAAGCGAAGAAGAACTAAAGAGCCTCTTGGTTTAAGTGAAAGAGGAGAGTGAAAAAGTTGGCTTAAAGGTCAACATTCAGGAAACTAAGATCATGGCCTCTGGTCCCATCACTTCATGGCAAATAGATGGGGAAACAATGGAAACAGTGAGAGACTTTATTTTTGGGGGTTCCGAAATCACTGCAGATGGTGACTGCAGCCATGAAATTAAAAGACACTTGCTCCTTGGAAGAAAACTATGACCAACCTAGATAGCATATTAAAAAGCAGAGACATTACTTTGCCAACAAGATCTGCCTAGTCAAAGCTATGGTTTTTCCAATAGTCATGTATGGATGTGAGATTTGGACTATAAAGAAAGCTGAGTGCAAAAGAATTGATGCTTTTGAACTGTGCTGTTGGAGAAGACTCTTGAGAGTCCCTTGGATAGCAAAGAGATCCAACCAGTCCATCCTAAAGGAAATCAGTCCCAAATATTCATTGGAAGGACTAATGGTGAAGCTGAAACTCCAATACTTTGGCCAGCTGATGCGAATAACTGACTCATTGGAAAAGACCCTGGTTCTGGGAAGGATTGAAGGCAGGAGGAGAAGGGGACAATAGAGGATGAGATGGTTGGATGGCATCACCGACTGGATGGACATGAGTTTGAGCAAGCTCCAGGAATTGGTGATGGACAGGGAAGCCTGGCATACTGAAGTCCATGGGTTCGCAAAGAGTCGGGAATGACTGAGCAACTGAACTGAACTGAACTGAGCGCTGTGTACACTATACATTACATTTGTTGTTTAGTCACTAAGTTTTGAAAGATTCTTTTGCGACCTCATGGACTGTAGCCCCACCAGGCTATTCTGTCTGTGGGATTTCCTAGACAAGAATACTGGAATGGGTTGCCATTTCCTTCTCCAGGAGATCTTCCTGACCTAGGACTCAAACTCATGTCTTCTGCATTGGCAGGTGGATCTTTATCACTGAGCCACCTGGGAAGCCCAGGAGTGGAAGTGCAGACTCTTAACCACTGGACCACAAGGGAAGTCCCTGGCAATATATGTTAGGTAGTGGGTACATGTTTAATGTCTAGATGAACTGCATGGAGCATGTGCATCAGGATTTGAGCTGAGTTTCTCCTAGATGTAACAGGAGAGGGTGTCTGCCCAGTAAATATTATTTGTAGGATACCAACCAACCCAGTACTGCATTTTGGACTCTTTTGTTGACTATGATGAATATTCCATTTCTTCTAAGGGATTCCTGCCCACAGTAATAGATATAATGGTCATGAATTAAATTCACCCATTCCAGTCCATTTTAGTTCAGATTCCTAGAATGTTGACATTCACTCTTGCCATCTCCTCTTTGACCACCTCCAATTTGCCTTGATTCATAAACCTAACATTCCAGGTTCCTAAGCAATATTCCTCTTTACAGCATCGGACCTTGCTTCTATCACCAGTCCCATCCACCACTGGGTGTTGTTTTTGCTTTGGCTCCATCCCTTCATTCTTTCAGGACTTATTTCTCCATTGATCTCCAGTAGCATATTGGGCATCTACTGACCTGGGGAGTTCATCTTTCAGTGTCCTATCTTTTTGCCTTTTCATACTGTTCATGGGGTTCTCAAGGCAAGAATAATGAAGTGGTTTGCCATTCCCTTCTCCAGTGGACCACATTCTGTCAGACCTCTCCACTATGACCCGCCCATCTTGCAATCTCAAAAATGATAGAATGATCTTTGTTCATTTCCAAGGCAAACCATTCAGTATCATGGTAATCCAGGTCTATGCCCAGGCCAGTAATGCTGAAGAAGCTGAAGTTGAATGGTTCTATGAAGACCTACAAGAACTTTTAGAACTAACACCCAAGAAAGATGTCCTTTTCATTATAGGGGACTGGAATGCAAAAGTAATAAGTCAAGAAACACCTGGAGTAACAGGCAAATTTGGCCTTGGAGTACAGAATGAAGCAAGGCAAAGGCTAATAGAGTTTTGCCAAGAAAACGCACGGTCATTCCAAACACGTTGTTGCAGCAACACAAGAGAAGACTCTACACATGGACATCATCAGATGGCCAACACTGAAATCACATTGATTATACTCTTTGCAGCCACAGATGGAGAAGCTCTATACAGTCAGCAAAAACAAGACTGGGAGCTGACTGTGACTCAGATCATGAACTCCTTATTGCCAAATTCAGGCTTAAATTGAAGAAAGTGGAGAAAACCACTAGACCATTAAGGTATGACCTAAATCAAATCCCTTATGATTATACAGTGGAAGTGAGAAATAGATTTAAGGGACTAGATCTAATAGGCAGAGTGCCTGATGAACTATGGATGGAGGTTCATGACATTGTACAGGAGACAGGGATCAAGACCATCCCCATGGAAAAAGAAATGCAAAAAAACAAAATGGCTGTCTGAGGAGGCCCTACAAATAGCTGTGAAAGAAGAGAAGTGAAAAACAAAGGAAAAAAGGAAAGACATACCCATTTGAATGCAGAATTCCAAACAATAGCAAAGAGAGATAAAGCCTTCCTCAGTGATCAGTGCAAAGAAATAGAGGAAAATAATAGAATGGGAAAGACTAGAGATCTCTTCAAGAAAATTAGAGATAGGAAGGGAACATTTCTTGTAAAGATGGGCTCAATAAAGGACAGAAATAGTATGGACCTAACAGAAGCAGAAGATATTAAGAAGAGGTGGCAAGAATACACAGAAGAACTATACAAAAAAGATCTTCATGACCCAGATAATCACGATGGTGTGATCACTCACCTAGAGCCAGATACCCTGGAATGTGAAGTCAAGTGGGCCTTAGGAAGTATCACAATGAACAAAGCTATTGGAGGTGATGGAATTCCAGTGGAGCTACTTCAAATCCTGAAAGATGATGCTGTGGAAGTGCTGCACTCAATATGCCAGCAAATATGGAAAACTCAGCAGTGGCCACAGGACTGGAAAAGGTCAGTTTTCATTCCAATCCCAAAGAAAGGCAATGCCAAGGGCTGCTAAGGCTACTGCACAGTTGCATTCATCTCACATGCTAGCAAAGTAATGCTCAAAATTCTCCAAGCCAGGCTTCAGCAGCACGTGAACCGTGGACTTCCAGTTGTTCAAGCTGGTTTTAGAAAAGGCAGAGGAACAAGAGATCAAATTACCAACATCTGCTGGACAATTGAAAAAGCAATAGTTTCAGAAAAACTTCTATTTCCGCTTTATTGACTATGCCAAAGCCTTTGACTGTGTGGCTCTCAGCAAACTGTGGAAAATTCTGAAAAAGATGGGAATATCAGACCCCCTAACCTGCTTCTTGAGAAACCTGTATGCAGGTGAGGAAGCAACAGTTAGAACTGGACATGGAACAACAGACTGGTTCCAAATAGGAAAAGGAGTACTTTAAGGCTATATATTGTCACCCTGCTTATTTAACTTATATGCAGAGTGCATCATGAGAAACGCTGGGCTGGAGGAAGCACAAGCTATAATCAAGATTTCCAGGAGAAATATCAATAACCTCAGATATACAGATGACACCATCCTTATGGCAGAATGTGAAGAGGAACTAAAGAGCCTCTTAATGAAAGTGAAAGAGCAGAGTGAAAAAGTTGGCTTAAAGCTCAACATTCAAAAAACTAAGATCATGACATCCGATCCCATCACTTCATGGCAAATAGATGAGGAAACAGTGGAAATAATGGCTGGCTTTATTTTGGGGGGCTCCAAAATCACTGCAGATGGTGATTGCCACCATGAAATTAAAAGACGCTTACTCCTTGGATGGAAAGTGATGACCAACCAAGACAGCATATTAAAAAACAGAGACAGTACTTTGTCCACAAAGGTCCATCTAGTCAAGGCTATGGTTTTTCCAGTAGTCATGTATGGATGTGAGAGTTGGACTATAAAGAAAGCTGAGTTCCGAAGAATTGATGCTTTCAAACTGTGGTGTTGGAGAAGACTCTTGAGAGTCTCTTTGACTGCAAGGAGATCAAACCAGTCCATCCTAAAGGAGATTAGTCCTGGATGTTCATTGAAAGGATTGATGTTGAAGCTGAAACTCCAATACTTTGTCTACCTGATGCAAAGAGCTGACCATTTGAAAAGACCTTGATGCTGGGAAAAATGGAGGGCAAGAGGAGAAGGGGTTGACTGAGGATGAGATGGTTCGATGACATTACCAACTCAATGGAGATGAGTTTGGGTGAGCTCTGGGAGTTGGTGATAGATAGGGAGGCCTGGTGTGCCATGGTTCATGGGGTTGCAAAGAGTCGGAGATGACTGAGGGACTGAACTGAACCAACCCAGTCTCCTTAATTTGTCTTTACAACTGGCTGACATCTGAAATTCCCTGTTAGTGATCACTTCAAGGTCTTGGTACACATTAACCCAGTTAAGACATTATCTTGTCTAGGATTAGTAGAAAATAACAAAGCAACAAGCCTGTTAGCAATGATTAGCTTATCTGAGGGTGAAGAGATTGGTGGACAGAAATGGTAAATTTCGATGTCAGAAGGGTTTTGTGTGTGGGTTATTAGAGGGTGCATTGATCAGTGAGAATGACCTGGGGCACTGAAAACTGTGATTAGCAGCTGGCATGAAAGGGAGGCCAAATGCTGAAAAGAATATCCTGTAAGTCAACTTAGCTTACGTTACTATTCAGCTGAGATCTTGCCTGACTGAGTCATAACATTTAGGAAAGGGGAAGCTCCAGGTGGACTGTTTGCTTGAGCCTAAGTGCAGCTCTCCTCAGTTACAAAAGTGGAAAAACAATCTCCTTGTGCCAGAGATCACTGGGTTCCTTGCAGTTTTGCAGGACAGTGCACTGCCTACCCTCAGTAAAATAAATAAGGTTTAATTAAAAACAATTCCATAATTCAATCCAGGGCAGATCTTTGCCTTGTCTTTTACTGAATTCTTGTTCAGTAGAGTTGCTGAGAAAGTTAATCTATCCACACGCAATTCATCACATGTGTTTATATTTCTAAAAGTTGCAGAGACGGAAATTATTGGCCTTACAAACCCTGTCTGTCTCACTATTAAATCATTTGCAGACTGTTAAGCAGGGCTCATTTTGGAGGGTTGGAAGGTCCCAGAGCTGCACTGCCCCCGTTTCCTCCACTGGAAAAAAATCTGTTGCTGTATGAAAAATAGGTATTTAAAGAAGCTATCTGAATTTTCAGAAATGACTCCAGGCATTTTCAGTCATTTGAGCAGTTAGGTAGAGACTCTCACACACAACTTTGGAGCCAGATTTACACAGTGTTTAAAATAACTCTTTCTAGAATTTAGCCACTTTTGAGCAGTTAGGTAGAGACTCTCACACACAACTTTGGAGCCAGATTTACAGTGTTTAAAATAACTCTTTCTAGAATTTAGCCACTTTTGGAAATTCTATGAACAGTTTTGAATGAGTACTCTATTATTCCATGGCCAATTTTAATAGCATTACCTGCAGCATCTTCTGATTTACTCCCTTTTCATCTGTTTCTGCAGATACAAACAACAGTACTCAAACTGCCTGTACCTCTCCAGGATTTGATACGTTACAGCAAGAACTAATTTTCTTTCAGTACCATTTTGATTATTTCATTTCTTTTATTTTTATATACATGCAATGGCTCCTCCTTTATATTAAGTCCCATTTTAATTTTGTGGTTCAAGCCTGGATGTCAATATGGTAGACTACCCTCTGAGCCACATCCTGTCTCATCCTCTCCCTCCTACCCAAAAGGCAACTACTTCATACTCCTCATATGGGCTTCCCTGGTGGCTCAGATGGTAAAGAATCTGCCTGCAGTGCAGGAAACCTGGGTTCAACCCCTGAGTTGGGAAGATCCCCTGGAGAAGGGAATGGCTACTCAACTCCAGTATTCTTGCATGGAGAATTCCATGGACAGAGGAGCTTGTTGGTCTACTGTCCATGGGATCTCAAAGAGTTGGACAGGACTGAGTGACTAACACTTTCACTTTTCTTTTGTACTGCCCATGCCTCACTTCCCCTAGAATTAGCTTATTGTGAGTCTTTGTGTCCCATTCTCATATCTAGAAATTCTAGTCTCTTCATCTCAGCTGACAGTTCCTTCTTTCCTGTAAGATTTCTCTGGTTCAAGGATCAGCATAACATGTGGCTCTTCAGTATTTAATTTGTTTATAAATAATTAAATCAATTAATTAATTGTTTATTGATCATGATGTTTATGTACTGTGGTAAGCATTGCAAATATTATAAAATAACTAAAAGATAGTTCTTTGCCTTCAATTGTGATAAAATTATGACTTAAAGCATACTGTTAACGTCAGATCAGATCAGTTGCTCAGTCGTGTCCGACTCTTTGCGACCCCATGAATTGCAGCACGCCAGGCCTCCCTGTCCATCACCAATTCCCGGAGTTCACTCAGACTCACGTCCATCGAGTCAGTGATGCCATCCAGCCATCTCATCCTCTGTCATCCCCTTCTCCTCCTGCCCCCAATCCCTCCCAGCATCAGAGTCTTTTCCAATGAGTCAACTCTTCACATGAGGTGTCCAAAGTACTGGAGTTTCAGCTTTAGCATCATTCCTTCCAAAGAAATCCCAGGATGGACTGGTTGGATCTCCTTGTAGTCCAAGGGACTCTCAAGAGTCTTCTCCAACACCACAGTTCAAAAGCATCAATTCTTCAGCGCTCAGCCTTCTTCACAGTCCAACTCTCACATCCATACATGACCACAGGAAAAACCATAGCCTTGACTAGATGAACCTTTGTTGGCAAAGTAATGTCTCTGCTTTTGAATATGCTATCTAGGTTGGACATAACTTTCCTTCCAAGGAGTAAGTGTCTTTTAATTTCATGGCTGCAGTCACCATCTGTAGTGATTTTGGAGCCCAGAAAAATAAAGTCTGACACTGTTTCCACTGTTTCCCATCTATTTCCCATGAAGTGGTGGGACCGGATGCCATGATCTTAGTTTTCTGAATGTTGAGCTTTAAGCCAACTTTTTCACTCTCCACTTTCACTTTCATCAAGAGGCTTTTGAGTTCCTCTTCACTTTCTGCCATAAGGGTGGTGTCATCTGCATATCTGAGGTTATTGAGATTTCTCCCAGCAATCTTGAGTCCAGCTTGTGTTTCTTCCAGTCCAGCGTTTCTCATGATGTACTCTGCATATAAGTTAAATAAACAGGGTGACAATATACAGCCTTGACAAACTCCTTTTCCTATTTGGAACCAGTCTGTTGTTCCATGTCCAGTTCTAACTGTTGCTTCCTGACCTGCATACAAATTTCTCAAGAGGCAGATCAGGTGGTCTGGTATTCCCATCTCTTTCAGAATTTTCCACAGTTTATTGTGATCCACACAGTCAAAGGCTTTGGCATAGTCAATAAAGCAGAAATAGATGTTTTTCTGGAACTCTCTTGCTTTTTCTATGATCCAGCAGATGTTGGCAATTTGATCTCTGGTTCCTCTGCCTTTTCTAAAACCAGCTTGAACATCAGGAAGTTCATGGTTCACATATTGCTGAAGCCTGGCTTGGAGAATTTTGAGCATTACTTTACTAGAGTGTGAGATGAGTGCAAATGTGCGGTAGTTTGAGCATTCTTTGGCATTGCCTTTCTTTGGGATTGGAATGAAAACTGACCTTTTCCAGTCCTGTGGCCACTGCTGAGTTTTCCAAATTTTCTGGCATATTGAGTGCAGCACTTTCACAGCAACATCTTTCAGGATTTGAAATAGCTCCACTGGAATTCCATCACCTCCACTAGCTTTGTTCATAGTGATGCTTTCTAAGGCCCACTTAACTTCACATTCCAGGATGTCTGGCTCTAGGTCAGTGATCACACCATTGTGATTATCTGGGTCATGAAGATCTTTTTTGTACAGTTCTTCTGTGTATTCTTGCCATCTCTTCTTAATATCTTCTGCTTCTGTTAGGTCCATACCATTTCTGTCCTTTATCGAGCTCATCTTTGCATAAAATGTTTCTTTGGTATCTCTGATTTTCTTGAAGAGATCCCTAGTCTTTCCCATTCTATTGTTTTCCTCTATGTCTTTGCGTTGATCACTGAAGAAGGCTTTCTTATCTCTTCTTACTATTCTTTGGAACTCTGCATTCAGATATTTATATCTTTCCTTTTCTCCTTTGTTTTTCACTTCTCTTCTTTTCACAGCTCTTTGTAAGGCCTCCCCAGACAGTCATTTTGCTTTTTTGCATTTCTTTTCTATGGGAATGGTCTTGATCCCTGTCTCCTGTACAATGTCACGAACCTCATTCCATAGTTCATCAGGCACTCTATCTATCAGATGTAGGCCCTTAAATCTATTTCTCACTTCCGCTGTATAATCATAAGGGATTTGATTTAGGTCATACCTGAATGGTCTAGTGGTTTTCCCTACTTTCTTCAATTTCAGTCTGAATTTGGCAATAAGGAGTTCATGGTCTGAGCCACAGTCAGCTCCCGGTCTTGTTTTTGCTGACTGTATAGAGCTTCTCCATCTTTGGCTGCAAAGAATATAATCAATCTGATTTCAGTGTTGACCATCTGGTTATGTCCATGTATAGAGTCTTCTCTTGTGTTGTTGGAAGAGGGTGTTTGTTAACTGTTAACATAAAATACTAAATACTGTCATGTAAACACAGACAAAATATGATATGACTCAGTGGTTAAACAGCAGTGCTCTGAATCCTAAGGACATTCAGTCTCTCAAGCATTTCTTTCCCTTAGACAGTTGGTATTCTTCCCTTAGATAGCCTCTCCAGGGCCAACCCTATCTGCTTCTAGTTTTCTGAGCTGTCCAACATGGTAGCCATTGGTCACATGTGGCTACTAAGCAGTTGAAATGTTGCCAATGTAACTGAGGAATAAAAATTTAATTTCATTTATTTCTACTTAATATAAATTTAGACTTAAATATTAATATTCATTTCAACTATTGGAAAACTTTTATATACATTTGGAACAGCTTGGGTTTGTAAGGTTACTTTTTCTTTTTTTTTTTTCAATAATAGAACTATTTTATTAAACATATGAACATACTTATTTTGTACAGCACGCATTTCTTTCTTTCCTCTGCCCCAGGAAGCCAGCGCTCTAGAACCCCATGTTTATAAAAACACACTTTGGCAGCTACTATGACAAGATGAAAAAAGTGCAATTCCGAAAGTAACAACACATAACCAAAGTGGGGAACAAAAAAAGGCAGAGGTGAGTGGGCCCAGTGCTGCTCATTTTCTCTCAAGAGGAAACAATTTAAGAATAGAAACTCTTGAGCATTATTTAAGCAGTACTGCCCAACTCTCTTGGTAGCATCTCTCTTTCAATTCCATTTATCTTGCTGTTGTAACTAACTAATCTGTTACTTCTTTAAGAAAATCTGCCCTGGTTTATATCCTTTTCAGTGGCCCATATGCCTTTAAGCTTCAAAAACACAGAAATCGCTCAGTCGTGTCTGATTCTTTGCGACCCCATGGTTTGTAGCCCACCAGGCTCCTCGGTCCATGAGATTTTCCAGGCATGAATACTGGAGTGGGTTGCCGTTTCCTTCTCCAGGTTACTTTTTCAAATGTACACTTTTATTAATAAAATCTAAATACAGATCAAATGTTACTAGTGAAAATTTAACATGTGAATTGAGATGCTCTATAAGTGTAAAATATGCCCTGGATTGTGAAGACAAAGTGTAAAAATATATATAAAATATCTCATTCATTTTTAATTTTTTTATGTATTTATTTTTGGCTGTGTTGGGTCTTCGTTGCTTTTCTCTAGTTGTGGTGAGCGGGGCTGCTCTCTGGCTGTGGTGCATGGTCTTCTCATTGTGGTGGCTTCTCTTGTTGTGGAATATGGGCTCTAGGGTGCAAGGGCTCAGTAGTCGTGGCTCCCGGGCTCTAGAGCACAGGCTCAATAGTTGTGGTGCACAAACTTAGTTGCTCCATGGCATGTGAGATCTTCCTGGATCAAGGATCAAACCCATGTCTCCTGCATTGGTAGGCGGATTCTTTACCAGTGAGCCATCAAGGAAGCCCTCGTTAATTTTTTAAAAATTGCATACATGTTGAAATAATATTCTGAATGTGTTGGGTTAAATAAATACATTCTTAAAATTTCTTTCCTTTTTCTTTTTTTTTACTTTTAAAAATGTGAGTACTAGAAAATCTTATATTACACATGTGAATTGCAGTGTCATCTTTTGGATGGCATTGCTTTAGATAAACCAGATCTATGCTGGATTCCCATATGTACATGGACCTCAGGGCCAATTACTCCAGTGATGTTTATTAGTTGTCTAGAACTCGGGTGCATTTTGGCCTTCTGCTTGCTGATCCTACCATATCAACTTCAGGCTGTATTTAAAAACATAATCCTGGACTGTCATGTGCTGTTGGAGATCTATATTTCTCTATTCATTTGACCCTTTATGAATGGATACACCTTACAATTTCATTTTGTATTTGTCTCTTTTTGTGAATAACCATATTCTTTCCTGTCCACTCCTTCGTGTATTGGCTACAATGACTTTACTGCCTATACTAGACTTTCTTCTTTTTTATCAATCTTGTGTGAGAAAATTTGCTCATTTGGGGCTGTAGCTTCTTGCAATCCTTACATTCTGGGGAAATCTGATTTTGGTTTTTGACTTTGAGCCCTTCTTCCTTGCACCCCTCCCTACTTTATTCCAGGTAAACTAGAGGATAATAGAAGCTCTGGGGGAAGCCACTCAGATTCCACATGCATAAATCCATGCAATACAGAGTGTACTCATGACACTTGGAGTGCATGAGACTCTTGGGCCCTCTCCTTTTAAATTCTTATTTTCTGAAGTCTTTTGTACCTGGTTTTTAAAAGTCTTTGTCTGCTTCACCAACTGATTATTCATCATGCATCAGATACAGGTCCAGTGTAGCAATTTCCCTAGGCAATTCCTCCCTTCTTTGGGAGATGAAGTCCAAAATATTTGTCTTATTTAACATTCTGCACAATTTAACCCTGATTGCATGTCCACTTTTACCTCCAGCAAGTAACTCTAAACCATCCTGGTCTCTGTCTTTTCTGGCTCTCCTAGCATTAACTCTTTATATCACAGGCTACTGCTGCTCTTCCTGATTTTTGAAGTAGAGATAACAGTATTTAGCATGAATGAGAGTTGTGAAACTGTAATAATAATAATAATTGACATTCAACTAATGCTCAATATGTGCTAGGCACTGTTCTAAACAGTTTATATGTATCTTCTTTTATTTCCTCTCAATAACCTTTGAGGTAAATAGTTATGATCTCATTTCATGAGGGTGAGATTGAGGTATAGAGAAGTTAAAACCTTTTCCAAGCCCACACAGCTAATTAGTGGCAGAACTAGAATTCAGTCAAGCTTTCAGGTCTGTATTTTT
The DNA here is from genome assembly GCF_019923935.1 of Bubalus bubalis. Classification (NCBI taxonomy): domain Eukaryota; kingdom Metazoa; phylum Chordata; class Mammalia; order Artiodactyla; family Bovidae; genus Bubalus; species Bubalus bubalis. Next base: position 65,979,938 of record NC_059160.1, read on the forward strand.
GTATTGAGCTAAATTGTCTTGGAGACTTTGTCCTAGGCATCTAACATGGATTATCTCACTTAATCTTCACAACAAGTAGGGAAAGTGACCTCAGAGTATAAAGTAACAAAAAGGATTTTGAAAGTGAAAGACATTCCAATGGATCAGACAAATGGCAATTACTCAAGAAACAGTTTTGACAATGCCTTAGGCCTGTGATGAATTCTGGCTCACTACTTGTGTTGTGTAAATAAAGTTTTATTGTATCACAACAACATGCCATCATTTATGTATGCTCTTCCAATTCAATGGTAGGACTGAATAGCTGTGGCAGAGATTTTATGGCCACGAAAGCCTAACATTTTTCCATCTGGCTCTTTGTAGAAAATCTTTTCAAACCCTGGATGTGCCACACCTGAGGATTACATAAACTTTGCAATTAATGTTAAGATTCTACATTAAGAGAAGTGATTATTTGCTACTGCCTGCCCAAAACACTTTCTTTGAAGACTCCCTTTGTGTTCTCTGATAGAAGATTGGGAGATCTAAGAAGAACTAATAAATTTTTCATTTCCTGTGGCTCAAATCAGTACAAAAGCCCTTCATCCTCCACAATGTATTGATTCCTTCCATGGCAGGTGTCACACTGCTTGATCCAATTGATATGTCCTTGAAAAGCTGATTTAAATCAGTTTGGTACATTGAAACACATTTTTTCTTCGTTTATAGTTTGTGTGATGCTCTATCCACTTGAAAGGACCTGTGACTCTTTATAAAATGTGGTTTGCTTTCTCTTTCATGACACCATCCCCCACCTCCCTACTACTCACACTGATGTCCACTTGTGGACTTCCTGGTGGCTCAGATGGTGAAAGGAATCCACCTGCAATACGGGAGACCTGGGTTCAATCCCTGAGTTGGGAAAATCCCCTGGAAGAGGGCATGGTAACCCACTCCAGTATTCTTGCCTGGAGAATCCCATGGATAGAGGAGCTTGGCAGGCTACAGTCCATGGGGTCACAAGGAGTCGGACAAGACTGAGCACAGCACAGTTATCAATCTACAAAAAGAGTTATATCCAACTGTGCAAGATATTATTGCAGAAGGGAGGACCCCTTCCAGGGCCCAAGATCAGGCTCTTATCTAATACTCAGAAATAAATTGTCCAAGGAGACTACATGCTGACAAAGGAAGAGACTTTATTGGGAAGGGGCCCCCAGCTGCAGAACAGTAGGGTAAGGGAAGCCAGGAGAACTGCTCTGACACATGGCTGTCAGGCTTGGGTTTTATGGTGTTAGGATTAGTTTCTGGGTTGCCTTTGGCCAATTATTATGACTCAAGCTACTTCCTGGTGGTGCACACATTGCTCAACAAAGATGGATGGCAGTGAGAAGGATTCTAGGAGGTAGAAGGGCACCTGGTGTCTCCTTTTGACCTTTCCTGAACTCTTCTGATTGGTGATGGCTTAGTAGCTTCATGTTCCTTACTAGGGCCTCCTATTATAAAATAAGTCATGCAAATGGTTACTGCAGTGCCTAGCCAGGGTGGGCAGTTCAGTCACTGTGCTTCCCCTAACAGCATGATTTTAAAAAATCAAAACAAAAGCTATAATGTTCATAGGATGAGTAATCTTTCTTTGATTAAAATCATTGTACTATTAACATTTAGTATTATACATTTTGTTTAAATTGAGGCACACCACTTATGTTGTTCTTGTTCAGTTGCTCAGTCATGTCCGACTGTTTGCAACTGCATAGACTGCAGCATGCCAGAATTTCCTGTCCTTCACTATCTCTGAGAGTTTGCTCAAACCCATGTCCATTGAATCAATGATGTCATGCAACCATCTCATCCTGTCACCCTCTTCTCCCCCTGGGCTCAATCTTTCCCAGCATCAGGGTCTTTTCCAGTGAATTGGCTCCTCACATCAGGTAGCCAAGTTATTGGAGCTTCAGCTTCAGCATCAGTCCGTCCAATGAATATTCAGGATTGATTTCCTTTAGGGTTGGCTGGTTTGATCTCCTTGCTGTCTAAGGGACTGTCAAGAGTCTGCTGTGACACCACAGTTCAAAAGCATCAGGCCTTCGGCACTAACCTTTCTTTATGGTCCAACTCTCACATTCATACACGACTATTGGAAAAACCATAGCTTTGACTATATGGACTTTTGTTAGCCAAGTGATGTCTCTGCTTTTTAATGTGCTGTCTAGGTTTGTTATAACTTTTCCTCCAAGGAGCAAGTGTCTTTTAATTTCATGGCTGCTGTCACCATCCACAGTGATTTTGGAGCCCAAGAAAATAAAGTTTGTCACTGTTTTCATTGTGTCCCTATCTATTTGCCATGAAGTGATAGCACCAGATGCCATGATGTGATAGGACCAGATGCCATGATCTTAGTTTTTTGAGTGTTGAGTTATAAACCAGCTTTTTCACTCTCCTCTTTCATCTTCATCAAGAGGCTCTTTAGGTCCTCTTCACTTTCTGCCATTAGGGTGGTATCATCTGCATATCTGAGGTTGTTGATACTTCTCCTAACAATCTTGATTCCAGCTTGTGCTTCATCCATCCTAGCATTTCACATGATGTGCTCTGCATAGAAGTTAAATAAACAAGGTGACAATATACAGCCTTGATGTACTCCTTTCCTAATTTTGAACCAGTCTGTTCTTCCATGTCTGGTTCTAACTGTTACATCCTGACTGGCATACAGGTCTCTCAGAAGTCAGGTAAGGTGGTCTGGTATTCCCATATCTTTAAGAATTTTCCACAGTCGGTTGTGATCCACATAGTCAAAGCTTTAGCATAACCACTGAAGCAGAAGTAGATGTTTTTTTTTCTGAAATTCTCTTGCTTTCTCTATGATCTAACAAATGTTGGCAATTTCATCTCTGGTTCCTTTACCTTTTCTAAATCCATCTTGTACATCTGGAAGTTCTTGATATCGAAGCCTAGTTTGAAGGATTACCTGTTTTATGCTGAATACAGTGTTGAGTAGCATTGGTGATTTTTTATCATCATTAAAAGATACAAGTAATGGCAATGCTAAAGTCATGTAAACCTATCTTCATTATTATTATTGAAAATAATAGTAAATTACACAAGTGCTATGATGTGCTGACCCTCATTCTAAGTGCTTAGCACTCATGATCTAATCATTCCAGCTACTGTATGAATTCAGTCCTATTTTTGTCCTCATTTTGCAATATATACTTTGAAAAGTGTCCTTTGTAATAGATATTTTAAACTAATAGAGGTAAAAGGAGTTAACCCACTTGTAAATAATAGTATATAAAATAGAGGGTTAATTGATGAGTTTATTTTTTTAAGTGAGTTATAGTGCTATGTATTTAAAAGTGTTAGGATTTTTTAAAGCTATTGTGATATATCTAGAAAACACAGTGTATCATGAATAAAGAATTACTTTTGGACACTAGAAGTTGTCTTTTTCATATCAGAAAATTGAGACTTGTAAGATGAAGTGGAAATCTTTGTGGGTCATTGATTTATTCATTACTTAGCATTTATTTATTGAATATTTACTATAGTCCATTTCCTCCTCATAAACAGAGAAGTAAATGTATTATTAAAGAAGCAAGTAAACATATTATTAAAGTGAGGATTATGAAAAGGATTTCAAGCAGCATGGACAGAGTGGTGATATAAAGAGTAATAGAGAGATCCTATGGAAAAGGCAATGGCAACCCATTCCAGTACTCTTGCCTGGAAAATCCCATGGACTGAGGAGCCTGGTAGGCTGCAGTCCATGGGTTCACTAAGAGTCGGATATGACTGAGAGATTTCACTTTGACTTTTCACTTTCATGCATTAGAGAAGGAAATGACAACCCACTCCAGTGTTCTTGCCTGGAGAATCCCAGGGACGGGGGAGCCTGGTGGGCTGCCGTCTCTGGGGTCACACAGATTCGGACACGACTAAAGCAACTTAGCAGCAGCAGCAACAGCAGAGAGATCTGTAGGTTGGTCAGGGGAGATTCTGCTGAGAGAATTTAAGCTTTGAGTTTAAGAACAAAAAAGAGCCAGCCACATGCAAGGATGTGGGAGGGAGTGGCACAGGCAGATAAGAGGAACAGCATCTCTAAGACTGAGGAGAGTCTGATGGTTAAGAATCTGCCTGGCAATGCAGGGTATATGGGTTTGATCCCTGGTCCAGGAAGATCCCAAATGCCACAAGGCAACCCTAAGCCCATATGCCATAACTACTGAGTCAGGTGCCTGGAGCTTGTGCTTTGCAGCGAGAGAAGCTGCCTTAATGAGAAGACAACACATAGCAACTAGAAAAAGCCCATGCAGCAATGAAGACCCAGTACAGCCAAAAAATAATTAATAAAATACATTAAAAAAAAAAAAAACTATGAGGAGAGAGCTAGTGTTTAAACTCATTGATTCATGTGATTTTTCTCTCCTCCAGGAAAGTTATGTGATCTGCTCACTTCTGCTGGTCCCTACTAGCAAAACCACACATGCATTAAAATATTTTTATTGTCAGAATAATTAGCAGTTATTGTAGCTGCATTTAAAGATAAGCTACAATATTGATATTAACTAGTAGAAAATGACTTTTTAAAAAACCCCAAACCGTTGGAGTAATGTGAATACATGGAGTGCTGTCAGCAGATCCAGGAGGGCTGAGCGTGAGACTACCATGGCGCACCTGCTGTTCTCTTTGCTTATTGAGATGGCCCTCAGCCCAGTCACTTGTTAGCTCTGTGAGTTTAGGCAAGTTAAGTAAACTCTCTGAGGCTTAGTTTATTTGTTAGCATAATGGGGAGGGGATGTGTACTTTAATATTACTATGAAAATTAATTAAAATATTTGAAAGTGGCTAGCACTACACTTGACATGCAATAGGGCTTAAAACATTAATTATAATGGGACATATTTTATATATGTTCCTGATAGCAGTCATTCATATTTATTTAGACCTATTAAATATCAGGTACTCTTCAAGAAGTCTCAGTGTTCTTCATGTTTTGTCCTTGAAACAAGCTTATGGAATGGAAAAAGTTTTTGGATATTTTTAATTTTTTAATTGAAGTATAGTTGATTTGCAGTGTTGTATTAATTACTGCTGTACAGCTGTACATATATATGTGTGTAATTCAGTTACACGTATATATATGTTCTCTTTTAAGATATTTTTTTCTATTATGATTTATCATAAGATAGTGAATGTAGTTCTCTGTGCTGTACAGAGAATGTTTATCCATTCTCTACATAAAGCTTTACTTATCTCCCTATTTCACATCTGAGAAACTGAAAGCACAGAGAATTTTCCATCTTGCCCCAAATCACAGAGCCAGGAAACGGCAGAAAATGAGAATGGAAGTGTTGTCACTCAGTTTGACTCTTTTGCAGGACGGTAGCCTGCCAGGCTCCTCTCCATGGAATTCTCCAGATAAGAATACTGGAGTGGGTAGCCATTCCCTTCTCCAGGGGATCTCCCCAGCCCGGGGATCAAACCCAGGTCTCCTGCATTGCAGGCAGATTCTTTACTGTCTGAGAGCTAGGATTCAAACCAGGTGGTCTGGCTTTGGCACTTGTGCCCTTAAATGTGTTTCTCATTTAGTAATATATCATCGATAACTGAAACTTGTCAGTTTCTCAGGTAAGTGGTCCAATGTTATAAATACTTTGGGGAGAAATCCGAAGCTAAACCAACTTGCTTGTTTCACACGGGATCTATGCACTCGATTTATAAGTGACCTTTGTAGCATATTAAGGCCAGTTTTCAGAAGCAACACCCCTCCCTCTAAAAAAGAAAAATGACAAATTAGTCATTAAGATATATAGATTGTTATTATAAAGGGCCCTGCATGTGTATCACATAAAGGATTTACACAGCAATTTATTGTCTAAAAGATAACAGCATGTAAATTTCCAAGAATCAATTTGGCATCACTGGAAAATCACACTCTGGAGACCCAGACACTAGACAGTTCCATAGCAGCTGAATCATAAAGACTTTTACAGATCAATAACCCTCAACCTTGCTGCATGAAAAACCATCTTCATCAACAGAGAGTTTCAGGGAGCTACAAAAGCCAATGAGATATTAGCACAGGTGGGCTTTTGCATGCATGCATGTATGTGAATTTCACAAGGTCATTGTTGGCATTCCATGAAATTAAAAGACGCTTACTCCTTGGAAGGAAAGTTATGTCCAACCTAGAGAGCATATTGAAAAGCAGAGACATTACTTTGCCAACAAAGGTCCATCTAGTCAAGGCTATGGTTTTTCCTGTGGTCATGTATGGATGTGAGAGTTGGACTGTGAAGAAGGCTGAGCGCCGAAGAATTGATGCTTTTGAACTGTGGTGTTGGAGAAGACTCTTGAGAATCCCTTGGACTGCAAGGAGATCCAACCAGTCCATTCTGAAGGAGATCAGCCCTGGGATTTCTTTGGAAGGAATGATGCTAAAGCTGAAACTCCAGTACTTTGGCCACCTCATGCGAAGAGTTGACTCATTGGAAAAGACTCTGATGCTGGGAGGGATTGGGGGCAGGAGGAGAAGGGGACGACAGAGGATGAGATTGCTGGATGGCATCACTGACTCGATGGACGTGAGTCTGAGTGAACTCCAGGAATTGGTGATGGACAGGGAGGCCTGGTGTGCTGCGATTCATGGGGTCACAAAGAGTCAGACACGACTGAGTGACTGAACTGAACTGAACTGAAAATGATACCATATCCCAAATACATGACAATGTGTTCTCCTACCTTTTAGGGGGAATAATATGCTTTTCAAACCATCCTCAAATAAGTAGAGAAGAGATGAGTTACTGGAATGTGTTTAGTTTGGGGCAACAGTCTAAGTTTCTATTCTGACCCTTATGTCCTTGATGCTTGGTTTCTTCACTTGTGAATTTAAAGATTAAATGGCACCCCACTCCAGTACTCTTGCTTGGAAAATCCCATGGACGGAGGAGCCTGTTAGGCTGCAATCCATGGGGTCGCTAAGAGTCAGACACGACTGAGCGACTTCACTTTCACTTTTCACTTTCATGCATTGGAGACGGAAATGGCAACCCACTCCAGTGTTCTTGCCTGGAGAATCCCAGGGACGGGGGAGCCTGGTGGGCTGCCGTCTATGGGGTCGCACAGAGTCGGACACGACTAAAGTGACTCAGCATGGCATAGCATAGCATAATGAAAGTGAACGTGAAAATGTTAGTAGCTCAGTCATGTCTGACTCTTTGCGACCCCATGGACTGTAGCCCCCAGGATCCTCTGTCCATGAGTTGCCATTTCCTTCTCCAGGGGATCTTCCTGGCCCAGGGATCAAACCTGGGTCTCCTGCATTGCAGGCTCATTCTTTACCATCTGAGCCACCAGGGAAGCCGAAATATTCGTAGTAACCACTTCAAAAAGCTCTTGATTCCCAAAGCACATATGTCATTGAAGTACTTACTGAGAAAAATAGAATGGGAATTTTATTTCATTCCAATTTTTTCCCAGTAAGTTGGAGATTGCTAATTATCTTTCTCTACTATATTATCCAACATAAACAAGTATATTCATACATCTATCTAATGAAAGTTTTATACTTAATAATTTTTTAAAAACTTTCATTAGATAGATGTATGAATATACTTGTTTATGTTGGATAATATATGGGGAGGGAGGTGGGAGGGGGGTTCAGGATGAGGAACACGTGTACACTGTGGCGGATTCATGTTGATGTATGGCAAAACCAGTACAATACTGTAAAATAGTTCAGTTCAGTTGCTCAGTTGTGTCCAACTCTTTGCGACCCCATGAATTGCAGCACCCCAGGCTTCCCTGTCCATCACCAACTCCTGGAGTTCACCCAGACTTATGTCCATCGAGTCAGTGATGCCATCCAGCCATCTCATCCTCTGTCGTCCCCTTCCCCTCCTGCCCCCAATCCCCATGAAATTAAAAGACGCTTGCTCCTTGGAAGGAAAGTTATGACCAACCTAGATAGCATACTCAAAAGCAGAGACATTACTTTGCCAACAAAGTTTCATCTAGTAAAATAATTAGCCTCCAATTAAAATAAATAAATTTACATTAAAAAAAGAAATTAAAAAATTATTAAGTATCATTGAATGAGTACCATCTATTAATTGCTGGTTATATGGGGATAGTTAATATTTGAAATATTCTTTGTTGTTTAGTTGCTAAATTTTATCCAACTCTTCTGCAACCCATGGACTGTAGCCTGTCAGGCTCCTCTGCCCATGAGATTTCCCAGGCAGGCATACTGGAGTAGGTTGCCATTTCCTCCTCCAGGGGATTTTCTCTGCCCAGGGATCAAACCCATGTTTCCTGTATTGGTAGGTGGATTCTCTACCACTGAACTATCAGAGAAGTCCCCCATTAAATATTTTACAAGATGTTTAAAAGACTTATGAACTGAGGATAATTTTTAGGCTGTTTCCATCTCATTGTTGGCTATTGACTGAAGAGCTATTAAAGAAGGAAATTTATCATATGGCAGATGTTTTACGTACATTGAATACATACAGGTTTTATGATAATTATAATGGCATTTTTATCCCCATAATACGGATGAGTTTATTGAGACTCAGAATATTATTAACTTGCTGAAGTTAACAAAAGCATTAATTAAGCAGCAGAGTAGAGATTGGAACCTTGGCTTGGGTGGATTCCAAAGTTCTCTTAGCATACCCTTACTGCCTCTCTGTTTTATTGTCTTGGAATGATCTTGACATAACCTAATTGCTTGAATAATAATCAGCTATTCTAAGGATTTCATAATCTGGCATGTGTGTAACTTGATTATGATGTGGTTTATTTGGTCCAGTATATACACATTCAGATGCCTATTTTTAAGACAGTAAAACCATAGATACTTTCACTGATTTGACTGCTTAATATTGAAAAAAAAGCAAAACAAAACAGCCCTTTAGTGAAGTTTACAACTGAGTTTACCAGTCAAATTCAATTAAAATATTAGACTTGGATGATGTGTGTATAACCAGACTAAATATTTATACTTAGATAATAATATGGAGAAGACGATGGCATCCCACTCCAGTACTCTTGCCTGGCAAATCCCATGGACGGAGGAGCCTGGTAGGCTGCAGTCCATGGGGTCGCAAAGAGTCGGACACAACTGAGCGACTTCACTTTCACTTTTCACTTTCATGCATTGGAGAAGGAAATGGCAACCCACTCCAGTGTTCTTGCCTGGAGAATCCCAGGGACGGGGGAGCCTGGTGGGCTGCTGTCTATGGGGTCACACAGAGTCAGACACGACTGAAGTGACAGCAGGGGAGGGAGATAATAATATTGAAATACTAAATTTTATGTACTCCATTCAGTAAAATACAGCTGATAAATTTACTAACAAACTATGATTTTAAAGGATTGCATTATAATGGCAATAGAGATTATATAAAATCAATTATATATATATTGAAAATATAAAATCAATTATATATATATATTGAAATATTTATGGATAATATAGCATGATGTCTGGGGTTTGCTGTAAAATGTTACAAGCAAAAAACCCCTAAAAACAAACAAACCAAAAAATTAGTAGATTGGATGGAAGAAACAAGATCAGTGAAAAACTCTTAAAGTTGAGAGTATATGGGAATGTATCTTTTGTATATATTGTAATCTCTTTATACAATAGAGTTTAAAAAAGCAATCAACTGGTCATCCATTAGGTTGAGGCTAGAAATCAGAAAGTTTGATTGCTCCAGCTGAATATATGTTCAGATTTTTGGCTGTATTTTGGTGGTTAAAAATTTGTATTTCAAATGTTAGCATAATCATGCAGCATCCAGAATGTATATCTTCAATAAGCCCTGATCTCATTAAGAATATTTTGATAAGATATAACTTAATGATATAAAGGTATGAGTCTCAGACATATATAATACTGATAGTCTGTGTTCTTGACGAAAAAAAACCTGGCTTTTTGATCATATTTAAATTCAAATTTTTATTCCCCTGAAGATAGCACTATGATATGGCTTCAATACAAGTCTTACATGTTTTCATTGAATTTTAATTAAAAATCATACTTCCACTCAAAAATAGATCCTAAAGAATGATGGCATATTGCTTCTTTTATGCTACTAGTATGTGATTATTTTTCTTTTGCTATTAATTTAAACTATGTCATCAAATGGAGAAGGCAATGGCACCCCACTCCAGTACTCTTGCCTGGAAAATCCCATGGGCGGAGGAGCCTGGTGGGCTGCAGTCCATGGGGTCACTGACGGTCGGACATGACTGAGTGACTTCACTTTCACTTTTCACTTTCATGCATTGGAGAAGGAAATGGCAACCCACTCCAGTGTTCTTGCCTGGAGAATCCCAGGGACGGGGGAGCCTGGTGGGCTGCCGTCTATGGGGTCACACAGAGTCGGACACGACTGAAGTGACTTAGCAGCAGCAGCAGCAGCATGTCATCAAAGCAATTATGCCTACATTCTGCAAAATCTCATGTAATTAAAGACATCTTATTAAAATGATACTTGCTATGTAACTTTATTTTACTATATAACATGAAACAAACTATTTAGTTTTATGCTTTTAAAGTATGCAAATAAATGAGAAATTCTCTCCTCTATTGCTAGAAGAACAGTTTAGTTGCTCGCTTTTTCCAATCATTTAAAAAATTTATCTATTTTTTAATTTATTTTTTTAATTGGAGGAGAATTGCTTTACCATGTTCTGTTGGTCTTTGCCATACAACACAAATCAGTCATAATTATATATATATATATATGTACCCCCTTCCTCTTGAACCTCTCTCCTCTAGCCCGATCCCACTTCTCTAGGTCATCACAAAATGCCAGGCTGGGCTCCCTCTGTTATATAGTCGCCCTACCAGTTATATATTTTACACATGATGGTGTATATATGTAAATGCTACTTTCTCAATTCATCTTTTAATAGCATTTTTTTCTAAATCAGGCTATAACAATTATTAAGCATCATTCTTTGGCCCTAGGCAAATTGTGATGTTAGACTTTGTTTCCCTTTGGGCTTCTCTGGGGCTCAGACAGTAAAGTCTGTCTATAAAGCAGGACACCTGGGTTCAATCCCTGGGTTGGGAAGATCCTCTGGAGGAGGGCATGGCAACCCACTCCAGTATTCTTGCCTGAGGAATCCCATGCACAGAGCAGCCTGGCAGGCTACTGTCCATAGGGTGGCAAAGGGTCTGACATGACAGAGTGACTAAGCTGAAGGAAAGTGCAGCAAGCTTTCCTTCCAGCCACTTCTTTCTTGTGGCATCATGTTCCTCCCAGATCTACAATCGCATTGGAGCAGCAGTGCATCCCTGGAGTTAAGGCCCTTCAATGCTCACTGCTGATCCCGTCTTCATAGCATTGTGCTGATGACCATTCATGGTTTAAAGGTAAGCATGCCTTGGTAGGTCTTCAAGGAGTGCTAGAAGTGCCAAGCCACACTGTTTTCATGTGCTGGCTTTTTTGTCTGTCTGTCTTTTTACGTTTTTTTTTAAATTTATTTATTTTAATTGGAGGCTAATTACTTTACAATATTGTGGTGGTTTTTGCCATTCATTGACATGAATCAGCCATGGGTGTACGTGTGTCCCCCATCCTAAACCCTCCTGCCTCCCTCCGCATCCCATCCCTCTGGGTTGTCCCAGGGCACCAGCCCTGAGCGCCCTGTTTCATGCATCGAACTTGGACTGGTGATCTATTTCACATATGGTAATATACATGTTTCAATGCTATTCTCTCAAATCATCCCACCCTTGCCTTCTCCCACAGAGTCCAAAAGTCTTTCTTTTATATCTGTGTCTCTTTTGCTGTCTCGCATATAGGGTCATCATTACCATCTTTCTAAATTCTATATATATGTGTTAATATACTGTATTGGTGTTTTTCTTTCTGACTTACTTCACTCTGTATAATAGGCTCCAGTTTCATCCACTTCATTGGAACTGATTAAAATGTGTTCTCTTTAATAGCTGAGTAATATTCCATTGTATATATGTACCACAATTTTCTTATTCATCTGCCGATGGATATCTAGGTTGCTTCCATGCCCTAGCTATTGTAAACAGTGCTGTGATGAACACTGGGGTACATGTGTCTCTTTCAATTCTGGTTTCCTCAGTGCATATGCCCAGCAGTGGGATTGCTGGGTCATAAGGTAGTTCTATTTCCAGTTTTTTAAGGAATCTCCACACTGTTCTCCATAGTGGCTGTACTAGTTTGCATTCCCACCAACAGTGTAAGAGGGTTCCCTTTTCTACACACCCTCTCCAGCATTTATTGTTTGTAGACTTTTGGATAGCAGCCATTCTGACCAGTGTGAAATGGTGCCTCATTGTGGTTTTGATTTGCATTTCTCTGATAATAAGTGATGTTGAGCATTTTTCATGTGTTTGTTAGCCATCTGTATGTCTTCTTTGGAGAAATGCCTGTTTAGTTCTTTGGCCCATTTTTTGATTGAGTTGTTTTATTTTTCTGGTATTGAGATACTTGTATATTTTGAGTTTTTATCCAGAAAAGTACTTTAACTTTTTATTTTTAGTTTGTTAAAAATTTTTTATGTTGTATTGGAATATGGCTGATTAACAGACAATGTTTTGATAGTTTCAGATGAACAGTGAAGGGATTCAGACATACATACACATGTAACCATTCTCCCCCAAACTCCCCTCCCAAGAAATACATTAGGCAACAGTAGGCACAATCTGCATGCATTTTAAAGCTATATCACAAGATTTCAAAGACATTTCAAGTTTGGAAGTAGGTTGCTCTGGGATTTGACCTCCAACTCTGCTGTATGTATTCACTCTTCAGTCTCCTTCTCATCAGTGATGCCTCAGCAGAAAAATGTGAGAAGGGCCAGAACATGACCTCTCTTATGCACGCTTATGTTCCAACTTGATTTGAATAACATGTCCAATGGCATTCTATGAAGTTTTGGGAACAGAGATACTTTGGAAAGGGGTGATTTTACTATTACTATTTTACTATTACTATTACTTTTACTATTTTCAAATTGTTCCTTTGCAAATAGTTACCTTCATTTATAGAGATTCTGGAACATTGCAGAGTATGAATTTTGTTTAATATAAAGAGGCTTGGCCATTGTCTTTAAGACATGTACAAATAATAAAGGAAATCACAATACAAAAGCAAAAATCTGTTGGTAAAACAGCATATAGGATCAAGAGGTAGTATAATTCTCCAATTTCTTATTTCAATTAGAGGAAAGGTGTGCTTCAGTTTAAATAACATCTTTCCCCTTTTCCACTTCCTATATCAAGTACGTTAAAAAATATCCCTGGTTCTAGAATTCCCTTTTCTTTTAATTATATGTAAAAAGTAATATCTGAAATGTAAAACACTGATAATGTAATAATCTGAAATGTAAAATGTATCAGAAATAGAACAATAATTTATAAATTTGAATGTCAAGTTATTTCCTTGTTAATCTAAGAGAACTTTTCCCCTAAATTTGGACTTGGAAATTATCACAAAAATGAATGGCAATGTAGGATAAAATATGCTAATAGAGCTTTTCATCATGTCTGCCAGTAGTTAAAAATGAGGAGCTCTGAGTGTGGGTTTTACTTTAGTCATTTGTATCATAGTTAATATGAAAAGAAAAAAATAGAAGCAGCAGGAGAGGCTCCTTGCTGGCAGATTGAGCTCCTTGGGGAAAAAGCAAAAGAGGGAAGCCAATTTAGTAAAGGGAAATTATAATACACCAATCATGATGATTGAGCCTATGTGAGCAGAAGACACATGGAAACAATTTAAATGTTGTCCATAAAACTACTGCTTTCAGGCTTCGTGGCATCTTCCTTATCAGGATCACTGCTTTGGGGGCACTGTAGAGATTCTATTGTTCCAGGAAAGAATAAGAGGTTTGGTGCATTCTTCCTTGTTATTCAATTTGGAAAAGGTGGAAAAAGGGGAGCAATTGGTACTTTTTCCCTGTCTACTGCTTCTATAATAATGAGAATTTTCCTCAGAAGCTCTTGACAATGCTCAGTTCAAATACTCCATATTAGTGAATTCTGAAGAATTTAGAAAAGGTATTTTATTTAGTATCCCATCTCCCACCTTTTATTCTTTTTGTTTAGCTGACTCAGTTTCCATCTAGAATGTAGGAATTCACTGAGATGGGCTGTCTTTGTAAAACTAAAGCAAGATCATAATCACCATTAAGTGGATATTACATGGGCTTTCCTGGTGGTGGTTCAGTGGTAAAGAATCTGCCTGCCAACACAGGAGATGGGTGTTGGATCCCTGGGTTGGGAAGATCCTCTGGAGAAGGAAATGGCAACCCACTCCCCTATTCTTGCCTGGGCAATCCCATGGACAGAGGAGCCTGGCAGGCTACAGTCCGTGGGGTCTCAGAGAATCGGACATGACTGAGTGACTGAGCACACACGCTAGGGTTTTACATAGAAAAACTGCCTCCGTTCTGAAGTATGACTCTTTCTTAGAGTTAATTTAAGACAAGGTAAGACAGCATGCCTGCATATCTGCATATTTTTCTTCTTACATGTATGGAAGAAAAGTAAAACCATTGCAAAGTAGTGACGTTTTCAAGAAAATTGTTCTTATGATCAGTAGCTTGCTTTCATTTAAGGTAGATTTTCTCCGAATGATGGTGTTTTGTTTTTGAGGGGAAAAAACGTAATGATTTTTGATGACAGTCTTTAGTAAAGGGATTATCTGATCGTTCAAGGTCATCTGGGACCTCTGGGCTCTGGCAGAAATTTTTCAGTATTATGCTAGACCGATTCTGATTGTGAGGACTGTCAGAAACCTGTGACTGATTGAAAGGATGGGAAGCGTTCCTCTGAGCTGCTAGCAGAATAAGATGTTTATTTTTGGTTGATTTACATTTTCTTAACAAAAACAATAAAACTGGTTATTTGAATAATTTGACTTATTTAGAAGCCCTTATGGAGATCATTTATCTAGAGCACATGAACGGATCCTTTTCTTGAGTTTTATATTTAGTGTTTGAATTCTGATTTCCCCACATATTATCTTTGTGACCTGACATCACTAAACTTTAGTTTTCTTGCCTGTAAAATAAGAATGATAATACCACTTACCTCATAATGTTGTTGTGTTATTTATATTAGATAATCTATTATCACAGTACCTAGCACAATAAACATTAGCTATTATTATTCAGGTTCAAAATAATATTCCTGGATTTCTTTTCACCTTTTAGGAACAAAGTAAAAATTCATAAATGCTTGTGGTAAAAGAGAGAGAGGAAGACATTCTTCTGTCATATAAATTGAGAAGCTTGGGCATAAGGGCCTCAGGAACACAAATTGCCAGTTATGTGTCTCCTGTTTCCCTTTGTTCCCATCATGTACATTTCTCCAGCACTGACCTTGCCAAGATCTTCTCTCCTCTTTGTCTGTTTTCCATTCCTCCCTGTTGTTGCTATTCCTAAAAACACCAAATATTTTCCTTCTCTGGTCTTTGAAAATGTTATTTTCTCTGACTGAGATTCTCTTACCCTCCAATCTCTCTAAAATCCATTGAATTTTAAGCTGTTGTTCAAAGATGCATATTCTTACTTCTATAAATTATCTTCCAATTCACTGAGTGTTCTTTACTCTCCTCTGAGTACTATGGTACTCTGAGCCTCTCTTAAGCTGATTTTCTAACTGTGTAATAATAGTCTGACGTGCTTGGTTCTATATGCCCACGAAATTGCATATCCTGAGGGATGACCTACAGGAAGTGATAGGCTGTAGAGAGGGCTTCCAGGTGGCACTACTGGTAAAGAACCTGCCAGCCAATGCAGGAGACAGAAGAGACACAGGTTCGATCTCTGTGTGGGGTCAATCCCCTGGAGGAGGGTATGGCAAGTCACTCCAGTATTCTTGCCTGGAGGATCCCATGGATAGAGAAGTCTATAGGCTACGTCCACAGGTTTGCAAAGAGTTGGACACGACTGAAGCAACTTAGCAGACACACACGCAGTCCATAGAGAAGGATCCCTCAGTCAGTCAGTTCAGTGGCTCAGTCGCATCCGACTCTTTGCAAATCCATGGACTTCAGCACTGCGGGCCTCCCTGGCTATCAATAACTCCCTGAGTTTACTCAAACTCATGTCCATTGAGTGAGTGATGTCATCCCCATCTCATCCTCTGTCATCCCCTTCTCCTCCTGCCTTCAATCTTTCCCAGCATCAGGGTCTTTTCAAATAAGTCAGTTTTTTTTTGCATCAGGTGGCCAAAGTATTGGAGTTTTAGCTTCAGCATCAGTCCTTCCAATGAATATTTAGGGCTGATTTCCTTTAGGATGGGCTGGATGGATATCCTTGCAGTCCAAGGGATTCTCAAGAATCTTCTCCAACACCATGGTTCAAAAGCATCAGTTCTTTGGCACTCAGCTTTCTTTATAGTCCAACTCTCACATCCATACATGACTACTGGAAAGACCATAGCTTTCACTAAATGGACCTCTTTTGGCAAAGTAATGTCTCTGCTTTTTAATATGCTGTCTAGGTTGGTCATAACTTTTCTTACAAGGAGCAAGCATCTTTTAATTTCATGGCTACAGTCACCATCTGCAGTGATTTGGGAGCCCAAAAAATAAAGTCTGTCACTGTTTCCATTGTTTCCCCATCTATTTACCATGAAGTGATGGGACCAGATGCCATGATCTTTGTTTTCTGAATGTTGAGCTTTAAGCCAACTTTTTCACTCTCCTCTTTCACTTACATCAAGAGGCTCTTTATTTCTTCTTCACTTTCTGCCATAAGGGTGGTGTCATTAGCATATCTGAGGTTATTGATATTTCTCCCAGCAATCTTGATTCCAGCATGTGCTTCATCTAGCCCAGCATTTCTCATGATGTACTCTGCATATAAGTTAAATAAGCAGGGTGACAATATACAGCCTTGATGTACTCCTTGCCTGATTTGGAAGCAATCTGTTTTTCATGTCCAGTTCTAACTATTGCTTCCTGACTTGCATACAGATTTTTCAAGAGGGAGGTCAGGTGTTCTGGTATTCCCTTCTCTTGAAGAATTTTCCAGAGTTTGTTGTGGTCCACACAGTCAAAGGCTTTGGCATAGTCAATAAAACAGAAGTAGATATTTTTCTGGAACTCTCTTGCTTTTTTGATGATCCACCAGATGTTGACCTCTGGTCAACAATTTGATCTCTGGTTCCTCTGCCTTTTCTAAATCCAGCTTGAGCATCTGGAAATTCACAATTCATATTCTGTTGCAGCCTGGCTTGAAAAAATTTGAGCATTAGTTTATTAGCTTGTGCTGCTGCTAAGTCACTTCAGTTGTGTCCGACTCTGTGTGACCCCATAGACAGCAACCCACCCGGCTCCCCCGTCCCTGGGATTCTCCAGGCAAGAGCACTGGAGTGGGTTGCCATTTCCTTCTCCAACGCATGAAAGTGAAAAGTGAAAGGGAAATTGCTCAGTCCTGTCCAACTCTTTGCGACGCCATGGACTGCAGCCCACCAGGCCCTCCGTCCATGGGATTTTCCAGGCAAGAGTACTGGAGTAGGGTGCCATTGCCTTCTCCATTATTAGCTTGTGAGATAAGTGCAATTGTGTGCTAGTTTAAACATTCTTTGGCATTGCCTTTCTTTGGGATTGGAATGAAAACTGACCTTTTCCAGTCCTGTGGCCACTGCTGTGTTTTCCAAATTTGTTGGCATATTGAGTACAGCACTTTCACAGCATCATCTTTTAGGATTTATAATAGGTCAACTAGAATTCCATCACCTTCACTAGCTTTGTTCGTAGTGATGCTTCCTAAGGCCCACTTGACTTTACATTCCAGGATGTCTGGCTCTAGGTGTGTGATCACACCATCATGATTATCTGGGTCTTGAAGATCTTTTTTGTATAGTTCTTCTGTGTATTCTTGCCACTTCTTCTTAATATCTTCTGCTTCTCTTAGGTCCATACTATTTCTGTCCTTTATTTCGCTCATCTTTGAGTGAAATGTTCCCTTGGTATCTCTAATTTTCTTGACGAGATCTCTAGACTTTCCCATTCTATTGTTTTCCCCTATTTCTTTGCATTGATTACTGAGGAAGGCTTTCTTATCTCTCCTTGCTTTTCTTTAGAACTCTGATCCCTCAGATAACCATTTTAACTCTTCAAGGATTAAACATCTTACAGCACTTGATTTCCTGTGTTCTATCACATTTTATATAACCATGAATTCTATACTACCCTCCCCCTCCAGAAACCCTTGATTTCAGTGGCCTCTCTTAACCACATAACAGACCTGAATTCCTCCTAGGGATAATCTCTCACCTGGAAAAAAATGAGGATATACTATATGCAGCCTCGAAATCTATGAATCTCCAGCTGCATCTTGTTACCCACCTTGTCCTCCACTAAATGGCATCCGTGGCCATGGCACATGTGGACTCTTCCATGATGCAGACAGTGAATGGATAGCACATTACTTCCTGAGGTCCTGGTTAAATAAGCAGGAAGCTAAGAGTGGAATATATTCTCTTGCCACTTTAAGTCTTAAGTCTTAGTTGACACTTTAGGTGTTTCATATGATAACATAATATGGCAGGTTTTAGCCTATAACTTAACTGGTCCACAAAAATCTGTTCACCAGCAATCAGAGTGGGAAACCATACCTTTATCCTCACACCACCTCTCGCCTCTCCAGTGGTGTTCAGTATACCTTCTTCTATCTATCCCATACCCTTGTTCATACCTGTGCCAGCTGTCTCTCTAAACTGAGTCATCTCCACACTCCCATCTATCCTTCTAACTAAGATGGAAATTCTCTAAGATTCAAATGTTATATGCCATATGTCACTGCCAACAGCTCTGACTTTATGACAGGGTTATATCATATAACCACTTTTACAATCTGCAAGGTTGTATTTTCCTATCATCATCCTCCTAAGATCCGCTCTAAGACTCTGATAGCCTAAGATTCCCTTTGTTTTACCACACAGCCATACTCATTGTTCCCCCAGCACTGTCTCTCTTTTCATACTTCTCAACATTTTCATAACTTGTGACCTTCCGGGAATGCCGTGAACGTCACTTCTTTTTTACCTGAAAATTCAAGTAAAAGTGTTAGTTGCTCAATTGTGTCCGACTCTTTGCCACCCCATGGACTGCTCCCCCCTAGGCTCTCTGTCCATGGAATTCTCCAGGCAAGAATACTGGAATGGGCATCCATTCCTTTCTCCAGGGGATCTTCCTGACCCAGGGATCAATCCCGTATTCCTTGCATTGGCAAGTGGATTCTTTACTCTCTGAGCCACCTGGGAATCCCTCTGTTTCACTTAGTTGTTACTTATTCTTTTAGACTGGGTTCAAACGAAATCTTCCCCTTCATAATTCTGTGTACTTACAGCATTTGGCATTTATCCATTACTATGTTTCTCACATTAACTTCTAGCTATTGCATAATTAATTCTCACTAGAAGGTGAATGCTTCATTTTTATAATCTCACCTTCCAGTATGTTTCAACAATTCTTTTTCTGAAACCTAGTATTAATCTGTTCTATACTAGATGCTCAATTTAATAAAAAAAAAGTGAATAAATGATATGATTACAATTTAAATGAAGTATTTAAATATTTCATATGATCAAATTAATTTTACCATAGAAGTACTCCTAATTCTATTAATTTGAATGCAAAATGACCAGTTCATCAAATAACATTTGCTATAATAATCACAATGCCTTGATGAGTAGGTGGACTCTCAGTATTATAGGAAAGAACCTTTTGTGTTCTATTACAAGTTAATCCCTAAAGGGATGTTGCCTATAAGTTTAAATTATACATAAAGTCCATCTCTGGGAACCCTGCTTCCAAGGCAATGAATTGTAAGCTAAAATTCCTTTGTTTAGCTCACAGAAAGCATCCTGACCAGGCTCACCTGTGAATGACTTCAGAGAGGAAGAAATTAACCCTTCCCTTCTGGAGGCTGATGGGAACCAGGAAGTGTTAGACTTTATTACTTCCCCTTTTACTATAAAAGGAGCTTGCATTCTAACTCAGGCAAGAGAATTCTTTGGGGCCAGAGCCTAGCATTTTCTCCATTTGCAGGCTTTGCAAATAAAGTCATTACTTCTAGCACCAACAACTTGTTTCTTGATTATTGGTCTGAACTGCAGTCAGCAGTATGAGCTTAGACTCAGCAATATCAGTATATTTTTTGTTTGCGGGGGGGCCAAAAGCAACCCTCCAAAACCCTGTTGTTTTACTGAAATAAACTGTCTAAATAAGAGCAGGTAAGTTTTCTTCTTTTTTAAATTATGGAACTGAAGTCCTCAAACTGAAAAACTTAGATTATATCAACGATCATATATAAAGCAAAGTTTTAAAAGTGCAAAGTTCATAGATTAATAAAGGCGATCTGTTGACTTTGCTAATGTTCTAGTTAGTGAACTAGACTTTGTAGTTTAATTATAATGGTCCTCCTTTTTTTTTTTTAACCCAACCCCTTCAGTGTCTCTTCCGTGCTCACTGATAATGTATGAGTTGTTAAGAAAACATACACATACTGTAACAGTTGGTTAGCCTTTGAGTCTCAAGGTTTCATTTTCAGTCGCATCTTAAACATGATACGGACTGCAGTGTCCTGCTTCTATTTTCAAGTGTTAATTGGAAAGAAACTTCAAAGACCTAGATCCTTTAGTTATTTAACAAAAAATAACTGGGAAATTACCATAGTTATTTGTGGTTTATCTGGTTTAACTGAAATTATTTGAGTTGTACTCTTATCCTATTGATTTTTTTCCCCCTCTTTTGGGCAACATTAGCCATTCCAGGCTAGAACTCCTTGATACCCAATTTTAGTGCCTCATCTTTCCTCTAAGTGCAGAAAGGACTTTAAAAGATGCTGGTTGAGCATTTTTACTTTTCTGAAGATAGTTTTCTGAATATCCAGTATTAGTTTTTCACTGTTCTGTCTCTGGGCAAAAATTATATGAAGAAAACTGCTGAAGAAGAGCTAAAGGAGGGCCTCCAAGTTTGGGTGAGATCAAGTATCAGCAAAACATTTTCTAATTTGTGTCGTTTTAAGAGGGTTATTTTTAGTACGTTGTGAGGAATGTGAGGTTTGGCCTCCTTTTTCACACAGGAGTTGCTGAAAGGAGCACTTTATGTCTTTTATGACTGTATGTTTCACAAAGAATTTTTAACGTTGTTGCAGTATACGACTAAAGTGGTATTTATTAGCTTTTAGCGCTGCATAGGTGAGCACATCCATAGCCAGATGCACTACTTCTCCTCTCTCCAGGTATTCATATCGCCCATCTTATCTCCTCTATGCCCTGCATCTGACCAGCTGCCCCTACTATGGATTTTCCCATTTGAAATGCTCCTAAAGCACATCCCTTCATCTCATTCGTCTTCTCACCTATTATTCCTCATCACAGGTACTCACTGCTTCACTCCATTCTTCACGGAGACCTCACTCATCCTGGTTCTCCTTCTCCAAAGCTCCCCTCTTTATTATATCAAATGGGAATCATTTTGCCTGATCTCCAAAACGCTCTTCAGTTTGCTCTTACCTTCTGTACCTGATCCTATGTTTTTACTGCTCTTTCCAACATACTCACACGTTTCTTGTTTCTCAGAGCAGGGACTTAGAGCCTATGCTTCAGGATGGGAGCTGTTCAGGAAACAACATAAAGTGTTGCTTTCAGACTTTCTCTTCCCAACCTGGGAATCTGCATTTTAAGGGGAGGTTTCCTCTGGGTGGTTCTATGTGTTTAAAACAGAGAGTCTACATACTTGCCTCTGCTGTCCTCACTGACCCAATGTTTCTGTAAGGTCTGTAAAACATACCCCTTCTGCATGGGATGCAGCATCCAATACATGTTAACATAATTGCTTTCTGATTACATTTCCCTGCCTAGAGTATGAGCTCCCCAGGACAGAGGTCATGTTTATATTACATAGTAAGGCAGAAAGACCACTGGGTGGGAGTTGGCAAGTCATAAGTTCTAGCTGTAGGGAAAAACATGGGCTTGTACAGCCTCAGTTTGCTCATTGGCAAGAGTGAGAAACAGCAGAGGTGATGTCTAAACTCTTCTGTTTTAAAAGTCTACAGTGTCATTGTCATAGGACGGTTAAGAGCTTCACTCTCACACCTGGGTTAAACCTTAGCTCTGCCATTAGCTTTGTAATTATACGTGAAGGATAATTTCTCTGAGTCTGTATCAGTGGGGTAATAATGTATCCCTTCTGAGGTAGCTATGAAGGTGACATAGGTAAAGTGCTTAACACAGTAGATCCTATATGAAGGTTTCAGCATGTTGCTATTAATCTGTGTTCTTGCTTACTCCTCATAATGCTGGACAAAGACACATTCTTTCCTGAACACTATGTTCCAGCATAGCTTCCTCTCTGTAGACAGTTTAGTTTAATAGTAAAATATAAAATTGGTTGGGTTCAAACTTGTCTCCACTACTTAATAACTCAATTACCCCATGCATGTTATTAATACTTTATATTTTTTGAAGTAGAGACCCTAATAATATTATCTTTATCATAAAGTTGTTGTGAGGCTTAAGTGTGGTAACACATGTAAATGCCCAGCCAATGCCTAATCCAGAGCGAATGTTAGCTATTATTAATCCTTCTGCCTAGGGTTAGCCTGAACCAACTGAAAATGTATTGTCTGGGAGTCAAGAGACCTAACTTAAGAGTTCTGGAACAGATCTTGGGTGGGTTACGTCATCTACCTCTGACTTCAGTTTCCTGTTCTACAAAATGGTACTGATAATAACTCATTCCATGGGGCACCACAAGGATTAGATAAGGAAATACATGGGAAAATACATTCAAAAGACAAGGAACTATACCAGGCATGACTTATATTTATTGTTATTATTTTCTTTGTATCCATTAAGTGAAGGAATTAACCCACATAATAGCCAGTGTTTATTTAAAATTTATTGTGTTATAGGCATTTCATCCTCTGATTTAATCCTCTCAAAATCCACTACATTATATTGTAGAATTTCTCTTTCATAGCATGTGAAAATTGAGGTTCAGAGAAGCCAAGTAACTTGCTTAAGAACTCACACCCTGTAAGTTGCATAACTGGAACATATTGAAAAAGCAAACATTTAACCACTTTCAAAAGACTTCTAAAATCCCCCTGGCCAAGTCTCTTGGTTATAGCTTTATCTATGAAGAGATTGGATGTGATGTTGGAAAAATAAGATGGAGGCTTTCAAAGTGAGTGGGAAGATCCCTAGAGTTTAAAATCAGAAATAGAAAGCTATAACATGCCTGAACTTGGCCTTCATTAGAAACTCTGGATTCTTCATGGTGGGAAATGGAACCTACATTGGTCTGCAGCCTTTCCCTTCGTCTTCATGGAATAAAGGGGGCTAAAGTATTTAGTTTCCTCACAGAAAGGCAACCCACTCCAGTATTCTTGCCTGGAAAATCCAGTGGATGGAAGAGCCTGACAGGCTACATACCATGGGATCGCAGAATCAGACATGACTGACTGCACTTCACTTTCTTCTTAATTTTCTCTATATCTTAGATCACAACAAAACTGTGAGATATTATTACCTCCGTTTTGTAGGTAAGGAAACTGAGATTCAAGAATGGTTTAAGAGCTCTCGTCTACAAAGGTAAAACTGTTGGAACTTGAATATATGTCTCTGGATGGTATTCTTTTCATTTATCTACTCTTCTAGGTATGTTTCTGTCTCTAACTGGTCTAACTTGAAGAATATGATTTACATAAATTTTGCAGAAACATCTTACATTGATATCAAACCTTATAATACATTCATACCTTATTTGTCCTCACAACCCTTGAGTAAAGCTTTTACCAATGAGGAAACTAAGATCCAAGTAGTATAAATGACTTGCCAAAGTACACAAAACTAATCAGAAGTATATTATATTCCTTCATGTTTTGTATACTTTAGTAGACCACTCAGAGTGACTTGGATACATTAATAAGATACATTAATCATCATTCATTTTACAGAAGAAGTGAGCAAACCAATGAATAATATCAAGAACCTAAGTGACTAGAAAAATCACATTTGAAATTGTGTTTTTCCTTCTAAAGTAATTGAAGGAATTCTTTTAAAACTCTTTTTTAAAATTTAAGAATAATGATGGGGATTTCAGTTGATTAAAAAGAAGTCAGTCCTTTAACTTTTGTGCAATGGAAGAATTGCTCTTTTATAATATTCACAAGATAACACAAAAGAGGCTTTTGATTTTGATTGGGATCTTAGTTAAGCAAATGAGTAAAGGCATCTGAAATGTATATTCTTTCACTAATTAATTAACTCTTTTATTCATTATTCAGCAGCTGCATTGTGCCAAATGCTATGCAACATTTTCTGTACTAATGATTACAAAAGAAAATTTGAGATACATTTATAAACAAGCCAGAATCAAAAGCAGAATTAAATAGTTTGGCTTCCATACATAGAGGATTAGACTTTATATCATTCCTTTACTCTTTCATGGAAATGACAATGTAGATTAACATCACTCCAGCTTCATTTCATCTAAGCCAAGAGGAGAAAAGAAAAAGAGTTCAGTTTGTAGCTGAATAGTCCTTATTCTTCTGTTTTACAGGCTTTCTTTTTTTCTTTTCCAAAGTTGTTCTATGTGGGGCTAATTTGGGGCTTATTTTCATTTAAAAAAATCTACATTTTACCTATAAGGATAAAGATAAACTTCAGTGAAATAGCATTTAAAACATTAAATCCATGTTGTTGCTTTAGATATTTAGAATTTATTTTTCAAAAGCATTAGAATTTGATTTATTGAGGGAATGGAAATGGGTATTTGGCCCCACACTATATTCCAGTCTATGCATCTGGAAAAAAACCCTATATTAATACAAGTAAACACAAAAAGCCTGACAATGTATGCGATGGTGTTAAGACTGGTCCTATTGGAAGTCAGGCTGGTGCCATCAGTCAGGTTCTGCTGGCTTTTGAAGTTCTGCTAGCCTTCTACTTTCTCATCCAACTCCTCTCCTGATCCTGCCTTTTAGAAGCAGGCCACAGTCCAGTGCAAGAGCTTAGTCCACCATCGTACAATTTAAATGAGAAACCAACAAAAACCCTAAACAAGTCTTCACTTGTCTAATTTAGGAAAAATCATCTCTGAGGTTCCATATGCACGAGATTGGCCAGAGAGACAATTCTCCATTTCTACCTTGTTTATTTATTTCTGTATGTATGTATGTGCTGTGAGTGCTAAATCACTTCAGTCATGTCTGATTCTTTGCGATCTTATGGACTGTAGCCCGCCACGCTCCTCTGTTCATGGAATTCTCCAGGCACGAACACTGGAGTGGGTTGCCATGCCCTCCTCCAGGGGATCTTCCTGACCCAGGGATCAAACGTGTGTTTCCTTTGGCTCCTGCATTGCAGGCGGGTTCTTTACTATTGAGCCACCAAGGAAGCCCATGTATATATGTACTTAAAGTTTACTTCCTCACTCATACTAGCCACATTTCTTTTTTCCTTTCTTTTTAAGACATATTTACTTTTATTGATTTATTTATTTGGCTGTGCCAGGTCTTTGTTGTGGCACATGAGATCTTTCCACAATGCTGAAAGCCATAGTTGCTGGACAGATAGACTCCATTCTGAAGAGAACTGTGACTTCCAGGATCTACTCTACCTATGGAAATACTTTTAAAGCAGTATTTATTTATTTATTTATTTGGCTGTGCCAAGTC
The DNA here is from genome assembly GCF_019923935.1 of Bubalus bubalis. Lineage (NCBI taxonomy): Eukaryota > Metazoa > Chordata > Mammalia > Artiodactyla > Bovidae > Bubalus > Bubalus bubalis. The sequence goes on from NC_059160.1 coordinate 66,005,612, forward strand.
TTAGTTGCAACACTCAGGCTCTTCATTGCAGCATGCAGGATCTTTAGCTGTGGCATGTGGGATCTAGTTCCCTGACCAGGAATTGAATCTGGGTCCCTGGCATTAGAGGCACACAGTCTTAGCTGCTGGACCACCAGGAAAGTCTCTCACCGTTTCATTTTATGTCAATCATTTTTCCTCCACGTTTGAATGTGGAATGTAGTAGAATTTCGGTTGGCTTGATGTTCTAACAATTTTTGCACAACTACACTGGGGTTTTCTGTAAGAAGTTTTACTTGTGGAAATGGAATACTCCTGAGTTCTCACACATTGTAGTTAATTCATGAGCCTTTGTATGGTAATCCTGAAGACTCCTAATAATCAAAAGCTGTTTCTTTATTCAGAATCAAGAGAAAAACGTCCAGAACAACTTTCTTTTTTTATGATAGAATATTTCTCTTTTGACTATAACTTTAATTAAGCTCTATTAACTTTAATTTAATTTAAGCTATTTAACTAGTTCAAATGCTATTAAACTCAAAGAGCACATTTTTTTAAAAAGGTATTTAGTTTCTGGGCATTTTTCCTCGATCTCACACAGCCTTAATTACTATCCACTTATTGTTAAGTATATCATAAAATAAAATATACTGTATAAATTGCATTAATCTCCATAAAAGTAAACTTGAAGCAGAGCCATAAACTAACCAGAGGTACTAAAATCAGATGTACAATAAAAAGGCAAAGTACATAAAACATCTTCTAACACTTGACCTCCATGGATGGTGAACAAATTTTATTGTGTTCTTCTATTATTTCAGTGGAAATGAGAACAGGCATTTTCATGTATGGAGTATTATTACATAATATTTCCACCTATTAAGTGATTTTCTTTCTTTTCTCTGTGCTCTATTTTAATGTCTTTCCCCCAAAGTAGAGCTTCTCTACATCTATAATAATTGCAATAGATTTGCCAAGGCAGTTTTCTAAAAGGAATAAAGTAAATTTGATTTTGAAGGAATACATTTTCCTTTCATAATTACTCATGTAATTATGACAACCTGGCACATACTAGTAAGTAGGGTAAGAGGACTATTTAATTATATCCTAATGAACATTTGCAATTATACAATTTTTTTAAATCCATATGAAATTTTTTAAAATGCTTCCATCAGACAGAATATTTCTTGAATTTTATTTTCAAGACCGTGTGCATGCATGCTAAGTCACTTCAGTCATGTCCAACTCTATGCAACCCTATGCACTGCAGCCAGCCAGGTTCCTCTGTCCATGGGATTCTCTAGGCAAGAATACTGGAGTGGGTTGCCATGCCCTCTTCTAGGGAATATTAGACCACTATCCTTTAAATCACTCAGAGTAAAAATTTTCATTATCCAAGAACTATGGATGTTAACTTCAGAAGATAGAATCATTGATGCTTGAATTTAGAAGCAATTTTGGATGTCTTCACATCCTAGTCTTCTATGGCCTCACTCATAGATGTCTTACTAAACATTTTCTAATTTTCAGTACACAATTGTTAATAAGACATCACTTAAATACCCCCAGGAGTGTATTGTGTGTCATTAGGGGAGTTTTTTCCAAGGCCAGCAGTGCTAACTAGGCAGTACCTCTTGGGCACGTGATATGTGCAAGATGCTCTTCTAGACATTACACAGGATGTAAATTTGAGTCAGATTTTACTTTTGTACATAAAATACTTACACTCAAGTTGAAGACATACTATGTTTACATGAAAAAGTGACACTGTGAATAGTGGAGCTGTGTTCACTTGCCCGTTTGGATTTTCTGTGCTCTGACCTCCACTAGAGATTTGAGACACATGTCTGCTTACCAGGGCCTCTACTTTGAATATTGCCTTTCCTGGGTCCCCTAAGCTGCGTCTCCCTACGTTTGTACCTGAACTTTCCCTTCCTGACCAACAACTTTTGTTTGTTAACACATTTGCATAAACATCTGGGAATTTGATAGGCTCTTCCTAGAGGCTCTTTGCCTGATTACATTTTTAGTTCCTGTCTCACAATTCAAGGACAAGTAATCCCCCACCCTCACATCCAGTGTAAGATTCCAGAACACTTAGCCTCATACAGGTGCTGGCCCAAGCTCGGCATGCAGGCCCAGCCCTGCAGAAGCTGGTGGAGCCAGGTATGTTATGTCATGGAGTATAGCTGGTCATAGAGACCTGGAGAAATGGAATGTTACCCTTTGAAAGGGTCCATCTGGAATTCCATCAGAAATTGGAAAGCCCTTATGGTGAAAGCAGGAACTATTCCCCTTTTCAAATATGGAGTCACTTTTAACATTTAAAAATCTCATGTCCTATCATCTGATCCAGTTAACACTCTTAGTCTCTACTGATACAGAAAATAACAATTTCTGAATTCAAAATACTTTATATTATTTCTTATGGTATCAATTCTAATATTTCAAAAGTAATGGCACTTGTGTATGTGAGACATATTATTTACTCCAACTGTCTGCAGTGCTTGATGTATACATAATTTTATGATGTCCTGGTCAGATTCCATAGGCACTCAGGGATACATTTTCAGACTGTGAACCATAACAGATGTAGAGAACAAATGCATGGATATAAAGTGGGGAAAAGAGGGTGGGAGGAATTGGGAGATTAGGATTGACATATAGTAGTGTACTGCTATATGTAAAACAGATAACTAATGAGAACCTGCTGTATCGCACAGGGAACTCTACTCAGTGATGTGTGGTGACCTAAATGGGAAAGAAATCCAAAAGGAAGGGGATATATGTATATGTATGACTGATTCATTTTGCTGTATAGTAGAAACTAACATACCATGGTAAAGCAACTATACTGCAATAAAAATTAATTTAAAATGAAAATGTATAATTATAGAATCTGAGCAAAACAGATTACACAAGTTATCTTTTTGGGTCCTCAAAACTACACTATGGAATCTGCATTGCTAAATTTTATTTTATGGGTGGGGAAACCAAGGCTTCCAGAGAATGAGTAACTGGCCCCAGACATGGAGCTAGAGGTGACAAAGCTGAGATTTGACCTAGGCTTGTCTGCTCTGAGAGCCTGACTCTATGATTTTACCACCAGGCACTAGGAAGGGGATTTCAAAATAAGGTGAGAGAATCTGAAGTGGTTGAGAACAAGAGGTGCATTCATAAGTGCCATTATGCTAAACCCTCCACTTCTGTTGTTAGTTGATATATCAGCCATTCTCTGAAACTAATTGAAACTTGACAGCGAAGGTAACATACACACAACAAAGGGATTTTGTTTCAGTTTCCTAGAACAGCCACTGAGTTAATGTTAAAAGTTGACTCTTAGTTGATTGGTGGCAGTAGTAGTAAAGGGCCTGCCTGACAATACAGAAGACACCAGAGATACCTCTTTGATCTCTGGGTTGGTTGGATCCCCTGGAGAAGGAGATGGCAACCCACTCCAGTATTCTTGTCTGGAGAATTCCGTGGACAGAAGAACGTGGGCTACAGTTTGCTGCTGCTGCTAAGTCGCGTCAGTCGTGTCCGACTCTGTGCGACCCCATAGAGGGCAGCCTACCAGGCTCCCCCGTCCCTGGGATTCTCCAGGCAAGAACACTGGAGTGGGTTGCCATTTCCTTCTCCAATGCATGAAATTGAAAAGTGAAAGTGAAGTTGCTTAGTCGTGTCCGACTCTTAGCGACCCCATGAACTGCGGCCTACCAGGCTCCTCCATCCATGGAATTTTCCAGGCGAGAGTACTGGAGTAGGTTGCCATTGCAGGGTTTCAAAGAGTCAAGACACGACTGAAGCAACTTGGCAGCCAGCCAGTCGATTTCACTGATCCATGCAACTTTGTTTTCTTAGTGCTTTCCAGGTGCATTTCTGCAGTATGATAAACCACCTAGGTCAGCTGAACACATTTCTCAATTTTACATCTAACCAAAGCAAGCTAATTGTATAATTATTCATCTGGGTCCTCCAAGTGAGCACAAGGACAATCAAAAGTTTCAATTATGATAAAATACAGCAAGTGTCATGGATAATAAAGAGAAGAAGCAAATAAAATACAGTAGAAGTTAAGAGGAAGGAGGCATTATTTTGACCTTATTAGGTTGGAGAAGGCTTTATGGAAAAGTAAGTTGGCATTTTTCCTGGAGGTTTAGTAATAGTGAAGCTTTGGCAACTTAAAGTTGCTGAGGGGATGGAACTCTAGATAGAAGGACCATTCCTTTATCTAAATCAGGACATATTGGAGAGTACAAATGGTACACTTCTAATCATTGTACTTAAGCAACAGGCCAAAATGGGATGGGACTGTTCCAGAAAACTGCATGTGTGGTCACTCAAGTTCAGGGGAAAGGGTAGAAGAATTCTCTGTATTTGAATAGAGCAAGAGAGCAGAGAAGTAAAAAGTCAGATTAGAAAGTGCATCAGGACCATATCATGAAGGATCTTGAGTGCCAAGAAGTATTTTGTAGACAGTCTAGTCATGGAAAGTTTGTGAATAGGTGGATATGTGATGTAAATGAAACTGTCTTTCAGAAAGATTCATTTGACAGTAGAGAGGAAGATGAATGATGGAGGGCAGACTCGGGAATATTTACTCGACATGTCTGTGATTTCTTTTCTATCTCCAAGTCTTCTTAGAGAATTTGCCTTGTCACAATGTAAGTAAGGCTAGCCCTAAGTCCCATGGATCCTTATTTTTCTTGATTACATCTAATACAACCAGGAGTAGACATATGGATTTGCTGGTTCAGTGAGATAGTTTACTCTTAGAAATTTAAAGTTGAGACCAGAAACCAACTTTTTAAACTACAGGAATTCATCCTTTGGGAATACATGAGGTAGACCATGAACAAGGAATGCGTTTCACAGAGAACTGGTGTGCTGCGCAGAGAGACAGAAACATTGAAGCTGTGCAAAATGGCGCAGATATGAAAGGCCATGTGCTCATGAGAGAGACGAGAAGAGAGACAGAAAGAAACAGAGACACAGACAGACAGAGGGGAAGGATGAGAAGAAAAGAATGGGGAGGAGAAGGGAGGGAAGGGAAGAAAGAGATGCTGCCTGATGGCTTTGAGGTTCTGTGTTACCTGCTGTACCTCCTACTCCATGATATTACTCTGTGTTCTCTTTATTAGCTAAATTAATCCTAGAACAGTGTGGGAGTCAGGGGCACTTACCTTCTAGGCTGTTGAAAATCTGCATAATCTACTTGTAATTTATAGTTGGCCCTTTGTATATGTTCCTCCAAAGAAATAGTTCCTTCGTATCTGCGGTTCTGCAACCTCAGATTCAAACAATATTGGATCCTGTAGCACTATAGAATTTACTGTTGAAAAAAAAAATCTGTTAATCTGTAAAAATACTGAATCACTGTGTTGCACACCTGAAATTAATATAATATTGTAAATCAGTTAGATTTGGCAACAATAAAAATCTACATGTAAGTGGACCTGTGCAGTTCAAACACATGTTGTTCAAAGGTCAATATTTGATCAGGTTTGTTTTCTTGAAAACAAATGTGCTCTGACTAAGGTAAAGTAAGAAATGTTCCTCAGTAAGAACTACCCATTGATTCTGGATCTGTCTTTTTGGGCAGCACAAAAGAAGTCTCCTTCTTCTCATAATAGCCCTGCAAATATTTTAAGACAGGCATTGTTATTTTATGCAGTTTCCTGTTCTGCAGGCTGAATGTTTCTCTCTTCAGCAAGAGAGAAATCATGTGTCATCTGTTTCTTGTTAAAGATGGTACTCAAAATTGAGTACCTTATTTTAGATATGTTTAGACCACTACAAAAACTAGTCAGCCTCTTGCTTCACAAGCTTCTTTTCTTCTGTATTTTCTTTCAAGGCAAAAAAAATTAAGCACTCAATGTCCCTGACTTTCTTTCAGTTATGGGGAGATGGAAAGGACTTGAAGAATATTCTTAGGTAATGATATGTAATGATACGTAGGTAGAAGTCTTATTACCAAGCCAAACTTGAGTCTGCTCACCTGTGTGCATTACAGCCAGTTCACTGACATCAGGTTGTGGGAAAGGAAATTGCAGCATTTATTGCAAGAGCCAAGCAAGGAGTCCAGGAAGCTAATGCTCAAAAGGCCTGAATTCCTCAATGGCTTTCAGGAAAAGGTTTTTAAAACAGAGTGAGGGAGAGGGTTTATGGAGTGTGTGATCAGCTTCTGATTGGTTGGTGGTGTGATAACAGAGTGATATTTCAGGAGTCAACATCATCAACCTTCTGGCTTCAACTGGTTTGGGGTCTACTTGCTTTTGGTTAATTTACAGTTAACTTCTTCCATCTAGGGAGGTTTGGTATCTGAAAAACAGCTCAAGGATATAGCTCAGAATATTATCTATAGCCCTTGAGAAGGCACTAAATTCTTTTACTTTGTTTAATAGCTAAGCTATTATTATTTTGTCTTGCTTGACTGTTTTCCTTTGTTTCTGTGTTTTCTCACTTCTCTGATTAAAGTTGTAAGTCAGGGAAGGCCTAGGAGGCTAAACATTTTCTACAAAGAAAAGGCTTGTGGGGACTTCCCTGGTTATCAGTCCAGTGGTTAAGAATCTGCCTTGCAGTGCAGGGGACTTTGGTTCAATCCCTTGTTGGGGAACCAAGATCCCACAAGCCTCAGGACAACGAAGCCTATGCGTACCGACTAGAGAGTCCATGCCCTGCGACAAAGATCCCATGTGCTGCAACTAAGACCAGATGCAGCCAATAGATAGATAAATAAATAAACAACAACAACAACAACAAAAATAGAGGCAAGAGCAAGATATGGGAGTGTGGTCCTGTCCTGGGAAGGCCCCATAGAGTCCTGCTCAGTTGCAATCTAGGAAGAACAATTTTTTCCTGAATAAAAAGGTGAATATTTTCTAGGGGGAGAATCCTTTATCCTTTTCTTGTTTAGGATGAAGAAAAGATGCCTGAAAGTGTAGCATCCCTGATGCAACTCTGAGGAGGTAACAAGGATGCTGATGTTGGAGAATAAAAACACCTGGTTCCTAGTTTCTGTCCCTGAGCTGGCATATCCTCCATGGGCTGCCATCACAATACTGCGTGTTGCACGAGACAATAAGAGCCATTTTGTACAAAACTAGGTAGCACATTTTTCTGTAACTAGCATACAAATAATAACTGATAAACCTTCTCAGGCTTGCATATGATGCTTTTGTAAATATGATGTAAGGCTTTTAAATCCCACATATACTATAAACATCGTAATTCATTCACTTTAGTGAAATTTCTTCTAATTTTCAAATTGGTCTTCTGTGGTAGTCACAATTCCTAGCTGTAAAGCATAGAAAGAATTTAACTCCATTTTCTTAATCCTGCTCTCTTTGAGAAATCAACATCTAATAGATTGATTGAATAATATGCAGATGATTTGCAAATTTCTAAGGCTAATTTATTGAGTAGCATAAAGAGAAGAGTAAACCACAATTTGAACACAGGTTTCTTCTAGTAGGGAGAATAAAGCATAGTCTCAAATAAGTAAACATAAAGGAGAATGAGTGGAGTAATCAGATAATTTTCATGTCTATGAATTTTTGCTGCTCTGCAACTCTTATCCCACAATGAAGTGGAACAAATCCAATAGAGCAGAAATGATTGTGTGTGTGTGTGTGTGTTCAGTCTATAGAGTCCTTGCTATGGAGCCCCTCCCGCCTCTGGTTGCCTGCAGCCTGCAGCCCATGTGAGCCATGGGGAGATGCAGAAATGCCCAGGTTCAGGAAGGGGAACCAAGGACAACTGATGTCAGGGCTGGACAAGGTCAAATGGGCAATGTTAAACGGTCAGGATCCATGGTGGGCACGGTGGGCATCAGTAGCAGATGCATCTAGGCCGAGTGAGTGCCCTGAGATGCAGAGGGGAAAGAGGACTTCATGCAGTGGTCAGGTGAGGTGACATGGCTCAGTGAGGAGTGAGGACTGCACAAGTGGCCCATCCCTGCTGCCATGAGGTTTCCTAGGAATCTCTTGTTGCTCAGAAGTTTTGGGGGGAGAAAAGAGAAGAGATAGGGGTGTGAGATGACTGTGAAAGCATGTACCCCAAACAGACCTAGTTAAATTGCAAGAGAATAAGCCTTAAACAAAAATTGACTCTCTTACCCAGATTAGGTATTTTTTCCATTGTTATTCAGAGACTTAGAGGCTTGTGATGAGGTCGCATTTCTTTACATCTGACTTACAGTGTGTGAATTTTGAAGTCACTTTAAGTACAGGATACTTGATTTAAGAAAGTGGTGTGTAATGTTATAGGAGAGTTTCAAATGAGGATCTCACGCCTAGTCAATGAATTAAAAGGTGATAGTCAAACAAACCTATAAAGGATGCTCATGGCTTTTAATGGGAAAGAAGAGGGAGAGTAAAGATGGGTATTTGAGTCAGGACACTGGGGCAGAGGAACAGACCTATGTGGGAAAAGCAGGGTGTCTGTTAGCTGGAGTACATCTTATCGACTGAATCTCAATGTTTCAGAAGTTGAAAGGAAAGGATTTTAGACATGAATATGTTTTTAATCTGATCTTCTTATTTACAAGTGAGGTGACTGAGGTACAGGGGTGGTAAATAGCTCTGTTACCCTCGCATTAGCAGTGGGGGTCAGTCTTGAACCCTGGTCCCCACACTAAGGGGAAGACTGTTCTCTACAACATTTTGCCTCTATTGCCAAGGACCCTGATGTGGGGTATTTCATTGGCTATGGGAATTCACAGACTGCTTTTGAGAAGAGAATTTTAAGAAAAGTAATCTGGCTATAAAGCAATAGGCTAGATTAAAGGGGAGGAATAGGATAGATGTAGATCTGGGGGAGAAGAAAAGGGACCTGGAAAGGATTTTGGCATATGTTCAGGGAAGAGGTAACAGAGTTAGGGTGTAGCACTGTAATAATTATATTTGGGAAGTTATAACTATGATTGTTCATTAAGTAATTTCCTAAGGGTTTCTGGTTTCCTAGTGCCCAGAATAGTGCTTAGGGACTCCTTAAAGAGCTATTGAATGAATGAGTCAACAAATGAAAGTTAGAGACTGTAGAGATGCAGAAGGAGGTTTCTCTGAAAGGAAGTTTTTTTTGTTGTTTTTTTTTTTTTGTTTGTTTTTTTTGAGTCTCAAGACATAAATTGGAGAATTTTGGAGGAGAAATGTTGAGTTGATTTGGACCTATGGAGTTTGACGTAGAGAAGTGGACTCCACACGGATTTTGCAATCAGGTAATTAGAAAGTGAGCCTGGAGCTCTGAGAAAGTTTAGGGCTGCAAATGAAAAATCTGGGGAAACAGTCAGAAATATGGTGCTAGTGATTACAAGGCTCTATTCAGGGCACTTTACAGAATGAGAAAAATGAAAACTTGGTCCCATTCTCCTCTCAACAGAGTGCCTTCCAGTGAAAAGGGAAAAATTAGAACTTTCCCTTGTATGTGCTAATCAGTCTCTGGTGTGGTGTGTGTTTAGCACTTTTACAGCACACATATGAAAGTTGAGTGGTCTCTGAATTCAGCAGTTACAGTCAGCTGAATTCTGAACCTGAATAATGTATGGGTGTGGTACTGTTTACTGGGAGCAAGTGATTTGGTTTATTGGTTACATTTCAAATTCTTTCATATATTTCCCAAGAAGTAATTAGATTTGGAAAATTATTACAAAAATAGGACCAGAGCACAAGAATGAAACCAATGTCAGTCAGTTAATTTGAATTATTAATTGTATCTGTTTTTCTAGAGTATTTTTAGTAATAAAAAATCAGTGTCTCCCATTTCACACTAAAATATTGAATAAAGATTTAAATTATTAGTTTGAAGATGTGCCAGGATTGCAGCCTGTGTGTCTCGGTCCTGTTCTTGATGGACAAAAAAAAGGAAGGAAGGAGAGAAGGAAAGGGGGAAAGGAGTGAAATTGAATATTAGGATAGTAGCCCAAGAAGAAGGGTTTAGCGAGAGGACTGTTTTATGTTTTTCTAAAGACAGGAGTCCTCACACCAACGACCACATTTCAGCTATTGTCACATCCCAGACGTTCATTATATAGAACTGACAGTAACAGTGAGTGCAGATGTTTTTGACTTCATAGCCCCCAGCCTGTGGATAAGCTGAGAGCCTTCACAGATCATCCTTTGAGAACCACCACTCCAATGGCATCCATGCTGACCCTGATGTCAAGGGACTCGCATTCTTGTTACGGCTCTGTCTGTGGCTAACCATATGTCCTGGGGAAAGTCATTTAGCGTCTGCTTTGGTTTCCTGTCTGAATACCTGACCCTTCCTGCTTTATGGGGATGTTGCAAAATGAATTAGAGAAGGTATGAGAGAATGCTTTGTATTCTCGTAAGAAAGGTTCTCTGTGATTCTAAAGGATTACTATTAATTCACCCAGAATAAAGACTATGAACTAAGCTGAACAATAAATAGATTTGATGAGAGTGCTCACGGTTTTCTGCTTTGCAGAACACAAACTTCTGCCTTGGCTATTAGCACCGAATGATCCCAGCTACTTGTTCCAAAAGTTTAATCCATTATTTATGTGATTGCTCATTTGGTAACATTTTAAAGAATGTGCATAAAGATGAAAATAATGTTATCTGGGGATAGATTGATCCAAAGTTAGGATTTTTATAATTAAGAACAGTATTTTACACATTACCACTACAATAAACACCCAAATAACTGTTTAAACAATGGCATAGAAACCAAGTGCCACTTGATGTTAGATTGTTGAGTTTAAAGATTAATCCCATAAATAGCCGGCAATAGCATTTTAGCCTACAAAGGACTGAGGTATCTGTGGTGAGTCTTTAATTTGTGCCTAATGACTGAATCTATCTCATGTACTTTTTAAATCAAGAAATCTGAGAAAATAAATATAGGAGAGGTTGAAGGCCTGAAAATAAAAGCTATGCAACTTAAGCCATCAGCAGTTACATTTATATTTAACAGTGATTAAGTACTGGGATCTTCTAAGGGGCTGTAATTTCATCAGGGGACATGTTCATTTTTAACTGAACAAAGTAGATTTAGTGCTTTCCTAAGGACAAAGCAATTGAACTGTTGCTGCTGCTGCTACTGCTGCTAAGTTGCATCAGTTGTGTCCTACTCTGTGTGACCCCATACTGTTAGCACACCACAAATAATTCTAGTTGACTTAAGGTAGGGTAAATAGAAACTAATTTTTGAAGGAGTCAATAAAAATTATCTTTATTTGGGTAGTTTCTATAATGTCCCTGAGTCTATAAGTTTATGATTTGTAGATCAGCTATCCATAGAATGTAAACGGGAACATTTTCTCCCTGTATCAACTCCATTAAGGAGTTAAGATGAAAATAACATTTGTCTGACTCCTGTCTTCCAGTTTAACCTCGTCTCCTGCAGCTGCTCCATAGAAGCCTAGCCATCAAGCCAACTGGGACAAGGTCTCAGAAACAGCTATGTCTCTCTTGGGGTGGGGGTGGGGTTGTCTCTCCCTCGCATGTTCTTTTCTTCCTGCATCTGGTTAACTCCTGCTCATTCTTAGAAAATCACATCACCATCCTTCCATCTGTTAATTCCTCCACAAACCCACTCTCCCCATCTCTGCTGCACCATAGATGAGACCCCCTGCTCACCCTCTCTGTTCTCGGGGCTTTGTGCATTTGCCTTTTATATTATCCTGCTTTGACTTTCTGAAACTTGCTTAGCCTCCTTCTCCATCTAAAGCCAGATCAATCAGCCGCATTTTCATTTTTGGAGCAGCTACTTTCTCTTTGTAGTATCATACAGAATTCTCTCTTTCAGCCCCCACTTCATTCTAGGTCCACCCAGTAGTGCAGGCTTTGGACTTCTTGCCTCTGCATTAGCATTTTGCCTCTGAAGTGGACCTTTCTGCTTCATTTCATCTCTATTATAGTAAATTCCTGGCATTGAGCTCTCGATAACCCAAATTCCATCCCGGGTCCACTGGACCAGAATCCTAGTAAGGTGCAGGTGAAGATGTAAGAGGCAGTTAAGGCATTCACATTATTGTTTCATAACAGCTGGTTTACTTGTCTGTCCTCTCCAATTAATTGCAAGTTTTTTGAGGGCAGGATGTATATTATCTGTATTTTGGCATGTGAGGACCTGACATAGTACTTTGAATATAGTAAATGATTAATTAATAAATAAAGTATCAGTTCAGTTCAGTTGCTCAGTCATGTCCAACTCTTTGTGACCCCATGGACTGCAGCACGCCAGGCTTCCCTGTCAATCACCAACTCCCTGAGTTTACTCAAACTCATATGCATTGAGTCAGTGATGTCATCCAACCATCTTATCCTCTGTCATCCCCTTCTCCTCCTGCCTTCAATCTTTCCCAGCATCAGGGTCTTTTCAGATGAGTCAGTTCTTCACATCAGGTGGCCAAAGTATTGGAGTTTCAGCTTCAGCATCAGTCCTTCCAATGAATATTCAGAGCTGATTCCCTTCAGGATGGACTGGTTGGATCTCCTTTCAGTTCAAGAACAGCCAAGAGTCTTCTCCAACACCACATTTCAAAAGCATCAATTCTTTCATGCTCAGCTTTCTTTATAGTCCAACTCTCACATCCATTACATGACTACTGGAAAAACCAAAGCTTTGAGTAGATGGACTTTAGTTGACAAAGTAATGTCTCTGCTTTTTAATATGCTGTCTAGGTTGGTCATAACTTTTCTTCCAAGGAGCAAGGGTCTTTTAATTTCATGGCTGCAGTCACCATCTGCAGTGATTTTGGAGACCAAAAAAATAAAGTCTCTCACTGTTTTCACTGTTTCCCCATCTTTCATTTGCCATGAAGTGATGGGACCAGATGCCATGATCTTAGTTTTCTGAATGTTGAGCTTTAAGCCAACTTATTCACTCTCCTCTTTCACTTTCATTAAGAGGCTCTTTAGTTCTTCTTCACTTTCTGCCATAAGGGTGGCGTCATCTGCATATCTGAGGTTATTGATATTTCTCCCAGCAATCTTGATTCCAGCATGTGCTTCATGTAGCCCAGCATTTCTCATGATGTACTCTGCATATAAGTTAAATAAGCAGGGTGACAATATACAGCCTTGACATACTCCTTTCCTGATTTGGAACCAGCCTATTGTTCCATGTCCAGTTCTAACTGTTGCTTCTTGACCTGCATACAGATTTCTCAGGAGACAGGTCAGGTGGTCTGGCATTCCCATCTCTTTCAGAATTTTCCACAGTTTGTTGTGATCCACACAGTCAAAGGCTTTAGCATAGTCAGTAAAGCAGAAGTAGATGTTTGTGAATGGTAAACTTAGGGCATATTCTTTTTATATCTTAATCCCTACACGAGACAGTTTATTCTTCAACCAGGACAAAATAGATTTGTTGACAAGGAGACCAAATGAAATCACATAAGTTCATTGGGGAAAATAAAGATTTCCTCTTTGGCCTCTTTGCCTGTGCAAAGGTATTGGATGGCTCTGTGAAACCTACTTAGAAAAATATATGTTTACAGACTCTGATTTTCATATTTCCTAGGTACTTATTTGTAATCTGTCACTGTTTAGAATGGGGACCTCTCATCTGAAAGGTGGACTCTACCCCTGCTAAGGAGAACTAGCTTTTGGCCCAAGAATCTAGATCCCTCGCTGATTTACTGTCGCCTGTGACTTCCCAGATGGCTCTGTCTGTCGATTGAGCCCTTAAACCCCCCACATCAAGCACAGCATCTGTAACAGCGTAGATGCCCAATGTGTATTTGTTGCAAGACTGAATGATGACCTCCAGGGTTCTTGCCTGCTAACTATCTCCAGCCCCAGATCTTGTGCCATAGGTGATGACCACCCACTGGGAAGTCAGTCTACCACGTGGCAGATATTGTGTCCTGCCCAGCTCTAAACACCATTTCTGAACTTTGTGTGCCATATCTGGTGCATTTGGCTGTGCTTTCCGAGCCCACTTCTTTTTCTTTAAAACTTTGTATTTCATATTGGAGTATAGCTGATTAACAATGTTGTGATAACTTCAGGTGGACAGCAGAGGGACTCAGTCATATACATGTATCCATTCTCCCCCACAACTCCTCTCCCATCTAGGCTGCCACTTAACATTGAGTGGAGTTCTCTGTGTTCCCAGTAGGACCTTGTTGGTTACCCATTTTAAATATAGCAGTGTGTACATGTCCATCCCAAACTCTCTAACTGTCCCTTCCCCTCATCCTTCCCTTGCTGACAACCTTAAGTTCTGAGCCCATTTCTTTAAAGCAGTCACTGCTCTCAGCTTTGGTTCCCCTCTCATACTCTGGATTTCAAGTCAAAGACCAGCTGTCTTTTCTTTCCACCTCCTCCAAGCTCAGAGTGGCACATTCACATCTTTTGTCTGTGATGTCCTGCAACTCTTAGCTCCCACTCCCACTTGCCCCCAGATATTGGCTGAATTGAGTTGAATTTGAATTTCCATGGCTGGGGGCCCCCTTCCCTGGCTTCTCATGTGCCACACACGGTGCGACTCTGAGAACAGGTGAGGAGAACCTGGTGAGGGCTGGGGATCAGGTCCTTGAGTGCCTCTCTGCATAAGCTTTGGAATAGAACACTTACATAGGAACTCATGTTCTTAATAAGAGTGTATCCATTTTTACTGGGGCTTCCCAGGTGGCTCAATGGTAAGGAATCCACCTGCCAAAACAGGAGATGCTGGTTTGATCCCTGAGTCAAGAAGATCCCCTGGAGAAGAAAATGGCCAATCCACTCCAGTATTCTTGCCTGGAAAGTTCCATGGACAGAGGAGCCTGACAAGCTACAGTCCATGGGTTTGCCAAGAGGTGGACATGACTTAGTGACTGATCATGTATGCCTCTATTTTACTGAGGTTACGATTAAAAAAATAATAAAGTCAAGCCATATCTTCTCCTTAATTATCATTCTGGTGTGAGGCAAGTTCTTAGAAGTGGGGCAAAATCATCTTAGTGATTTTATTCACACTCTGGAGAGCCAGAATTGCCAAAGACTCAGCTCTCATTCCTCTTTTGTCCCATCCAAGTTATTCCCTGCTGCAGTGCCATGATGAGATATATTTTATTGTCTGTTTTGATATAATTTTTAGATCTCTTCTTTCTAAGTTCATTAAAGCCTTTTCTTTCCTCCTCCGTAAGTGTGCATTGTTAGCCCTTGGGGTTCTGGCCAAATTCCAATTTGAGCAATTAATTACATTTCAGTGCTCAGCCCTTCCTGCAGTTTCAGATGGAAAAGATGTGTTCTTTGTCTTCCTTGGCAAGGAACTGCCGAGGGTGAAGCAGCTGTTGCTGCCTCCCCAGAGGAGAGTCGTTTGAGAAGTGGCGAGAAAGCTTCTTGCTTCTTTGAGGGAGCTGCCTGCTAAGTGTGTTGGGACAAAAGGCCTCCCTGTGAACGTGGGGCATTTTTACGACAGTGACAACAGTGTCTGAGCCATCCATCACTCCTCTTTTGAACCACCGGCTGAGCTCAAAACAAAATGGGAAGTGATTGTGCTTTTTTTTTTTTTTTTCCGAAGAGCTGTTCCTGAATGTGATGGCCTCCTTTGAAGCCCTGTCAAAGGGATGTTTTTATTTTGCTTTTGTTTTTCTGAAATCCCTTCAGTTTGCCGCACCTCCTGCGAGACCTCACACCACAGCCTGACATCATGTTCGATACCTAAGTGGCTGCCTTCACAGCTAACAAAAGACAAAGAATGCACAGATGCAGGTTGTTCTAATGGAATAAGTCAAATAAATGAAAGGTGTTCTCCTTTTAACTTCAAATAGCAAAAGCAATTAATATTCTTTGGAAAGCTCAGGTGATAACACAACACCCAAACTCACTCTCCAAGGTTCCCTGTGACATGATCTAACAAGTCAGAAATGCAGTAAGTGTAGTTATATCCTGCAAGTTATTTTGAAAAGGCATGGAGAATAACCCTTTCTAGATGCGTACTCAGTGTTTTCCTTGGCCCAGGCAACAGGGCTTGATGGAATGATAATTGGATGTTGATGAAAAACATCAATCATCATTGCATTGTGACTTGAGGTGTATTTGTTTAATGTTAAACTTTAAGTTGTGAAATAAACCATTCGAGTTGGGGAATGATGATTGCATTTCTAAAACTTCATTCTTTCACTTATTTGGCAAGAGTGAGTCATTCCTTATATCAACAGGGCTTATTGAAAATTCCAGGATTATTCACACAGGTTTGAAGTATTTGTCCTGTTTTAGAAAAATCTTTTTTCAGGCTGTTGTCTTTAAACTGTCCTTCCTAACTTGGGTTTTGGTGCAGCCCTATGGCTAACATTCTTGGTGCCCAGGCAAGCTGCAGTCATTCTACATTTTCCAAAGCAGGTCATCTATGCTGTTCTGGGATCAACTACCTTTGAATTCCTTTTTCAGTGGCTGACCTCAGTGTCACAGATGTGGTTCTACATGAAAACAGCTGGTTGCACTCAGTCTCCTCACATATTTAGCCACTTCACAGGGAAAACCATATCTCCTCTCTGCTCTTTCATTCTTTCCCTTCATTGCTTGTCCCCTCGTGGGGTGCATGAACAAGTCCTCTCACCCTGGTTTACACCAACCACAGCTCAGTTGAAATTTCATCATAGGTAAACACTGCCTGTGTAAGTTGGTCCCTGATTCCCTACCCTGACACTCCTCCTTTTCCATCATCGTTGTTCCTTTCCCATTATCCAGGGAAATCATTGTCTCTATCCATGGAAATCCTTTGCACCATCACTCTCACTCATTACATTTTTTAGGGCCTTAACTCAGCCTCAAATTGTGCACTTGTTCCTAAATATCTCCCTCACTAGTCTGTAAGCGACAAGAAGACAGTTTCCTTATCTTTATTTGTTCACTGTTTTGTGTGTGTGTGTGTGTGCGCGTGTGTGTGCAGTTGTTTTGTTTTTTCCCTATTTCCAGTGGCCAGCAAAATGCCTGGGAAAGGAGACACTTGTTAGATAAATAAACAAAAAAATCACTTTTATTACTAAATGGATTTTTTTTTTCAACTGCCAGTAAACAAGATATTTAGATGGCATGGAGGAGCACAGATTTAATTCCTCATTTTAAAGAATTTCCTATGTTTCACTAATTAGGAATGTGGCAACAGTGTTTTCTATTAATTAATTCTTTTATTGAGACAGATACATTTCTGTTATGTAGTGTGGCTATCTAGTTTTTTGCTAGCAACTTGGAACATAATCACTCTCTCTAACATTTTCATGTTGAAAGGGAATTTATTGAGTCAGGCATCATACTAAGTAATTTTACACATTTAAATCTATCCAATCTTCAAAGATATGTGAGATTGGTTTTTATATTATCATTTTATGGAAAAAAAACTGCGATCAGAGAGGCTAACTGGCTTCCCAAGGTCACACAGCTAGTTAATAAAGTTATCAGGAAGATCAGTATAACTCTAAAGCCCATGGTTAACCTGTTATTTGAACTGACTTATAAGTAGATATTTTCAAACCAAGAGAAGAAAGCTTCCCAATGTATTTCTATTTTGGATTATTTGGGATCAACTTTCTGCTGAAACCAATAACAAAAGCTGGACAAATGGGTAAATTATGGACCTGAAACTTTTGTTCACCAGGTTGACCCTCAGTTTGCACTGACAAAATCAAATGTAGTAGTTTGGGCATGGGTGTAACTTCAGGCTTTGTTTAACCAGGTATCAGACATGCCAATCTGCTTCAAGTTTATTTATCAATGAAAACCAAAATTGTGAGCCTGCTGATGTGCAAGGTCAAAAGCTGGGATCAAAGCTGGTAGGCAGGTGTAGCGTCTCCACCATGCAGAGAAAGTAGGACAGAGCTCCCCTGTTAAATACCACCCACTGAAGACCCTGAGTATTGGGGGTTGGGAAACCTGTCAGAAACTGTGGAACCCTTATGAAGGCAACTCAGCCACTCCAGATGAATTGCATCTTTTCTTCAGAGGGGGTGTATTTGGGACCGCTAACTATGTGATGGCTTTCATCTCATGACATATTAAAATTGCTTCCTGTTGTGTTCCCATGGATAGGGAAATGCCTTTCTGTGTCTGCGTGCAGTCTAAATTTCACTACTTTGAAAAGCAAACTCATAGATGAAATCAGCAAGAAAAATTCCTCTTATTTTTGGCTGAGGTTGTGTGATACATGATTTTAATAATCAAGTTGATTGAAGTTTTCCATTTTCTGCCGGTCTTTTCTGCATTATGCACTCAAAAATATAAGCAGAATGAATTTGGATTAGAGAAAACAGCTTACAAAGACTCATCTCTTACTTAGGCTTCCCATATCTAGGAACATTTCTGAATGGCCAAAGACTTCATTTACATACTTATATATAATTTCCTTTCATCTTGGCAATTCAAAGAGCTTTATAACGTTGTTTTTTGAGTTGATTAAACCTCACAACTTCACTAAACACTCTATTATGATATTACAGAGGAAGGAGCAAGATTTCAGCTTCTTTGGTACATTTTCTTTGTGTTTGAAATTACTTAATGAGAGTCATACCACATATGAAAGTTTCATTTTTAAAATAAAATAGTTATTTTGGAATAATTTTAGATTTACAGAAAAGTTGCAAATATAATACTGAATTTCTATACCCTTTGCTCAGATTCTCTTAATGGTAACACCTTATAGAACTAGGACACACTTACAAAAAGGAAGAAATTATCATTGGTGTATTACAGTTAAGTAATTTACAGATTATCAGGATTATTGGGATTTCACCAGCTTTTCCATTAATGTCCTTTTTGCATTCCTGTTTCTAATCCAAGATACCATGTTGCATTTGGTTGTCATATCTTCTCAGTATTCTCTGGTCTGTGACAAATTTCTCTACCTCTCCTTGTTTTCATGACCTTGGCAGTTTTGAAGAATATTAGTCCAGCATTTTGAAAAGCACCCCTCTTTTTATATATGATATGAAACGCCAGTCCAGGTTTGATGAACGATACTGGATGCTTGGGGCTGGCGCACTGGGATGACTCAGAGGGATGGTACGGGGAGGGAGGAGGGAGGAGGGAGGAGGGTTCAACATGGGGAACACTTGTATGCCTGTGGCGGATTCACGTTGATATATGGCAAAACCAATGCAATATTGTAAAGTTAAAAATAAAATAAAAAAAAGAAAAGCATCCTCGTATTTTTTTCATGGTCAGAACCACCACGGGGTTATGATTTTTGTGATGAACCACAGATGTGATGTGTCCTTCTCATCACATCAGGGGATCTGTGATATCAGTGTGATGACTTAACCACTGGTGAGATTGAGTGTGATCACTTGGTTAAGGTAGGGTGTCTCAGGTTTCCCTACTGTAACATTACTGTTTTACCCCTTTCCCCACTATATTCTTTGTAAAGGAGTCAGTAAGTCCTAAACCCAACCCACACCCAAGACAAGAGGGAGGATGAAACAGTGGGAGGCAGAATATCCACATAAATTACCTGGAATTCTTTCATAAGGAAGATGTCCCTTCTCCTCCTTTCATTTATTTACTCAGTCATTATTTCAGTATAGATGTGTCTATTTTAACTTTGGTTTATCATCCAATATCACATTATTTTATGGCTCAGATTGTTCTATATTTGACTTCAGAGAGCTCTTTCGGATTAGCTCTTATAGAAAGGCTTGTCCTTAAATTATTCTTTAAAAAAGTATATTTTTAATCAGTGATACATTTCACCAGTACTTTGGAGGTTTTACAGTACCAAAGATACTATGCCAAGAAAATGTTACCCATATTTATTGAACCCCTATTATCTGCCAGTGCTTATAGACATTACCTTGTTTGATTTTTAAAGTGTTTCTAGAAGGTTTGGCTGCTCCCGTGTAAGGAATGAGATAACTGAAGTTCACTGACTCTAACCTAGATTCCCCAAATTAGTAAGTAGCAGAGAATTGCAGAAGTGTTATATCCTTTGTAGATGATAAGTAGCATTTCTGATGGGAGACAATATTTTCCAAAGATTTAAGGATATGCTAATTACCAGCAAATATAGTGGGAAAGCAGATCTTGACCTCAAGCAAGTCTAGGTCTTTCTAGTTTTCAGGAACTTCCAGTTCTCCACCCATCCTCAACACACACAAACACACACACACACACACACACACACACACACGCACACACACACACACACACCCTCACTCACTCACAAATGATTCCTGGTATACGTTCCTAGCATCCAGCTATAGTAAATACAAAAAAACAAAATCAGTTGCTCATATCTCTTTGGTTTATAGTTCAGTAAATTGCTGTTAAACTTGTAGGAATTTTTGTCTAATTTTTGTTTTGTACTCCCTGTTTTTTTTTTTTTTTTTACTGTTTTAGCTGCTGGTTTTCAAACCAGTTTACTAGAAGGTTCTGTGATTTGTCAGCATCCTCTTCTCTATTTCTAAGAACAGTCTTTTCTCACACTAGGCACAGAACAGTGATGCATCACTCATGGATTTCTTGAGTAGAATTAGATAATAATCAATTTGCTGTCTCCATTTAAGACAGCCATCCCTACTACACACACACACAGACGCACACACACACAATTGCAATTGAATCTATTTTTTTTAGTCATCACAGATGACAGAGTTATGAAGGGAAGGTCAAACTCTAGAAGTGAAAATTGATAGTTAAAGAGTATTATGCATTAATAGGGATGATATATCAACATTTCATTTTTCAGAAATAGGTAGGTGAAAAAAAAGTGGCTTATGTTAAAGAATTTACAGTTGGATATAAATAAAGAAGAAGCTCTTAGAAAACAAGGAAGCTGGAATGTAAAGCCCTCATAGTAAGAAGGTAAAATAGCCTTGATGAGGTGTCCTTAAGAACATCATTTTTTTAAGGATTGCCAAATAGATACACATCACCAGCCATTATGTGCCAGACCTTTTTCTGGGACTTTGGAAATAAGATGGAGAATAGTTTTTGCTCTTAAGGAGGCATGAAAGTATTTAGCAGAATCACAAGCATATAAAAAATGGACACACATAAACATACAATTTTAACCTGATTCTGAATATCTGTATATATGTCTCAATCAGCATGAGCTCATGATAATATTCAGTAATTATAATGAAAGTAAGTGAAGTGAGAAGAGCATTTTTCATATTTTAATTTCAAAGCACACTGGAGATTCAAGTACACATTGACATTGCATTTCTGAAAACTAGGTGGGTATTAGGGTTTCCATATGGGGTGGGGACCAAATGATAGAGAAGTGATACCTAACCACCAGCTCTGTTTTCCAGCTGTAAGAGAAATGTGTACTGACACACTTGTGGCTGGAGTGATGTCACCATTGAGAGACAGTGTAACAGCAACTGGCTTATGTGTTAAATTTTTTTTAAGGTTCAGATCCCTTCTCTGGCCTGTGTTTTGGGTTGCAGGGAATTTTTGTCACTTATATGGACATTCAGTTACCTGAAAATGGGGAATTCTGCAAGTTGACTGCTTGGAGACCCTTTTCATTCTCTAATTTTAGAATTTAAAATTCAATTTTATTCTAGTCCTATTTCATTTGTAAAGTTTGTAACATTATGGTTGTTTATTTTAAAATTAAAAGAATTAGAAAGAGTGTTTCTGGTCTATAGTGATTTTCAATAAATAGGGGAGGTAGATATGTACATAATAAAATATAATATGGAAAAATTATGATTTGAAGAACAGTTATGCAGACTGTTTGATAGAAGTATAAAAGACCCAGGAGGATGCCCTTACAAAAACGATTCTATTCTGTAGACCAAATGTCTTGCTTCCAGAATTGTCAGTCTCCTATTTAGGTCCTAGGTAGAACCCCTAAGTAGTTCAATCACTTACTGATTACTTGGGATAGAACAGTTCAGAAGAGAAAACAGACAGAATTATCCGATTTAGTTCAGACTGTACTCTCCTGGATTTCTTCCAGAAACAGTTAGATGGCATCTTTGCAGACATGCTTATTCTTGCTGCCTTGTTTCCTATTTACCTTTTCCAAGCTGAAAGTATATTCAATTAAGTTATGTTACACCATCGAATCATTAGCAGTTAGATGCTGGATGGTGTGTAGTTTGTTTTAACAACCAGTGTTAGAGGCCAGACCATTACACCAGGCCAGCGCAGACATGCTTCTCATTAGCCCATCTGTTTTAAAAAGAAACACACGGGATGCTGAGCGAACTAAATTTCCACTCACTGGTTTCAGCAAAAGCAGCCTGAAAATGGCCTCGAGGGGACCTCACTTCAGATTTTATTAAAGTTCATCAACTACATATTATGCAGATACATAAAAATAGATTAGCAATTGTAAAAGAATGACTCATGTTTATTACCTTGAAGAGTAATTGCCTAGGACTCAAAAAAATGAAACATTGCTAAAACTCAATAAAGTTGAGAACTCCTTCTGTCAAGCACAGCACAAATAAATTTGGGAGAGAATGCCACATTGTATCTATTAGCTGAGCTATTATCATATAAAATTTTGTCTAATTTAAGGAAATGAGAGTCAAAATTAAATCCAGAAAAATGATTATAATTATAGAAGTTTTTGTCCTCTGTGGCCAAAAACCACTTGACATGTGTTAATGGTCTTGTGGAAAACACACAGGTATTTATGAACAGTGGTTCAGTCCAATAGGACAAAAAGACAAAAGATCAACTTTTCATGTCCAGTGTAGATGTTATGGGCAGAATTGTGTCCTCCCCCAAAATTCATATGTTAAAGTCATAACCCCTAGTACCTTAGAATGTGTGTGTGTGTGTGTGTGTGCGCCCTTAGTGTCTCAGTCATGTCGGAGTCTTTGCAACCCCATGGGCTGGTGCCCACCAGCCTCCTCTGTCCATACTTCCCAGGGAAGAATACTGGAGTGGGTTGCCATTTCCTACTCCAGGGGATCTTCCTGACCTAGAGACTGAACCCGAGTCTCTTACATTTCTTGCATTGGCAGGCAGGTTCTTTACCACTCAGCCACCTGGGAAGCCCAGTACCTCTGAATGTGACTGTATTTGGAGATAAGGTCTTTATAGAGATACTTGAATTAAAATGAAGCTCTTAGGGTGAGCCCTGAGCAGTGTAATTAGTCGTAATCCAATCAGAACAGGAGATTTGGACACAGACACCTTTGGGGAAAATGATGTAAAGACACAGGAAAAGATGGCCGTCTACATGCCCAGGAAAGAGGCCCGAGGCAGGTCCTTCCTTCACAGCCCTTAGAAGAAATCAACCCTGCTGATAAATACTGATCTTGGAGTTTTAGCCTCCAGAAAGTGAAGTCGCTCAGTTGTGTCCAACTCTTTGCAACCCCATGGACTATATCCTACCATGCTCCTTCATCCATGGGATTTTCCAGGCAAGAGTACTGGAGTGGGTTGCCATTTCCTTCTCCAGAGGATCTTCCTGACCCAGGGATCAAACCTGGGTATCCCACATTGTAGGCAGACACTTTACTGTCTGAGCCACCAGGGAAGTCCTTAGCCTCCAGAGCTGTGAGACAATTAGTTTCTTTTGTTTAAGCCCATTCTGTACTACTTTTTTTTTTTTTTTTGCAAACATAGAAAATGAAAACAATAGTAGTAATTGAAAATTAGCCGTCTACCTGCCAGTCACCCATTCTATGTATTTTGAAAGCAAGTGCGGGTCCTGCCCACTGCTGAGGTTGTAGGGCCAGGAGACAGAGAACAGGGGCCCACAGATCACTTAAGAAAGCGAAAATACTAATGAACTGATCAAATCATTCTCTCACACAGCATGAGTGAAATAGTTTGTTGCATAATAAAATATTTTTCCCAGTAATTTAAATATTTAACAATCATGAATCAAGCTATCAAACTGTTTAATACAAATGTTTTGCATTTACATAGTTTTACAATTATAATAATTTAAAAATATGTTTCATGTATGGTTTTAATATGATTGAAAGTAGCCAAAATGTCAGACAAATAAATTTAATTATTATTGTGCAGACATGGATATTCTGTTGATGAGCTGGCAAAGTTTGGGATAATAAAATAGAGACATACATAGTTTGTAAATTATTGTCTATTTATTGTATCAAATTTATTCTTGTCTTCATTTCAGCACAACCACTAATTACTTAACTATAATCAACATTTTTTTCTGATTTCGGTTCTGTTGTAATTAATTTTACAGTGCACATAATTTGAATATATCTTCATCAGAATATGAATTAAAGTGTAATTATTTTCAAAATATATATTATTTGAATGCATTAGCTTCAGAAATATAAACTGAATAGGATGTAAAATATTAGAATTATTTTTCATGGAACTCTTCCCTAAAATACACAATATTATCTAATAAAATTAAAATGTAGACTTCAAGTTAAAATTATTAAAAATAAAAAACTGAATCTAAAATAATTATATAAACTAACATTTAAAAATTTGATTAATTAAATAAAAGATAAAACTATGCACCATTATCATGTTTAGTGATCACCTAGTTGACAAAGTAAAGAGTATTGTACTTCAATGCATATCAGATTTTGACATAGATAGGTATATAGATAATAGTTCTAAATAAGTATGCAAGTTTAAGTGTGATATTAATATTTTAATATTAAAGAATGTTTTTCAGCTGTCAAGTAAAACTCTGGTGAATACTGCACTGATTCGTACACATTTTGGATCACAAATTGTGGGTTGTCATTCCCTTCACCAGAGGATCTTCCTGACCCAGGAATCGAGCCTGGGTCTCCCGCATTGCAGGCAGATTCTTTACCATCTGAGCCATCAGGGAAGCCCTGCTACTATTATAGAATGTTTCTTAGCTGCCAAGTAAAACTATGGTGAATACTGCACTGATTCATACATATTTTGGATCACAAATTGGATCCACAGATTAGAGCAGGGAGAGAAAAAAATGAATGGACATTCAGCACTCTGGGGAATAATAGTTATGCAATAATCTGTTTCATTCATGCTATTTGAGAGGAAATATTTAGCAAATGAATTAGTTTTCTCTCTTTCTGAAGTGCTTCTACCACTTGCATTCTTCTTGTACCCGGAAGCACTGCTGTCCATCCACATATTCATGGTATTCATCTGTAGATGCTTTTTAGTCTAAGGGAACACAGGTTAAACGAGGAGAAGCACTTCCAGGGGCTTGATTTGTGTTAGTCACAGAGGAGATGCCTAGGCTTACAGGTCGGGCTGTGGTGGTGCTGATGGCCAGACTTCAAGTTACAGAGACACTCCTGTATTGTTTAGTAAACGTATTTTTCCATGTGTCTGTGGTACATGTGGCCATCCTTTTTAACTTGTTATATGTGAAGCCCTCTGAAGACTGAGAACCAAGGTAGGGGCCCACCTTTCCTGCTCATGTGAGAATCTGCTATGAGTTGAATAGTGACCCCACCTCCCAATATTCAAGTCCACCCTGAATCTTAGAGTGTAACATTATTTGGAAATAGAGTATTTGCAAATGTAATTAAAGGATCTTGAGATGAAATCATTCTGTATTTAGAATAGGCCCTAAATCCTGTGAATGGTGCCCTACATGAGGAAGAAGGCCTCCTGAAGATAGGGACAGAGATTGGAATTATGTTGCCAAAAGCCAAGAAGTGTCTGAGGCTACCACAAACTGAAAGAGGCAAGAAAGGACTCTTTTCTAAGTCTTCAGGAGTAAGGTCCTGCTGGCACCTTGGTTTTGAACTTCAAGCCTCCACAACTGTGAGAGAAAACATTTCTGTTGTTACCAGGCACCTAGCTGTGGTGCCTGTCCTCATGGGCCTGCTTGTGACAGAGACTCTAGGCACTGATTCTTGTCTTTCTATAACCAGTAAGAACAACCCAAGAAACGTTAGCTCTCCATGTATTCTAGTAGTTATTATATCAGTGTGATGGAATCCCATTACGGATTCATTTGACTTAGATTCAACTTTTCAAAAGTAAAGAGGAAAATGATCATTTCAACAGTGTTGGCATGGGATATGAGCATGTGTCCTTTCGGTGTGAACTTTGCATCTGAAATTTGCATCTGTGGGCTATCAGTCTCATTTCCCCCATGCTTCTTATTGCATTAGCATCTACCTACCTATCTATGTATCTATGTATTTACTCATCTTTATTTCTATCGAATAAAGCAAAAGTCCTAAATAAAAGCAAATTAATACAGCTTTTCTCAACTACAGAGACAGTTATCTGTTCCAGTATCAGGGGAAAAATCCATGCTACACTATATTTAGTCACTGCTATGTAATCTAGGGCTTCCCTGGTGGCTTAGATGGTAAATAATTTGCCTGCAATGCAGGAGACCTGGTTTGATCCCTGGATTGGGAAGATCCCCTGGAGGAGGACATGGCAACCCACTCCAGTATTCTTGCCTGGAGAATCCCGCGGACAGAGGAGCCTGGCAGGCTACTGTCCATGGAGTCTCAAAGAGTCAGACACAACTGAGTGATTAAGCGCACAGCATGTAATCTGGGAGGGCTTCCTTGGTGGCTCAGTGGTAAAGAATCCACCTGCCAATATAGGAGATGCGGGTTCCATACCTGGGTCAGGAAGATCCCATGGAGAAGGGAATGGCAATCCACTCCAGTATTCTTGCCTGGGAAATATCATGGACAAAAGGGACTACAGTCCATGGGGTCACAATTTAGGAAATAAACAACAACTTGTAATCTGGAAACAGACTATTTTAACTCTGTTGTTCATGTTGTATTCTTGTCCCACTCTGTGAACATTCAAACACTTATTTCCAAACTGACTAAAATGATATAATCCTAGAGATCCAGGGCATTCTTGACCCTGCCATTGAATTTGGTCAAGTTGGTTAACAGTTATTTCCATATTCTCACAGTATTGTGAGAATAAATGAAATAGGTGTGGATCTCAAAAGTTTCCTTCTTTAAACTATTCTTAGGCCACAATGTGTAAAGGGAAAAAATTATGAGGAAAAGGAAAAAGCACTCATAAATGGCTGAAAAATCTTGCACCATATAAAACTTTATAAAATTGCCTTGTAACACGCAGCCTATGTTTTAACTACATTTCATTTTGAAAGTGGGAGAGGAAATGCTCTTTGAAGAAATCTTTATGATGGACTGGGGAAGCTAACTGGCAAGATTATGGTTTTTGAGCAGTTCTCTGCCTTTTAAGTTCAGTAAACACACTTTGAAGAATTAGAGAAGTGCAGATATGGGAACCACAAGATGGAGGAGAAGGGAACCTTTCCTCATGTTTTTGGCAGAGTCATCAGTATCTTTAATAGGTTTTTTAAAGGTTATTTGACATTAAAATAGTCTATTATTTTATTAATCTCTGAAATGTAAATAATGTTGGGCTTTAAGATCAGAGTTTGAAATCTAAGAACCATAAATCTGAATGTATTCCAAAGCCTACTGGATGCTTGATGTTGGGAAACATTTAATATCTTGGGGTTTCAGGTTCATCCTTTATAAAAATGGGCAAAATAACAGTTGCTAATGAAATTCCCATAAGGACTAATAAGAGAGCTTCTATAATGTTACTAATATACTGCCTAATGCAGAATAGCCAGAGATCCAATGGAAACTACTGTTCTTTATCTTATTTCACAGAAACTTGCATATGTATATATTACTTTAATTAAAATCTTAAAATGAGAATTATCCATTAGTAACAAGTATATTTTGAAATGATTCTCTGTCTGAATGATTTTGTTTAGTGCTGTTGATGGCTGCTTCTGCTTTCTGACAGTTTTGTTACATTTACCATATTTGGGGGACACAGAGGAAAATCAGCAGATGGACTCATTCCTTGTCACTAGTACTTTATGATTTCTCCTGAATGACCAAGATGTAAGTCCATGGGAAACATAATCCAATGAGAGAGGCTGCTGTGGACACCCTTGCTGGCTGTACATGCCCCACTCTTCCTCTTGAATGCAGTCTATGTGAGTTCACCCACAGTGGAGAGCTTAAATATTATGCTGTCTCAAGAGAGGCGAAATGGAGTGTATGTGCAGTAAGGCCAACTGTATGATAGATTCTCATCTATATTTTTTACTTTTCATTAATGATCACCGCTTGCTGATTGTCCCTCTCATCTTGGCCAGGATAGGATGAATTTTACAGATTGTGTTGGGAGAACAGTCTCATCGTGTTCTCTTGTGAGGAAAAGCACAGGAGACACCCACAGTGTTTAGAAGGCTTACAGCAAATTATTCTCCACTTAGTAGTCCTAATATTTAGCGTTCAGAAAACCAATTAATACAGTTTACTGGTAAAGAAAGGGAATTAGGCTGGATTAGGATACAAATTCAGTGCAATTTTCTCTCTTCTGATGGTGGTGAGAAAAATTTTTTGAGATAAAGTCAAAGCTTACACTGTGGCCACTGATGTACCCACAGCCCATCCACATATTACATCAATATTCTATTTTTCTGAGGTGTTAAAGATCTAGTTAATATTATGAAATGGTTAATATTCTATTGGTTTTACTAAGAAGTCAAACTAGGATATGTTAATATTTTTTGTTTCTTGTTTTTTTTTCTTTTGATTTAAGTAAGCCCTATTGGTCTTGGAATGTTTCTGAGGACTATATCTTTTAAGGACTTCAAATGATATTTTACCTTGATCTCTTTTATATTACTAAATTCATATTTCACAAAAAGTAGGAATTACTAAGAATATAGGGCTTCCCAGATTGCTTAGTGGTAAAGAATATGCCTGCCCATTCAGAAAACCTGGGTTGCAAAGATCCCCTGGAGGAGGAAATCCCCTGCCCCACTTCAGTCTTCTTGCCTGGAGAATCCCGTGAGCAGGGAAGCCTGGCAAACTACAGTCCATGGGGTTACAAAGAACTGGACATGACTATGAATATGAAAACTAAAAGCCAGATTATTTTATCTTTATTGATTTTCAAATCAAGTGACTGAAAAATAGGTGTGCTTTTTCATGACACAATTTGAGGCCTGTGACACACACCAGGACCCATGTGTACATGGTGAACCTGAGATTCTAGCATGTCATCCCTGCCTTCTGCTGCTTCTGAAAACCGCATGTGCAAACGTGTCACACAGGCATCCCAGGGAGGAGAGAGCGGGGTTGAGAGGACAGCCGTGGTGCTTTGTCAGCTCAGTCTTGTCTCCAGCAGCCTAGGTGCCCTTTCTCTTTTATAAAATGATACCTTTGCATACTCTATGTGATAAAATGCAAATATCTAGCTCATTTCTCTTAAGTGCTTTTGTCATTTCATGCACCCAGTACAGAAAACATACACAGCAGGGCAACAGGTGCTTAAAAGCGCCTTGAGGGAAGTACATCCATCATGTCATTCTGTGTTTTCTACACATAATTTATTTTTCCTTCCTGGTCCTGAGGTAGAGAAAGCACCTGCAACCCACAGCAGTGCATTTTTACAGAATGCTTTCACATTCTTGGTGGTTTGTTCATCAAAGCATCAAAACCTTGGGGCTGCTACCTTCTTTATATATTTCATATACAATACACTCTTCAGCTAATATAAAATAAAGCAATAGCACTACAGAAATTCACTTTTTTCACTACTTCCCCCACACCCAAACACCCATTTAGAAAGAATATCCCTATGTCCTGGACTATGCCTTCACCACTGCTTCTTGCAACTTTCTGTCTCCCTAGTACTAGGTTGGAACACCACCTACTACATTCTTTTTCAACGCATCATAACTACAGAAAGACCTGTGCCATATAACTTTATGCAAGTTTTCCTTGTGATAAAAATTCAATGTGCTAACAACCCTTAAAATTTCTCATTTCCTCCATCAAATATAATGGTTTGTGATTTTACACAGGGGGCTGCAGCATAAAGAAGGTAAGACCATTCTGAATGGTTTATAAAATAATTCTCTATGGTAACCAAAATCCATATGATTCTTTCTTTCCTTGTAATGAGACTTCTTGTGTGTGAACACTTATGATAAAGATGCTGTCACATAACGATGTTCTTTCGCTTTAGTTTCAGAGCTGACATGGATAGAATTTTTTTTTTTTTTCAGGAAGCAACTTTGATAAGGGGGATCATGGAGCCAAAAACTGCTGAGTGCTGTTGATGTGGGCCCCAGAGGTAAATCTCTGTGTTTCCATTTCCTTCTACATGATGTACTTTGACTTATTCTATTACCAGTAAGGAAATACCAGTAAGTATTCAGCAAAGGTGAATGCATATCCATACCAGCACAGTTTGGCTCTAAACAATGTTTTTATTAGATCTCCAGTGCGCTGGGCCATGGAGTAGGCTGCTGAAAGAGTACAGAGGAAGTGGTCAGTAGTCTTAAGAAGCAGCCAATGATTGTATTGACCAGAGTTTTTTTTCCCAATCGCTGATGTCAAAAACCTCAACTTGGGACTTCCCTGGTGGTCTAATGGTTAAGAATCCACCTTCCAATGCAAGGGACATGATTTTGATACCTGGCTTGAGAACAAAAACTCCCTGTGCTAGAGGGCAACTAAGCCTGTGCACCACAAATGCTGAGCGAGCCTGCATGCTCTGGAGTCCACCTTCCACAATGAAGATCCCACGTGCCTCAACTAAGACTCAATGAAGCCAAATAAATAAATAAATAATTTTTAAGATAAGAATAATCTTCAAAAAAAAAAAGCGTAACTCAAGTTGGCATGAGGATCTAAGGGGCTTATTTTTTCTTATAATGCACATGCCGTTAAGAATAGGCATGGAGCTGGCATTACGAATGATGGAGACCATCGCTTCTGAGACTCCCTGTCTCTCTGTGTGGACTGGATTTATTTTTTACTGGTGCAGGTGGATTTCCTCCACATGTGATAGGAACTCCAGACTTGCATTCCTTTAGCTTCATAATCTGAGAAGAAAGTAGCTCCTACTCTCCCAGATCTAGTCAGTCAATTCTCTGATGCTGGAAGTTTATGGAGCCAATTACTCATACTTCCTATATTCCTGGGTTCTAACTGATAAAGAACAAACAGGACAACTTGGATTAGTACTTAATCACCCCAAAACACTAGATTAACTAGGGAATAGGTTTACTCCTTTTTCAGTTCTAATTCGTTTATGCTGCCATAGAATCAATTCAGTCCACAAATCTGACCAACTTCACAGAGGATTGGAGGCCGACCTCAGACATTCTTTGGCTGTCAGAAATGGGAGACATTGTGGTCAGACTTGTCTCTAGAAAGTAGATCTATGGACCCCAACTCTGCATGGCAGCAAGAAGAAGAAAAAGAGACCATTATGTTTCTTAAGGATCAGCTAAACAGGCAACATGATGAGGTGGGTGAGTCTATTACTGGGTTTTAAGAGTAGTCATCACACCACAAGGCCAATGAATGTCTGCTGCTGCTAATGTCTGAAGCTGCTAAGTCGCTTCAGTCATGTCTGACTCTGTGCGACCCCATAGATGGCAGCCCACCAGGCTCCCCTGTCCCTGGGATTCTCCAGGCAAGAACACTGGAGTGGGTAGCCATTTCCTTCTCCAATGCATGAAAGTGAAAAGTGAAAAGTGAAAGTGAAGTTGCTCAGTCGTGTCCAACTCTCAGTGACCCCATGGACTGCAGCCACCAGGCTCCTCTGTCCATGGGATTGTCCAGGCAAGAGTACTGGAGTGGGATGCCATTGCCTTCTCCCAATGAATGTCTAGCTCTAACCAGTTAGATTAGCCATGCCTCCTGTGGTGTGTTTAACATGGTATCACTTCCCCCTTCTCCACTGCCTTCTTATGGAGAGTGTTAATAGATGTTCTGTCTCCTTTAGAAATCTGAGGAGGGGGATAAACATTTCTCCTTTCTCTCCTGTAAGGAAGACCCTGAATGTTTCAGGTCAGGTCGTATGCTGATCCCTCAGTCACTCGTTGAAAGCAGGGGAATCAGGTATCTTGATGGTCCCAATCTTGGACAGATGTCCACACTAGAGGCTGAATGTGGCCTCAGGAATTTTACCAGAAAGAGAATGGACAGGAGTTTTGCAGCTCAAACATGATCATTAAGGACTTCTCTGATGGTCCAGTGGTTAAGAACCCATCTTCCAGTGCAGGAGACATGGGTTTAATCCCTTGTCAGGGAACTAAGATCACACCTGCTGCAGAGCTACTAAGCCTGTATGCCTTAACAAAAATTCCACGTGCAGCAGCTAAGAGTCAACACAGAGAAGTAAATAAATAAACAACCTTAGTAATCATTTTCAGCCATACAGCCTTGATAATGAGGATAAAAGGACAGAATGGAGTGTTCATATGGAAATTTTAATAGAGTAGTCAAGATATCAGATATGAAAGTGAGAGAGACAGATTTTATATAAAGTTGCCAATGAAAACTGCCAAGAACTGGTTCCGCAATTTTAAATCCTCAAATGCTTTGAGAGTACAAAAGCCTAGACAAAGTAGAAAGACAAGGACAATTGGTGAAAAGATTTTGGGGAGAGCTATTGCCTCATTGTAAATCTGTACCTCCCACCTGAAGGTGCGGATACGAACCTGAATATGTGACTCCTGAAGTTGTGGACATATTTGTGCCACCCGCTTCCTGGTGAGCTGTGCTGGTATAAGGATACATTAAAGAGAATGTGGCTGCTATTTTGGAAATTAATGCTGGTCCTCTAGGATGGCTAGCTAAAGGTCCATGAAATCCAAGGGACAGATACAGAGTTCATGATAGGAATTTATGCCTGGAGATGTTTCTGCCATAGGATGAAAGGCCACAAAAGACAGAGCATGTGTGGGATAAGCATCAGGTAATCAGAAGTGTAGGGAGGATTGGGGATGCCTTGCTGAAGACCTGCCCCCATAGCATGGGAGTTGATGCCAGACTGGGTGGTGGTCTATAGTTCTCTTCTCCCATATTCAGTACCTCCTCTTGAAGGTAATAAATCTCTGCCCTAAAATATTTTCTTTGTGTCCCCACCCTAATGAACACAATGCGACCAATGAAGGTAACTAGACATATCATGCATCTCTTATGGACAGACATATGAAGAGACAGCACTTGCTCCCTGTGCTCTTTCCTCTGATGCCTTAATCTTAGAATAATATGGAGCCTCACTAACTTAAGTTTCTGAATGTACTACAATAAATAGAGTCTGCTTGCCCATATACTCTTGAGGCACATGGTAAGTGAGCAGAAACTAAACTTTGTTGTCTTGGGCCAAAGTTCTTACATTTTATTTATTTATTTTTTTAATTTATATTTTATTTTATTTTTCAACTTTACAAAATTGTATTAGTTTTGCCAAATACCAAAATGAATCCGCCACAGGTATACAATTGAAAAATAAAAACCATATGATTATCTCAATAGATGCAGAGAAAGCCTTTGACAAAATTCAACATCCATTTATGATAAAAACTCTCCAGAAAGCAGGAATAGAAGGAACATACCTCAACATAATAAAAGCTACATATGACAAACCCACAGCAAACATTATTCTCAATGGTGAAAAATTGAAAGCATTTCCTCTAAAGTCAGGAACAAGACAAAGGTGCCCACTTTCACCACTACTATTCAACATAGTTTTGGAAGTTTTGGCCACAGCAATCAGAGCAGAAAAAGAAATAAAAGGAATCCAAATTGGAAAAGAAGAAGTAAAACTCTCACTCTTTGCAGATGACATGATCCTCTACATAGAAAACCCTAAAGACTCCACCAGAAAATTACTAGAACTAATTAGTGAATATAGTAAAGTTGCAGGATACAAAATCAACACACAGAAATTCCTTGCATTCCTATACACTAATAATGAGAAAATAGAAATTAAGGAAACAATTCCATTCACCATTGCAATGAAAAGAATAAAATACTTAGGAATATATCTACCTAAAGAAACTAAAGACCTATATATAGAAAACTATTTTTTAAAAATTAGAACTTAAACATATCTATGCATTATGCTTGTTTAACATACCAGCTACATAAATAAATCAAGAGCGCTGATTTTAAATTTACTTCAGAACTAAAATGTATTTTTAAATGCAAATGAATGGCTGGCACTTATATCTTACATTTATATATAAAAACAAAATTAGATATTAAAATTTAAACATCAATGTGTGGGTTTGTTTGTTTTTGTTACTGTGTGTATCAAGTAGTAGAAAGAAGCTGAAATTAGAAAGAAATTTGTGGTGAGATGAATTGACTCAGTCAGATTTAAGCACAGCACTGAGTCAGACCTCCTTTTGCAGTTTTGCTTTTCCCTGACGTGCCTCATGATATTGTGCAATTCATTTAACTTTCTGTATTATGGATTCCTTATTTATAAATTGAAGGTGATAGCTGATTTCTCAGGTTTATGTGAGGAGTATCTAATTAATGCCTGTAAGATTTAGAAAATATAAAGTGCTCTGTAAATATTAAAAGGAACTACGTGTACATCTGCTCAGTGAAGATTATAGGATTGCTGAAAGATATCCATTGATCCAAAATGGGAATGACCATACTCTAAAAGAGAATCTCAGAATATTTTTCAAAAATATGCTTTGAAAGCTGAAAACTTGGTTTCACAGTCACATAGATGATTTCTCAGATATTTAGTCAATTCAGAATAAAAACATGCTGTGCATATTTGTAGTAATACTGGTATACATTTCAAGGAGCTTACATATTACTTTAATTGAAGCAGATAATTGTAGGTTAGGAAGAAATCTTAGCCAACATCTAAGTTCCTTTCTTCTCTTTTCCCAAATTTGTGATCTGAGGTCATGAGAGACTCAACAACTTTATTAGATATCACACGGCTAATTTATCAGATACTCCCATCAGTCAGTTCAGTTCAGTTCAGTCGCTTCAGATCAGATCAGATCAGATCAGTCGCTCAGTCTTGTCTGACTCTTTTCGACCCCATGAATCACAGCACGCCAGGCATCCCTGTCCAGTTGCTTAGTTGTGTCCAATTCTTTGTGACCCCATGAATCACAGCACGCCAGGCTTCCCTGTCCATCACCAACTCCCAGAGTTCACTCAAACTCATGTCCATCGAGTTGGTGATGCCATCCAGCCATCTCATCCTCTGTCGTCCCCTTCTCCTCCTGCCCCCAATCCTTCTCAGCATCAGAGTCAACTCTTCATATTAGGTAGCCAAAGTATTGGAGTTTCAGCTTTAACATCAGTCCTTCCAATGAACACCCACAACTGATCTCCTTTAGAATGGACTGGTTGGAACTCCTTGCAGTCCAAGGGACTCTCAAAGTCTTCTCCAACACCACAGTTCAAAAGCATCAATTCTTTAGAGCTCAGCTTTCTTCACAGTCCAACTCTCACATCCATATATGACCACAGGAAAAACCATAGCCTCGACTAGACAGACCTTTGTCGGCAAAGTTATGTCTCTGCTTTTCATGTGCTATCTAAGTTGGTCATAACTTCCTTCCAAGGAGTAAGCGTCTTTTAATTTCATGGCTGCAGTCACTATCTGCAGTGATTTTGGAGCACCCCCCAAAAAAAGTCTGACACTGTTTCCACTGTTTCCCCATCTATTTCCCATGAAGTGACGGGACCAGATACCATGATCTTAGTTTTCTGAATGTTGAGCTTTAAGCCAACATTTTTGCTCTCCTCTTTCACTTTCATCAAGAGGTTTTTTAGTTCTTCTTCACTTTCTGCCATAAGGGTAGTGTCATCTACATATCTGAGGTTATTGATATTTCTCCTGGCAATCTTGATTCCAGCTTGTGATTCCTCCAGCCCAGCATTTCTCATGATGTACTCTGCATATAAGTTAAATAAGCAGGGTGACAATATACAGCCTTGACGTACTCCCTTTCCTATTTGGAACCAGTCTGTTGTTTCATGTCCAGTTCTAACTGTTGCTTCCTGACCTGCATATAGGTTTCTCAAAAGGCATGTCAGGTGGTCTGGTATTCCCATCTCCTTCAGAATTTTCCACAGTTTATTGTGATCCACACAATCAAAGGCTTTGGCATAGTCAATAAAGCAGAAATAGATGTTTTTCTGGAGCTCTCTTGCTTTTTCCATGATCCAGCAGATGTTGGCAATTTGATCTCTGGTTCCTGTGCCTTTTCTAAAACTAGCTTGAACATCCGAAAGTTCACGTTTCATGTACTGCTGAAGACTGGCTTGAAGAATTTTGAGGATTACTTTACTAACATGTGACACGAGTGCAATTGTGTGGTAGTTTGAGCATTCTTTGACATTGCTTTTCTTTGGGATTGGAATGAAAACTGACCTTTTCCAGTCCTGTGGCCTCTGCTGAGTTTTAAAATTTGCTGGCATATTGAGTGTAGTACTTTCACAGCATCATCTTTCAGGATTTGAAATAGCTCAACTGGAATGCCATCACCTCCACTAGCTTTGTTCGTAGTGATGCTTTCTAAGGCCCACTTGACTTCACATTCCAGGATATCTGGCTCTAGGTTAGTGATCACACCATCGTGATTATCTGGGTTGTGAAGATCTTTTTTGTACAGTTCTTCTGTGTATTCTTGCCACCTCTTCTTAGTATCTTCTGCTTCTTTTAGGTCCATACCATTTCTGTCCTTTATCGAGCCCATCTTTGCATGAAATGTTCCCTTGGTATCTCTAATTTTCTTGAAGAGATCTCTAGTCTTTCCCATTCTGTTGTTTTCCTCTATTTCTTTGCATTGATCGCTGAGGAAGGCTTTCTTATCTCTCCTTGCTATTCTTTGGAACTCTGCATTCAGATGCTTATATCTTTCCTTTTCTCCTTTGCTTTTTGCTTCTCTTCTTTTCACAGCTATTTGTAAGCCCTCCTCAGACAGCCATTTTGCTTTTTTGCATTTCTTTTCCATGGGGATGGTCTTGATCCCCATCTTCTGTACAGTGTCATGAACCTCATTCCATAGTTCATCAGGCACTCTGTCTATCAGATCTAGTCCCTTAAATCTATTTCTCACTTCCACTGTATAATCATAAGGGATTCGACTTAGGTCATACCTGAATGGTCTAGTGGTTTTCCCCACTTTCTTCAATTTAAGTCTGAATTTGGCAATAAGGAGTTCATGATCTGAGTCACAGTCAGCTCTCGGTCTTGTTTTTGCTGACTGTATAGAGCTTCTCCACCTTTGGCTACAAAGAATATAATCAATCTGATTTCAGTGTTGACCATCTGGTGATGTCCATGTGTAGTGTCTTCTCTTGTGTTGTTGGAAGAGGCTGTTTGCTATGACCAGTGCGTTCTCTTGGCAAAACTCTATTAGACTTTGCCCTGCTTCATTCCATACTCTAAGGCCAAATTTTCCTGTTACCCCAGGTGTTTCTTGACTTCCTACTTTTGCATTCCAGTCCCCTATGATGAAAAGGACA
The DNA here is from genome assembly GCF_019923935.1 of Bubalus bubalis. Taxonomy (NCBI): domain Eukaryota; kingdom Metazoa; phylum Chordata; class Mammalia; order Artiodactyla; family Bovidae; genus Bubalus; species Bubalus bubalis. The sequence goes on from NC_059160.1 coordinate 66,042,744, forward strand.
TCTTTTTGGGGTGTTAGTTCTAAAAGTTCTTGTAAGTCTTCATAGAACCGTTCAACTTCAGCTTCTTCAGCATTACTGGTTGGGGCATAGACTTGGATTACCATGATATTGAATGGTTTGCCTTGGAAACGAACAGAGATTATTCTGTTGTTTTTAAGATTGCATCCAAGTACTGCATTTTGGAGTCTTTTGTTGACCATGATGGCTACTCCATTTCTTCTGAGGGATTCCTGCCAGCAGTAGTAGATATAATGGTCATCTGAATTAAATTCACCCATTCCAGTCCATATTAGTTTGCTGATTCCTAGAATGTCGACGTTCACTCTTGCCATCTTTTGTTTGACCACTTACAATTTGCCTTGATTCATGGACCTGACATTCCAGGTTCTTATGCAATATTGCTCTACAGCATCAGACCTTGCTTCTATCACCAGTCACATCCACAATTGGGTATTGTTTTTGCTTTGGCTCCATCCCTCATTCTTTCTGGAGTTATTTCTCCACTGATCTCCAGTAGCATATTGGGCACCTACCGACCAGGGGAGTTCCCCTTTCAGTATCCTATCATTATGCCTTTTCATACTGTTCATGGGGTTCTCAAGGCAAGAATACTGAAGTGGTTTGCCATTCCCTTCTCCAGTGGGCCGCATTCTGTCAGACCTCTCCACCATGACCCTCCTGTCTTGGGTGGCCCCACACGGCATGGCTTAGTTTCACTGAGTTAGACAAGGCTGTGGTCCGTGTGATCAGATTGGCTAGTTTTCTGCGATTATGGTTTCATTGTGTCTGCCCTCTGATGCCCTCTCGCAACACCTACTGTCTTACTTAGGTTTCTCTTACCTTGGATGTGGGGTATCTCTTCACGGCTGCTCCAGCAAAGTGCAGCTGCTGCTCCTTACCTTGGATGAGGGGAATCTCCTCACAGCCGCCCCTCCTGACCTTGAACGTGGAGTAGCTCCTCTCAGCCCTCCTGAGTCTGCACAGCCGCTGCTGCTTGGGGGGCGGGGCAGGAAAGCAAGAATACTGGAGTGGGTTGACATTCCCTTCTTCAGGCTATCTTCCTGACCCAGGGATTGAACCTGGATCTCCTGCATTGTAAGCAGATGCTTTACCGTCTGAGCCACCAGGGAAGTCAGATACTCCCATAAATTGGTTTAAATAAGTAGGGAATTTTATTTATCTTCCTTTTTAAAATAATTTATCTGATTTAAAAATATTTTGGAGGCTTTTAGAGATAAGTTTCAGTTTTGGATTAAAACACATAGATAGTGAGGTGAAATGGCTTGAATGTAGGTTATGGACAGAATTGGCAGGGGAGACTGGAGTGTTCTGATTCTTGATTCTGTTGTTCTTATTCACTCCACCTGGCTACAGTTAATCCTTCCTATTAGATTAGGCTCCCAAATGAAGGTCTAAACTGTGTAACCCACAGTTTAGTTTTATATCATATATCTTAGGGCTGGTAGAGTTTAATTGAAAAGCAAATGACTAACTTTGTCTTAGCACTGGGAGAGGAGGATTCCTCAGCTGTTGAGGAATGCCTTGCAGTTTTCAACTGTAGAATGATATTGAGTGCAGTAGTTTGATGGGAAGAATATGGGCCATGGAATTAAGAACAATTGGATACTCGGAGGTGGTGCTTACAGTTTCTGGGTGTGTTCTCTTTGACTCTATGTCTGACACCTAAAGGGAAGAAGCTGAGAGAAATTGACCTCAACAGCAACAATAGATGTTAGGTCATGATTTCTCTGTGAAAAGGACAGTAAGTCATGTCCTACTCTTTGTGACCCCATAGACTGTAGCCCATCAGGCTCCTCTGTCTATGGAATTTCACAGGCAAGAATACTGGAGTGGGTTGCCATTTCCTTCTCCAGGGGATCTTCTTGACCCAGGGATTAAACCCTCATCTCCTGTATTGGCAGGCAGATTCTTTATCACTGTGCCACCAGGGAAGTTGAACAGGACAGTTGGGTAGAGGCTAAATCTGGAATATCCAAGTGTGCTTCTTTCTGCTCTCTTACATGTAGAACATATTGGAAAGAAAAGTTGGTAGGTCAGAATGGAAAAGAGAGAAGCATTTTTGTGGAGATAAGTGGATTATTTAAATGCTGATAGTGACTTGCCTGTATTCCCCACACTACTGGGTACTAAGAATGGATTGGCAGGCATCAGACAATACGTATCACAGATGGTCCATAGCAACCAGGATGCAAGGAGATCATGGGGGAAAATAGGGAATGGAAGTTTGTGGAATAGCATGGTGGCCACTCCCCAGCCCCCACTTACTCCCACTTTGATGCAAAAAGAGAGGTCTTGAAGGACTGTGATCCTAATGATTTAGCTAGTGGAAGGAACCCACAGAATTGCAACTTCTTACTGTTAGCACAGCTGCAGAGTACTGGAAACATATCATACCTCTAGGGATGTTAATGTGGATGGTGTGTTGATGCTGATAATGGTGATGAAAGGATTTTTATTCTCACATATCAGTAGAAATTTAGTATGACCTAAAATTGTTTTGAAAAGCAGAAAACACACACACACACACACACACACCCCCACCCCAAAATCCTAGCCATTGTGTTATCTCTCCTACCATATTGTGAGCTTACCTAAAGAGGAACACTGGGGATATGAAGGTGGTTTGTTTTTTGGCCAGTCTATAGAAACCCTTCCATTAACAGGCAGTCTTACTCTTTGTTGATAGCACTTTTTTCCCCCCAGTGGTACTCTTTGTTTCTTGAACCATCCATACCTTCCCGTGTGAGGCCTACTGAGATGGGTGGTCTAAACTTACAGTTAAGAATAAACAGTAAGGGTAAGGAATGAATGTTAAAGACTAGAACATAGAAAGGTGAACTCGTTGTCCTAAGAATGAACTACTTAGTGATATAGCACAATGGTCCTGCACTGAAGGAAGCAGATAGATACAGGCTCACTAATTTTATTTGTTCAGGACATTTCCAGATTATTGAGTTTTTGTTTTCTCCAAACAAAAATAGAAAACAAAATAATCTCACTTGTAAGTTTACAAGTTTGCTTCCTTAATATTATACTCTTTACTTGTAGTCACTTCTTTGATCTATCTGTCTTCCAAAAACATGTTGAAAGCTATAACTAGCCTATTGTTTTCAATATCATATAAACATTAAATATTATTCTATTAAGAAACATAATTTATTATAATTCTCCTTTTTGTACCACTACAATCTGAATATATCATGAGCTTTATTAAGTGACCAATTAGTGGTCAATTACTTTTTAAATAAAATGTAATTGTATTTTTATATCATATAGATATATTTTCATGTATTTATATTCATGTTTACATATAGAATCATACAACTATCACTCTTAATATGGATAGCAGTTACTTTATGCACACTTTTAAAAATCTCTTTGTTGGTAGAAACCATGCTGCTAAAACAAATATATTCTCAAGTGTTCTATAACCCATTAAAGCCTACACGACCATTAAAAACCAAACGTGCACTATTGCCGCCTGGAGGCATTAGAAGATTGTTTAAATTAATCTTGTTTCTTAGTACTTGGAGGGAAAAATAGCACAAATCTAAATCAGATGGGTCATTGTGCATTTTAATGTAAAACTTTTTTTTTTTTAATGTGAAAATAATTCTAGCAAAATATCCTGAATACTGCTGTGATAAACATTGCACAGGGACCCTCAAAGAATCTGGAGTTCTACTCTGTGCCCACCAACCAAAGAATAGGCACCTCAAATTGAAAGACTTGTGGATTATACCATGAAATATGGTTTGACTCATCTTTTAGCTGGATCCATGCCGTTGCACAGTGCTTTTAACTGTTTTTTATCCTGCATGCTTCTCAGCTGCAAATAATTCTGCCATACCTGGATTCGAATACTTCCAGACCTGACCCAATCCAACATCCTCAGAGACCTCCCAGGCTCTAAAATGTCTCTCTCCCTGGCTGTCACATTACCTGAGATTTCTATTATTAAGTGGAAAGGGGAACTAATTAACTTATTAAATTCATAATCAATATGGGATTATACTATGGTATGGGCATCCTGCACTCATTCCTCCCCCCGCCTCTACACACTCCAATTTCACAAGACCTAAGAAGAAACTCTGCTTCTGGTTTTGCTGCCTTTTACTGCTCCTTGATAATTTCCACCCAAAGTCTAGGAGACGTGCACACATAAGAGGAACAGCTTCTGTTAGCCTGTTCCTTTTAGGGAGACCCGGCCTCACAAAGCCACTTAAATAGGGAGCAATGATTAAAACTGACTGTTGACAAGAGGAAGAAGAGAGCCCACAGGGAAGTTTTAGATCATCTTAGGGAGGATAAGCCCAGATTGGGTGCTAAGAGAATGGACCTGCAAATTGCTGTGTGGACAGCATGGAGATGCTTAATGCTGGAAAAAGAGTCATGAGTGGATGGAACAAGGAGAGTGGGTGCCAAAGACAAACCAGATGGGATCTGCTTCCTACTCTTTAGCTTTCTTCTAGTAGATGCTAGAGACAGAACAGAACCAGGTGGAGGAAGGAGACAAGGGAATTTCAAATATTTATGGGTGTGATAAGACTTGAAGGGTTTAAAGCAGGCGGGAGAGACATGTGAGGGTAGATGGAGGGAGGGGAAGGATATGTTGCACAAGATGGGGGTCTTCATAACTTTTTTGAGACAGGGGTAATGTCAGTGGCGCAGGTGTGGAGGCAAATAAGACACCCAGTTCTGGTGGGCAAGTGTGTATTTTCTTTTTCCACGCCTGGGTTAAGTTACTTCCCCTAGGTCATCCAATTAATCACTTGGAGAGCAAGGAAGAGAACTGAGCTCTCAAGGCTCTCATTTCACATCTGGAGCAGGCAAACCGGCTTCTCCTTCCCCAAACACCCTTTTCTTTTAAAAAGACAATCTTTTGCAAATCCATGGAGTTTTGAACTCTTCTACAGAAAATTTTCGATATCCTCTTTACTAGTCGTGTGATTTAAAGCTTGAGGTTGTGTTAGTACGAAGAAACACTATAAATTGCTTTCTTCTTTATCTTTCATTGAAAAAATTTAAATATCTATCAAAATTACTTTGATCCCTACCCCTGCCCCAGAGTCAAGCTATTATTCTGAGGAGCTGAAAAAAAAAAATGAGTTACAGATCTGAGAAAGCAGTGTGTGTGGAGCTTAACTGCTGCATGACTGATGGTGTGATATATTGCTCTTTTCACTAACAACCACAAAGCAGGTAGAGGCATGGCAGACTAATTTGGTTTATATGTCCAGCTGTAAGGCTAGACACTGCATCATTCTTTTCAGAAACCGGTGACTTTAGGCATGTGGAACTCGTCGTCATGACAACAATAAACCAGCTTAGAGTCTGAGTTTCAGCTCAGAAACTGCCTTGTCTCCATTACTTCCTGCTCATGACCTGACTTTTCTTACTCTCTGGGGCTGGGGGCTGGGGATTTATGAAAGATCTATTGAACAGAGCTTCAGTATATGTTTAATGTTTGAAATGTCTGGCTTGAAAATTTTGCTTGCACAGATGGCTAAAGGCTGCAAGGGGGATAGATCAATCATTATTATAGTTAATGACACAGTTATAAGGGTGTACCTAAAGGTGAGCTGATTTGGAAAATGGGAATAGGCAATGTGAAAAGAGTGACTTGGAAGCATTTCTTTGAATCACATAAGCATCGTTATCACAAATAAAATGTTCTTTTAAACACAGAGGGGAGTTGTACCATGATTCTGAGAGGACCTAGCCAAAGGTACAGTGGAGAGTAATCAAACAAAAATTAGTACACAAAGTTGAATGTTTGTTTGTATATGTGTGTGTGTGTGTAGTCTTTTTTTAACCTGAAGGAACAATTAGCAGATGCTCATGGCAAAATCTCCATGTGATCATTTTTGTGTCCCATGTGCTTAATGGATTACATAGCGACCACAGTGAGAGACAGCATGGCTAGGTGGCAAGAGTATGAGAGCACTGGGTTCAACAGCCTCCATGTAAAATCAGCTGCAGTATTGGAAAGTTAGCTAACTATCTCTCTCTCCATATATGTATATATATATATATAAACTATATATATAGTTATCTAACTATATCTGGATATTCAGCTGGAAAGAGAAATGATAGGATTTGTACTGTTGGTAGTTGAGAGGTAAAATGTGATAATGGAGGGGGAGCACTTAGCTGAGTGCCTGGGACCCTGTCAACACTCAGCGATGGGAAGATGTCAGTGTTGGGGCTGTTGTATCATTGTCAGCAGGACTTGCCTAGTAATTGAAACCTGTCTTTCATGTGATTAAAGTGGTTCAACTATTCACTGTTACAGAGAGATCATCATGAAGACTGGATGACTTTTTTTTTCTTTCTAGAGAGTTGTTTTCTGGCTTCGTTATGTTCTCCAAATTAGCTTGACTTTAAGGAGGGTAGAGAATTAATGGCTAGAGAAGGCAGGAAGGGCAGGGTGTGAATTGCCAACATAAAAGATGACAGGTCTGGAGATGTGTGTGCCTTTTTCCTGCACAGGTTTTTCCGCCCTTCCCCACCACAGGAGGTGAGAAATTTTAGCAACCCTTTTGTTTCTTATTCCTTTAGTACATTGATCTACTTCTATATAATTGCCTTTTTTTAAGCCCCCATTTTCCAGGAAGTTGGTATCACAGGCCAATAGGCAGAGAAATAGACACTGATCAAATCCTAGAGAAAAGCCAAATGCTTCCTTTGTTTTCTGTGTACTGTAAATTGAATGATTTGCTTTCCCTAGAGATCAACTTCATGATTTCATGATCATGTGGTTAAACTTCTTAATAAATGAGATACTGCCCAGAGGCCATGTTACTCCCCATGACCTTGTAGAATGTGGATCACTATGTAGAAATCTGATAAAGTACATTCAGTTATTAAGTTATAATTTGAGAAATCATGAACCACAAACTGATTATGTTTTTTATTATAAGAATTTAATGTGGTTGCAAATAATTGAATTTCTCTTTGTATTGTCCCCCAACTGGCAGTTACAATTTATAGCAATGTGAGATTACTTCTGAGACACACAATTAGGTCACATTTTTATCTTACAAAGTTTATGACAGAAATACAGTTTTGTATGTTTCTCATTGGCATGAAAGAGTTAATACACCTTCAGAAAATGAGAAATACATTATTTTTCTCTAACAATATTAATTTTTATATGTTTTAAATTGATTAAAACAATGGGCTGATTAATGTGAGAGAAATTTAAACATTAGCAAATTAGACATTTGGAAGTGTAAAATAAAAATATATAATTACTGTGTTGTAGAAAAGAAATGATTCAGTGAATAACTTTTCTGGACCTCATAAACATTATTGAAAAATATAATTCCATATCCTTAAAATAGTACTACTATAAAAACAGTATTTTTTCCATCTAAAATGGATCTGTGTTGATAATTTTTCACCATCTTTTAATTAAATTCAGATAAAAATGTAGCCAAAGTTTGGAAGATTTTCCTGTTCTTTCACAAGATCTCATAATTTCATAAATATTGGTCTTAATGTTTCCAAGCTTTGAAGGGGATTCTGGAAAGCACAGACCATTTTTTTTCCCACCAAGTTAGAATGTTTAGTCTATGCAAAAGATAAACCTTTTGAAGATTCAAAGTCTATAACATGCCCAGAGGAAACAATTGTCTTTTTAGACGTTTCTTCCTGGAATATTTCTGTCTCTTCAGAATTGGTATGTTTTGTTATTGCTCACAAATGTTGCTGATAAAGGCACTTCAAGTAAGGGAATTGAAATAATGGAAAAATAAATCTATTCTTTAATATGTAACAGAAGGCTGATTCATCAAATATGGATTAATGTTTATGATGTGCTTAATAGCAGAAAGCTTCAGTTTTTCTGGTGGACTTTTAGGAATATTAATGACAAAAGGCTAGATTCTTCCCCTTTGAATTCCCTGTGGATCTCTCTCTCAGCAGCAGGGCAGAAGTGGAATCCAGAAGTACAAATACAGACTTAGTCAAAGCAAGCCTCTACTCCACATGGAATACATGTTCCATGTTTATATATATATATATATATATATATATATCTCCCGCATTTTTTACTAATAAGTACAATAAGTCAATTAATCCAAGTTACTGAATTCAGCAGCCAATTTTCCTAACTTGGGATGGAACTAAAAATACATTATCTAGTTTGCAACAAACTTTCTGCAAAAGTAAGGATGCTAATTGCAAAGATTCATCATCATTCATTGCCAAGAGTTGATATATAATAGCTAGCTGATTTATTTGTAGTTTATACTGCATAAATAATGAGTCTTTGGTAAAAGGTGAATGAACATTAAATGATATCATATGATAATGATGCTGCTGCTCTAAAACTTTCACATGATTCTGTTGGTTTTATTGTTTGTTTAGTGTTACCCCATTCAACAGAGTGTTTTTCCCTCTCCTTTCCTTCTCACTGACCTTATCTTTTACATATTCTGATTATTCTTGAACCAGTAGCTTAAGGAGAGATGCAAAAGTGATGAGAGTTTGATTTAGCTTCAGCTTTTATTATCGGATACCCACAAGGAAATAAAGCTTTGATCTACTTCCTTGGAAAGTTAATCCCAGTGATTATGTGGAGATGTGTGCAGTGGTAGCTACAGGGATATACATCTTTAATCTCTTGGTGTTGAATACTTAATCCAGCTTGGATTCTTGGCAAGGAGATTTAAAGAAAGAACAAAATAATTACACTCTTCATGGGCTTTGTTTTCTGGAATGAATATTTGGTAGCTCTGCTTGTTCTTTTATAGTTTAATAGGCTTGCTTAGGAAAATAGACTTAGGTTTACTTAGAGTGATGTAAAAACTGATGATTTTTGTGGTCCTCAGTAGTTAAATTTAAAGTACATCTATTGACAATAGGGAAGTTTGGGGGTTTTATTATTCAAGCTTGTTTATCTGGGTATAGTGAAGGCTGAATAGAAAATACTCTATTTCCAGGGGAATACTTTAAAAATTATTCTAGAACTAGATAACTTTTATTTAAAAGTCCTCATCTTTTCTAATAAATAAAAACAATATGCTGGTGTAGGCCATAAACTGACCACTAAATTCAAATATAATGCATCTTCTTTGGAAAATGCCTTTAAGCCAAACACATATTTCTAAAATTGCTACTCCACTTTAGTGAGAAAATATAAGTTGGGCTAAAATACGTTCTAGCCAGTTTCACTAGTTAATCCATTTGTTAACATAAAATATATTATCTTTTAATTTATATCATATGTTATAATTGGTAAATTATATGTCAAAAAGGAAAATGGAAAACAATGAAAAATCTCATCAACCTTACCTATGCATTTAGCATTCATGATGTTTGGTGTAATAGACATACAATTATTTTTTCCAAGTAACATTATTTATGAAGTTTTTTCCCCACTATCTTACTGTGTGCACAAGTATGATCTTATACTTATATAAAATGCCATTAAGTATATTAGCATAATTTACTCAACTACTCCCCCAGTTTTCTTTCTCTATTATGAATAATACTGGAACTTTTTTGGTATTGAAACCTGAGATGTTGGCAAAAAGAAATAATAATATTTTGTTACTTACCCTAAATCCTCATTCTTGATTGAAAGAGATTGTAAATAGACCTGTTACAAATTAATTCTGATATCAGAACAGGATAAGTGAAATTTTGTACCTTACTCACTCATTTCTATGATTCATAGTTTTAAACACATTGATATGTAAAACAAATATTTAAATAATGAGTTTCCCTTAGAAGTAATTTTTAGCTATGGGTACATTATATTAGCAGTTTTGATAGTAATTCAAATTCAGTCCTGTGCTAATTCATTACAAACAGAGGTGGCCTCTCTCCTTCCTCCCTTCCTTAAATAACATAGCTCTTGTTTCTTCTATGATTGAGGCCTCTGAATTTTGTGACCATTTTAATTATCTAGTAAAAGTACATATTCCAAATGAGGTAAAATTTAATCTTCAGAATTTGTCTTGGAAATGTACAGAACAGCAACCAGGCAATAGCTGAATAACAGTTTCTGTGTCATTTGGAGGAAGACATAATCAATTTTACATCAAATGTATTTTTTAGGAATTCCTGAAACACTCCCTAAAATGCATGCCATAGTTTAAATGGATCCAAACAAAGTTTTCATATAATTCCCAAAGGTATTTAGCATAAGCACATAGATTTAAGAATTTTCATAGACTCCTCCAGGGGAAGAATTTAATCAGGTGTCTACATTATACAAATTTTGTTTTGTGTTTGATTTGAACTGATAGAATGTTGTGGCACAGTAGACAAAGGATAAATTCTGTTTGCAATCAGTTCTAAGTATTCCTTTTCTTATATACCTTTACCTCCTGTGCTTGACCTACCCTGCTCAATGGCAGTTTATAAAGGTGAGTGACCTTGCTCCTCTATTTATGATTGAGGAATTTCCCCCCAAAGCTAGAGAGAATAAAATCCTCATGGGGAATCTTTCATTTGGCATAAAGCCTTCTCTTCTACTTCCTTTTTGAAATTCATCTTAAAATTGTAGGTGACATCTGACGGAGGCAAAATTGTTCCCTCTTCCTCCTGATGGCATGCTCCTGGCTAATGGCACACAATCTGTGTGAAAGTGTGTGGCAGTGGCAAAGGAAAAGAGGGAGCTGGTGGGGAGTGGAGTCTTCATGTGTGAAAAGAAGCATGTTGCCAGGTAAAGGAAGATGAACCTCATCCCTAGACCATGTGTTTCCTTAGCACAAAAGGAAAATCAGGTTAACATCAGTCCTTGACACTAAACCTTCTAGTGTCACAATTTATTGTGATTATTTGAGTATTTTTCTCTTTGTTATTTAGATACTGCAAAATCTTTAGTGTACTCAGATTTCCAGCTCAGCTTTGTAAGAATTTATATCAATGTCACTCAATATGGGGACCAAGGATTTGTGTGGATCCTTGAAGTGTTTGTTACTGAATTGGGATGAGGTAAGGAGTTGAGGCCAGAATGTCAATCAACTAGGTTGCTAAGCACACCATTTAAGTCACCTGATTTTTTTTTTTTTTTAATGTAACAGGACTTTCTTGACCATTCATGGAATGCTGGTAATAAACAGTTCAAAGATAGGCAACTTTGAGTAGCAGTTATATAGATCTTTCTTTCAAACTTTGCATTAATGTGAAATATGTGGAAACATAAGTACATAAGTATTTGATGTAAAAAGTAAGTATTTATTGATAAAAAAAAATTGGATAGCAGTTTGAGGTTGGGGATTAGGGACAGAGAACTTGGGTCTTTATTTAGACACTGTCACTTAACTGTTGTGTGATATGAAGTGAATTATTTAATCACTGTGAGTTTCAATTTTTCTCATTTGCAAATGACCTGGAATTGTTCTGGATTAAATATTTAATGAAATGTAAGAAATAGAAAGGAACTGAGTACACTGATGCAACACATTCTCATATCCAGACCTTTGTTGTTCACCTATGAAAATGGATACTAGTTGCGTTAGTTTTAAAATTTAAGTTGGACAGTTGCTAAAAAGCTTTAGTTTTAAAATTTAAGTTACATACCCCTACAACTCTCATCTTTTGAATATTTCTCAGCTCTACACACACAACTTTAGTGTTTGAAAAATTTTTCTTCTCTGGCCATAAGTGTGTTTTCATTGCTTATACTAGTGTTCTGGAATTCAACCTGTCAGTTGAAAAATATCCTTCTGCCCAAAACCTCATTTATTTTCATGTCACCCTTATGAGGAACTATGACAACATCCATTTTCTCTTTTGTATAAAGTCACAATTCCTAGCAGCTTGACTCTGTGGGACAGTGAAAGTTGTCAACATTTTCTGTACAGATCCTTGTGGCAAAACCTTACTCCTTCTTACTCATTAAAAAAACATTATGAATAGGTATTGCAGATATTTTAATGATAGTACAGACTCTTCCATGAGAAGAGCAAAAGCAAATGCAAAATATGAAAAAAAAATAAGAAAAGATATTTTTCTGGAAATGGAAATGCCATTAAAGGAGAATTTTGGCGGGGGAGGGGGAATCTTGCAATATTATCCAAAAAGTAGCATGTTAATTTTCTCCTTATTAAACAAAGCTTATCATTCAATAAGCTAATCAACATGTCATTCCAATTTGCAGGGTGCAGGGAGAGTTTTCCATTGTTTGTGTGTGTGGCCATTATTGTCCGTCTACTTCTTTCATCCTTCTCAGTCACCATCCTCTGGGTTTACTTCTTTGGTGTCTGCCTTTAAACATCTCATCTGTGATATCGCCACAATATTGTGGTACCTATTCACTTCCCAACTCTCTCTCACTCTCCTCCACGACATACAGCATCCTATAAGTCAATGAAGACCTCGATCCCAGATCACTTCTCTTACACCATATCCCTTTCCTTTGCTCTTATCTTTCCATCTAGAACCTTTTGTTTAAAGTGCCCTATTACTCTTTTTCAGTTCAAATTTGGCATTTATAACCTGTTAACAATTCTGTTCACCGCTGTATTTGGATAGGTTAGGTGCTCGAATAAATATTTGTTGAATTGAATTATTGAAGTACAATCTTCCAGGAGCTGGGTCAGTTGCTTCTAATATAAAGAATAGTTGTTTCTTAACACTTTAGTTAGTTGTGATTGCTATCTCTTTGGGGCTCCCAAAGCACTTTCTTTGAACCCGTCTTATGACATTTATCACTTAGTATCATGTGAAAACTTAGGCTTTGTTGTCAGACAGACAGAAGTTCAAACCCTGGTTCCTACCTAGGTGTATAATCTTGAGCAAATTGTTTCATTTCTCAAGAACCCAGAGTTTTTCTGTCAAGTGAGGATGATCATGGCTATTACATTACATTTTTGTGAAGATTATGTGGTGTAATATATGTGCAAAATACTTTGCTTTTAGTAAGTGTTTAATAATAATAAGACGAACCAAACTTTATATATTACTTACTGTCCAGACACCGTTTTAAACTCTTTACATTTATTAACCCTTGTGTTCCTTTTACATTGGTTAACATTGGAATAGAGCAGGCACAGTCTCCCTGTTTTGCAGATGAGACAAGTAAGGTACAGAAGGGTTAACTCCCTTTTCAAGGACACAGAGTTGGGATTACACCAGGGTGGTGTACATGCAAGTGGTAAAGAACTTGCCTGCCAATGCAGAAGACGTAAGAGACGTGTTTGATCCCTGCATCAGGAAGATCTCCTGGAGGAGAGCATGGCAGCCAACTCCAGTATCCTTGCTTGGAGAATCCCACAGACAGAGGAGCCTGGCAGGCTCTATATAGTCCATAGGGTTGCAAAGAGTTGGACATGACTGAACGACTTATCACAAGCACATCTGGTTTTTGCATTGACCACTTCATTGTGTAGCCCTTCTGTACTTCTGTATTGCTCTCCCCTTATTGTTAAGAAGAGCAGAATGTGAATGAAGGAGTCATAAAACCTGAATATTAGTCTTAGATTGTCAGCAGCTGTTTACTCACTTACTCTCTTTGACCTGAATTCAGTATTCTTAGGGAGAAGGCAATGGCACCCCACTCCAGTACTCTTGCCTGGAAAATCCCATGGACAGAGGAGCCTGGTAGGCTGTAGTTCATGGGGTCGCTAAGAGTCAGACACGACTGAGCGACTTCACTTTCACTTTTCACTTTCATGCATTGGAGAAGGAAATGGCAACCCACTCCAGTGTTCTTGCCTGGAGAATCCCAGGGACGGTGGAGCCTGGTGGGCTGCCATCTATGGGATCGCACAGAGTCAGACACGACTGAAGTGACTTAGCAGCAGCAGCAGCAGTATTCTTACCTACAAGACACAAGAATGGGATAGCAGACAGCCTCTTTTTACCTTCCCAGACTCCTTTTATTTTGAGAATTGTCCCTCCCCCAATCTATTCCAGAAAGACTGTCAGTCACATGGCCACCAGCTTTGCCACTGCAGGGTCTCCAGAGTTTTTCATATCCTCAGGCAGAGTGATTGCTCCAGGGCTGAATACAAAGACTAAGCAGGGTTAGAAAATTGTGTGTGTGTGTGTGTGTGTGTGTGTGTGTCTGTGTGTGGGTATTTAAACTGCATGGAATCAGGGGAAATAGAGCCCTTTTTAATTTCCAAAATATATAAGCTGAAAAAATCGTAACAGCGTAAAGCTGCCAGAGACTGTCTCTTCCACCAGGTGGAGAGAATCTGCTTAAGAATGAATGCAACTCAAAGAAAGAAGAGCTATGAAATTAGGGTTTGGAGAGAGAGAGAGAATAAATGGCAAGAATGATTATTACGATAATTATTTTGGTGTCTCAGTTCAGTTCAGTTGCTTAGTCATGTCCAACTCTTTGGGACCCCATGTACACCATGCTTCCCTGTCCATCACCAACTCCCGGAGCTTACTCAAACTCATGTCCATCAAGCCGGTGATGCCATTATCCAACCATCTCATCTTCTGTCATCCCCTTCTCCTCTCGCCTTCAGTCTTTCCCAGCATCAGGGTTTTTTCCAATGAGTCTGGATTTTGGTGTCTGGATTCAGCTATATCTGAAGTCAGTCCACCTCTGTACTTTTCAGTTTTGTGATTCAATAAAATACTTTTCCCCTTTATATGGTTTGAGTTGGTTTTCTGTCAGTTATTAGAAAAAAAATTCCTATTCAAGATTTAAAGGGATAATGTCCCTTCTAGCCATAACATTCTGCAACCATAACCATTCATTATATGCTTGCAGTCCTAAAGGAATATATTTTTGAACAAAGCAGGTATTAAATAAATATTTTTGAAATAAATGGAATTGTTCAACCTGCAATCCAGGATAAAAATAGGTATACCTGGGATCAGAAGCATATATTTCAAATGACTTTTATAGTTTTTTGCCAATTGACTACTTTGATAATGATCTAAGGGCTTCCAAGATGGCTCAGTGGGTAATAAATCCACCTGTAATGCAGGGGACACAGGAGACATGTCCCTGGATTGAAAAGATGCCCTGGAGGAGGGCATGGCAACCCATTCCAGATACTTTCCTGGAGAATCCCATGGACAGAGGAGCCCGGCGGGTTATAGTCCATAGGGTCACAAAGAGTTGAACAAAACTGACTCGACTGAACACACATACATAATGATCTAAAATAATTAAAACCAGTTTTCCATTGGCTTAGAGACTGTTCCTGAACGAGTTGACTTTTGGATTTTGTTTGGAAAGTTGGCTCTTAACTAGTGGATGGATGCAAAGGAAAGGGTGGTTTGCTGAGCACAAAGATGAATCCTTCCTGAAATTAACAAGCAAAACAAAGGCTAGAACTGTTGAAGGAGAAATAGGATATAAAAGGAACTACCAAACATTGTCTCTATACAATAATATAAGGACAGAAAATTCAAAGGGGATCTTGGAAGGAAAGAACAGAATGACTGTCATTTGGGATTATATCCATTCTACAGTAGATCCAATTATCCTTACACAATCATACCCACAACACAATCTCATATTCACAAAGATGAAGAGATAGATACTCAGATGGAATGTGTGAGCAACACATAAAGACGTTAAACAGTTGCTTTCAGTTGATAAGTATGTATGCATGTATACCTACTGCTTATGTCCAAACGTTTTCATATACTTATAACTATAGAGAAATCCCCTCTGCGGTCATCTACACTTGAATCCTTCAAAAAGAACACATGCTCTCTTAAATCAGTTCCATGTGCCAGGAAGTATGCTGAACACTTTGTACATCATCTCATGGTCTTCTCAACAGAGATATAAGACAAAAAATATCATCACCTCCCCCCCTTTTTATAGATGAAGAAATTGAGATCCAGGTAGTTTAAATAACTTGTACAAAGTCTCACACCTAGTAAGTAGTGCAAGTCTTTCCTGCTTTAAATGCTCTCCTTTCATCACCATGCTCTGCTACCCCTCCCAGATTTAATTAATTTTAATGATAAAAAATACAGAGATATCGCCTGCCCTGCAAAAGAGGGAGTGAAGAATTGAGTTGAGACAGTGTAGTATTGTGGAGAAGAGAGAGAGGGAGTAGGTATATGGTACATGGGAAAAGAATCAAGTTATAAACATTTAGAGAGCTAATATTGGGGAAAAAAATAAGACTAAGCCATACAGTTCTTTCCCAAGTGATAAATCTTTTCCATTTACTGCGACTCGGTTCATTTCATGTAAATTCTATGTTTAACATGAACTCATAGTTTCATCGCTCAAACCTGCTTGGCTGCTAGCATCCTCCTTAGGGCTCTGCCAACTAGAAAGTGCACGATACTGCCAGCAACAGCAAGGCAGTGCATGCTGCAGCCTGCCAGACTAACTGCTGAAACCTCGCAGCAGATTCAGTGTTTCCTGTAGAGGCTTTCTGAGACAGAAAAGTTCCCAGCTTGTTTGTATATGACTAGCTTATGTTTCCATGATGCCCTGAACCATGGCTTTTTAGGGGTCATTTCGTTTCATAAACATTGCTCTGACTCTATAGGGAATCGGCTGCATTCACACAGCCAGTGCTTATGGAAACAATGACATTTGATTTTTAAGTGGAAAATAGATTGTTTATTATTAGCTTACAAAAAGGACTTTTCAGAGTCATGCAAAAGATTAGGGCAGTGTTTGGTGTAATGGTCATACATTTATGGAAGTGATGGAGACAAGGTAACATTCGCTGATGAGATAAAGCTTTAAAAGCTTTAGAAATGTGGGAGGTCTTTATAGAAATGGGTAAGGAATGCTGTTGAACAGAACACACATATTAGCTGTTCAAATCTCTCAAGCAGAAATAGTGATGCAGTTTCTTAGAGCTAGGAAGTGGTTCTCGATGGCCTTACTCCAAAGAGTTCTATATGCCTTGAGAAATAGCTTCAGTACAGTTACACACGGGGTTCCTTTTAGTGACATCAGTTGAAGAGCTGATTCAACATTATTGAACCTTGGGTTTGGGGCTCAATCATTTCCTTAAAAGTTCAGAAGATGCGCCATTTCTTCATACCAAGCTTAAGTCATTACTCAAGTTTATATAATGAATGGGGTTCTGTGAAAAATGCTTCACGTCTTTATCTAACATGTGTCTTGATAGGATGAGATATTATACATATATGTTTATAGTAACGTTTGATGAAAACTTTCTATATATTAGACATAGGATATATTTTACTCTATACTTGACATGCAGAACCTTTTTTAAAATTTTAATGTTTATTTTATATGGAAGTGTAGTTGATTCACAATGTAGTATTAATTTCAGGGATACAGCAAAGTGATTCAGTTATACATACAAATATACCCATTCTTTTTTCAGATGCTTTTCCCATATAGGTTATTACAGATTATTAAGTACTAGAGTTCCCTGTATATTTTACATATTATCTCCATATAAAATAATCTACAAGGACTATATAGTGAGTTTATTTTATATTTAGAAGTGTGTGTATGTTACCCAAACTCCTCATTTATCCCTTCCCCCAAATTTTCCCCTTGGTAATGGTAACCATAAGTTTGCTTTCCAAGTCTCTGAGTGTGTTAACATTCAGTACCTTTTATTTCTTTGTTTTGCTAATCACTGTCTCCCTTTACTAGAATGTAAGCATCCCTGGGGAAGGGAATTTTGTCTGTTTCATCCACTGCTGTGTCTGAGGCACCTAAAGTCATGCCTGCCTCAGCGAGGCTTTCAGCAAGTGTATTTCATACAAACGAACAGGGACTATGCTGATTGTTTTATAGGCATTTCTTTTTGAATCACCCCATTCAAGCATTAAACCATTAAAGCATGTTATGCTTCCATTTCCATTTTACTGATGAGGAAAATGAGACTTTGAGAATTTAAATACATTTTTCAAGGCCATAGAGCAGATAAATTACACAGCCTGGTTCAAGTATAAACTCTATCTCCAAACTTCATGTTCTTCCTATCTGGTTCATGCTTTTCTCCTGAGCATTTCCATTTAAAGTCTGAGTCCACTTGAATAAAATGTCAGGCCCTTTTCTGGGTAAAGGAAGTTGCTGTGAGGACGGGTGGGGTTAGGTGCCTCAGATTCCAGCCGTCTGTCACAAGACAAAGTCATGCTTTCAGACTTTCATAGAGCTCCTGGGATGCCTCACTTTCTTGGCCACATGTCCACCTGTCTGAAGTCTGTGAGAGGGGTGAACTTTCTGGAGTTTCCCCTTCACACCCTTGATGGGCAGGGAAGCACCTGCAAGGAAGAAAGAACCAGACTATTGTGAAGCATTGTGAAACCTTCCATAGCTCCATCCCTCCAATTTTTCAAATGCCTGGGTGTGTCTTGTCTTCTAGAAATGCACAGGTTTAGGCAGGGTGTGTTTGTGGTTTGGGTTTAAAGAGGACAAAGAAAAGAGTAGAGGGGCTGAAGGAACAAACAAGGTAAGTAAAGACTAGGAGTGCCTCCAGGAGTAGAGAAGAATAAAACTTTAAAAACAAACAGTAAAATGGACTTATTCATGATGATTAGTCTCTGTCTAGAATAGGAGAAAAGCTCACTATAATGCTGACAGCAGAAAGTATGGTTGGATCTTCTAGAACTTAGGGTCCTGGCTCTGTCCCTGCTAATTGTCACTGCTGTCTTGACCTCCCTCCGCCCCCCACATTGCTGTGTCCTCTCGATCATTCTCCTTAACCCCTTAGCCTTTGGTTCATAGTTTTGCATCTCTTGTAGGCAAGCCTGAGAGATGGTTCAGACATACTTAAGGCAAATTTTTATGGGGTAAGATAAAAAAAAATGTATGTAGCTGCTAACCACTTTTCCTGTACAGAAGAAAGTTTGCCTAAGATTCTGCATTGAAAAATACTGAAGAAACTTCATCAACAGTGTATTGATGCTTAGTACCCTGGTCTTCTCTATGAAGACTTCTCTTTGAATACTTAGCTTGAATATTATCTGTGACCTTGAAGTCTATTCAATCTAAACCTTATAGTTAAAACTTTTCTGTTGAGAACAGTGATCTGAAAATGAGGTGTGTGTTTGGGGGTGGGTGTGGATGAAAGAAATGAACACGAGGTTATGTTTTTCCTTCAAATTCTCTTCTCAGAGACTCATCATGCTTTGGGTGGTAGTATATGGTACACCACTGTCACAAGGACTGCCCATTATAATTACCCAAGGAAAATAAAAAATGTATATACTTGGTCCCAGCCCAAACCAATTAAATCAGAATCTCTAGGAGGGAAGCTGGAGGACTGAAATTTTTGTAAAAGCTCCCCAGATGATTCTAACACGCAGCTAGGACTGAGAGTTCCCAGCATAGGGCATGGACTGTAGGTGGAGTCTGCTAGGTCTGTGTTGTAATTCCAAATATGCCACTTTTTGTGCTGTGTGACATTGGGAAAGTTTTGGAAGCTTCCTAAACTCATGCACTTATCTTGTAAAATGGAGACAGCGTGCCTTCATCAGAGGATTGTTTTAAAGATAAAGTGAGAGAATGTATGTGTTGTAGCTAGTACAGTGCCTCGCATATAATTGGTGCCTAATAAATTAGGGTTATTATCACTATTATCATCATTATTAGGCTTAGAAAAGACCATTATGTCTATATGTAAACATTGCTTAGTCATAGGGAAGAGCAGACACCCATTGGAGACCAGTGCAGCCATCTGCTCTTTGTCAGATGGAATATTATTGTACTATGATTATTTCTCCTCCTTGACCCAATCTAATTTTCTACCCCATTGCTACAATGATTAAAACTATTCTGATAGATTTCTGCTAAAGGGTAAATGGTTCTTGATGTTAAGATACTTCCTCCAACATTTAGGTTTAGTTTATTCGTTTTAATGCTGGTTCTACTATTCTTTCAGTTGTATCCTTCCAATATGCTGAAAATTTAAAGCATTTGTCTTATTTTATTTTAGATGGCCCTTCATCTCCCACTGCAGGATCAAAAATCAAATTTTCACAGTACTCCCTTCAAAAAAGATAAGAAACCCTACCATGGTTTTGGTCTTTGAATAATTGCCTCTTAAATCCATTGCCACAGATTCTACCCCCCTTTATGAAAATGAGACATTGCATTAGCCATAGAGTTGCAGACTGGATTAAAGATCCTTAAAGCTGGTAAAAATACAAGAACACAGAGTTTAGCATGGATGAGACTCAATTTATAACTGTCTTACACACAATAAATGTTCATGTCACTGTTCAACTGAAAGGCAATACTCTGCTGTTCAACAGAAGCAAAATGATTTTCCTAACAATGATCTGTGTACTTAAACATCTTCAGATGTTTAAGGAGAAGGGTTACAGCCCATTTTCCATATTCCAGTAAGTCTAATACACTACGTCTATGACAGATGATAACAGCATTCTCACAGGCTGTTTTTTGGACTCATTCATGAAGTGTGGCCAATAAACCCAATGGCTTAGCTATGTAGGATCCACCTCTGAACTAGCTCTCTAGTGTTTTTCTTTTTTCAGTTCTGGCTTGGTTCTCATCTTCATTACTCTTGCCCCCGTATCTTTAGCCTCTGCACCCGACAGTGCATCCCCTACAAGAATCCAGATAACCCTCTTGGTCCTTTGACTTCCCCATCACAAACCTGTGACAACACCCTGCATCTCTAATAAAGCCCAAATCATGTGGGGGAAAATGGAAAGAGCTCAGTTTGCTTGAATTTGGAGGCTGGCAGATCTAGGGTTCAACTTGGCTTTGTGGCATTTTAGTTTTTAGCTGTGTGATTGTGGCTGTGTATTTTTCTTCTCTAAACCTGTTTTGTCATCTATAAAATGAGGATTAAAAATAACTACCTTAGGGTTTGAAAGTGAAAGTGTTAGTCACTCAGTTGTGTCCAACTCTTTGTGACCCCATCAGCCTCCCCTGCCCATGGAATTCTTCCAGCAAGAATACTGGAGTGGGTTGCCATTCCCTTCTCCAGGGGATCTTCCTGACCCAGGGATCGAACCCAGGTCTCTTGCATTGCAGGCAGATTCTTTTACCATATGAACCACCAGGGAAGCCCCTACCTTAGGGTTTAATAAGCATTAAATGAAATAACTTCCACACATTACCTAGTACAATATCTGACTTCCAGTGAAAGCTCAACTAATGTTAGTAACCTCCTGTGATCCTCTGAGGGCTTCCCAGGTGGCCCAGTGGTAAAGAATCTGCCTGCCAGTGCAAGAGACATAGGAGATGCAGGTTCAGTTCCTGTCAGGAAGATCCCCCGGAGGAGGAAATAGCAACCCTTTCTGGTATTCTTGTCTGGAAAATCCCATGGACAGAGGAGGATGATGGGTTACATCAGTGAGGTCACAAAGAGTCAGACACAACTGAGCCGGAGCACAGACTCTGATGCTCTGATTCTAGACCTGGCCTATTTTCCAGTTACAGTGCTGTCCCTCTGTCTTCTGCATGCCCTGGTTTCTTTTTCCTTCTCTACCATCAGGGTACGTATATATCTCCATTCCCTTGCTTCTGTGACTTTATTCATCTATATACTCATGTGGTTCTCTTTGCCATAAATACCTTTTGCTTAGTCTAACCAGCTCTTTTGTTTTTCCCCAAGATTGCTCATCAATCAAATTATCCTCCAACCTCCTTACACACAGTCTCTGTCCTACCTTCTCAGTGATCTTTCCATCCTGCCTTGGGGTCCATCCCATGTCAGTGTTTGCATCTACCTCCTCCAACTGCTTATGAGCCCCTTGAGGGTAGGGGTCCTTCTTATTTTTGCCTGCAACTGCCCATCTCTACCACACACTTCTGAGAGCCTAATAGGATTTCTTGAAAAGAAAATGCTGAAAATATTATGAATGTATTATTTAACAAAGTCATTGTATTGCTAAAACTGTATTTTTAATATAGAAATCATTTTTATATAACATAAAACATTGTACATATATATATATATATAAAATATATATATATATGATTGTTCTATCACAGGGGTTTCCCTGGTGGCTCAGAGGTTAAAGCGTCTGCCTCCAATGCGGGAGACCTGGGTTTGATCCCTGGGTCAGGAAGATCCCCTGGAGAAGGAAATGGTAATCCACTCCAGTATTCTTGCCTGGAGAATCCCATGGATGGAGAAGCCTGGTAGGCTATAGTCCACAGACCCGCAAAGAGTCAGACACGACTTCACTATTCACTATTATTATTGATCACATAACTAGAAAAATTAATCAAGTCTACCATGTGTAAGTAACTTCCCAGAGTAATACTGTCAATAAAACTTATCATGTCTTGGGAGTTTTTATAAAAGCTCTAAACAGACCCTGGGGACTAACGTATATCTAGCAAGCCCACGGCAATAATACTCAGAAACACTAAGATTAAGGCAGCAGAAGAAAAGACAAAAGGCAGACGGATGAGATGCAGACTAAAGTGACCAGGACTCAGGACTCAGTGTCTGATTTTCAGCTGAAACATCAGGCATGTTTACTCTGCAGGACAGAAGCCTGTAGGACAATATTCTCTTCCTTAGCACTGTTTCTATTGGCCAGGAGAGAACTAGAATAAAGAAGAGCTTCACACAAGTCAATCTGTCTCTACAGTTTATATTAATCAATTCTTTTTCTTATTCGTAGAAGTAGCAATAAGTGTTGGTCACTCAGTTGTGTCCTACTCTTTGTGACCCCATTAACTGTAGCCCTCCAGGCTCCTCTCTCTATGAGATTCTCCAGGAAAGAATACTGGAGTGCATTGCCATTTCCTTCTCCAGAGGATCTTCCCGACCTAGGGATTGAACCTGGGTCTCCTGAATTGCTGGCAGATTCTTTGCTGTTTGAGCTACAGGGAAATCCTTTTTCTTCTTATTTTTACATATTTCATGTGGAATGCTATGCTATGCTATGCTAAGTCACTTCAGTCGTGTCCGACTCTGTGTGACCCCATAGACGGTAGCCTACCAGGCTCCCCTGTCCCTGGGATTCTCCAGGCAAGAACACTGGAGTGGGTTGCCATTTCCTTCTCCAATGCATGAAAGTGAAAAGTGGAAGTGAAGTCACTTAGTCGTGTCGGACTCTTAGCGATCCCATGGACTGTAGCCTACCAGGCTCCTCCGTCCATGGGATTTTCTAGGCAAGAGTACTGGAGTGAGGTTCCAGTAGAATAGATCTATGCAAAATGTGTATACTGAATAGTACGTTTCTCTGCCATATTTTAATTCATTTAATGACCACTTTTGGTTTCTCTGTTTAATGAAAACATTTTATTCAATGTTTCCACAATCAAGCACAATTTTTTTTCCTGTATTATCTGATGGGGTGACCAGTCAGCCCAGCTTGCCAGGGGACTGAGCAGTTTCCTGGGACATGGGTCTTTCAATGTTGAAATTGGGATAGTTTGGGGAAACTGGAAAATTTAGCACCTTGCTAAAGAATCTTTCAACTTTTCAGAGAAAAATGTCAGCTATTGTTCTTTTCCACAAGGTGTTTGTAATTGACTGGGGAAATAAGATCCAGGAAACCAAGTCTGGTACAATTGAAGAGAGAAAGAAACAAAGTTTAAGTGTGTGCCGAGCAAAATATAAACTATGTAAGGTTTTAGAGATGGCAGTGGAAGGATGGTGACAGAGAGATACCTTCTTTGCAAAAGTGAGCCTGGCGTAGAAATGCTCAGACTGGAGAGAAGCTTAGAAACTCTGGAGGAGGTGCTGCTGCTGCTGCTAAGTCACTTCAGTCATGTCTGACTCTGTGTGACCCCATAGACGGCAGCCCACCAGGCTCCCCCGTCCCTGGGATTCTCCAGGCAAGAACACTGGAGTGGGTTGCCATTTCCTTCTCCAATGCATGGGAGGAGGTGAGGTGAGCCTTAAGTGGAGAAAGACAAAGTGTGAACAGGAAACAGAATGCAGAAGCCGGGCCTGGGGCTGGAGAGGGTGAGCCAGGGTGGTGCAGGTCGTGAATGCAGGCTGAAATAAAGTCTGACAAGGGTGTGCCGTTTGCAGTAACTTTCGGCTGGCCTTCCAACATTTGCTCGAATAATTGAGACTTGGCTGCAATTACGGTTTATATTTGGTGGCTCCACTTCCTCAAAAGGAGAATTTATGTGTCTCGTGGAATAAACCAATGTACGTGTTAACTGAGGCTCGTCCAGTGTTTCAATGAGATGGTCGTTATGAAGTAAGTCAGGGAGAGACAGCATCTATCATGAAATGTTTTGTGTGGTGAAATACTCTATGGCAAGACCAAAATGCTAGATTCAAGAAGATTTTGCAAAGAAAATAAATAACTGCTCTTTTCATGTAGAATTTGCCCTTTATCCGATATTGGCAGCCTTGAGTGTTTGGCTCACAGAAAGCACCTTTGCCATTTGTTTTATTGCTTCTCTGCAAGTTATTTGCCTCCAATTTTAGCAGCTGAATTATTTTCCTAATCCTTCTCAATTAACATGTCTTCTGCATCATCAAGGAACCAAAATGAAAGAGGAAGTTACATGGGAACGACATTCCATCTTTCCTGGAGAACAATTTTCCTGTCAAAAATTCGAGAGGAAGAATGTGAGAATATTTTTTTTTCTTCATTTGTTGCCAGTGTCTACTTAAAATTCAGATGAACTGCATTTTCTCTGACTAGTTTTGCTTCCATATGAACTCTAAAATATTCCATTTTCTTCTCACCACCCCTTCCCTCTCCTCAAAAACAAGCACTTTTATAAACAGGGAAAGAGCTCTGCTTCTCAAGAGTAAACAACGCCTGCTGAGCAGAGCCAGGGGCCCCTGGAAAGCCCACCCCTTCAGAAGGAAATCAGATCCGTGGGCAAAGTAAGGGAAGAAAAAAGGGGCAGCTGTTAAAACATTTAGTCTGTTTTTCTCCTCCACCCCTGCCGGTCCCCTTGTTTCCCAGCCCCCACCTCCACGTGATCCTTTCCGTCCTAGGCTTCTGTGCTGGAAAAGCGGTACCTCGGCACAGAGCGTGTGTAAGAAGGAGGTTCCCCGGCCTCCGCACCCTCACAGTCATCTTTTCGCCTCTCCGCCCTCGCCCTCCGCGCCACATTCCTGGAGGATAGTCGAAAAATTGATTGGATGATTTTTTGGCAGCTCTTTACAGAGCCTGCAGCCACAGCTTGGTTTAATTAGGGAATCAGCGTTTCTTTTATGTAGGTCACATCAGGTTTTGATTCCAGATCTCATATAGCTCTAACCTTTCTAAAAAGTCAGAAATGCATGTGCCATGGGAAGAAGATTTTTTTTTAAGTTTTTATAATTCTCACCAGAGTCACTGATGCTAATATAGCTGTGGTCTCTCTCTTTTTGTCTAATTTATCAGAATCAGGGCGGCATTCTATGAAGCCTTTTCTTCCATGAGGCTCCTGGTGTCTGAAGCATACATACTCTTATTATAAAATTATTAGCAGTGATCTGGGGATGGGGGAAGGTTTGATGGTCTTTTGCTTGTTTCTTTGTGCATCTGTGCCCTAAAGGTTTAATGGGTTCTCTTTCTATGAAATCTGATACTAAAAAATCTCTTTGGAGGTGAGTATAAAAATATTTATCCAGTAATCTTTGAGATGAAATTAGAAGTAAATATAAGGTAGTAAGAGAAACTGGGTATTATAATGACAGTTCATAAGCTGAAACCCCATAATAAATATTCTCATATCATACACAGCCCTTAGGAAACCTGTCTAAAAGATTTATAAAGAACAAAGAATATCCCTTGGCAGGTATCATGCAAGAACCACTGATGATTTCGGAAGTCTGAATGATGAACATGGATCCTGACACTGCCTTTGGAAAATTCTAACCTAATAGTATCATTTGCCTTTCAGAAATCTGTGACAATTAGTCCATGATTATGATTTACATTGTTCTTTGGGTACCACATTTTGTTTACTTTTGCTTGTAGCAAGTTTGAAATTTTATCAGCCAAATAAAACATAAATACAAAACATCCAAATATTAAACAGAAAGCCACTTTAACCTCCACCTCCAAAAAAAAAATCACATTTTCAGGGTATGCATCAATACAAGCAATGCATACTTAGCTGACTCATATGACTGCATGTACTCTGCCACCCACAGGTAATTAATTAGGCTACTCAGTGAGTGTCATGCAAATAGGTGAACAGTACTTGCCCTCAGGAGTGTGAAGCAGTGTCCTGTGTACATTTCCTGGATGACCAGGTGAAGAGCAGTGCCAAACATTGAAATGAAACACTGTGAGCTTCCAAATTGTGTACCTCTCCTAATGTTAAGAGGGGCTATTATTCCTCAAAAGCTGCCGGTCCAATCTATTTCATATTGTTAAAAGCAGCTGGAAGGGCATATCTGTCAATGAAGGAGGTGTCTCATCTGTTAGAGAAACTCACAGACTCTTGGGCTCCTTATTTTCAGAGTGAGAAGGGAACTACAGCTGTCCATTCTGATACATTTGATTAAACTGCTCAATGAAGGGTCAGAGAGGTTGAGGAAACTTCGGTTGAGTTTCCTAGCCTATATTTTCGGTGCGTATATTGACTTTCCAAACTTTGCATTGAGCAGGATGTATCACAATAATAGGATCTGCCATAAGATCTCTGGAAGTTTCATTGTTGAAACCACACCATTGAAACCACCTGTCTCTGGATATTTTGCTCTTGTTCTCCTCACCTGTGACTCTTACCCCAAGAAGAATAAAATGAAATAATTATGGTTTCAAATTGCCCGAGGCAGAAACTATACCTTCATCTTTCAGAGGCAGAGTGAGCACTGGTACCAAATACACAGAAAAGATGGAGTTTGTATACCGCCAAATCAAATTTCAGTCACCCAAGTTCTGTTGACTGTAATCTTAAATTCTTTAAGAAAAGATGTCTTAACTCTAGCTTTTGAATCACTTCTGCTTTCACTAAATTAATTCTGTAGCATATAGAGTTTCATATTTTTGTTATGGCTGGAGTTAAACCACAGACCTCTCAAATTTGCAATTGGTGATAGCTCAGTGCATCTAAATTAAAAAAAAAAGAAAAAATCCATGGTGCTGTAATGCCCTCTCCTGTCTGCTCTGCCTGGGGTAGAGAAACTCACCTGGGTTTATGGGAGTTGACTTGACAAGTGAAAACTGTGTCTATCTTTTCTCCCTCACCATTCTATACAACTGAAGGGCTGTAAAAGCCAGATCTCCTAGTAGTGAAACTGATCATGCAAATTTTATTCCATTTCCTCACTTGGTCTGCTATAATCTACAGGGAATAAATTCATAACACTGAAGGTTGCTGCCATTTTTATTAAATTACTCAGTTATGTCCAGTTATCTTTGTGACCAGGAAGATGGGTTAGTAATATCCAGATTACTCTGATATATAAGTAATTTTAACATACTATTGATATTTACCATCATAGCATCATATCTTTTTCAACCACTAGAATCTTGATGGAAATGACTGACTGGAGTTGCCTGACCTCTGAATCTATCTTCAGTAGGACTGTATTTATTCTTAATCTTATAAGGCCCATGCAATAATTTGTAAAACATATTCAGTGTAGATCATGTCATAACTCCTAATAACTTCTCAAAAGGGAATTGGTGAGACCATTAAGCAGGACTGACAAAGGGAAAAAAGTATCCCTGCTTTGCTCTGTATTGTCTTTTTTTCACCATCAGTGTGGTTAGCCTTTCCTTCTCTGCTTTTCTGTCTTCCCTATAATTCATCCCCCCATGAGGTATATCTGCAGCAGTTATTTCCCTGGGCAAGATTTTAATAAATATTGTAGAAGATTCTTAGGACCTATCATTGCATTTGTTCAAAGTTCAGATTTTCCATGGACTCTTTTATAAGTATATTCTAAAAGCAGGTTTTCATGTTTCTAATGTATTCTGAAAACTAGCTCATGTTCTTATTATATAAATGGAGTATGGTGCATCTTCTCTTGTGAACTGCAGATATGTGTGTGTGTGTGTGTGTGTGTGTGTGCATATACATGGGTATATGTGTGAATGTGGTATGCCTGTGTGTAAATGTGAATTGTGTGTCCATGACAGAAAGAGTTTATAGGCTTTGTGTTGGGAAGACAAAAGCTTTTCCCGTGAGGCATAACCTAAAAAAAATTCTTCCCCTTGACCTAAGAATGAAAGTGAAAGTGTTAGTCACTTAGTCGTGTCCGACTCTTTGTGACCCCCTTGACTGCAGCCCACCAGGCTCCTCTGTCCATGGAATTCTCCAGGCAAGAATACTGGAATGGCTGGCCATTCCTTTCCCCAGGAGATCTTCCTGACCCAGGGATAGAACCCCTGTCTCCTGCATTGCAGGCAGATTCTTACCATCTGAGCCATCAGGCCTAAGAATGATGAATGTTGAAACTTCCTAACTACCAGTATTAATTTCCCCTTACATTTTACTTGCCTTTGATTATGTTGATGACAATAATTATAAGATTGAACCACTTTTGAAAATGAGCCACTAGGTTCTTTTATAGATTAAGTTGAGGTTG
The DNA here is from genome assembly GCF_019923935.1 of Bubalus bubalis. NCBI lineage: Eukaryota > Metazoa > Chordata > Mammalia > Artiodactyla > Bovidae > Bubalus > Bubalus bubalis. The sequence goes on from NC_059160.1 coordinate 66,071,084, forward strand.
GAGTCTCCAAATCGTAACCTCAGTTACCAGGGAGGTTGCCTTAAAGCTCTGTTCTGGTACAGAAAAAGCATGCTATGTGTAGGTCAGAGCACAGGAGGTCAGGCATATGTTTTAGTTTCCTTGGGCTTCCCTGGTGGCTCAGATGGTAAAGAATCTGCCTACAATGCAGGAGACCTGGGTTTGATCCCTGGGTCGGGAAGATCCCCTGGAGAAGGGAATGGGTACCCACTCCAGTATTCTTTCCTGGAGAATCCCATGGACAGAGGAGCCAGGTGGGCTGTAGTCCATAGGGTCACAAAGAGTTGGACATGACACTTTCACTACTTTCTCATCTGTCTTTGGGCCTCTATAATATTAGTGAATCTTCGTGTCACCTGGCAGATAGCAGAGAATCAACGGAAAAGTTTGCAGATGGGAAGAGATGACTATTGATACCATCTTTTCTTAGTTTCACTCTTTATGAAAGTCACTGAAATGATTATAACCTAGACATCAAGTAGTAAATACTCTTCTTTGGCTCAATCCTTATCCATAAAAGGCCTTTGGTGCATAGGGCTTTAGGAGGAAGCTTTAATACTGAGATGTCTGTGTTCTGATATCTCTGATGAGTCAGCTGTCTCTCTAGCTGCTACAAGATCCTTGGAAAAGACTTTAATTCTTGTCAAATTTTCCTTCTGGGTCTTCCAACTAGTGCTCAGTCAGAAACAATGACCTATTTTTTTTTTTTTAATTTTAGCATCTAGTGGTAGAATAGCTTAAGACGCCACAGTATCTGAATGTTAGCCCCAAAAGTTACAACTTTTCATGACTCATGATGAAGCTGAACCCAAATTTGAAATTCTAAGTGGGAGAGTTTGATAAATATTTAAATCTTGATCTGACTTCATGAGAAAGTTGTCTTTAGAAGAAAGAAAACTTTAGCTTGCCCTAGTTTTATAGTGTTCTTAATGGTGAAAGTTAGACAAGTCCAGTTTCTCCCACACCATATGTACCACTTAGCAGTGGCTCTCAGGCAATCGAATTTGAAATACTTTAGTGCAAAGTAAGAAAAGTGAATGGAGAGTGCACCAGTGAATATACCACTCTATCATATTTAAGATCTTTGTCACTGGAGATCCATTAGGAAAGTTCTGCATACAGAAAGGGATGAAATAGCTCAAGAGGAAAACTAGAAAAGAAAGAGTTCAAGTGCAAATTATGTACCCTATACTCAAAGTCAAAATAAGCTGTTTCCACAGGAAAAACAATAGAATATTTACTTTTAAGGTATTTGTCCTTCTTCAGAATACATTTGCACTTCTGATTAACTGCTTTTCAAAAATTGCATGCGGTTAAGATATTATCCCCTCCTCCCGGACATTTGGAATTTTAATTTCTGAAATGAAGAATCCAAAAATATTGTAATTATGTACCAGAACAGTGAAAACTGAATGTTTTATAGTAATTACCGGGTCATGGGAAGTATGCTAAGAGCTTTCCAAGTGTTCATGTATCCAATCCTCACAGCTCTCTAAGGAGGTAGGTGCTGCTGTTTTATTAGATAAGAGACACTGAACCAAAAAGATGGGGAACTTGGATTTGAATATGTGTGTCCAGTGGAAGAGATGGAAGTCCTAATTCACAGGCTTTGCTGCTCTGGAAATCATTTGTTGATATGATGCATCAGATTCAAATAAAGTGACTGTTTCTAACTTTCATGATGTCATCATTGAGTGTACTAAAAAAACAGATCATTATTTGTTCTGAATTCTTTGTTGAACCAACCAGTAACTTCCAGTTATTGCATTGTAAATTCTTGGTCATTCAGTTAGTCAACTACACTTGTTGGCAATCCACTTTTTCCTTTCTTGAGTTTTACATTTCTCCCATAGTCTTGTTGAAGCGAACGGAAGCTTAGTGATATTAGTCATTGTATGGCATTTTTCACGAGCACAATAAATTTAGTTTGCCCACTTTGGGGGCAATTCAGGGAGGTGGAAATGTAATGATATTCCACAAGTGTGGCTTGATTTAGTGAATTCCTTCCAAAGAGCATAGTATGGAAAGGGAGGGAGAAAAAGTAGCTTTGCAGTGCAGGAAGCTGACAGACACCACCTCGGACAGGTGATCAAGGTCAACAGCCACAGTGATAAGTCATGTTGGTGGTATGAAACCCTTGATGTGATGTGAGGAAAATAGCATGTTACCTTTGTGGTTCCCTTCTAAAAAACACATCACCCTAGTCTAATCATGAGAAATACATCAGAAAAATCCCAACTAAAAGACATTTTACAGATACCTGACTAGTCAGTAATCCTCAAAACTGTCAAGGTCATCAAAAATAAGGATCATCTGAAAAACTGTTATAGCCAAGAGCCTACAGAGCCACAGACAAGACAAAACATAATGTTTTATCATAGATGGGATCCTGGGATGCTAAAAGGACATTCAGATCAGATCAGATCAGATCAGTCACTCAGTCGTGTCCGACTCTTTGCGACCCCATGAATCGCAGCACGCCAGGCCTCCCTGTCCATCCCAACTCCCGGAGTTCACTCAGATTCACGTCCATCGAGTCAGTGATGCCATCCAGCCATCTCATCCTCTGTCGTCCTCTTCTCCTCCTGCCCCCAATCCCTCCCAGCATCAGAGTCTTTTCCAATGAGTCAACTCTTCACATGAGGTGGCCAAAGTACTGGAGTTTCAGCTTTAGCATCATTCCTTCCAAAGAAATCCCAGGGCTGATCTCCTTCAGAATGGACTTTAGGTACAAACTAAGGACATCTGAATAAAGTATAGACTTTAGTTAATAACATATCAATATCGGTTCATTAATTGTGACAAAAGGATCACACTAATGTAAGACGTTAATAGCAGGAGAAACTGGGTTTGGAATACATAGGACATCTCTCTGCAACCTTTGCATTTTTTCTGTAAAACCCTAAAACTGTTATAAATAAAAAGTTTATTTAAAAAGTGCTGGGAAAAAAATCCTAGCACTCATTTAAGCATCTGTCGATTTGTATCCTATATAGTTATGTATTTCTTTAATTTCTTTCTCTAATGTGATAACTTCATTAGACAGTCTGAGAGGGAAATTTGCTTATTTGTTTAATCTTTTAACAAGCATATATTTAATAGTAATAATAATAATAGCTAACTTTGTTAAGTATTATTTGACAGACAATGTGCTAAAAACTTGACTTCATCATCTTATACAGTTCTTACATCTATGTTTTGAGCTAGTTATTGTTACTACCCTTACTTTACAGGTGAGGAAACTGAAGCTTGAAGAAGTAAATAGCTTGTCAAATGTTATTAGACTAATTTTTTTCAAATATTTATTTATTTGACTGCTTTGGCTCTTAGTTGCAGCACATGGGATCTTTCGTTGCAGCATCCAAACTAGTTGCAGCTCGCAGTCTTAGTTGCTTCAAAACGTGTGTGATCGTAGTTCCCTGGCCAGGGATCAAATGTGTACCCTATATTGCCAGATGAACTCTTAACCACCAGAGAAGTCTGTGTTTGGCTAAGTTGTAGAACCAGGATGTGACACTAGCAGGCTGCCCATGGTCTGTTTGCTATTAGACAGTTTATCAGGAAAGGTTGCATTCATCTGCATATAACAGAAGTTCAACTACAAATGCTGGAGTTTATTTTTCTCAAGTAGGAAAGATCAGGCTTGTGTGGCTGATCCAAGATATAACCAAGGGCTCCAACTACTGGGTTTCTCCTCCTTCATCTTGAGTGTATGGCTCTCCCTCTTATAATCCAGCCTCATGGATTATTCTAGGATAAAGGAAGGAAGTCCTAAAAAAGAAAGGGTGTCACAAATATCAGAACAGCAAAACTTCTCTCAAATTGCTAGCAATCTTCTGTGAATGTTATTGGCAGCGTGCTGTCATCTAGCTACAAGAGGGACTGGAAAGGTAGTTCATTTTCTTCTTCTTTTTTTTTTTTTAATTTAAAATGAGAAGTTTAAGGCAGAAATTGCTGTTTGGAACAAAACAGAATTTGATTTGTAAGGTAAAACAGGGGGTTGTCTAGCACAGAGCTGGTGAATGAATTAACGATGGATATTGGGGAGCAGCTGGGATGTCTGCCACAGTCATTGAGCTCTGCTGAGCCCCAAATCCACTCCAAACACTGTTCCTACTCTTACTTGACTTATAGATGGTTAGGGGAGACGATCTTATAGGCCATGTGGAATTATAGAGATACTCACAGGGAGAAAGGAGTGGCACTGAAACTTAGCCTGAAGTGAAGAGGGCTTCCTGGGGGAAGGGGCATTTGAACATAGAATAAAAGGGTGAATAAAAGGGATGAAAGGAAGGGAAAGTTTATGTCAGGCATTGAGGTGAAAACACATGGTGCATGTTAGGGACCAAAAACAACTTGACATTGCGGAAACTCTGTTAAGTTTCCCCTGATGCGCCTCTCCAAACTGTACTGGTCTCTGTCTTCCTGTCTCCCACCTCCTCATCTCTTAAGTCTCAGTGTAAATAAATGCCTTCTCAGGGAGTCTTCCTCATGGCCCCACCTGTTAATCTCTAACTTAGTTTTGGTTCTCTTCATCTTAATATTTACTCTGTACCAAGTACACCATAAATAATCAACACATATTTGTAGAATGGCAGAAATTATAGTCATTTAATTTACATTTAGAGGTATGAATCTCAAATTATTTTCTTCTGCAGGCATGCCCATCAGATACGTATTAATAATCTTGGATTCTCTGTAAACAGTAATCTTACGGTTTTCTTCTTTCACTCCTGAGATGTCTTTTACAGTTTGATTGATCAAGAACTAAAGGCACGAAGTAGGGATCATGTCTAATAGGTCTCCAGAATCTTCAAAGGATTTGATATATTTACTTATGGCGGTGGTAGTAGTAGTGGTGAAAGTCGCTCAGGCATGTCTGACTCTTTGCAACCCCACGGACTATACAGGCCATGGAATTCTCCAGGCCAGGATACTGGAGTGGGTGGCCATTCCCTTCTCCAGGGGATCTGCCCAACCCAGGGATCGAACCCAGGTCTCCCGCATTGCAGGTGGATTCTTCACCAGCGGAGATACCAGGGAAGCCCTTACTTATGGTAGATGAACAATATTTATTGTTACTGAATGTGCATGTAATATAAAACCAGAGATTCATGAAAATGTATTAAATGTAACTATTTCTATAGTGAAAGCAACTGGAAAGTCCACTTCTACCATCATTTAAAACGATTCTGGTTCTATTTATCAGTACATCAGTTGATATATTTGCAAGTTAAAAAAAATTTAGCTACTGTTGATTGCTATAACACAGTAGACTAGAAATCATGACTTTATTTTATGATTCAGATTTCTACATGATTGCAGAGAGATGTTTTTGTATATAGTTTCTCTGCCTGCTGAGGACCCATCAACTGCAAAGAAGTATAGGAATAAGAAAAATGAATTTGTTTTTCAGAAATTCTGAAACAATTGAATGCAACCTGTAGAAATTTGTTCTCATTGGATACTCCTCATTTACACTGGCATAGCAAGTTTCCCAGTAGTCTTATTCTTTATTTATGATGCATTTTCTTCTTTTGCCTCATGTGGTGTCACAGCAAGTAATCTTGTTTTAAAATGCATTATGACAAGAAACCATGAGACCAATCTTCCAGAGTGGAGTTCAAGACACCCTTGAGAGCTTCAGGACCTCATGTAAAGTTATCAAAGTGTTATCTGGGGGAGAAAGGTTAAGGAGAGATTGGGAACATTGTCCAGGAGGGAATGTTGGTGGTGTGTAGAGGAGAACAAAACTATAGATCATGGGCCAAAAGGAAACATTCGGAGACCCAGAGAAAGAGCTATATGTAAGTAAGCTTTGTCATCAGATTCAGAAAATAATGACTGTCCTTGACAGCTGGGCAGCTTTATTCACTGAGGTTTTAGTATCATCACAAAAGTATAGAATTAACCTCACAAATCAGAGTAGTTAGACAGTGTTGTGGGGAGGGTTGCAGGTGGAGATTCTGTCAATAGGAACCCCATAGAGAACATATCTGGGTCAAACAAATCATGACCTGATGCTCTTTCTCAGAGATTTTCCCTGATTCTGTCCAAGGTCATTTCCTAACATCTCCCTAGGCCAGACAGGCCATGGTAAGTTTCTTCAGGTCTGTTTCATGCATGTATGTGCTCCTTCAGTAGTGTCCTACTCTTTGTGACCCCATGGACTGCAGCCCGCCAGGTTCCTCTGTCCATGTGATTTCCCAGGCGAGAATACTGGAGTGGGTTGCTGTTTCCTATTCCAGAGGATCTTCCCAACCCAGGGATTGAACCCATGTCTCTTGTGTCTCCTGCATTGACATGTGGATTCTTTATTCAGGTCTGTTACATAGAACTGATAAAATCCTATGACTTGCAATATCTTCTGCTTCAAGCATCACCCTTTCCTGTCATGGGTTCCCACTGCCTCCATTTTTTCTCCTTCAGTGATGTGCAGTTGTAGGTTTGAGGAGAAATTCTGGGCTACCATCTTCACATAAAGAGGCAGCACTGGTAGCTTTAAATGGAAAAACTATCTCAGGGATCCAAAGTTTCTTTATCCAGCACAGATTTTGTACATCTTTTCTGCATGACAAGTCAGAATTAGCTGGCTTATCCCCAATTTATAGTGTGTAATGCATTATATAGGATTGCCACTTAAATGGGAATATTGTTAAGTAGTATCTTCCAAAAATAGGAAACTCTTAATCATGGTTGGAAATAGATCCTTTAGATTTCTATGAGGTTTTTACCAAGAGAAATTGACATAATGGTTGAAGCACGCTTGCTCTTATGGGTGTTAGCTGCTAGCAGCATCTAGTCTCACCCAGGGTATGGGAACAAGTTGAAGATTAAATTCATTGATGATGGTATTTCAGGAACATTCAAGGTACCTGGGGACTTTAAGGACTTTACAACATAGGTATACAGGTGTTACTTCTGGAGAAGCAGTATTTGGAGAAAAAGATATTTATACTGGAGTCTGAAATGATAGCTCAAATGGTAAAGAATCTGCCTGCAGTGCAGGGTTCGATTCCTAGGTTGGGATGATACCTTGGAGAAGGGAATGGTAACCCACCCCAGCATTCTTGCCTAGAGAATTTCACGGACAGATCATGGGGTTGCAGAGTCGGACACAACTGAGTGACTAACACACACAGGAACAACCAGAGTAAAGGGAAGGTGGGGAATTTGAGGTAGTGGAGAGGAACATTCCAGGCAGAGGCAAGAGAGTGTTTGCAGGTTGAGAGTCTGTGGCATGTTTGGCAGAACTGACTGACCATTGAGGGAGATGCACAAAGATGAGGTATGGGACGTGAGCAAGGTGAGGCTGTGAACAACCCATGAAATGATTCAGTTATGCCAAGTGCGCAAGTTCATTTTGAAGGCAGTGGGGACACCCAAAGGCTGTTAACCAAGGTACTTATGTAATCAGAGAAGGTTTATAAAGATTCTTCTCCCTCTTACAGAGAGTAGGACAGAAAGCACCAAAGGACAGGGGGAGTGGTTGGAAAGATCTTGGAGAAAAAGAAGGGCGACCTGAACTTGATCAGTGTCTTGGTTACACTTTGTTGCATAACAATTCTCCCTCCCTCCACTGAAATAACTTAGTGGATAAAACACCAACCATTCTATTATAGTTTTGGTGAGTAAGGATTTGCATGGGGGATGGATTGTCTCTGCTGTTTAATGACTGGATTCTCAGTGAGGGATGGATGAATGTCTGCACAGGCCCCTCTCTCTGGAATCTTGTTTTATCTGCTAGGGAAACAATGTCCAGAATGGCTCCTTACTTGCCTTCCTCATAGTTACATGCATAAGGAAGAAAGAATATCTCCTTTAATCTGGGTTCCCATAAATATTTTATACACCTTTTTATTATAAACTCATCATATTGATTGTATTTTATGAATAGAATGATATATGTACAGCATTTCCCCTTTTATCATTTTCAGTCTGAAACCAAGAAGCCATTCAATATATATTTTACCTCAGTTGAATTTAAAATTACAAAATAAAAGAATATTTATGTAAATATTTCGGACTCCAACAATTAAATTGGCATCAGTTTTTAATTAGGATACTAGTGTAGCAAACAGCAGAGGTTAAAAAATCTCAGTCTTTTCACATGTAAAAATTAACGTTCTTTTGTTAACTAATGATAAAAGATTGTTAAACATCAATGTGCAGCTCAAATGTTATGCTTAATCATCAAAGCAGCTAAATTGGCCCCTGTTAGTACGTGCTGTTTCTTCTTTTAATCGCCTTGATCCTGCCTTTTATGTATCTTAATAAACTATATGGTAAATATACCCTAACCCTTCTATCTTTTGAAAAGAGTTGGGCTAGAAAACGTAAATACATGAATAGATGCAAATAAATGTTTATATCATCAGCCAAAGAGATATTTATGCCTTTTAACATCAAAAAGTTGATTATTTTAGTTGGTTAATTAATGGAATACTATTTATATTTGCCTCCCACATATTTGCCTCTATTTAATGGTCTGGAAAAGAGAGATAGTAATAAAGCAATGAAAATTTTAATGATATTAAACGTGGTGGCTTGGCAAGCAACTATAGGAATAGAGGAACTATATGAATGAGCCTTAAGAATTCAGAAAATCTGAGCAGAAGGGAAAAGTAGTCTCAAACAAGAATTAAATGCAGAATAAGACATCTGGAGAGAGGCATTAAATGAAAACATTCAGGAGGCAGGTAAAATTATGAAGGCTGTGAGAAAACAGCACTGAGGTTATGGAACATTAGCTATTTGATTATATAGAGGCAACATACTGAAAAATTCACTTTTGGGTCTCTAATTTTGAATCCCTCTACAGAAAAGTGATAGATTATGTATCTCTTGAAAGAACTTTAGAGTTCCAGAAGCTTCGATGGAAGTGCTGTATAATTACCAGAATGAGGCAACTGCCTAGTATTTTATTACAGGATCCCTACCTGCTCCTCCCATTTCTTTCACACTGAAAAAGGAAGCATACCAAACTCTCTATCGGGGGAACCGCTAACATGAGGAATAAGAAAAGCACTCATATAGAGTCCTCCAGAACTCAACATCCTTTATTAATTGTGAGGTTCTCATCCCACATTTATTTAAAAATGGTTTTATGCAAAGAGCGGCCTCCTTTGTGGCTCAGCTGGTAAAGATTCTGCTTGCAATGTGGGAGACATGGGTTTGATCCCTGGGTTGGGAAGATTCCCCTGGAGAAGGGAAAGGCTACCCACTCCAGTATTCCTGCGTGGAGAATTCCATGTACTGTACAGTCCATGGGGTCACAAAAAAATCAGACATGACTGAGCGACTTTCACTTCCACTTCACTTTACAAACATAACATTGAAGTATTGGTGTCCAGTGTCTGTGTCATACATTTGACTGTAGAAGGAGGACTGACTGTCCCGTATTCACTTTATAAAAGTTGTTATTGAAGGCAATTCAAAAGGTAAAAACGTTCAGTTGTGAGATGATGAATACCTGGGATGTAATATACAACAAAATCAGTATAATTAACACTGCTGTATGTTATATATATGAAAGCTGTTGAGAGTAAATCCTGAGTCCTTGTCCCAAGAAAAAGTTTGTTTTCTATTTCTTTGATTTTATATATATATGAGATGATGGATGTTCACTAAATTTATTATAATAATCATTTCAAGCCTGTGATGGTTAGTTATCCCTGTCTGAACATCTCGACTGAGGGAAAACAATCTGTTCTGAGGCTTAAAAAAAAAAAAAAAATCATTTCAACATGTATGTAATTCAAATCATTATATTGTGCAGTTATACAGTGCTTTATGTCAATTATATCTCAATAAAACTGGAAGAAAAAATACATATAAAAATCTTCCAAGGAGAAGACATGTGTTATTATTGAGGAAAGTTTAAAACATATAAAAACATAGAAAATTAGTTTGGAGGATTCCCATGTACGAATTATCCAGCCTATCAATTCATGTCCAATCTGCTTTCTTCTATGCACCCTCATGCCCACGTAGTCACCTCAAAGTCTGGGTTATGTTAAAGCACATCCCACACATCTAGATAGTATATATATCTAAAAGATAAGTATACGTGGGGCTTCCCAGGTGGCTGAGTGGTAAAGGATCCACCTCGATGCAGGAGATGCAGGTTCTATTCCTGGGTCAGGAACATCCCCTGGAGAAGGAAATGGAAACCCACTCCTGTATTATTGCCTGGGAAATCCCTTGGACAGAGGAGCCTTGTGGGCTACAGTCCATGGGGTTGCAAAGAGTTGGGAACCCTGAGCATGCACACACACACACACACACACACATATACACACACACCTATCAGCATTATAAATACGTCATTACAGTTTGTAGAACATTATTGATAAGTCCTTAATAACTTCATATTCACTTTTATATCTTCAAGGCTCAGCCGAGTCCCCACAGAGTAGTATCACTAAGTGTATGAATGAATGAGTGAATACTTCTTCCCACTTATTAATTTATTAATTCAAGAACATAATATCACTACTTGCAGATTATTTCTGCTCCTTTTTGTCTCTCAAAACCCATCCAAAGGACCTATTTTCTGTGAAGATGTCCACAATATTCTTAAATAAAGCTAATTGCTTCAAATTTTATCCCACTGTTGTAAATCCTGAATGTTTTTGAGCACTGACAGTGTGCTGGGAACCATGCTAAATACTTAGCATGGATCAATATGTTTCAGATTCAGTTTGATTCTAGAGTCTATGCTTGTCACCATTTTTATTTGTCTTTGTACTTCATGTACCACCAAAGTGTCTGATTCATCATATGAACTTTAAAAAAAGGAATTATTGAGGGAGGAAAGAATGGAAAGAAGGAAGGAAGGGAGATAGAGAGATGGAGGGGGAAAGGAGAGAAAGGGAAGGAAGATGGGAGATGAAAAAGAGAGGGAGAGGGAAGGAAGGAAGGGAGGGAGGAAACTGTTGAGACTACTTGAGAATGAGGAAAAAGGCAGTTATATAGCACTAGACAGTTTCAAAAATGTATTTTCGTATATCTTATGTACTTTTCTTCATAAGCTAACAGATAGATATTACAGCCATTTGAAGATCTGACTCCGCAGTCTATTCTTTTCAGAATCTAAAAAGTCAGTGACATTTGTCTTTTGATATGTTTGGAATCCCAACAGAAAGAGCTCAGTGGCCCTGCCTGGAATACAGGACTCTGGATCAGCGGTCTGCAGTGTTTCTGAAGAGAAGCAGAATGGTGGAGCACTCGAAGCCTTGGAATGATGAAGACTGATGATCTGGCAGAGGGTCATAGGAGAGTGTCTAGAGTCAGGGAAACCATAAGTGTGATGCGGAGGAGGGTGTGGGTGAGGGATAGTGACAAGGCAGCATTCAGCCGCCTGTCTCTCCATTGCGTTCTGTAAGTGGGCTAAAATCATGGCCCTGGAGTCCACCTGGACCACCCGCAAAGAACTACCTCTTACAAGGTGGTCTCAGTGGCAAGGTGGCTCCATGTGGTAATTTATTATGTCTAAGCTCCAGCTAATCTGAACCAACCCCTCAGCTTCACCCTGTAAATCTCTCACAGAACTCTCATTGAGTCTTTATAGTTTTTGTCACACTCTGTACTTCAATATTTAAAAAATTTCCATTAATTGTCACCATAACTACATTATAAACTCTATAGGGGCAGGAGCAATGTCTGTTTTATCACCATATATAACACTTAGAATAGTTCTTGAAACATAATAGTCAATTGCCTAGTAAATACATGATGAATAAATAGATGAATTAATGAATGAATAAAGCATATGTCAGGTGTTTTTGTAACTTAGAGTGTTAATACCATTTTCACAAAGTGTGGGATGTGATTTTGCAAACGTACTTACATTTTCCAGTTTTAATTGAATGACTTTACTGAGTATTGCCTTTGTGCACAAAATATTTTATATTTACACTTAGGTGTAAGTTGATATAAGTGTAAATAATATTTAAGGAAAAAGAAGACAAATATAAAACCCCAAGGGATGATTACACATTAGCAATGTAGGTATCTGTTTAGTTATAAAACTTACCAATGGATCTTAGAACCTAAATAATCCGGTCCCCTTTCCTCCATCATTTTAGAAATTAAGCTAAGAGTTTTACACAAGATCATAGTTAATTAATAGTGAAACTGGGACCAGGTTGAAGGCCTTTTTCTTTTAACCCCATCATTTTTTAATTCATCCTATCTCACACTGTCATAATAAATTCACCTTTAAAATTTCTTGGTTTATGGTGGCTAAATCTGAAAAGTTAGCAGTGTATTTCAAGTGTGAAAGAGATGGTTTGAAAAATCCAGTGGGCTGAATCGTGAACAGCTTTGTTTGCTAAACCAAAAGATTGGAAGCTTTCTTCAATAACCAACGGAAACAAGAGTTTTGAGGTAGAAACCAAAAGCTTAAAAACAATTTGAGAGTGCAGTGATCAGCTTTATTTTCTAAATTCATAAAATCAATCAAGTTTTCTCTGGAAGCAACTTGGGAAATGTAAGAGGGAAAAAATCAGGCGATGATTCAGCAGTTCTGGGAGACTTGGTGCAGGTTTGAATAGAAAAGCAGTGGCAGCAAAGGTCAAAAAAGAATAGATTTTTCAAGTCACTTCTGAGACATGACTTAGATTTGGTATCCATCTGGATAAGATGGTGGTGAGAAAGATAAGTGATTGGAGCCTGTTTAGGCTTCTCAGTGCGAAGCTTGGTAGAGAATTATAGTTTCTAGGAAACGAAAGTTTTTGAAGAAATTAACGTTTGAGGCATCTGTCTTCATCTGTGTGTGCTGCGTGGCTGGATGTGCCTCCCTGTGGGTCTATGGGAAGGTTCCTGGTGGTTCATTGGACAGGTCCTTAGTTGGGCAAGATTGGCTCCAGGCTACAGCTGGGAAGGGCTAGAACCAAGTCACAGAGTCACTTCAGAATCTACAGCTGACAGTGGTTAGAAGGCCTACATTCAGAGGCACAGATCTCTGAATCTCCCATCAGGTTGCTGGGTAGTCTGGACTGCTCCTGGGCTGTAGCTGAGAGGGGCTTATACTGTGTCATGGGGCCACTTCACTGGTGGGCTGCCTTGGAGGCACCCATGAGCATGGCTCTCTCCAGGTCCCTGAGTGGCCAGATTGCTTCTGGACCAAGGCTTTGAGTAGTGAAGTCAGGTTACAGAGTTGCTCCAAGATCCAAAGTCAGAGCAAGATCCAAAGTCAATGAGCTTACTTCTGGGGCAGAAATGGGCTGGACTGGGGATGTGTCCCTCTGGGTTCCTGGGCAGTTAGGACTGACAGCTCTGAGGCATGGGGCAGGGTCATGTACCACCTCAGGACCACAGTTGGCATTGAGTTCGGTAGGCACAGTGGATATGACTCCTCCTGGGTGCCTTGGTGGACGGTGCATGTGAACAAGGTTGTTGTGGAGTCCAGAGTGGTCTGTGGTCAGAACACAGTTGAGTCTACCACCTGGGCCCAGATCTGCTTTCTCAAAATGACCTTCTTTGGTCTTGGGATTCATCAGCATTTCACAGTCTCCTACCTGTATCTTGTACATCCACAGAGGCACTTTTGTCTCTGGATGGTTACCAAATTATTGTTGCTGAGTAGGGATGCAAGAGGGGGCCTCCTGTTCCACTATGCTGCTGACGTCACTCACCTCACACTTCTCTTTGATTAATATGTCACAGTTATCTACTTTATTTATTACACTTCACATAGAAACAGGACTTTGTGACCATTTACTAATTTATGGATGGCTTACTGGTGGGGCATATGGACTTTTGCTAATTATGCTGTTCGACCACAGTTTCCATTGCAATTTTATATTTATCTTCTTCAGAGCTGTGTTTCTTTAGTAGTAGATGTAAAGAGATGACCATGTTAGACTTGCTTGTGGCTTGTTTTGAGGTTGTATGAAAATGCTGTTTGATAAATTATGCACATTTTTAAAAATCAGTCTGTGATTATTTTACCCTGAATACCTCTGTTAGAGAAAAATGCATCTTTGAAAAGTAAAATATTCCAAATTTCCTTCTAAAGTATCTATAATATTCCTTAAACTCATAACATCTTTAATTAGGCATTGTGAGCTATTAGAAGCTCTACTAGTTATGTATCATTTCTGACAATTTGGTTTAGAAAATAGAAAGCCATCATTATTTAGTAACATCTGAAGCTATATGTTGTTGAGTTAGTTTTGAAAGATTAACCACTGATTAACAGTGACACAATTATTGTTCATTTTTGGAGTTAAGAAGTAGGAAATTGCAGAAATTAGGAATTTTACTCTCAGGGCATAAATTAGAATCTTCTGGATATACACATGTATACATGGTACAGTACCCTAGGATATCTATTATGGTACCTGGAGTAGTGCTGTTGATTGGCATTGGCTGCAAGAATGCCCACAGCAACTTCAGTCCTAACCCCTTCCAGATATTCTGCTTCAGGCAACTCATGGAATAGCATGGGGACTTACAGGAATACCAAACATAAGAAGAAACCCATCACAGACACTGTTAGTTTTAATCGAGGAGCAAAATGGTTACTAAAGTTAAGATTTTTGTGAAATCTCAAATGGGCTTTTTTTTCCATCTGTATGGAATCATCTGTGAAGTATTAAGTACTTTAAATATATACAGTTTTATTTGCCAATTACACCCTGGTGGCTCAGGTGGTAAAGAATCTGCCATCAATGCAAGAGGCCTGGGTTTGGTCCCAGATCCCCTGGAGAAAGGATTGGCAACCCACTCCAGCATTCTTGCCTGGAGATTCCATAGACAGAGGAGCCTGGCGGGCTACAGTCCATGGATAAGCAGAGACACGACTGAGCAACTAACGCTTTCACACATCACATTCCGATAAAGCTGGAGAAATGAATCATCTATGAAGATTATTAAAGCTTAGATAGTTCAGTTCCATGTATCTCTGCCCCTTACATTTGGGCAAGTCATCTAACTTCTCTGTGTCTCGGTTAGCTCATCTGTTAAATAGGGATAAAAAATAGGGATGCTGTGAGGATTAAATGAGTTAGTGTTTGTAAAGCCCTTAGGACAGTGCCTGGCACATAGAAAGCAAGCCACCATATACTGCTTGCTACCGATATTCCATGTACAAATAACTTGGATCTTTGTTTCTAGAGGTTCTGGTCTGATGCTCAATATGGGTTTCTTTCTGGAGGGAACTCAGTTTACCTAGTCTGGCCCTGTGAATATAGGGCTAAACGGAGAGGAAAAGGCATGCATGGTGCAGCAGCTATTAGAGCAGTACTCCTATTGGTTGTGTGTTTGGGAAGGAGGGATGGCCATGGAGGAGGGGGCAAGGGAAGGCAAGCAGAAGCCATACTTGGGGCCTGGAAGCAGCTAATCCAGCACCCTAATGATTCCAGAATAAGATTTAGTCACGCCATTTTCCCCAAGTCCATAGTCTACTGAAAAATGTTTATTTTTGAAAATGAATGCAGATATGTTTATGCAAAAGAATCTCATTCTATAAACTTTGTTTACATTTATTTAAAGCATAGATCCAAAACTTCAAATTTATAACGAAATGTAGAACCAATCCTGGCTGCAGTGGAGAAGGTTTGACAAAGACACTGGCTCAGATGGTAAAGAATCCCTGCGATGTGGGAGACCTGGGTTCGATCCCTAGGTTAGGAAGATCCCCTGGAGGAGAATGTGGCAACCCACTCCAGTATTCTTGCCTGCAGAATCTCCACGGACAGAGGAGCCTGGCAAGTCCACGGGCCGCAAAGAGTGAGACACGACAGAGCGACTAACACTTTATTAGAGGAAAAACGGGAGTTCTAGCTAAGAGAATATAACCAGGAAACTGTTCTACACCTGGCTTCATCTCTGGAAGAGTAATAAATCCTTGTGCCAATTAGATCCTGGAATTTATGGTGTTTTATAAGGCAAAGTGGTTGAGTTGGTACAAATGAAAGCTACAGCCAAATTTATAGGAAAATGTGTCATATAGGCTTTCCAAGTACATATCAGAAAACAAAACTAGTTGAATGAAAGGTTGGTCACTCAATCTTGTCTGATTCTTTGCAACTCCATGGACTTTAACCCACCAGACTCCTCTGTCCATGGGATTTTCTAGGCAAGAATACTGGAGTGGGGAGAAGGCGATGGCACCCCACTCCAGTAATCTTGCCTGGAAAATCCCATGGGCGGAGGAGCCTGGTAGGCTGCAGTCCATGGGGTCTCGAAGAGTCAGATACGACTGAGCGACTTCACTTTCTCTTTTCACCTTCATGCATTGGAGAAGGAAATGGCAACCCACTCCAGTGTTCTTGCCTGGAGAATCCCAGGGACGGGGGAGCCTGGTGGGCTGCAGTCCATGGGGTTGCACAGAGTCAGACATGACTGAGACTCAGCAGCAGCAGCAGCAGACTTCAGGTACAGGAGCTTTCTAGGCGTCTAGAGTATTGATTTCTCAGGTGGTTTTTTTTTTTTTTTTTTTTCAGGCTGGCACTGAATTTATCTTGTCTATGTCTGCAGGATGAAGTAAACAAGCTTGATCAGAAAAAAAAAAAAAAAAAGAATACTGGAGTGGGTTGCCATTTCCTTCTCCAGGGGATCTTCCCGACCTAGGCATCAAACCCGTGTCTTCTGCATTGCAGGGAAATTCTTTACACTGAGTCACTTGGGAAGCCCTGTTCTTTAGAATAGAGGTCAGCAACTTCAACTGGCTGTTGGTTTTTGTAAGCAGAGATTTATCCAAACACAGCCACACATTCATTTCTATTTTGTCTTGGGCTCCTTTGATGCTGCCACAGCAGAGCTGAATGCTAGATGGAACAGAGATCTAAAATCTTTGCTGGTTTGCAAAGCCTAAAATATTTACTATCTGGCTGTTTAACAGAAAAGTTTGCTGACTCCTGCCTTAGAGTTCTCTGTTCTTCTTTATAGTTATTCCATTGTTACAGTTAATAATTCTTTATGTTAAGTGTCCTTGTTCAAATTACTATGTGGTTTCCATCTCCTAATTGGACCTTTCTGATATATGCACTGCATATCTGTACACCCCTAGGGACTACAACCCATGGGATTGGTACTGGTTCAAGTTGGGAAAGAAGCTGCTACTACTTTACTCACAACCAACAAAAACCCCAAGGCAAGGAAATACTATGGATCTGCTACTCCTTGCAAAGTGGGAAAGGAAAAATATGGGGAGAACAATCATAAGTTAATTATATCGATAAATTGCCTCACCACTTCCATACCTTATTCATTTGTTACACTTAAAAGCAATCCAGATGCCTAGCACATAGTAAGAATTTACTAAATGATTTTGAATGAATGAATGGACTATATGAATGATATAAGGAAAACCAAAAACACACCATAGGCAGTATTTTCCTTTTGATTCAAAAAAATGACAAATAACAAAGTGTAGATAAAAGACAGGCAATTTTCCCCCCAGTATTTACTCTGATTGTATGAAAATTATGGGGAATATACAAAGAAAGAAGATGTGACTATGAATACATTATCTTAAGCTATGTAGAAAAATGACGTGGAAACACAAGAAAAATAATTCTCTCCTGAAACAGTCTGATAATTGAGACAAGCACTGCATTTTTGGTTTGAATTAGCTGAGCTGAACCAGTTATTCATTTGACTTTGCTGGTGAGGCTGCAGCCATAGAGAGGTTCATAGTGGGTTCACTTCAATAAACAGCTGTAGGCTGGGGTCAATTCTTATTTTATTTAGCATTATTCATTCATTCAGATTCCATATTCCACTAATGATTTGCAGGAACAGTACTCATTAAGAAGAATCACTCATTTACATGGAGGAAGGCTACAGTTTGCTCTTTTGCTTTCATCTCCCTTCCTTCCTTGTGCTTTTATTCTTCTTTTATTTGGAGTAACATGCAGCACAACAATCAAATCAAAGCATGTTACATTCTGATTTTTTCTTTCCCAAACATTCAAACCTTTTTGTTAGCAGAATTAGCCTTTGCCAGGTAATTCAAAGAAAAATTTACATTTGATTTTACCCTCTTTAAGTCAGTGCTTTGCCATGTTTATTGTATCTCCCTAGCTGCTCACTTTGCAGGGGTTCACTCTCCCTTCTCTTTAGCTGATTACCGAGCAGTCAGTGGAAAGCTTCAGATGCTGGTGATATTTTCTCTACTGTTAACAAAAGCAGAAAAGAATTTCACACTTTTTTGAGCACTGCAGCTGTCTCAGTGCCTTTAAATGCCACTTATAAGCCATTCTAAACACACCAGCCTGCCTAACAGGAAACCAAAATACCCGTTAGCACTTTCTTTCCATGAAGGATGAAGAGTTGTCTTTAATGCATCAAATGAATTCAAGGAATGCATGTTCTTTCTAGGGATGACAGAAAGAAATGTAGCCAGTTCAACATTAAAAAGATAAAAGTAGTTTGTACTGTTATCATCAGTAGGAACTTGAGAGAAGGGGAGAGAGGTGATTATTCCCTAATAGCAGTCTTATAAAAAAATATGTAACGTTAATTATCCTGTCATTTTGTTTAATCCAACCCTGGTTCTCAAACCTGTTTGCACATTGCAGTCACCTGTACGTGCACGCGTGCTGCCTGTGTGCTCAGTCACTTCAGTTTGTGACTCTATGGGCTGTAGCCTGCCCAACTCCCCTCTCCAAGGGATTCTCCAGGCAAGAATACTGGGGTGGGTTGCCATACCCTCTTCCAGAGGATCTTACAGATCCAGGGATCAAACCTGTGTCTCCTACATCTCCTTCATTGCAGGCAGATTCTTTACCCACTGAGCCACCTGGAAGCCTATCATAATGGCCTGCAGAAACTTCAAATAATCGTAATAATAATGAGGAGGAGGAAGCAAAGAAGACAAGGAGGAAGAGGTTGGTATCCATCCCTAGAGACTGTGATTTAATTGGTCTGGGGTGTGGCCTGAGCTTTGAAATTTGACTTTGGAAGTTTCCAAGTTTGGGAACCATTGCCCTTTAAATTACAGGATTATTGTAGTGCTGTCCAATAAGACTTTCTGAGATGATACAGATAGTAACTTCACGGAGTATTAACCACCCTGAGAGCAGGAGGAACAAAAGGAAGAGGTTGGTGTTTTCACAATCAGAAAGCTTGTAAGAGGATCCTAAAGAACTGAGATTCAGACCTCTGAGAAAAGGGCATTGCTTTCTTGTTGTTGATAGCACTGGGTGGAATGCATCATTTTGGGAGTGAATGGAAAGAAGATAGAATCAGCTGCTGTTGGAATTCACCACTGCTACCAGGAAGAAGAGCTGATGCTAGAAAGATGGGAAAAGATGAACAAGGAGGGTCTTTTGACATTTTCTCTTGCTTGGCAGCCTCACTCTGATACCCACCAGTCACAGGACCTATCAAGGAAAGAAGTGGCCAAAGGGAAAAAGTTTGCTGTCCCAGCCTTAATCAGTGTCTCCAAGCCAGGTATGGAAGAGTGACCTTGGAGCCCAGAAGCAATATTTAATGCCCAACATCATTGTAACCAAAGAAGTGCACATTATAAATATTTTCACATATCCAATTAACAGAGATCTATAAAACAGTTATTCTTACAGATTCAGTAAGCATGCATTCTTATACATTACTGGTAGATGAGTAAATTAACATCCAGGAAAGCAAGTTACAAATCCTAAAGTGTTTATACATTTTCAATCAATAATTTTGCTTTAAGAAATTTATCCTCAAAGACACAATGAAAATTATTATGTAAGATTTATGTGAAAAATATTTACTAGGATCTTGTTCATACTAATAAAAATCTTAATAACCCAAATAAGAAATGGTTAAATACATTAAGGAGTATATAAATGATTTAATGTTATGCAATAGTTTAAATTAGGTTTACAATGTAATTTATGGACAACACACACTTATGGTATAATGATTGACATATCATCTTTTAATTTAATAACTTTACCACAAGCATTGTTGTTGCTTTTTATTTTCCTTTTATTTTCTCTTCTCTATCGCTATATATTCTTTTTCTTATAGTATATTCTATTAATAATAATAATATAACAAAAATAGCATTTAACAGCATTAACACAAAATGTTTTATGCAAACAAAATACGTGAGCGAAAACAATACTTTGGGAAAAATATGCAGCAAATATACTTTTTTTTGTCTTTAATAAGTAAGGAGTACATATAGATTCATAAGAAAAACATTAAAACTGCCCAAATAATAAAGGAATGATCAAAATTATTTGGAAAAGGAAAAATACATGTGATTAATGAACTCATAGTGAAAATGTTGACTATCAAACTAGCAAGAATCATAGAATCTGACAAGAAGATTATGCTGGGTATAGTAAAAAATCGTGGAGCCATTTTGGCAATAAAGAGACTATTTTGTAATAATTAAAATACATCTTGAACCTGTAGCAGTTTTTAGAATATATCCTGATTATTATTATTTGAAACTCAGGAAAAACTTTATTCCCCCAAAGTTGAAACTTTATTATTACAAATTTCAAAACTATTGGAAATAAGCTAATGTCTAAACATGTAAGGATATACTAAAAAGCCCTTTCACTTTCCACTTTCATGCATTGGAGAAGGAAATGGCAACCCACTCCAGTGTTCTTGCCTGAAGAATCCCTTGGACGGAGAAGCCTGGTAGGCTGCAGTCCATGGGGTTGCACAGAGTTGGACACGACTGAAGCTACTTAGTAGTAGTAGTATACTAAAAGCCTTAACGTTAACATTGTTTAAATTATATTGAATTTAATCTTGTGCATTTAATATTTTAATTACTATTAAAACTATGTTTGTAAAGATTTTTAAAATAATGGAATAATGTTTAAGTTTTAATATTGTGTGACATTCAAGTTGCATAATTTAATAATCAGAATTATTTCAGCTAGACAGGGTTATGCACAGAACAAAATTGGAATGAACACTAAGTAGTTAGTTAATTATTGTTGTCTCTGTTTAATATTAATACAATTAAGCAAGATCTTTCATTTCTTTACATCTCTGTCAGTATTCAAAATTTCTAAAATGTAAATATATTTTTTTCGTAATTTCAAAAATGAGCATTGTTGTTGTTCAATCACTAAGTCATATCCAACTCTTTGTGACCCCATGAACTGCAGCATGCCAGGCTTCCCTGTTTTTCACTATCTTCCGGAGTTTGCTCAAACTCATCAAAATCAGTGATGCCATTCAACCATCTCATTCTCTGACGTCCCCTTCTCTTCCTGCCATCAATCTTTCCTAGCATCAGGGTCTTTTCCAATGGGTCGGCTTTTTGCCTCAGGTGACCAAATATTGGACCCTCAGGTTTAGCATCAGTCCTTCCAGTGAATATTCAGGGTTCATGAATGGTTTGATCTCCTTTCTGTCTAAGGGACTCTCAAGAGTCTTTTCCCACACCACAGTTTGAAAGCATCAATCCTTCAACACTCAGCCTTCTTTATGGTCCAACTCTCACATCCACACATAACTGCTGGAAAAAAATATACCTTTGACTAGACAGATCTTTGTCAGCAGTTATGTCTCTGCTTTTTAATATGCTGTCTAGGTTTGTCATTGCTTTCCTTGAAAAGAGAAAGCTTCTTTTAATTTCAAGGCTGTAGTCACCATCTGCAGTGATTTTGGAGACTGGGAAAAATAAAATTATCACTGCTTCCACTTTTTCCCCTTCTATTTGCCATGAAGCGATGGGACTGGATGCCATGATCTTAGTTTTAGTATACTTGGGTAGAGAATTTTGTTTGGAAATTGGTAATAAATACGCTATAAATTTGCAGTGGAGAAGTATTGTCAGAGACATTAAACAAATGACAGAGAAGTTTATATGTGATGTAATAGGCAGCAGAGAACTTGTACAAAATCACATTGAAAATAATGATTTATCAAAATCTGTCTTATAGTCAGTTAAAACCTTTAGAATTTGAAAAACTTATTTTCACTGCCTACTATATGCCTATTATGTACCAAATGCTGTGCTTGGTAGTTATTTATTTTTTTCCTCTTCTTATTTTATGTTTTTATGTTAACAAAGAGTCTAAGTTAGTCCATTTACAGGTTGTTCTTAACTTGGACATGTCTATTTCTTCATGATTATATTTAGGCAACTTATTTTTGGCAGGCAACTTATTTTTGGCAAGCATGCTACATAGATGATGATGCATGTTTCTAATACAAACTTTAAAATTTTAATTTATTTCATTAATTTTTATTTGAGTATGGTTGCTTTACAATGTTATATTAGTTTCTGCTGTACAGCAAATTATATAGCATATAATACATATAATTCCCTCTTTTTTAGATTTCCTTCCCATTTAGGTTATCACTGAGCACTGAGTAGAGTTCCCTGTACTACACAGTAGTCATATTTACACAGGTGGAAAGTTAGACATTGAGGGGGTTGAAAATTTGAATAAGGTATTGTCCTTTCTCTCAGTAGAAAAGACAGGTAATTTTACAGCTGTTATACAAGCTATGCGTTAATAAGTGCTATAACAAAGGTAAAAGAAGTAAAAGAGCATAAATGAGAGAGATTCATTACTATTAAGAGGATCAAGGCAGTTTTACATAAGCAGTTACAAATAGGCTTGCTAATAAATTACTCATAATGGGCAAAAACAGGAAAGAATAAAAAATGATGTCAAAGCTTTTAGTCCAGAAGACTGGAATAATGGTGTTGGCACTGACAGAAATAGAGACTTAGAAATAATGATAATATTAAATTTGCATCAATTTCATAATTGATATGCATCATTTTGAATCAACTATACTTTTTTGATTCAGTTCTAAATTATTTCTGTGGCATGGTTATAAAACATAGCACATTTGTTTTTAAGAATTAACCTCATTGAATTCAAGATTTTTAATAAGGCTGGTATTTAAATGAGTGACAAATAAAGATCTGTATCCCCGTTTGGTTTTTTAAGACATATATGTGTACTGAAAAAATGCAAATAAACACTTAGCTTTGCTAAAATATATATTATATTACAGTCTATCTGTAGTATCCTAAGTTCCTGATAATCAAGACATACATAGAAATATAGGCATATGAAAAGAGGAACTTCATATTGTACTACAACAGAATTTCAGCAAACATAAGCTTTGGACTAAGGAAAGAAAAATCTAAGCCAATTCCATGAAGACTTGGAAAATATGTACAAAGACATTGCCAGAAACATTACATTCCAATCAGTAACACATGCTTTTCATGAGGTTAAAATTACTATTTTAAATAAGTCAGCAAAGACAGTAAAACTTCTGCAGATGCTTTTACTTTTAAGTTTCCTGTTAATGCTCTAAGTCAACTTCGCTTCCCTGATCTAAAATGCTCTGGCCTAGAAGCTTTAACATGCTATTTCTCTAGACATGACCAGGCATTTTATCTCTCAGGACTTCAGTTTCCTTGTCTTAGGAATAACAGCACTAAGACTTGACTTCCTCTCTCCCTCCCTTCTTCCCAATCACTCTTTCTCCTTTCCTCCCTTCTTTCTTCCATGAAGTTTTATTGAGGACCTCCTTTGTGTCCCTGTTTAGACTCTTCTGTTTTACCCAGAATACTACAATCCCTTACAAATTTTTCTACCTTCAGTATTGCCCCTTCACAGCCATTCTCAGAAAATGGCCTGACTAATGAATTTAAAATTCCAGTGTGACTATGTCTTTTCTTAGTCTGCTGTAGATAATTCCACCTAAAGTGGCTCCCATTGACCTTTTCATGGCTTCATCTCAGGTTTTTTCCTTGCATTCTCTCATCCCCTAGTTACTACAATGTTCTCTGGATTTAGAGAGAGCCCTCTATGACTCTGTCCCAGCAAACGTCTACTCATTCTTCAAACTCTTATCAGGTGTCCCTTCCTCTGCAACACCTTCAGGAGGAGTTAATCTTTTTCTTCTCCTTAGTCACCATGCTCGATATATGCCTTTATTATAGCACTTATTTCATTGTGTTAGACTTAATTTTGTTGTATGTCTGTCTCTTTCAGCCCCAGGCACAGTACTTTGCACATAATGGGTAGTCACTAACTACTGTGTTGAGCTGCAAGCTTTTCAGTGATATTCATTTAGAATTGAACTTTAGTGTCCTCAGTTTTCAGTTTCTTTTTGGTAAATCTAGAAATCATTAAAAATTAAAGGAGCAGGAAAATATGATTTAGATATTTCTTAGTTTAAGAAATTATATCTGAAATGTGATTCTTTATCAATTTTTGTGTATTGATAACTAAATAAAACAGGAAAATGTGTGATCATTCCAAGGCTTAGAGACACATCTGGTCTTCTTATTCTATGTATTGAGAAGCATTGATCAGTTGTTCATATTATGGATACTTGAACTATTTCTTCACCAACTGCCCAAAAAAGCAACACATCTATTTCCTGAGAAACATTTGTTTCCAGAAAAAAATTTTGCTCATCTATAATTTGTCCTTAGGGGCTTCCCTGGTAGCTCAGATGGTAAAAGTCTGCCTGCAATGCAGGAGACCCAGTTTCAATCCTTGGGTCAGAAAGATCCCCTGGAGAAAGAAATGGCAACACACTCCAGTATTCCTGCCTGTAGAATTCCATGGACGGAAGAGCCAGGTGAGTTACAGTCCATGGGATCACAGAGTCGGACACGACTGAGTGACTAAGCTTTCATTCAACTTGTCATTATGTTATATTTTCTGATATGTACTTGGAAAGCCTATATGACACATTTTCCTATAAATTTGGCTGTAGCTTTCATTTGCACCAACTTGACCACTTTGCCTTATAAAAACACCATAAATTCCAGGATCTAATTGGCACGAGGACTGATTACTCTTCCAGAGATGAAGCCAGATGTAGAGCAGTTCCCCAGTTATATTCTCTTAGCTAGAACTTTTACTGTTTTTCCTCTAATAAAGCATTAGTCTCTCAGTCATGTCCAATTCTTTGCAATCCAATGAAAAAAACCCACCAAGCTCCTCTATCCGTTAGGGGAAGCACACTGATTGAAACCACCCACCCTGGCCAGGCACCATAGTAACTATTTGCATGAGTTGTTTTATGACAGGAGATCCTGATAAGGAATACAGAACTAAGAAGCCACCACCAACTGGAAGAGTTCGGGAAAGGCAGGAAGGAGATACCGCGTGTCTGTCCACTTCCCAGAATCCCTCTCGCTAGCATCCATTTTGGCTGAGCGATGCGTGCGCCACCAGAAAAGACTCTGAATTAGAATGATTGGCCAAAGACCACCCGGAAACTAATCCCATCACCATAAAACCCGAGACTGTGAGCCACATGGCAGAGCAGTTTCCTGGGTTCCCTTACCCTACTGCTCTCCACCCGGGTGCCCTTTCCCAATAAAATCTCTTGCTTTGTCAGCACATGTGTCTCCTCGGACAATTCTTTTCTGAGTGTTAGACAAGAGCCCAGTTTCAGGCCCTGGAAGGGGTCCCCCTTCCTGCAACATATCCATGGGATTCTCCAGGCAAGAATACTGGAGTGGGTTGCTATGCCCTTCTCTGAGAGCATCTCTTTAAATAATATCAAAAAATTGAGCAGAAAAAAAGTATTTTCAAGGTGTAGTTGAGCAATAATTTGGACAAATACACAGAAATGTTATGTTTACTTTTTACAACTTCTGACTGATTTTTTTGGCACAAATAAAAATTTTACAAAAAATTCTACTTTTAAAATGCAGATTAATGCCTATTGCTTACTTGACATGGTTTTAAGTATTAATATCTTATTCCAAAATTTTAAATCTTATATAGTCATTAAAAGAATAATCTTTTAGAAAATATAGTTTGCATGTCATGAATTGGAACTCCTTTGCTATTCCTGAATAAACTCAATTTGACTAGCTAAACTGCTTAACTTTTTGCTTTAAGGTTGGGAGACTGTGGTTCAATTCCTGGGTCAGAGAGATCCTCTGGAGAAGAGATAAGCTACCCACTCCAGTATTCTTGGGTTTCCCTGGTGGCTCAGCTGGTAAAGAATTTGCCCACAAAGCAGGAGACCTGGGTTTGACCCCTGGGTTGTGAAGATCTCCTGGAGAAGGGAAAGGCTACCCACTCCAGTATTCTGGCCTGGAGAATTCCATGGGCTATATTCCATGGGGTCACAAAGAGTTGGATATGACTGAGTGACTTTCACTATTTTTAATAAGGCATATTGACAAGTTATTCAAAGTAGTGAATGACAATCAAAAAATGACACCTGGACCTTTTGCAAACGCAAATATTTTAAAATAAACTTTTATTTCCTCAAAAATAAGGGATATTCATTCGATATGAATAGTCCTGACTTTGAGCATCAGTTCTCAGAGTCCAGACTCTAAGATGTACTTAAACAAAGAATGATTTTTCAGAAGAGTTTTCACCAAAAGGCATTCTTGCTCCAGCCTTACAGATAACTGCCGGCTCACCTAATCTGCTAGTCACTGGAAAGACTGATGGTGAAGCTGAAGCTCCAATACTTTGGCCACCTGATGCAAAGAGCCAACTCATTGAAAAATGCCCTCTATGCTGGGAAACATTGAAGGCAGGAAGAGAAGAGGCAACAAAGGATGAGATGATTAGATAGTATCACTGACTGATTCACACTGACATGAATTTGAGCAAATTCTTGGAGATAGTTGAGGACAGAGGACCCTGGCCTACGTGTCCATGGGGTCACAAAGAGTCAGACACAACTGAACAGTGGCTGAACAACACTTAATCTGCACCTGGCCAATCGTGCTGCGATTCATGGGGTCGCAAAGAGTTGGACACGACTGAGCGACTGAACTGAACTGAACCGAACTGAATGCCACAAGACTCTAGTATGTATGATGTTCCTTCCTCATGTATAACTGAATAAAATACTCACACTACCTCATGCACTTAAAGGATACTTTTCTAGAACTAGAAATTTTAAAAGATCTTCTTTCAACAATGAATATTTTCCTGTCTCTTTACTTTTTGTCAACACTAAGGGTGTTAATATGCTTTTTTCCCTAGAATAAGCCAGCATTCTTTGTGATATAGTAAATATTGTATTTCAATGCTACATAAATTCAAAGTATTAATTTTTACAATACTAATTATCATAGAGGTATGCATTTCATTCCTTATTTTCCTAGATGAAAAATATTAAGGGCAGAATGTGATTATATGCTTTCCTTAAAGAGGCAATGTTACAGTTCATCTCAAAACTCAAGAATCCTTAAGTGATCAGATCATTAATAACACTCTGTCTTGATAAAGGAGAAATCATTTTATAGATGGAACCAGGGACCAGTGCATGAATTTTATGGTGCAAAAATTCTACCAACTTTACAAAAATCATGCATAAGAACTTGATCTGAATTGTCAGTTCAAATAGTTCTCATATTTTATGTAATAGTATTTTCTTAACTTGCTTAAAGTGTTTTTAAGTAACTTCCATAACTTAATCCTAACAAATTATCCATGTAGAATGAGAAATAATATAACTAATTTTTTATAGTTAAAAAATAAAGTTTAAAAATGCCTGGTAAAGCTCATCACATATTTATTAAGTAGCAAAGCTTCAGGTCTACCAACTTTTAAACTGTCAGATTTTAGTTTTCCAACCATTTCTTATTTTACTTTGAAGTAAAACTTTGACATATACTGTTAATGTTGATATGTAAAGACAAGCAATTATTACTATAACCTCTGTCCATACACTACTTAACTTTAAAGGTCTTGGAATTATTGACAGATTTACTTTTCACACTCTCTCTGCAATGTAGTTTAAATGAAAGAACAAACCTCCTTTTAAACTCTGGAGAGTCAAGTCTAAGGAGGTGATTTGAGACTAAGATTAGACTTGGTTTAGGATTGAGTGAGGTTTGAAATTGCAGCCTCTGCAGCAGTACTGGGACTGTGTGCTTGGGACTGGCTTATAGTAGTGTGGTCATTCGGTGATAAACCACTTTTAAGATCCCTCTGCCAACAACACAAGGTGGTCCATATAATCCCTTTAAGGAATAGTTAGTTTAACTTGGGTCTCTAACTTACTGAAATAGAAACAACACTTTATACATGTCTGTTTTTAAATCACTCTTCTAGCTGGATTCCTGAGATAAGGAAATTTTTTAAGATTTCCTCTACTGTAGTAAAAGTAGGAATAATTTTTACTATGATCTAGAGAGCAAACTGATATAAGTTTTTAAAAAACATATCCAACAATACAAAACTGGTATCAAAATGAACAAAATATTTTATTAATCTGGGTAAGGGGTACATTAGACCGAATTAGATATGAGAAGTTAATGTGTGTTTAAAAACATTCAACTGAGTAAAATTTTAAAGATCTTATTGGGTTTATTCAGTGATTCACCAATCAGGCAGGATCCAATTTGCAGGCAGATGGGAGCTCCGAAGGGAAGAGATGGCAACCCATTCCAGTATGCTTGCCTGGAAAATCCCATGGACACAGAAGCCTGGCCAGTTACAGTCTATGGGATACAAAGAGTCTGATACAAGTGAGTCATTGAGCATGCAAGGGAGCTCCAAAGAGCTATGCAAGGCAAGAGATTTTATAAGCAGAAGGGAACAGAAGCAAAGAAGTTGTACTAGGCAAAAAAAAAGGGGTGGGGTTGGTTACTGCAGGATTACTGTCTTTTCATGGGATAGCAAGGATCTATCAAGACTACCTAACAAGGACTGATCAGGTGATTCTTGATTAAATGGTTTAAAAATTCCATGTCTGTGAGAGCTAAAACTGTAATGATGCCTCCATCTACGGTTTACCTCCATGTGGGGTTTAGAATAAGCAACTCTATTTTGGGTTCTTTTCTTGTTTTTAACATATGTCATGATTTCAAATTATTTTTTCCCCTTTGGAGTATTTTTTATGTTTCTAAGGTTTCAGCAGTATGGAGGAGAAAGTTATATATACATGTAATCTTTCTATTACATTTTAAAAATGACGTGTCTTACTTTACATGTGTTGTATTTAGTTGGGAAATGGGTAGGTGCAGAGGGTAGCTGGCTTAGTTTGGCCTAATTTGATATTGCAGATATAACCTTTGAACTTAGATTTAGTAAATTAAGAAAGCTTAAGAGGAAAGAACTGGCCCATAAAAAGCAGTCCACTTTTCATTTTTATTGTAAGCAGTTATATTTTAACATAAACCAAAATTGTAGTATTTCAGATTTTAGGGGAGAGTCCCACCATTTCCATGTTTAAGGATCAACTTGTTATTAGATAATTAAACGTTTCTTAAGAGATAGTGGAAGATAGGAAGAAGTTTGAGGAGAAAAAGATTGAAGAGTGGATGCTATGCACAGAACAGTTGTTCAGCTATCAAAGGAATATCTGTCCATGGAGGCTGCACCAAAAATACTAACGTCTATGGATCTGGAGAAGGAAATGGCAACCCACTCCAGTATTTTTGCCTGGGGAATCTTATGGACAGAGGAACCTGGCAGGCTACAGTCCATGGGGTCGCAAGAACTGGACATGATTTAGCACTATCTTTCTTTCTTTCTATGCAGTTTATATATAGAAAATGATGTTTGTCCCTGGAACTGTAATTTTCATTCATAAGGATAAACTTTCTTGAAGTGTGTGTATACATGGTTTGTATGTCCCTCTGGATCCTTCTGGAGAAGGAAATGGCAACCCACTCCTGTATTCTTGTCTGGAGAATCCCAGGGACAGAGGAGCCTGGTGGGCTGCTATCTATGGGGTCACACAGAGTTGGACACGACTGAAGTAACTTAGCAGCAGCAGCAGCGGGATCCTTCTAAGACTGAACTGCTGATAGGAATGGGCTTTTTCTCTCTATTCTCACATTTTAAAACAAAACAGGCAAGGACTGCAGCCTTCTTGGTTTATAATTCTCTCTTTGTGCGGGTGGTGTTAGAGGCAGCAAAAGAAAACCCACCATGGGAAAACAATAGGCTCTTTCTCATCTTATCATTCTTCCAAGACTAGAAGAAAGAGAGAGAGAAGAAAGATATATATTTATATATATACACATATAAATATATATATTCACACTATATATATATATATATATGTATGTATATATATATATGTATATATGGGAGGAGAGAGAAAGAGAGAATGGGGAGAGAGAAATGAGAACTTTCTATGTAACTTTTAGTACCTGAGAAAACACCTATTGAATTGAAACTATTTTCATCCCTCTGGCAAACATGCACTTGGCCTTCGTTTGGCTTCTCTTAAGACGGAGTTTTATTCATCTCTGCTCTCCGGCCACCTCAGCGGAGACAATGTAAAACTAGGCCACTATGTATAATCCAAAGTATGTGTAAAAAACAAATGGAGGCAATTGCACTGAAAGTAGAGACATTCAGTAAAGAAGACAAGACAGACATGGCTTTCTTGAATAAAATGACATTTCTATTTATTTTTCTATGTCTTGAACTATTTCCCCCGAGGCACCTTTTGGCTCTCCAGTGAAGAGGAACTGAGGGAATCCAAACATCCCCAGAGGTCTCTATTGATTCTCCAGATGTGGTTTTTCCAAGTGGTTTGTTGCTCATAGGAAGAGGGAACACCTTGATTACTCAATAACTCTTAAAGTTTTACCCAAACTATGGGTCAGGTAATTTTTTTTTCCCCTTTAACTGTATGCAGCCTTCATTTGACTGTAAATTTTATTAAAAATCGATTGCTCAACACAGGTTTAATTTTAAGATTTAGATAGCTGGCTCCTTCACTCACTGTATTGCATTCTTTGTCTCTGACTGGTTATGCTGAAAGAATATGCATTAGCCCACTTTGTCTTAAGGTGCCCTAATATTTATGCCTATAGGGATCCATACCCTAATTACTTCGGCTACAAGCCTGTCATGAAATATAAACTCCAGACATGTAAATATGGCAGTTTTGCCTTCAAAGTCAGATTTGTACCTTCACTCTACCATGGAATTCATAGTTCAAATAGATGCCTTTTTTCAGTTGTTTGTTTAAAAACAAGAAATTGTACTCTCCTGAGTTCTAGTTTCTATAAGAACAACAGAAGGAACACTCAGCTAATGTTTAGTATCCATATGCTTCATTAAAGTGACCAGATGGCCTGCATTTGTCAAGCAGGATGGGGATTGTTCTTGGTTTTGTTTTGTTTTTCTCTCTTTTCTAATTCTTTGCTTCAAAACGTCTATCATGGATATGTTTTGTGCCTTCGCTGGTCCTCCATGCAATTCTTCATGTCCTGCTCTAAGAACATCATAACTGATAACCTACTTCTTTAGTACTTGGGATTCTAGGGGGAGGGTGGAGTTCGCTCTTCCTTTGTGGTTCTGTAGTTTATTGTGGAAAAACTTAATATCAAGATCCCCATCCTGCCTATGTTTAAATTTGTAGTTTAAAGTAGGCATGATCCTATTTTTTTAAGGGCCTCCTCTGGCACACATTTTAAATCTTAAGTACTGAATTTAAATAATAAAATGGGATCTTTGATATAGTAAGCACTGTAAGGAAAAATCACCCAAGATTTAGAAATGGGAGGAGATTAGTGGACATCCTTCAGATGAAACACTGTGTTGTCTATCAGATTCTTCAGTATTATTCATATCTTAGGATATGGGCATCTGAGTAATTTTCTATTGATTAGGTCAGGTGTTGAAAACATGATAGTCTCAGAATCCTATTATATTCTTAAAAATGGACAACGAAATTTTTGTTTACATGGATTTTATCTATTGCTATTTGATATATTGTAAATTAAAGCTAAGAAATGAAAGTACACATTTGTTAATTTATTTTAAATGAGTAACAAATGCAAAGATTCAGAGAATAGCAAGGAGAGGTAAGAAGGACTTCTTAACAGTGCAAAGAAATATAGGAAAACAATAGAATGGGAAAAACTAGAGATCTGTTTAAGAAAATTAAGAGATATCAAGGGAACGTATCTTGCAAAGCTGGGCACAATAAAGGACAGAAACAATAAGCATCTAACAGGAGCAAAAGAGATTAAAAAGAGGCGGCAAGAATACAGAGAACTATACAAAAAAAGGTCTTAATAACCCAGGTAACCAGATGAGTGATGGTGTGATCACTCATCTAGAGCCAGACTTTCTGGAGAGTAAAGACAAGTAGGCCTTAGAAAGCATGACTACGAACAAAGCTAGTGGAGGTGATGGAATTCCAGTTGAGCTATTTCAAATCCTAAAAGATGATGTTGTTAAGTGTTGCATTCAGTATGTCAGCAAATTTGGAAAACTCAGCAGTGGCCACAGGACTGGAAAAGGTCAGTTTTTATTCCAGTCCCAAAGAAGGGCAATGTCAAAGAAAGCTCAAACTAACAGACAGTTGGCCTCATTTTGCATGCTAGTAAGGTTATGCTCAAAATCCTTCAAGCTAGGCTTCAGCAGTATGTGAACCAAGAACTTCCAGATGTTCAAGCTGAATTTAGAAAAGTCAGAGGAACCAGAGATCAAATTGCCAACATTCGTTGGATCATGGAGAAAGCAAGAGAGTTCCAGAAAAACATCTACTCTTGCTTCATTGACTATACTAAAGCCTTTGACTGTATGGATCACAACAAACTGTGGAAAATTCTGAAAGAGATGGGAATACCTGACCACCTGAACTGCCTCCTGAGATACCCATATGCAGGTCAAGAATCAACAGTTAGAAGCTTACATGGTTTTTATTTTATTTATTTATTTTTTTGTTCTTCAATTTCATTTTATTTTTTTTTAAACTTTACATAATTGTATTAGTTTTGCTAAAAATAAATCACATTTGTGTCATAAAAAAAAAAGAACCTTACATGGAATAACTGACTGGTTTAAAATTAGAAAGGGAGTATGTCAAGACTGTATATTGTCACTTTGTTTATTTAACTTATATGCAGAATACATCAAGTGAAATGTCAGGCTGGAATCAAGTTTGCTGGGAGAAATATCAACAACATCAGATATACAGATGCTACTACTCTAATGGCAGAAAGTGATGAAGAACCAAAGAACCTCTTGATGTGGGCAAAACAAGAGAGTTTAAAAAATTGGCTTGAAATTCAGCTTTCAAAAACTAAGATCATGACATCCAATCCCATCACTTCATGGAAAATAGAAGGGGGAAAAGTGGAAGCAGTGACAGAGTTTATTTTCCTGGGCTCCAATATCACTATAGATGGTGACTGCAGTCATGAAACTAAAAGATGATAGATCCTTGGAAGGAAAGTGAAAGTGAAAGTCAGTTGGGTCCAACTCTTTGCAACCCAGGCCAGAATACTGGAGTGGGTAGCTGTTCCCTTCTCCAGGGAATCTTCCCACCCCAGGGATTGAACCCAGGTCTCCCGCATTGCAGGTGATTCTTTACCAGCTCCACCAGGGAAGCCCAAGAATTCCATGACAAACCTAGACAGCATATTAAAAAGTAGAGACATCACTTTGCCAACAGAGTTCTGTATAGTCAAAGCTATGGTTTAGAATTGATGCTTTCAAATTGTGGTGCTGGAGAAGACTTGTGAAAATCCCTTGGACTGCAAGGAAATCAAACCAGTCAATCCTGAAGAAAATCAACCCTAAATATTCATTGGAAGGACTGATGCCAAAGCTGAAGCTCCAGTACTTAGGTCACCAGATGCAAAGAGCTGACTTGTGGAAAAGACCCTGATGCTAGGAAAGATTGAAGTGAAAGGAAGAGGGCAACAGAGGATGAGATGGTTGAATGGCATCACTGACTCAATGGACATGCATTTGAGCAAACTCTGGGAGATAATGAAGGACAGAGCAGCCTGGCATGCTGCATTACATAGCGTCACAAAGAGTTGGACATGATTTAGTGACTGAAACAACAAATCCATCACCTGTTGCCATAAAACCAGCTTATTTATATGACAAATAATTATATTTTCCAAAATAACATGGTTAGGGGAAGAGCTATGGTGTTTTACAATTTTTGCAAATGTCTTTGATGTCTGGCTTGGTAGAAGACACGTAGATTCTCATGTTTGCTTCTGCTGTCAATTGACTGCAGTGTGGTTTTGGTTGAAATATATGAATTTTAAAAAATAGCCCCACACAGATATGTAGTTAGGAAAAGGAGGAGACTTTTAAGAGCCCTTTCATATAATTTTTGATGTTCTTTGATATTACACCAACAGTTCACAAGTGATAGTTAAGGTTAGTTGTAGTGTGAGATCTGAAACCATACTAATAAACTTTTCAAATGTTCCTTAATTCATTATCCTATCTTGCACTTTCAATAGATAATTTATCTTTTTCTGATGACATACTATCATACCTTAGTCTTTTGGAAAATATTGGTATGTGGTTGGTTGTATGCCATTTTCTAAATGTTGGCACATTTCAAATCTACTATTAAAAAAATCAAATTTGTTTATACTACTCCCAATCACATTGGCCATTTTTGCAAATGGATGGTCTAAAGGAAGCACACATTCATTGTGACTTGGAGGATAACTTTAAAATGCTATTAGACCCCAGAGAGCCCTCTGAAAATACATTTTCTTAAAGGAATCATTACATAAGTATGTATAAAGTATATAAAACTATAAGCTCAAATGTATTTGTGACAGCATTGTTTATAGTAAAGATCGAAAATAACCTTAGATTTTTTTTAGTAAAATTATATATATATATATATATATATATATATATATATGCTTCCTTGGTGGCTCAGACAGTAAAGAATCTGCCTGAAATGCAGGAGACCAGGGTTCAATCCATGGGTCAGAAAAGTCCCCTGGGGAAGGGAATAGCAACCCACTCTAGTATTCTTGCCTGGAGAATTCCATGGACAGAAGACCCTGGTGGGCTGTAGTCTATGAGGTTGCAAAAAGTCAGACATGATTAAATGGCTAACACTTACACTTTTACACACACACGAACACGCAGAGGCATGAAAAGATGCATTGGGTTGGCCAAAACATTCATTCAAGTTTTTCCATAACATCATTTGGAAAACCTGAACAAACTTTTTGAGCAACCCAATACATGCTCTATTGTAGAGTGAAAATTTTTATAATAAAATGGCATTATAATATGATCACATTCATAGAATTTTTGTGTACGTGTATTGACATAGATGGATAGAAAAAGCATTGGAGGAGATTCTCCAAAATCTTAATCATAAATATCTCTGGGTTGAGAGGTTTGGGGGCTTTTGATTCTCTTTGTAGTATTTTGATTGCTTGACTTTTCTTGATAGAAACATGTAGCAGTTTTTATCATCAGAGAAAACACTAAAATTATTCTATTTTTGGAAAAGGAAAGTTTTGTTTCTTAACTTAGAAAATATACATGTGTTTCCATTTTGACAGCCAATGTTGGCAAGCGTTCAAAACAAGGTGCTGCTTATGTGCGACTAGTAAGTATTAGTGCAGTCTTCCTGACAAGCAATTTAGCTTAACATTCTTAAAATTTTTATACCTGATAATCCAGCTAGTTTACCTCAATTAATTAATCCTACAGAAATACTCAGAGACTTGTGTAAAATATAAATGCCAAACAATAGGAAACGATTTGAATTTATTATAGTTATCTATTTGATAGGCTACCATGCAGAGGATGTTATGAATGACTCTTAGAGTTTTGCCTGTTTGAATGTATATGCTGCTGTTTAAATGTGTATGCTTCCTTCCTTCAGGTAAGCAAGGAAGAGGAAGTTGAGAGATGGGGATCATAAGCCGTCTTCCCCTCTTGGCAGGTCCGTGGGATCGCTTGCCTTTTTATTCCTTCCCTTCCTCACCCCTATCTTGACCTCTAGTCTCCACTATTCTTGGTGTCTAGTTGCCACCACCCTCTCAGCCCATCCTAAAGGAGATCAGTCCTGGGTGTTCATTGGAAGGACTGATGTTGAAGCTGAAACTCCAATACTTTGGCCACCTGATGTGAAGAGCTGACTCATTGGAAAAGACCCTGATGCTGGGGAAGATTGAGGGCAGGAGCAGAAGGGGACCACAGAGGATGAGATGGTTGGATGGCATCACCAACTCAATGGACACGGGTTTGGGTAGACTCCGGCAGTTGGTGATGGACAGGGAGGCCTGGTGTGCTGTGATTCATGGGGTCGCAAAGAGTCGGACACGACTGAGTAACTGAACTGAACTGAACTGATTGTTATTGGTCCATGATTCTAGGTGTTACTTAGAATTACAGGTCCACACCTTTCTGATAATGTTTTATTTCTTAGATTCAGAACTACTATTTAAAAAATATTGAAAACAGGAAAGACTCATTTTAATCCAATTTATTACAATATCCATTTCCCCTGGACACAGAGATTGGTTTAAAGATGAGCACATGACTCAGCTGCTGCTCAAATGGAAAATCTATCTTTGGCCTTTCAAGTAACACTAGAGGTGGATGAATTTGATTTTGCTGGCAGCCATATTTCTTGCCATAGTGTTTCACGTGTACATGTGTGTTAAGTTGCTTCAGTCGTGTCTGACTCTTTGTAACCCCATGGACTGTAGCCCACCATACTCCTCTGTCCATGGGATTCTCCAGGCCAAGAATACTGGAGTGGGTTGCCATGCCCTCTTTCAGGGGATCTTCCTGATTCAGGATCAAACCCACATCTCTGAGGTCTCCTGCATTGGCACGCTAGTTCTTCACCACTCGTGCCAATCACTGGGAAGCCCTTATTACAATATAAAGAAGTATAAAAATGAGTATGAGAATGCCAGAGGTTTTCATAGATGCCAGAATAGATATCCATGCTCATAGATAGCATTTTACTTTGAGAAAATAGAATTAAGTATTTAATAGTTCTATGTCTTTTTAAGTGACGTGAAAGTCACTCAGTCATGTCCAACTCTTTGGGACCCCACGGGCTATACAGTCCATGGAATTCTCCAGGCCAGTATAGTGGAGTGGGTAGCTTTTCCCTTCTCCAGAGGATCTTCCCAATCCAGGGATCGAGCCCAGATCTTCTGCATTGCAGGCAGTTTCTTTACCAACTGAACTGTGAGGGAAGCCCGTGTCTTTTTAAAGGATGGTATAAATACAAATTTTCTTCTCATGTAAAACTATTGAAAATTATTTAAAAAATACATTTTTAAGTACATCTGGGTCATTTTTTGGACAGTTTTTTTATTTTTTTTATTTTTTTTTTTAATTTTATTTTATTTTTAAACTTTACATAACTGTATTAGATTTGCCAACTATCAAAATGAATCCGCCACAGACAGTTTTTTTAAAAAAAATATCCAATTTAAGTTTTTGTGCACTCAAGAGCAACGATAATAGAACCTAAAGACCACTAAACTCATGATACAGCAGACATGGGTTTTCAAGGCTATCAGCTAGAAAAATATCTCATGAGTAAAATAAAATTGCTGATCTGCAGAATCTCTGAGTCTTTCTCTAATATCATAATAAAAGGGAAATTCTCATTCTATCCAAAGGAGTACCTTTCTTCTTCTTTTTTTAAAAAAAGTAAAATTCTGTAATTCCAGGTTAAGGTAGAATAGTATGCATATTTTAATAACAAGTATATATGAGGTTTTATTTTTAATAAACAAGGGGTCTATATTGAATTTCTAATACAAAATTGTCAGTCTTTAATATTAGAATGTATTTTTGAAGTCAAGCCCAGCT
The DNA here is from genome assembly GCF_019923935.1 of Bubalus bubalis. NCBI lineage: Eukaryota > Metazoa > Chordata > Mammalia > Artiodactyla > Bovidae > Bubalus > Bubalus bubalis. The sequence continues at coordinate 66,108,580 of NC_059160.1, forward strand.
TTGAAGATAGGTTTTATTAATACATTCATAGAAGTTATAGTTTTTTATTTGACTATGCCAAATACTATGCCTCCTCCTATAGGAGGAGAAAAAACAATAGACTTATAGCATTTAAAAAGCCAAGTAGAAAATTTTTTTCTTCATAACTGTAACTTTTCATCTTAATCTTAAATAATCTTTCATAATTTTTAATTATAAAATGATCTTTACTATTCAAAAATATTCCTATACCTCAGTTATTAAAAGACAGTTTTAGTACCTCTGGACAATGTTAGGTTTATTTTTAATGTATCCCATTTCATTACCATGTTTAGTGGTTAAATCTAAAGAAAATTTAAATATATCCCTCATAAAAAGCATCAGTAGCAGCAACTAAGTATAACAGTAACAGAAAAACTGTCTCTCTCTCACTAAAGGAACTAGTAAAATATTCTGTTTTAGTTTCTTAGTTTCTTGAAATCTCTGATTATGTATTTGTTGTTGTTTCAGTCATATGATTCTTTGAGGTTTCAAAGTAATGTAAATTTAGGAGGAAAGTTCACGGAGTTCGGAGTTTTGGTTCATACGGATTCACCCACTCTAGTTATATTTGAGTCAGGTTTCATATGAAACCAAATTTCTAAACAAGACCTGCTATTACTGCCAATATTTGCATGGGTTAAAGTAAAAAATATTATCCCTAATGATAAAAAAGCAAGCAATATGCATTTCTCTTTGCACATAAAATCCTAATGACATTTTCAACTTTTGAAAGAGCTGCTTTTATTTAAGTGTACTTAGCTAAAAGGTCGGTTTTATAATATTTTAGCATCAGTAAAATGGAAACAAACCTAATTTAGTTCCATTGAAAATATAAGGCCACTTATTATGGATCAATGAAAAATTATACATTATTATCAAAAAGTGTGAAATCATACACGTATCACCCACCTAAAGATAATTTGAATACTATTGAGGATTTTTCCAAAAAGCACTTTGTTTTGTATTAATGCATAATGTACATTGGAGCATTTATTTTTCTCTCCAACACATTTGTTTTTATATGTTAATATCAAAATACTTTACTTTTCATCCATATCTTTTATAATATCTTACTAAAAAAAAGTTTATGCAAACCTGTACAAAGTGTGATGGGATGATAAGAGAGGGAGTATTCACAATAAATTCATTAATTTACAAAATATTTTATATTTACAAAATTATTTACATACAGTGTCTCATTGCTTATCAAGACAACTCAATTGTGCAAATATTATCTACAGTGATCAGATGATAACACTATGTCCCAGAGAGATTAACAGTTGCTAGTTCAATGATGAATTTGAAAAAAGTATACAGCACTCCTTGACCTCTTATCGAATGTTCTTTTCACTACACACTCAGGGACGAGATCATTAACTCAGATACTGGAAGCTATCACAGTGACATGAATCCTTGATCATAATTGACCCAAATTATTCTGATCTACAGCTGTTTAAATTAAAATTCAGCAAATAATTGCTCAGCTTCATTTTTTGCTGACTGCAAAGACCTGGCCTTGGAGGGCCTGAAAAGGGAATCTATTACTCAGAAAATAAAGAAAAACTTTTATTGAATTGAATTAAAGTGATTCATTTCTTTTTTCTTCTTTAAAGATCTTTTCATTGATTGTTATTTTTAAAAATCCTGTATGAAATTATTTATAAATGAACAGGATTGATTTTGCTACTTGCTTTTTTCCTCCCTTGGAGTGCTTGGAACTTTCTCCCTCTTCATGTGTACTTCCACTTCCTCTGCACACCTGTTCTCCAAGTTTCTTTTGCTCATTCTTTCCACTTTATAATCTCTTTTGTGCTCACTTAAGATAGGCTTACTTCAAAAATAATTTCAGTCTTAGGGTGGGGTATTTAAAAGCCAAAGTTTAAAGAATAGTGTATTAATATAACAATCTTCCAGTATTAATTCTGCCTTTATAAGCATATGTTGAGCTGAGAAAATTATTCTAGTGAAATTTTAAGTCAGTTCTTCATGCTCTTGACCAAAATCTTTTGAGATTTTACCAAGTGTAAAGGTCTATCTGATTCTGGGATTTAAAAGATGATGCAAGATCCAGTCCTTGATCTTGAGAAACCTTGAATTGAATAAAATCTTCTAGTTGAGTATATTGGCATGTTTATTTATGTTCATTTTTAATAAGTCTTTGATTTAACCATCACTCTGTGACTGTGACAGTCCATATGGTGGAATTTCATTGGTTGCATTAAATTGGAAAAGAAAGGATGAGTTAGATAGTAGATCACTAAGCCTTCTTGGGCAATAAAAATGACCTTAAAGAAGAATTAATTGCTTGCACTGATGCACTTTTGTCAAATTTTGGAGAGCCATAATTAACTATGTATTAAAGAAAATCACAACTCAATTTTCTGACATTCTGTTCGATTGGGTTAAATTCTTGTCTTTTCTTTTTTCAAAATTGGTTTGAATTTCCCAGCTACTATCAATGCAAAACCTATCTCAGTTCATAAGGATAATATTTTGAAGAGATTTATATAAAGCATTTATGCACATATCAGTATTTAGGATTTTCCTCATCAGCATTTTTTTAGTTTAGCTGATTAAATATTAAAAATTTGCCAAGCTATATAGTAGGATTTTTTCCCAAGATTTCCAAAGCATGGTTACTGAAAACAGTGAAACCCTATATTTCATTGGCAAAGAACTATAAGGATTTAAACCTTTAATCAAGACTTTCTCAATGCTTAAGTTTATAAATTGTTTATGAGTTTACCAGGACTCTCCACCCAAATCTGTTCTGCTTGAGTGTAAAGGCTGGTTTTCTGCTTACAGTATCCTAGACAGTACAGGCTTCTATGGTTCACAAAGGACCGAAGCCAAGATGAGATGGGAGTGGTCTGATCATGTATAGAAATGCTGAAACATTATTGGCATGAATCCACTCGAAGGGACTGGGACTTTTACTTGAGAAGGAGTCTGGAAATGTGTTTTCAATGACATTCTATCTTCTCTTCTGCTTGTCTCTTAAAACCCTTGCCTGTCTCCATAGCCGATTAACACATACACTCTTCCAGGGCAGGCAGACAAGCACAAGGTTTGATTCGCTGCCAGCTTTGTTCCAACACAGTTGTATGAGAGCTGCATTCATGAAGCTGATGCCCCTTTTCTGGCCCTGCTGCAGAATTCCAAGTGTTCCTTCCAGATGACTGTGCAGCCTCAGCCCCACCAACAGGCTGGAGTCTTTATCCGCCCAACAAAAGAGATGTCTGCTTTACTCTGGAATGTTAGCATGGCATTTCTAATTAGGACAATACCAAGATTCATGCAACCGGATATATCTAGGCAGAAGACAATATTGTTAGGTAAATAGTGGCTATGAATGCATTTTTTGTTGGCCACACATTCTAAGCAATGATATATAGCTGTATCTTATCTTTAACATCAGAATAATACATTCTTTCATTTAACCATTCAATCAGTTATAAAAAAAAAAAGCTCATTTGCTGAGCACCATTCACTGTGTTTGTCTCTGTGGTAGGTGCAGGAGATATGGAAACAAATAAGACATATTTCATTTCTATAAGCCATAGACCCATAAATGATTATTGATGAGAGAGATGAGGGAGGTAAGTCTAAAGATAATAAAAGAGCCAAAAGTAAGCAACATTGCTTTGGCAGAGAGAAAACTGTGAAGCAGGAAAGGCTTCACAAAGGAAGGGGATTTGAGTGGAGCATGTGGTGTTGGTTTATTTGTTCCTGTTTCTTATTGTCTCCTAAAATGAAGGAAATTTTCCTTACTCAATTTAACGTTCATAGTTTTAATTTTACATCAATGATGTCTTTTTAATTCCCATGACAAATGCCATGGTGTGTGTGTGTTATTTCTTTTTGCTTACAAGAAAGTTTAGCTTCAGAGATTGACTTACTCATGGTCATATAACTCGTAACTGGAGAAACTGGAGCTAAAAATACTCCCATGGCACCAATTCTCCTGCTTTTTTCCACCAACACACTGCCTCTATTTGATGGTATTTTGGCTTCATAGACATAATACTTTGTGACTTAAAGTCAGTTCATGCCTGGTTATCAATTTGATTTTGGTTGACCCAGATGCTGAGGAATTTGCTTTTGCTTTTGCTTGCAAGTATTACAGGAACAAAAAAAAATTACACAAGGCAGGACATTGTACTTGAGTGATTTAATTCACAAAACACCTTAAGATGCAGCTACTTTGTTTCCATTTTACAGATAAGCAAACTGAAGTTTGCAAACTTGGAGCTATGAAGTACTTTACCCAACATTGAATAGTTACCATGTAGAAGAGCTTAGATTTAGTCTTGGTAGTCTGGTTCTAGAGTTCACCACAGTGTTCTAAATCTGATGACTCACAAGTTGAGTCCACCCCAAGGTTGTTAAAGAATTAATGAAAGAGATGATTCAAATTATCTGACAACCTTTTCCAGACTTTTAAAAATATAAAGTAATTCTACTATATAAGCCTGAAGAGAAAGTAGAAAAGATACTGGGACACCTACACTCTGCTTTTTTCCGACTTACCACTTTATATCTGTTCTTTTAAAAAACATGAGATGATGTAATAATTTCATATTTATGCATGACACATTTCATATTAATGATAGTTTTCCAGATATCAAAGCAAGTGTATATGGGTGTTAAATGCCCTTACATCCCTTTTGCCCAAACTCTCAGAGAAGTGCTTTCCCCTCAGTACAGTAATGCCTTGTCTCTATCTGTTTGGTTCATCTCCTCGATTTGGCTAGGAACTAGGAGAATCTATCAGACAGATTCAAATTTGTTTTTATTTCTCTATCCCAGAAGGGCTTCTGGATTTTCCTCTCAAAAGCATTTAGGAAAAAGAAGAGAAAAGGTGAGAGAAAGGAGACAAGTAAGAAAGAATATAAATTGCAGAAGTCTGAGAGTAAGTATGCCTGTTTTGGGATTGATGGCTCAGAATTGGGTTCCATGGAGTGCTAACTCAGAGTGTGGTCATTTGGCTGAATCACAAATGACTGAATCCCCAGAGGAACATTATGATTGGTGTGATATATCACATAATCCTAAAAGTTAGTGATGAGAAGAATCTCTGTGGAGAAGTCAGCTATTTAGCACAGCAAAGGTTCTGGTTCTTATTCACTGCTGCTGCTGCTGCTAAGTCGCCTCAGTCGTGTCCAACTCTTTGCGACCCCATAGACAGCAGCCCAACAGGCTCCCCTGTCCCTGGGATTCTCCAGGCAAGAACACTGGAGTGGGTTGCCATTGTCTTCTCCATCTTATTTACTACTTCAAACAAAAAAACAAAATACAAATACCCCTATGACATTTAGAATGGACTTTCAGGATATATTTTAAGAGTACTTTTAGAATATATATAAATCTAAAATTTTAATATTTGATTAGTTTCTTTTCCTTAGTGTCATGCTTCAATAAAATATTCATGAACAGTTACAGAAGGAGAAGGGTAAGCAATCCAGATATGCCATGGAGATCCTTGTTTCTCTTTATTCATGTGATGAAGATTAAGGATCTAAGGCTATCGAAAAAAACTAAAGAGGCACTGTTTGTCCCAGTTGAAAAGCCAGAAATCATGGCAATTATAGTTCATGGATTAAGTAGAAATTGAAGAGTAAGGGGAACATCAAAAAGTCTGTATGGACTTTTTGATGTTACAGATGGATGTGGTAGCCTGAGGGTGGGTGAAGTTACATCAATCAGGAACGAAGAATGAAACTTTCTAAAAAGAAAGAACACCATCAGTGGCCTGTGCTTGATTTAATCAGATACCTTGTACTGAGGGTATATATTGTGTTGAAAAGAAATTATTTAAGCAGTTCTGATATGCAGTATATGGTTCAGACAATGATCTTATCTTCTGAATATTAAAGTCCTTTTCTGAAGATTTATTTCCATCCCAATGGTCAAACTAATAGTGATTAGTTTACTAACTAGGTAATTCAGGGTAATCAGACTAGTGTAAAATGAACATGCCTCACAAGTTTTCTTGATAGTGATAAAATGTCCACGTTCTTAACCTCTTAGAAAATTAATTCTAAAAAATTTAGTTGTATTTCCATGTGCTGCAGGATATAGCATAAATCAAATAATATGTGGGAGTACTATTAATACAACTTCTTTTTCTCATCTTCTGAACTGGTTGAGTGCTTCATTTTGTAGGGTTGGTTGGCTCTTGGAGAATGCTTTCAGCAAAGTGCATAGAATAAAACAATGTACCTTGCTCCCCTAAAACAAAAATGCATGTATATATTTAAAATGAACCTAAACAGCTGGCAAAATAGCTACTTAGAAGTGTTTTATTTTAAAATGACTAAGGTAAAATACAACATGACAATAACTGCATTATTAATAACTGAATTACTGTTGGTTTTAGCTTGGCTCTTTTAGAATTGCAGAATTTTATTTTTACTGCCATTATATCAGAATCACTTTGGAAGTGTTATCTTGATATCGAAATATGTATTTTAAGTGCCAGTCCCAAATGAAAAGAAGAGCATTTTTTAACATTACCAGAGGGACAGAGCAGGTGAGAGAGGCTGTGATTGGGGAGGAATATAGATTGACAGTTAGATAATGTAATAAGCAAGTTCAGTTCAGTTCAGTTCAGTTGCTCAATCATGTCCAACTCTTTGCAACCCCATGAATCACAGCACACCAGGCCTCCCTGTCCATCACCAACTCCCAGAGTTCACTCAAACTCATGTCCATCGAGTCGGTGATGCCATCCAGCCATCTCATCATCTGTCGTCCCCTTCTCCTCCTGCCCCCAATCCCTCCCAGCATCAGGGTCTTTTCCAATGAGTCAACTCTTTGTATCAGGTGGCCAAAGTATTGGAGTTTCAGCTTTAGCATCAGTCCTTCCAATGAATACGCAGGACTGATCTCCTTTAGGATGGGTTGTTGGATCTCCTTGCAGTCCAAGGGACTCTCAAGAGTCTTCTCCAACACCACAGTTCAAAAGCATCGATTCTTCGGCTCTCAGCTTTCTTCACAGTCCAACTCTCACATCCATACATGACCACTTGAAAAACCATACCCTTGACTAGATGGACCTTTGTTGGCAAAGTAATGTCTCTGCTTTTCAATATGCTATCTAGATTGGTTATAACTTTCCTTCCAAGGAATAAGTGTCTTTTAATTTCATGATTGCAGTCACCACCTGCAGTGATTTTGGAGCCCAGAAAAATAAAGCCTGACACTGTTTCCACTGTTTCCCCATCTATTTGCCATGAAGTGATGGGACCAGATGCCATGATCTTAGTTTTCTGAATGTTGAGCTTTAAGCCAACTTTTTCACTCTCCTCTTTCACTTTCATCAAGAGGCTTTTGAGTTCCTCTTCACTTTCTGCTATAAGGGTGGTGTCATCTGCATATCTGAGGTTATTGATATTTTTTCCGGCAATCTTGATTCCAGCTTGTGCTTCTTCCAGCCTAGCGTTTCTCATCATGTACTCTGCATAGAAGTTAAATAAGCAGGGTGACAATATACAGCCTTGACGTACTCCTTTTCCTATTTGGAACCAGTCTGTTGTTCTATGTCCAGTTCCAACTGTTGCTTCCTGACCTGCATACAGGTTTCTCAAGAGGCAGGTCAGGTGGTCTGGTATTTCCATCTTTTTCAGAATTTTCCACAGTTTATTGTGATCCACACAGTCAAAGGCTTTGACATAGTCAATATAGCAGAAATAGATGTTTTTTTTTAAACTCTCTTGCTTTTTCCATGATCCAGCAGATGTTGGCAATTTGATCTCTGGTTCCTCTGCCTTTCTGAAACCAGCTTGAACATTTGAAAGTTCACAGTTCACGTACTGCTAAAGCCTGGCTTGACGAATTTTGAGCATTACTTTACTAGCATGTGAAATGAGTGCAATTGTGTGGTAGTTTGAGCATTCTTGTGACAAGCAAGGGAAACCTTTAATACAGCATCCAATTAATGAATTACTGTGTTGTGCTCTTCCATAGGGACTGGAAGTACTGTGTCACACGAAATCACTAGAATAATACATTCTCTGGCTCAGGTGGTAAAGAATCTGCCTTCAAGGCAGGAGACCCAGGTTTGATCCCTCCGTCAGGGAGGTCCCCTGAAAAAGGGAATGGCAACCTACTCCAGTATTCTTGCCTGGAGTGTGACCAGTTACAGTCCATGGGGCTGCAAAGAGCTGGACATGACTGATTGACTAACATACACTTACAGTTTTGAAGGAAGATTATATTGAATCTGGTTGAAGAATAATGTGGTGACTGAAGCAGGAGATCAGCAAAGACCTTTGATTGTCCTTCATTATCACCTCCAATTCTAAGGTTATTAGTCACTCATTTATAGTGAGGAATCTCATCTATGTCAGCTGCTTTGTTAAAATTCCACAAGAATCTATACTGCTTCCCAGAGCACTAACATAACACAAAGATTGACATCAAGTGGTCACTCAAGTTGTGTACCAGAAAAATAATACATCTACCAAAAGTGAAGTCATTTTACATCTTCTGTCACTAGACTTAATTAGATAGTTAAGTGACTTTAAGTTTTCTTGATGTATCTCAAGTTTAACTTGTGAATCCCCCTACTTGGAATGAGATTGTAAAAGATAAGCTTTACATAGAACATAATTTACAAATCACTTCTAGAATCCATTTCTCTTTCTTCAAATATTGCTATTAGGTTCAGTCTGGTTTCTCTTGCCTTATCTTAAAGTAGAATTTCAGTTATCCTGTGGTGGTTTAGTTTCTAAGTCGTGTCCAACTCTTGCAACCCCATGGACTGTAGCCTGCCAGACTCCTCTGTCCATAGGATTCTCCAGGCAAGAATACTGGAGTGGGTTGCCACTTCCTTCTCCAGGGGATCTTCCCAACCCAGGGATCGAGCCCGGGTCTCCTATTCTTTGCCAACTGAGCTATGAGGGAAGCCCATCAATTATGCCGATGACACCATAATTCATATGAAGATTACATTCATAACTCATAGTTTATCCACATTCCCCACAGGAAGAACATATACACCAAGGTCATTCCTGTGGCAATTAGCCATTACAGATTCAAGCCATAACAATACCACCAACAGCAATAAATCAACATCATTATGCTCACAACCAAGTGCTGCCACATGGTATCAAAAGCACTAATGACAAATAGTCAGTTAAAAAGTTCTGAGGAAAAGCAAAAAAAATACTGAGGTATCAATGAACTCTTGGAAACTATCTCCAAATTGATTTTTTCTGAGTTCAATTTTTTTTAATGTGATAAAATTTCTGGGGTTTTTTTTTTTTTTTTTTAGTGTTGGCCAAAAAAATATCTTATATCTTAAAATATCAACATAGTGATGTACAAATAAGGACAAATTCGTGGAATTTAAAAGTGAAAAAGGAAACTTAATCATCATAAAACCCAATGTATATGATGACAAATTGTCAGAATTGCCTAGAATTTCACACACATGTACATTTTGCATATATAATATAAAAGCAAATATAATTAATACATATTAGTATTTAAGTATATTAGTATAACATATACATATATGTTAATATGTTGTTGAACTTCATTTCTGGATATTCAGTTCTAATTTAGTAAGTTCCCCAGTGGCTCAGCAGTAAAGAATCCACCTATATTGCAGGAGACGCAGGAGACTCCGGTTCTATTTCTGGGTCAGGAAAGGCAACCCACTCCAGTATGCTTGCTGAGAAAATCCCATGGACAGAGGAGCCTGGTGGGCTATGGTCCGTGGGGTCAGAGTCAGACACAACTGAAGCGACTGAGCAGGAGCACCAAAGACTATCAAAGCTTTCTGATGACCAGTCGGATTTAGAAGTCATTTATGTTACAACTTCCATAACTTTGCATATGAGGCAACTGAACTGCTATGTGGATTGGCCAGCCTACCAGTTGTCATACAGCCAATGGAAAGGAGTCAAGGATGAAACCCAGGCTTCCTGATTGTTGTCCTTTCCCATTAACCTAGGTTTCTTCTTCAAGATGTTTTGTGAGAAATGGCTAAACCTGTCTGTCACCCCGCTTATAGTGTTTCTTTAGTTTTTGTTTAATAAAGAATTACTTATGTTGCTAATTCACTACTTGGCCTCTAAAGGTAACTCGATATTGTGTTTGTACACAAAAATAAAGCTGTTAATGCTTGATGCCTTTGTTTGGAAATGGTTTTCGTGTGTTTTCTCATTTCCTTTTTTTTAGATTTATCTTCTTTTTTTAATATAAATTTATGTATTTTTTTAATATGGTTTTCTTTTTTTTAATTTAAATTTATTTATTTTTTTAATTTTATTTTTAAACTTTACATAATTGTATAGTTTTGCCAAATATCAAAATGAATCTGCCACAGGTATACATGTGTTTAAATTTATTTATTTTAATTAGAGGCTAATTACTTTACAATATTGTATTGGTTTTGCCATATATCAACATGAATCTGCCATGGGTGTACATGTGTTCCCCATCCTCAACCCCCTCCCACCTCCCTCCCTGTACCATCCCTCTGGGTCATCCCAGTGCACCAGCCCCAAGCATCCTGTCTTCTAACTGGTGGTTTTTTCACTTCAAAGTTAACTATTTAAATCTAAGAAAAAGTGAATTGTTTATTAAACTTACTTGCTTAACAGTGTTGCCAATGGAATGTTTATTGGGAGGGTTGTGTTCTTCCCTCTTTCTTCTATCTTCTCTTTCCTCTTACATTTATGAAAGACAATGGCAGATGGTAATAGCTGAAATGTAATGTAATATACTAATTTCTTTGCCTGGTGTATGCATGACTGCCCTCTGTTGGATGAAATTAGATCTGCTCTAATATGTTAGACTGTCTTGCCCTCTAGTGGTTTGTATAGAAGATAGTGATGAAGACACAGGAAAACACTGCATGAAGGATCAATTACTTTCTTCCCAAATAATTGATATTTTCACAAATTTCAACCAAAAGCCTGATTTAATAATAATTTAAGATGTAAGAACTCACCCTGAGAGTGCCTCACATTTCTTTTATGGATATATCAATGGAGTCATTAAGTTAAATGAATGTGTTTTATAAGGAATGTGAAATTTATGGTTACTTTTGACCCCATAACTCAATTTATCACTTCTTTTACTGAAAACATCTAATAACTCACTTTTTGAAAATGAAATTTCCTGAACTGGAATGAATTGCATTTTCTATGGCTGAGATTCTATCAACGGAAGCAGAGACAAGCAGCAAATCTTAATCTCTGCAATTTTTAACTTTTGAAAACATCTTCACTTTTGAAGAAAAAAAATATTTGTGACATAAAATATGAAAATCAAGTTGCTTATTGTGAATTTACTACCCTTTAAACTTAGTTGAAACATAAACTTCATAATTTCTCAGTTAATTAATTCCTTCAAAGTCAATTGAGCATAACCTATTTTTCCAGCTCTCAGGTGAGAGAGTTGGAAATAACATTCTCACTCTTTTGTAGCCTACAGTAATCAAATTTGAAGATTCCGATAGGGTTGAGTTTTGTTTCAAAGAATAGACTAATTTTTTCTGTTTATTCTATCACTCAAAATTTACCACTCTCATCGGGCTTCCCTTGCGGCTCAACTGGTTAAGAATCCGCCTGCAATGCAGGAGACCTGTGTTCAATCCCTGGGTTGGAAAGATTCCCTGGAGAAGGGAACAGCCACCCACTCCAGTATTCTGGCCTGGAGAATGCATGGACCTTATAGGCCATGGGGTCGCAAAGTGTGGGGCACGACTGAGCGACTTAAAGTGTCCAGCTCTTTGTGACTCGGTGGACTGTAGCCCACCAGGCCCCTCTGTCCATGGGATTTTCCAGGCAAGAATACTGGAGTGGTTTGCCATTTCCTTCTCAAGGGCAGTTTCCTGACACAGGGATTAAAACTTGGTCACCTACACTGCAAGCAGATTTTTTACTGACTGAACTACCAGGGAAGCCCCCCCCTCCACCAAATAGACAATCAACTGTGCTGTTCTTAGTCGCTCAGTTGTATCTGACTCTTTGTGACCCCATGGACTGTAGCCCACCAGGCTCCTCTGTCCATGAGGATTCTCTAGGCAAGAATACTGGAGTGGTTTGCCATGCCCTCCTGCAGGGGATCTTCCCAGCCCAGGAATCGAATCCAGGTCTCCTGCATTGTGGGTGGATTCTTTACCATCTGAGCCACCAGAGAAGCCCTACCACTTTCATGGCTCTTACTTATCAGTTTAGTAATTCATTTCTGAATCTCCAGGGTAGAGTATAGTACCAGAACCATGGTGGACTTTTAATAAATCTTTGTTTCTAGCACCTTTTCTAACCCTCTTCTTTTGCCTCCTCTGGTGTCTTTGAAACCCTGCAACCCTATTATCAAAACTTCCACTGAAAGGTACACCAGGCATGCGTGGTGCATGCTAAGTTGCTCATTCATGTCCGACTCTTTGTGGCTCTATGGACTCTTTGCTACACTATGGACTGTAGCCCATCAGGCTCCTCTGTCCATGAAATTTTCCAGGCAAGAATACTGGAGTGGGTTGCCATTTCCTCCTCCAGGGGATCTTCCTGACCCAGGGATAGAACCTGCATCTCTTATATCTTCTGCATTGGCAGGGGGGTTCTTTACCACTAGCGCCACTTGGGAAGTCCTAAATCAGGCATCCATTGCCTTAAAATAAAGTCAGTTATTTCTTAGCCTATGAGTAAAAATATATAAAGCCTGTTCTTGAGTTTAAAATTGAGGACTTACAGGTGTATAGACACATAGATAGGTAGAGGATAGATTCTAGAGGAGAAAGGGTGGCTATTTATAGACCAATGAAAGAGATTAGAGATGTAGGTATTTATGTTCTTTCTTTAAAAGAATATTTGGTGTTGTCACTTTATAAGACTGTATTCCTTAAAAAGCAAAGCTACCTCATCTGTTTTATTTTTTTAAATCTAGCGTTCATTCTTTTATTTTCCCCAGATCATATTTGCTTATTTTAAAAATTGTGGTTTGGACCCAAACAGCTGAAATTGGAAATAACTGAACCAAGAAACTTGCCCTTCCTTGTCTGTACCAGCAGGAGTGACACCGCCCAGGTAAGTCATACTAATTGTGTAGAGCTGGTAGCTGTCCTAGTTGATTGCTGTGTGTTCTGATGAGCTGGTGCTTATTACATATTTTAATGATCACCATAGAGCAGCAGGCAGTTTTCATTTGTTCACACCAGAACCTTGCATGTGCTGCTCTATCTTTCTACTCAATTTTACTTCCTCTAATACTGAATTCTCAGACATATTAGTTCTAGTACTCTTCATATATGTTATTTGGTGACTTCTAAAAACTCCAGAATAGAGTTGATCACAACCTCATTTGTGTTTTTACTTTACAAAGTAAATAACCTTATTCAGGTGCTTACCAATGTCTAGCATAATTCTTGAGCACTGGGAACTTTAGCTATGAACTTTTTTTTTTAATTAAAAAACAATTGTTAAACTTGCCTTACACTTTACAATTTTTACCTTTTTGTTCTTTTTGGCAATTATATTGTAGTCAGATGTTTTAGATTCTAACTAGGATCTTTTGCATTTTATTTCTTGTCTACCTTTCTATATATTCTAGATTTTTAAAGATATTCTTTCATCTTTCAATTAATGAAATTCTTCCAACTTTTTTTAATTTCTAGAAGCTATTTTTTGTTCATGGATTTTTTTTCCCATAACATATGAATCTTGTTTTCAGTGTATTATAACTTATTTAGCCTCTCTGAAAAAAAATTTGATTTTAAACAAATTCTCACCATGGTATACAAATTATGTATTTCTACTGATTTTCCTCTGTCATGTTGCAGATATCTTCCAATCTGTGTTGAAGACTGGTTTTAAGCTCACATTTAAGAAGGGAGAAAAATAGGAAGGTCTGTATAAAAAGGTCTGTGTATAAAAAGTTCAGCAGACTTCATATTATAGGAGTGGATGTGAGAAACCATTAAAGTAGAAAAAGCCTCTAAATGCCAGAATAAGGAGAGTTTTACTCTATAGTTTTCATTTAAAAAGTTGTGCTTATGATCCAGAAATATATGATGCCATTTTTCTAGAGAGATGAAATGTGCTTTCTGTCCATTGCTGAGTCTGATAACAGGGGTACTATAAGTGGTGGTGGGAGATTTCTACTGTTTGCTAACCTTAGGGTCTCTGGGTCAACATCACTTAAGGGTCTCCTGCTGCTGCTGCTGCTGCTAAGTCACTTCCGTCATGTCCGACTCTGTGCGATCCCATAGACGGCAGCCCACCAGGCTCCCTTGTCCCTGGGATTCTCCAGGCAAGAACACTGGAGTGGGTTGCCATTTCCTTCTCCAATACATGAAAGTGAAAAGTGAAAGTGAAGTCGCTCAGTCGTGTCCGACTTTTAGCGACCCCATGGACTGCAGCCTACCAGGCTCCTCTGTCCATGGGATTGTCCAGGCAAGAGTACTGGAGTGGGGTGCCATTGCCTTCTCCGTAAGAGTCTCCTAGAGCAAGTTAAATCTCTTCTTAATCCTCTTGCTTACAGAGTTCTTTCCACTCATCCCAGTCTATAGCTTCCTGCCATTCCTCATCCTTTTCCCTTTTGTCATCTTCTAAAATACATGAGTTTTTTGTCTGTTGATTGCATCTTCATCTAATTTCTTCAGAGCTGTGAAGGGTATACCTCTTTGTTTTCTAAGCTGTCAATTTAGGAGGTTGCAGGGATGAAAAGAGATATATGCTTGTGGTCAGACCATCATTTTGAAACAGAAATCATAAGAAGGACCAAGAGAGACAACACCAAACACTTGTACTGCCCTGCTGCTGCTACTGCTAAGTCGCTTCAGTCGTGTCCGACTCTGTGCGACCCCATAGACGGCGGCCCACCAGGCTACCCCGTCCCTGGGATTCTCCAGGCAAGAACACTGGAGTGGGTTGCCATTTCCTTCTCCAATGCATGAAAGTGAAAAGTGAAAGTGAAGTCGCTGAGTCTTGTCCGACTCTTAGCGACCCCATGGACTGCGGCCCACCAGGTTCCTCCATCCATGGGATTTTTTCAGGCAAGAGTGCTGGAGTGGGCTGCCGTTGCCTTCTCCGTGTACTGCCCTAGTGATGAGAAAATAAAGAGTGGCAGAAAGCAGTGCGGCAGGACATATGTTAAGTCCTGTCATGTCCTTGTGCATCGTGCTCAGTCGTGTCCGACTCTTTGCAACACCGTGGACTGTAGCCTGCCAGTCTCCTCTGTCCATGGGATTTTCCAGGCAAGAATATTGGAGTGGGTAGCCATTCTCTTTTCCAGGGGATCTTCCCGACACAGGGATCAAAATTGCATCTTCTGTGTCTCCTGCGTTGCAGGCCAGTTCTTTACCAGCTGAGTCATGTCATGTACTTAAAGCCTATCTATTGTATTAAATACACTAAACTTATTTAAATCTCATAATAAAATATTAGAATTAAACCACTGTCTGGGGTCATCTTGCCAAACTTCAGTTTGGAGGTTGGAATTCCTCCCATGCTATTTCAGTCAATGTGCTTCCCAAACATACTTAGCCATCCTTACTGAGTACCTAATGAAGCAATGCACATTGTTGGAAACTTCTATTTTGTTAGAAACTTCTTCTAATAAAGAAATGAATTCAGCTTCTCTTCTTGTTTCACCCACTAATTCTAATCTATCCATTAAAAACATGTGCTTCAGGGAACTCTGTGAACACTTGATATTGTATATAAAAATAATTTTTAAATGTGCCTAAGAACACTTTTCTGGGAGGAGGGTCCATTGGTTTCATTATGTTCTCAACTTAACCTACAAACAAACAAAAGACCAAAAGTCACTGGTCTCAAAACAGTCCAGACAAAGTTGGCTTCCTTTAGTTTCTGGCAGCTCTTCAAATATCCAAGAATAACTGTAATCCATTTTTATTTTTGGTATTTATACAATGAAAGCTTCAAAGTCATTTAAATAGCATGATACTGCAGCTAAATAGGATTCAGATTTTAAGGAGCTCAATTTAAGGTTGTTATAAACCTATTCATGTCCATACCTATAAATAAAAAGAGAAGTCAGCTAGTAAAACAAAGCAATAAATGCGATATACTCTAAATGGTGGGAACTAGAGGTTTGTTGACTTTAAGAAGTAGGATGAAAAAAATTATTCAGGGAATTCTCTCTATGCTCCTGTGTTTAATCACCGCACCTGTAAACTTTTCAATAACAAAGGATAAGATCATATTAATGGGATTTTTGCCTTTGCTGACAAATAAATATATCAGAATTATTTGTTAAAATGGTTGTAAAATCATTAGCAATTTTAAAAAAGCCTATGATTTTGCTTTGTTATTAGCATGGCTTTATGAGAAGTATCACAATTATCAGAACTTAATGAGAACTTGAAATTTCACTAAAAATTTTCATTTTTATAGCATATGATTTTTCTTTGTTAAATTATTAAAATGAAAAAAATGATACTTTTAGGCATAAATTAAAAAAAATTAAATAAAACTAAAATTACATGAACTATCAATACCCAGTGTATCAATGCTAAGATTTTGGTGTATATACTTTCAGAATAAAATCCCATCTTCCTTGACATCTTTATTTATCAATATATTATGAATGTCCTTTCACAAGAGTGAATATAGATTTGCCTTTTAATTTTAATTTTAACATATTTTTCCATTGCTTATATGTATTACAGTTTACTTATAACTGTTTAAATAAACATTTTGTTTCCATTTTTTGCTTTTATAAGCAGCAGTATAATATAAACGTCATGTTTATATTTTGAGTATTATACACGTTACCAAATTTCCTGAGACCAATTTATACTTCTACGCACAGGAAATTAGAATCTTCCCTCCTTTTGCACACTCAGGCTAAATCTGTTAGGCAAACTGTGTATATTTCTTTGTTTTATGATGCTTTCTTTGGGGGGAGTACTTCAGTGCAAAAGACCACTGTTTCTACCTAGCGGTAATAACAGGGTCAATGTGAGTTCTCCTGGTTTTTGAGGCTTGTGATTCTATGAATAATAAGGGTTATTGTAAGAAGTCTGCAAAGAGCCTATGGTTTTGAAATAGCCTTTGCTTGATAATTCAAAAAGATGAATTCAATCCATCTCTATAAAGAGAAAATATATCCTCATACTCTTATAAGGATGGAAGATGCTGTATAAACATCAATACCTATTATAGTAAATTCCCAATTTGAGAGCTATGAGGATGAAAAAAAGGAAAAGACTGCAGAGAAAGAAAGGATGGATGGCTGAATTCATAGATAATCCAAAAGCTTCATTTTGGCCAATAGCTTATATGAATATCTCACACCTGATATTTCCCTCCAAACTACTAACAATGAATTATTTAAAATAAAAGTAAGAAGTGAAAATAAAGTTGAACTTAAAGTTGAACTTAAAATTAAGTGGTGTAAAATAGATCTTTTTTATAACACTAGCTTGAAATAGTTACTCATAAGGAGAAAGTATTTAAAAGAGTATAGAAAGAACAAGGAGACCTAAGTTTAGATAAATTCACAATGAATCATTTCCTGAAAATTACATTATCATACTTATTCCATTCAATAATTATTTAGAAATTATTCTATTTTACTCATATTGTATCACATAGAAAAACCCAGAAAATGGAGCTAATGGCATTTAAAGTTGTTTAAAAAAAAGAAGAATATTTTTCTTTATTGTATTTTAAACACAATGACAATTAGTATATTAGAAATTGAAAAGAAGTTATGATTATATATATATTATTTCTTAAGACTCAACAGAACTTACATGTGGTTTATGGAATTTTAAAGCTGAAGTTTAACAAAAAAGCAATTATGTACCTGAAGTATGATGGAATTAACCTAATTTGGATTAATATTTTCAGAATAATATTAAATCCATTTTTTTCTATTTCTTTTTTTTATGGTGTGTATTTCACAAGGTTGTTTGTGATGTTAAGTGAGATACCATATTCATTTATTTATTGTATTTTTTAATTTATTATTTGAATGGCATGCAGGATCTTAGTTCCCCAACTAGAGATCAAGACCATGCAGTGGCAGCAGGGAGCCCTAACTATTGGACCACTAGGGAATTCCCTTTTCTAAAAATTTTCTACTTTTATCTAGTCACAACATTTATAATATAGATTGCATAACTTGGTACTCAGTGCTTTAGAATATATGCCACTCCCAAACAAATGACAGAGAACATTTTACCTAGTGCTTCCACACAGCGATCACTATGTCAGTGCCAGGATCTGTTTTGATCCCACCTGTGCTGTCTGCATCACAGGAATTGAACATTTCTGGAAGCCGTGGTTGGTCATTTGCATCCTGGCTGATCAAGTCATCACTATGCACTGGGCGCAGCACCAGGTTAATTTCATCTTCGGCCAGTCTGAACTGAAGGCTCTGCAGCCTGCTATAGCACTGGGCTTCTTGGCACTGGTCTTCAGTAGCATGCCCTTAGATTTTAGTACATTCTCTTGCCATTTCTCCTCTGTTGAATGTCCCACCCAATTCTTCTGGAGCTCATGCTTCTTCCTTCCTGGATTGATCCCTTGTTTTGTTGGAGCAAACATTCTCCCTTAGCTTCCTGAGAAGCAGATTTTGAAAACTATATTTTTGATTCCTTGCATGTTTGAAATCTTTTTTCCTACCTTCATTTGTGATTGAATTGTGCCAGGACATGCACTCTGAACTTAGAAATAATTTTTATTCAGATTTTAAAAATCATTATACCATTGTCTCCTAATCATCAATGTTTATACTGTGAAGCCCCATACCTTTCTGATTCCTGACACCACTTTGCCTGACACCCTTGACCCTTATTTCTTTTAACTCTCTGGAAGCATGTAAGATCTTTTCATTTATCAACTTTTGAAATTTCATGATGATGTCCCTTGAAAAATGGTTCACTTTTTCACCACTATTTTTCAGGACAAAGGCTATGTTTCTTAACACAGCCATTAAGTTCTGAGAAATTTTATTTTATTATTTCTTTTTAATATTTTCCTTACATTTTCTCTCTCTCTTCTTTATCTCTTTCCAAGACCTTCTATTAGCCACATTTGAAACTGGTTCCTTAAAATATGAACATTTAAATATTTCTTGTCCCTTGTTCTACTTTCTAGATGCTTTTCTTAACATTTTGATATTTAAAATGCATCAGCATTTTAACACTAATAATTATTTCTTATACTCTGATCATTACTTTTTTAAAAAAGAATCCTGTTCTTACTTTATAGTTGTAAAATTTTCTCTTATCTGAAAATAATAGCATAGTGTAATTATCTGATCCCTATAGATAATATTCACATATCTTATCTTGATTAGCCTTGAAGTTATATTTTTGAAAATATCTTTTGTCTACCCCCCTACCTTTTTTGTAAGTTTATTTCTTCTGAGTTTCATTTTCATCTGTTTGTGTTGGTCTGCTTGCTCATGTTGGATACTTTTTTTAGCTTATCTGGAGATGCTTGATTGTCCAGTAATTTCTGAGAATGAAGCTCCAAGAAATGGAGAATGAGCTCTGTTGGCTTATGGACTCCTGTTGGGCTTTACATTACAGTTTCTGGGATAAGAACCTGACCCGGAGACCCCAAATATCAAAGTCTGGAGGTCTTTTCTCTTGAGTCAGGTGGTACATGAAAAGAAACCCTTGAGTTCTAAGCTAGTGTGCAACCTCCAGGACTCAGCACTGGGTATCCAAGCACTTAAAATCCTAGGAAGACACTGTAGATCTCTCTGTTGAGCAGGAAGACATTCACTTACTCAGTCTCTAAGGACAGGCCTTACACTGCACTCTTCCTTGCCTCAAATTTGGAGACTTTGGTTCAGTTTCTCCAAAATAAAGCTTTCTCTTTTGTAAATAGGGAAGGAGGCTATTTAAGTTGTGAAGGAGGGAATCGGGGCTCTGTCTGCTCCTGGGCACACTTCTTCTGATTCTTTTGTTTCTATCTCATCCTCAGTAACTACCATTATAAACTGATCTAATACAATTTGGTTATGCACAGTTCTTAAGTCTTTTATGGTAGATAATAGATGCCCATTAAAAATTTATTTGAGGTGAATGATTCTAGCTACTCCATTCATTACCAGGTGGTACTCTAACCTTGCTGCCAGGTTATAAAAAAGTTTATTCTCAAACCAAGTGTCTCCCCCATCTACAGACACAAAAGAAATATTTCGTATGATCTTTCCTGTTAAATCAAGAATCCATAGGTCTTTGTTCTTTTAGTTGTTTTTTATTACCACTTTCTGAAGTGATAGATTTGGCAAATGTCAAAGTTTCAGGGTAGAATTCTGTAAACCATATATTTGGAATTCTGCAAAAACTCCAGGGTTCATGAAGCTGTGAATTTCAACATAGGAATTCCACTTGGTAATTCAGCACAAGGCATTTTTCAAGTAAAGAAAATAGACCTAGCTGGCTTCTTATACCTGGGTACACAAGCATGGGAGAGTCTCTAAAATATTTTTGTGCAATGACCCTATTTTTTGAATAGGGGCTTCCTTGGTGGCTCAAAGGGTAAAGCGTCTGCCCACAGTGCAGGAGACCTGGGTTCGATTCCTGGGTCGGGAAGATCCCCTGGAGAAGGAAATGGCAATCCACTCCAGCACTCTTGCCTGGAAAATCCCATGGACAGAGGAGCCTGATAAGCTACAGTTTATGGGGTCGTAAAGAGTGGGATATGACTTAGAAACTTCACTTTCACTTTTATTTTGAATAATTTAATAATTTTCATTTTACTAATGAGAATTCATATCCAATATTCATCCAATGAGGCAACATATTTTACCAACATTTAGTAATATTAACGAGCCAGCTTTGGATGATAATTAAGATATGGATAACAGAAAAATAGATTAGCCATGACTGGAGTAGGGCCTTCCCTAAAATGTTGCCTGACCACAACTCAATTGTACATTATTAATTAGTATTTTAACTGACCAACCCTAGCTTGGACATTCTTTGTTAATAACAGCTACAGCCTAAGCTAAGTAGCACATATACTGTATCACACTGCCTGTCATCTACTTTTTTACAAAGTACATTAAGATTGCAACATTGTCTTCTAAGGAAATTGTGCTTCTAAGAACCAATTCAGAGCTCTTTAGGACTTAGCGGTTTCCTTATCTAAGCATATATTGGAGATTTTGCAAGTTTAGTTGCAGACCACTGCAATAAAGTGAGTGACATGAAGTTTTTTGTTCCCCAGTAAATATAAAAGTATGTTTATACTATACTGTAGTCTATTAAGTGTGCATAGCACTATGTCTAAAAAGCCAATGTATACACCTTAATTTAAAAATATTTTATTGCTAAAAAATGTTGACCACTCTCTGAGCTATCAGTGAGTCATTATCTTTTTTTTCTGGTGGATGCTTTAATGTTCATGGCTGCTGGCTGACCAGGGTTGTGGTTACTGAAGACTAGGGTGGCTGTAGCAATTTCTTAATATAACATAACAATGAGGTTTGCCACATTAGTTGACTCTTCTTTTCACAAAAAAATTTCTCTGTAGCAGGTAGCATTGTTTGATAGCATTTTACTCACAGTAAAACTTCTTTCAAAACTGGAGTCAGTCCTCTCAAACACTGTTGCTTCTTTATCAACTAAGTTTATATAATATTCTAAGTCCTTCATTTTCATTTCAACAATCTTCACAGCATCTTTCCCAGGAATAGATTGCATCCCAAGAAACCACTTTTTTTTTTTGCTCATCCAGGAGAAGCAACTCCTCATCCAGTCAAGTTTTTATCATGAGATTGCAGCAATTCAATCATAGCCTAAAGGCTTCACTTCTAATTCTCTTGCTGTTTCTACCACATCTGCAATTATTTCCTCTACTGAAGTCTTGAGCCCCTGAAAGTCATCTATGGCTGGAATTAGCTTCTTTCAAACTCCTGTTAATTTTAACATTTTGACCTTGTCCCATGAACTATGAATGTTCTTAATGACACCTAGAATGGTGAATCCTTTCCAGAAGGTTTTCAATTTACATTTTCCAGATCTATCAGCAGAATCACTATAAGGCAGCACTTCTTTAAGAAATTCAAAAATGAATATCTTAAAGAATAAGACTTGAAAGTTGAAATTACTCCTTGATCCATGGGCTACAGAATGGATGCTGTGCTTCCAGGTGTGAAAATACATTAATTTCTATCAGAGCTCTTGGATGACCAGGTGCATTGTCAATGAGCAAAAATATTTTGAAAGGAATTTTTTCTTTCTTTCTTTTTTTTTTCCTGAGCAGTAGGTCTCAACAGTGGGCTTAAAATATTTAGGATATCATATTGTAAACAGATGCACTGTTTTCCAGGCTTTGTTGTTCCATTGATAGTGCAGAGTAGATTTAGCATAATTCTTAAGAATCCTAGAATTTGGGGGAATGGTAAATGAGCATTGGCTTCAACTTCAAGGTATCAGCTCCATTAGCCTTCAACAAGAGAGTCAGCTTGTCCTTTGAAGCTTTGAAGCCAGGCACTGACTTCTTGTCTGTAGCTATGAAAGTCCTAGACGGCATTTGCTTTCAATATAATGCTGTTTTGCCTACACTGAAAACCTGTTGTTTAGGTAGCCACCATCATTCATTATCTTAGCTAAATCTTCTGAATAACTTGTTGCTGCTTCTGCATCAGCATTTGCTATTTCACCTTGCACTTTTATGTTATGAAGATGGCTTCTTTTCCCAAATCTCATGAACCAACCTCTGCTATTTTCAAACATCTCTGTAATGGTCACACCTCTAAGACTTCATAGAACTGAAGAAAACCAGGGCCTTATTAGGTTGGGATTAGGTTTTGGCTTAAGGAAATTGTGTGGCTGGTTTGATCTTCTGTCTAGAAGATCCATACTGGCAATAAGACTGTTTCACTTTCTTATTTGGGCCTTCACTGGAGTAGCACTTTTCATTTCCTCCAAGAGATTTTCCTTTGTGTTGAGAACTTGGATAAGCGTTGGTGCAAGAGGCCTGGCTTTCAGC
The DNA here is from genome assembly GCF_019923935.1 of Bubalus bubalis. Classification (NCBI taxonomy): domain Eukaryota; kingdom Metazoa; phylum Chordata; class Mammalia; order Artiodactyla; family Bovidae; genus Bubalus; species Bubalus bubalis. The sequence continues at coordinate 66,131,541 of NC_059160.1, forward strand.
CTGTCTCAGCTTTTGACATGCCTTCCTCACTAAGCTTAATCATTTCTAGCTTTTGATTTAAGTGAGAGACGTGTGACTGTTCCTTTCACTGGAACACTTAGAGGCCATTGTAGGATTATTAAGTGGTCTAATTTCAATGTTGTTGTGTCTCAGGTAGTAGGAAGGCTCAGGAAGAGGAAGAGAGATGGCAAAATGGCCAGCTGGTGGAGCAGCTAGAACATATCGATTAGGTTTGCTATCTTATATGTATGTAGTTCAAGATACGTCAAAACAATTGTAAGAGTAATATCAAAGATCACTGATCGCAGAGCACAAAAAATATATTAAAAATGAACAATTTGAAATATTGTGATAATTATTAAAATGTGACCCAGAGACAGGAAGTGAGGAAGTAAGCAAGTGCTGTTGGAAAAATGGTGTCAATAGATTTTATCAAGGTGGGGTTGCCACAAACATTCAATTGAAAGAACACCCACAATATCTGCCAAGTGTGATAAAGGGAAGCCTAATAAAATGAGGTCTGTCTGTCATGGTCTTAAGTTTTCTAAGTTTCCCCCATCCCACTAAACTATCACTTTCTCATTGACAAAAGATTGCTGACAAATGTTATCACCTTCTACTGTCACATATTATCTCATTTTCCTTGTCCTTCTGGATTTATACTCTTTTAAAAATACATTTACTTTTATATTTGTTGGATTATAGAAAGAATAAAGATAAATTATTTAAGCCTCATCTCTTAACCAACACTCTATTAAATTTATTTTCCTTAATATGAAAACATTTTCTTATCAGATCATTTATGCAGAAGTGGGTAAAAATATATATATTTCCAGCCAATATTTTCTATAAAACTGGGCAAAAGATATTGAACTAATATTTCTTAACATCATCTTTATTCTTATGCTGGAAGTGGGAATTCTCCACAAGCAAAAGCAATCAGTTAGAATAAACAATAGGAACAATTCACAAGTTTGACTGGCATAGTTTCAGATCTTTTCTATTATTTAAATTATTGTTCAGCTGATCTCCAAATATTTAATCAAAGTAAAATATAAGTAATAAAATTTCCCAATTACCCCTTTAATTGTGCTCTAAGTAATGAATACAGTTACTGCAGAATACATAGCTATTGTTATGATATTGATGACATTGTTGAAGATGTCATCATGTCTGGAAAAGTGACCAGAGAGGTTGCTGGGGGCTGCATGTAACTTGCTGTGAGGGTTGATTATGGAGGAAAGTCCCAGAAAAAGTGTCTGTGATAGTATTGAGACTTGCCTTCACTACCAGAAAGTAACATTTTGTGTTACAGTTTTCTATAAACACACTTTTGTACTTGAAATAGCTCCAGGTTGAGTTTTAAAATCTAATCTATATTGGCAATATCATAATAGTTGGGATTGTTTCTGCTGTCTTTTGCCTCAGTTTGGGTCACACTGGCTTAAAAAAAGATTGAAGTCTATTTCTACCTATTATAACTAAAATCCTAAAATGTAAACCACACTGTAAATTAGATTTTCAATGTGCTGCACTCTATAATAACAGAATATTTAGGAAAACTTGTGAATATTAGAAAATGAAGCTATACTTTCACAATTGGTATATTTACTCTGAGCTACTCAATTACCATGTGAATATAGGTGGCAACAGTGACAATAGAGTCTGCCTGCGATGTGAGAGGCCCAAGTTCTATCCCTGGGTGGGGAAGATCCCCTGGAGAAGGAAATGGCAACCCACCTCAGTATCTTGCCTGGAAAATCTCATGGACGGAGGAGCTTGGCAGACTACAGTCCATGGGGTCGCAAAGAGTTGGACACGACTGAAAGACTTCACTTGAACTTAACAGAAAGGCAATTTTAAGGTTAAAGCAGACAGATTAATTCTATTTATCAGTGAAAACTAAGAAATGCAATAACAATCAGAAAGGTAGTTTGTTCTCAAACTCATAATAACATCAATTTTCTATGATCATTTAGAAAGCAGCTTTAAAAATTCAGTTTTGTATTAATAAAAATTTTATCTGAACTTCTAACTTACTGCATAATTTGGGAACTTGGTCTGGAATCATGAAATGTCCTACATAGTATGGCTATTTATTTATACAATAGACTAGATTCTTGTTTACTTTGTCTGCTTTCTTCTTCTGGCAACCACTTGGGGCCGGTATAATGAACAAAGAGAACATGAGGTATGATAAATTTAATAGTAAGCATACATATACTTGTTGGATTTTTTAAAATGTTGTAGGGTTGGGCTATAAAAAAAGTTTAGGGACATAAGGTCTTTTATACTGGAAAATTTGAGTTAATAAAACAAATACTAGGAATGTCATCACTGATGTATACAAATAAATTCTATATGTTATGAGAATAATGTCAGAAGGTCTATGTGGCATAAACTTAAAGAAAAATGAATTAATTTGATTTAATTATTTTATTGTTTTGCTTAACCATTAAATAAATGTTGCATGAATTCCTACCATGTGTTAGTCTTGTGCTAGGCCTTGCAGAAAGAGTAAAGATGAATAAAACATGTCTCTTGCCTGGGGGCAACTCACAGTCATGGTCTAGTGAATGATAATAAAAAACTAAGTACACGAAGAGAAGGGTTTGTGTGATCAATGTGTTGGGAATTAAAGTCTGGTAGGCTGTCTATCCCCAATGGTTGATTTATTGATTTTTACCTTATCTTATTCCAGAAAGAATGTTTTAGAATGAGATAGACACAGTGAAACAAATATGAAAGCTGGGGTGTTAAGGAAAAAAGAAAACATAACCCTTACAAAGGTAGAAATAAATATACATCTCTTTTTCCAAAGGATAAACTAAAATCCAACCAAGACTGAAGTAGGTGTAAACAAAGAAAATATTGAGAAAGGAGAAGAAGACTGTAATGTTGACTTCTTTCAGGTTGGAAGAATAGAACAAAATGCAAGTATTTAAAGTATTATTAAAGTTACTTGCTAATGCTTTGAAAAATTGAATATCATCTCCCAGTATGAGATAAATGTGCTTTAGACACTTCAAGAGGCAGTATGTGGCAGTTAATATTTTTTGCTTTTAATTTCTTTATATTATGTATTTACCATTGTTGTTCTTATTATCAAATCCCTATGACATTAAAAATTTAAAAAAAGAGATGAAAAGCTTATATCATATTTTTTTAAAACTTCAATAGAGATTTGATGAAAAAATTTATACTTTGGTGTCATCTTGATTCTTGAACTTACTCCCAGATCAGCTACAAATTTGTCCTATGGCCTGAGGCATTGAAACACCACAGAGTCATGCAATAATTTCCTGACAGATCAGACAACCCAGTTATTCCATGTCCCCAGGTGTCCCAGTGACCTAGATTATTGTCAACAATGAAGGTTGCCTTAGCTTTAAGTTTAAAATATCTGCTGGGTTTGCAAACTAAGGTTCATTTTACCATTTAGCTGAAGATGCATTTTAGGGTGCTGGAGTTTGCTCTCATTCATTCATCCACTCTTACTTAGTTCTTAGTGCAAAAGAAAGAGTGCCACCTACTGGATGTGGGATAGGAAGAGAATATTAACAAAAAATGGATTCTTATGAAAGGCAGATTCAAAGTAAATGTGAAAGGAAAAATGTCAAAGAATGTCTCATTTCCCTAATAAGAATTACATAAATTTGCTTAAATGCTTTTATTGTCAATAAATACTGCATGGACATTATCCTAGAATTTCCATCTAAATAGAAATAAAGATTCCTCTTGTTTTCTTATACTTTATTTTTAAATAATTTTTTTAAAATTTAGAGCAGTTTTAAGATTCACTGAAAAATTATGGGGAAGGTGCAAAAATTTCTTGTTTAACCTGCCCCTTCTAAGCATACATATAGGGGCATAACTCCCCTGTTATCAACATGACTTACCAGAGTGGTACATTTGTTACAACTCATGAATCTACATTTACAAATTACAATAAACTAAAGTCCACAGTTTACATTAGGGTTCGTTCTTGGTGTTGTACATTTCATAGGTTAGGACAAGTGAATAATGCTATGTATCCATAATTATAATGTTATATAGATTATTTTTACAGCCCTAAAGTTTCTCTGTGCTCCATCTATTCATTCCACTCTCCTTCCCTTAAGGCAACTTTCTTTTTACTGTCCCTATATTTTGCCTTTTCCAAAATGTAATATAATTGAAAACACACAGTATGTAGCCTTTTCAGATTGGCTTCTTACACTTAGTATTTGTTTCCTCTATGTCTTTTCATGACTCCACAGCTCCTTTCTTCTTAGCAATGTATAATATTCCATCATCTGAATGTGCAGGTTTATTTATTCATGTGCCTACTGACAGATATCTTGGTTGCTTCCAGGTTTTGGCAATTCTGAATCAAGATGCTATAGACATCTGTGTGCAGATTTTGTGTGGATACAATTTTCAACTTCTCTGATAAATACCAAGAAGCCTGATTGCTGGATTGTACAGTAAGAGTATGTTAGTTTTATAGAAACTGCCAAATTACCTTCAAAAGTGAAAGTATTTATACTTAGGTATAAATCTAATGAAACATATACAAGATCTATGTGAGGTAAACTACAGATCTCTGACTAACAAAACTTTAAAAGAGCTAAATAAATGGAGAGATTCCATCTTCATGGATAGGAAGATTCAATATTGTTAAGATGTCAGTTCTTTCGAAGTTGCTCTATTGATTGAATGCAATCCCAGTCAAAATCCCAGCAAGTTATTTTGTTTATATTGACAATTTGATTATGAAGTTTATGTGGAGAGATAAAAGACCAAGGATAGCCAACACAGCATTGAAGAAGCAATATAAAGTTGGAGGATTAACACTATACTACCCATCTTCTAGACTTAGTTTAAAGCTATAGTAATCAAGTGAAATGAAATGAAAGTCACTCAGTCATGTTCTACTCTTTGTGACCCCATAGACTATACAGTCCATAGAGTTCTTCAGGCCAGAATACTAGAGTGGGTAGCCTTTCCCTTCTCCAGGGGATCTTCCCAACCCAGGGGTCGAACCCAGGTCTCCCACATTGCAGGCAGATTCTTTACCAGCTGAGCCACAAGGGAAGCTCAAGAATACTGGAATGGGTAGCCTATCCCTTCTCCAGGGGATCTTCCTGATCCAGGAATCGAATGGGGGTCTCCTGCTATGCAGGCAGATTCTTTACCAACTGAGCTATCAGGGAGTTCAGTTCACTTCAGTCGCTCAGTTGTGTCCGACTCTTTGTGACCCCATGAACCGCAGCACGCCAGGGCTCCCTGTCCATCACCAACTCCTGGAGTCCACCCAAACCTATGTCCATTGTGTTGGTGATGCCATCCAACCATCTCATCCTTTGTCATCCCCTTCTCCTCCTGCCCTCAATCTTTCCCAGCATCAGGGTCTTTTCAAATGAGTCAGCTCTCCTCATTAGGTGGCCAAAGTATTGGACTTACAGCTTCAACATCAGTCCTTCCAATGAACACTCAGGACTGATCTCCTTTAGGATGGACTGGTTGGACCTCCTTGAAGTCCAAGGGACTCTCAAGAGTCTTCTCCAATACCACGGTTCAAAAGCATCAATTCTTTGACGCTCAGCTTTCTTTATAGTCCAACTCTCACATCCATACATGACTACTGGAAAAATCATAGCCTTGACTAGACGCCCGGCCTCCCTGTCCATCACCAACTCCCGGAGTTCACTCAAACTCACGTCCATCAAGTCAGTGATGCCATCCAGCAATCTTATCCTCTGTCGTCCCCTTCTCCTCCTGCTCCCAATCCCTCCCAGCATCAGAGTCTTTTCCAATGAATCAACTCTTCGCATGAGGTGGCCAAAGTACTGAAGTTTCAGATTTAGCTTCATTCCTTCCAAAGGACACCCAGGGCTGATCTCCTTCAGAATGGACTGGTTGGATCTCCTTGCAGTCCAAGGGACTCTCAAGAGTCTTCTCCAACACCACAGTTCAAAAGCATCAATTCTTCGGCGCTCAGCTTTCTTCACAGTCCAACTCTCACATCCATACATGACTACTGGAAAAACCATAGCCTTGACTAGACGGACCTTTGTTGGCAAAGTAATGTCTCTGCTTTTTAATATGCTATGTAGGTTGGCCATAACTTTTCTTCCAAGGAGTAAGCGTCTTTTAATTTCATGGCTGCAATCACCATCCGCAGTGATTTTGGAGCCCAGAAATATAAAGTCTGACACTGTTTCCACTGTTTCCCCATCTATTTGCCATGAAGTGATGGGACTGGATGCTATGATCTTTGTTTTCTGAATGTTGAGCTTTAAGCCAACTTTTTCACTCTCCTCTTTCATTTTCATCAAAATGCTTTATAGTTCTTCTTCACTTTCTGCCTTAGTGGTGGTGTTATCTGCGTATCTGAGGTTATTGCTATTTCTTCCAGCAATCTTGATTTCAGCTCGTGCTTCCTCCAGCCCAGCATTTCTCATGATGTACCATGATGTATCAGGGAAGCCCTACAGTAATCAAGACACTGTGCTATTAGGAAAATAATAGACAAGTAGATGGATGTAACAGAATAGAGAGCTATAGGAAAAAAAAAAACTAGGTGAATCTGGGTGTGCCCCTCTTTACCTCTGATAATTTTCCTTGCTTCAAAACCTGCTTGTCTATAATTAATATAGCTACTCTTGCTTTATTTTTATCAATGTCAGCATGGTATGTTTTCTGCAGCCACTTATTTTTAATTTTTATGGTTATAGAATTGATGCTTTCAAACTGTGGTTCTGAAGAAGACTCTGGAGAGTCCCTTGGACAGCAAGGAGATTAAACCACTCAATTCCAAAGGAAACCAACCCTGAATATTCATTGGAAGAACTGATGCTGAAGCTGAAGCTCCAATACTTTGATGACTTGATATGAAGAGCCAACTCACTGGAAAATACCCTGATCCTGGGAAAGATTGAAGGAAAGAGGAGAAGGGGGTGGTAGAGGATGAGAAGGTTGGATGGCATCACATACTCAGTGGACGTGAGTGAAAGACAGGGGAGGCTGGTGTGCTACAGTTCATGGGGTCGCAAAGAGTTGGACATGATTTAGCAACTGAACAACAAAATTTAAAGTGAGTTTCTTGTGGCCAACATGCAGTTGGGTCAAGTCTTTTGATCCATTCTGGCAATCTCTGTCTTTTGACTGGCACATGTAGAGCGCTGACATTCAAAGTGATTATTGTTACATTTGGATGAATATCTACCACCTTTGTTGCTATGCTTTATTTGTTGCCCTTTTTTTTCTTATTTTATCCTCTACTCTTTTTTTGCCTTTGTGGTTTTAATTGAGCATTTTAAATTATTTCATTTTCTCTTTTTTTTAGCTCATCAGTTATATTCTATTCTTTAATATTTTAGTGGTTATTCTAGAGTTTACAATATACATTTACAATGAATACAAGTCTACTTTTAAATACTACAATGCCACTTTACTGACAGTGTGAGTTCCTTATAACAAAATATTCCTAATTCCTCCTTCTTATCCATTGTGTCACTGTTGCCATTTATTTCAGTAATATATAAGCATACATAAGTTTAAATGTGTACATATATATATGATATATACATAAGCATTGATTATCAAATCCATTGTTACTATTATTATTTTGAAAAAAATGTTATCTGTTAGATGAATTAAGAATAAGAAAAATAAAAGTTCGATTTAATTTTCACTTAGTCCTTCTTTGATGCTCTTGCTTTCTTTATGTAGATGGAGTTTTGACATATTAATTTCTTCTCTGTAAAGAACTTTCAATTTTTTGCAAGGCAGGTCTACTGGCAACACATTTTCTGAGGAAGTATTTCTCTTTCACATTAAAGTTATTTGAAGAATAACTTCATTGAGTAGAAGATTTTAGTTGGTATTTTTTTTCTCTCAGCACTTTAAATATTTGACTACATTCTCTTCTTTTTTGCATGGTTTCTGAAAAGAATGTGGATGTAACTCTTACCTTTGTTGCTGTATAGGTAATATGTTTTCCCCCTCCTCTGGCTTCTTTTAAGAAATTTTCATCTTCAATTTTTTTTTATAATTTGAAAATGATATGCCTAGGTGTAGGGTTGTTTTTTTCCCCCCATTTATTCTGTTTGTTGTTTTTGGAAATTCATGATCTGTAGCTTGGTATTTGACCTTAACTTGGGGGAAATTACTAGTCATTATTTTTTCAAACATTTTTTCTATTCTTTTCTTTCTCCATCTCGTATACTCATTAAATGTATGTCACACCTTTTAATTGCCCCCACAGTCATTGGATACTAAGTTCTGTGATTTTCAGTCCTTTCTTCTCTTTGCTTTTCTGTTTTGGAGGTTTCTACTGAAGTGCCTTCAAGTTGAGTCTTTCCCCAGCTTATCTTGTTTACTAGTAAACCCAATCCTTGTAGCTCAACTGGTAAAGAATCCGCCTGCAATGTGGGTTCGATCCCTGAGTTGGGAGGATCCCCTGGAGAAGGGAATGGTTACTCATTCCAGTATTCTGGCCTGGAGAATTTCATGGCCTATATAGTCCATGAGGTTGCAAAGAGTTGGACACGACTGAATAACTTTCACTTCAGTTCACTTTAATAAACCCAACAAAGGCATTCTTCATTTCTGTTACAGTGTTCTTGTTTTTTTATTTCCAATTGCTAGCATTTCTTTTTGGTCTTTCTTAGGATTTCCATTTCTCAGCTCATGTTGTCCATCTGTTCTTGCATGTTGTCTATTTTACCTACTAGAGTCCTTTGCATATTAATCATAATTGTTTTAAATTCCTAGTCTGATAATTCCAATATCCTTACCATGTCTGATTTTGATGCTTGCTCAATATTTTCTAATTGTGTGTTTTACTTTTTGGTATGTGTTGTAATTTTTTTAATAGTCAGACATGATGTACTAGGGAAAGGAACTGCTGTAAACAGGCTTTTAGTAATGTGGCTGTGAGGTGGGGGTCATGGGGGTCTCCATCTTTCAGGGAGCCTATGCCACTGGACTGTGGACTTCACAGGTGTTTTTCATTTTTCTAGAATGATGCCTTTGTAAGTGAAAGAGGCTGGCTAGAGTGGGCTGGAGTTGAATAATACCTTTCTTCCAGGTGTGTTAAGGCTCTGATAACCACCATCAGGTTAGTCTCTGGTTAATTTGTTTCCTCTGAGATCAGTCCTTCTTATAAAGAGCAGAATGCTCTGGTATGTTTCGAAACAGTTCCTTTCCTTTCCCTTCGGAAGCATGAGAGAATTTTCTCTAATATACTGTGGAAACTTGGTTGAGCTCCTGGATGTAAATCTCTCCAAACTGTACACGCTCACCCATGACTGGATCCCCCTAGAGCTTTTATCTCCCAGAGTCGTCCAAACTGTGCTTTCATCAATTTGTCAATTACAAATCTGGTCTTCCTACCCTGGTACTGGTTCCTGTGGTCGTTTTAGCTCATAAATCTCTGCTCCAGAGAGTTATTTTCTATATTCACTTGTGTGTCTTTCTGATCATGTGAATTCACAATTTCCCCTGTATTCTCACCACTCTCATGGGTCCTAGAAGGATTGTTGATTTTTCAATATATTCAGCTTTTTACTTACTCTTTGGATAGAGTGGTAGCTTACAAGATCCTTACATTGGGAACTGGGAGTCTGTTTTATACATTGAAAATTTTTCATTTACTTTTTATCTAGTAATATAGAACAATTACATATCCTCTTATGTTGTCTGTGTAAAGAAGATTAACTTTCTTGACAGTCTAATCCTACAATATGGAAAACTCAGGTTATTAAAAGACTAAAAACATTTATAACTTGGATTCTAGTAATTAAAGGTGGTCAAAGTTGAGAAGAAAACTCTGGTCTAAATATGGTCACTGATTTTCATCAATATGAAGTCAGCACTTACAGTTTAAATGGCTGTTTCTTTAGCTTGTTGTATTACATTCTCTTTTTTTTTTTGGCATATATCAGTATTTTATTAACAACTGCAGATTATTATTTAAAGTTCCACAAATTAAAGACCGACATCACAATCACATCAGAAGAATGTGATTAACAAGACTAAGTACAATAAGGATAGTAATAGTTATAGTAACTGCCTGTATTGAGTACTTCTGTCATGCACTGTAACTTACATATTTATTCTGCACAAAAACTGTCATAGATATTCTACTGTTCCCATTTCAAAGATGAGACTATTTAGAAAAGTTAGACAATTTACCCTATATTAAGATGCTAGAAAGTAGTAGATTTGATATAATAAAATACCAATGATCTTGAGAAATATAATACATGCCATATTTGAAAGCCAACCATCTCCTCTTGAAAAATACAGTAATGTCTTTCCAACTGGGCTGGCCAAATGAAATTAAGGAAAAATCAACACAGAAAGCAGGTTTACAGATGAAAAATTTAAGTCCTCACAGAGAAAATGATAATAAGATTAAGAATTGGTCAAACTGCAAGTCCTTACCAAAAAAAAAGTCTTTATAAATACTTGCACAATTGTCTAACACAATCATACCCATTTTGAACAACTACTGTGTGTTAATTTATAAATTAGTTCATTTAATTTTCACAACTACCACAGGAGTTGTTGCCAAAAAGGTGGCAGTATCAGGATGCAAGCCAGAAAAATTGATCTGATCCCCTACAGCCTATGTAATCACCCACCATGCTATGACCAGGAGCACTTTCACACCTTCAGGCTTCCTAATTTTCTTTTCTTTTTTTAAATTAATTTATTTATTTTAATTGGAGGCTAATTACTTTACAATATGGTAGTGGTTTTTGGAGAAGGCAATGGCACCCCAGAGTTGGACACGACTAAAGCGACTTAGCAGCAGCAGCAGCAGCAGTGGTTTTTGCCACACATTGACATGAATCAACCATGAGTGTACATGTGTCCCCCATCCTGAACCCCCCTTCCATTTCCCTCCCCATCCCATCCCTCAGGGTCATCCCAGGGCACTGGCACTGAGCGCCCTGTCTCATGCATCAGACCTGGACTGGTGATCTATTTCACATATTGGTAATATACGTGTTTCAGTGCTATTCTCTCAAATCATCCCACCCTTGCCTTTTCCCACAGAGTCCAAAATTCTGTTCTTTACATCTGTGTCTCTTTTGCTGTCTCACATATAGGGTCATCATTACCATCTTTCTAAATTCTATATATATTCATTAATATACTGAATTGGTGTTTTTCTTTCTGACTTACTTCACTCTGTATAATAGGCTCCAGTTTCATCCACCTCATTAGAACTGATTCAAACTCATTCTTTTTAATAGCTGAATAATATTCCATATTGTGTATATGTACCACAACTTTTTTTTAAAGTTTCTTTTTATTGTCTTTTTTTTTAAAAATTTTTTAACTTTACAATATTGAATTGGTTTTGCTATATATCAACATGAATCCACCACAGGTATACACGTGTTCGCCATCCTGAAGCCTCCTCCCTCCCTGTACCATCCCTCTGGGTTGTCCCAGTGCACCAGCCCCAAGCATCCAGTATCTTGCATCAAACCTGGACTGGCGACTCAATTCATATATGATATTATACATGTTTCAATGCCATTCTCCCAAGTCATCCCACCCTCTCCCTCTCCCACAGAGTCCAAAAGACTGTTCTATACATCAGTGTCTCTTTTGCTGTCTCATATTCTCATATACAGGGTTACTGTTACCATCTTTCTAAATTCCATGTATATGCATTAGTATACTGTATTGGTGTTTTTCTTTCTGGCTTACTTCACTCTGTATAATAGGCTCCAGTTTCATCCACCTCATTAGAACTGATTCAAATGTATTCTTTTTAATGGCTGAGTAATACTCCATTGTGTCTATGTACCACAGCTTTCTTATCCATTCATCTGCTGATGGACATCTAGGTTGCTTCCATGTCCTGGCTATTATAAACAGTGCTGCAATGAACATTGGGGTACACGTGTCTTTTTCAATTCTGGTTTCCTCAGTGTGTATGCCCAGCAGTGGGATTGCTGGGTCATAAGGTAGTTCTATTTCCAGTTTTTTAAGGAATCTCCACACTGTTCTCCATAGTGGCTGTACTAGTTTGCATTCCCATCAACAGTGTAAGAGGGTTCCCTTTTCTCCACAGCCTCTCCAGCATTTATTGCTTGTAGACTTTTGGATCGCAGCCATTCTGACTGGTGTGAAATGGTACCTCATAGTGGTTTTGATTTGCATTTCTCTGATAATGAGTGATGTTGAGCATCTTTTCATGTGTTTGTTAGCCATCTGTATGTCTTCTTTGGGGAAATGTCTATTTAGTTCTTTGGCCCATTTATTGATTGGGTCATTTATTTTTCTGGAATTGAGCTGTAGGAGTTGTTTGTATATTTTTGAGATTTGTATAGATTTGAGAATACTGTTGGTAGCTTGATAGGGATCATGTTGAATCTATAAATTGCTTTGGGTAGTATACTCATTTTCACTATATTGATTCTTCCAATCCATGAACATGGTGTATTTCTCCATCTATTAGTGTCCTCTTTGATTTCTTTCACCAGTGTTTTATAGTTTTCTATATATAGGTCTTTAGTTTCTTTAGGTAGATGTATTCCTAAGTATTTTATTCTTTTTGTTGCAATGGTGAATGGAATTGTTTCCTTAATTTCTCTTTCTGTTTTCTCATTATTAGTGTATAGGAATGCAAGGGATTTCTGTGTGTTGATTTTATATCCTGCAACTTTTCTATATTCATTGATTAGCTCTAGTAATTTTCTGGTGGAGTCTTTAACGTTTTCTATGTAGAGGATCATGTCATCTGCAAACAGTGAGAGTTTTACTTCTTCTTTTCCAATTTGGATTCCTTTTATTTCTTTTTTCTGCTCTGATTGCTGTGGCCAAAACTTCCAAAACTATGTTGAATAGTGATGGTGGAAGTGGGCACCCTTGTCTTGTTCCTGACTTTAGAGGAAATGCTTTCAATTTTTCACCATTGAGGATAATGTTTGTCATATATAGCTTTGATTATGTTGAGGTATGTTCCTTCTATTCCTGCTTTCTGGAGAGTTTTGATCATAAATGGATGTTGAATTTTGTCAAAGGCTTTCTCTGCATCTATTGAGATAATCATATGGTTTTTATTTTTCAATTTGTTAATGTGGTGTATTACATTGATTGATTTGCGGATATTGAAGAATCCTTGCATCCCTGGGATAAAGCCCACTTGGTCATGGTGTATGATCTTTTTAATGTGTTGTTGGATTCTGATTGCTAGACTTTTGTTAAGGATTTTTGCATCTATGTTCATCAGTGATATTGGCCTGTAGTTTTCTTTTTTTGTGGGATCTTTGTCAGGTTTTGGTATTAGGGTGATGGTGGCCTCATAGAATGAGTTTGGAAGTTTACCATCCTCTGCAATTTTCTGGAAGAGTTTGAGCAGGATAGGTGTTAGCTCTTCTCTAAATTTTTGGCAGAATTCAGCTGTGAAGCCGTCTGGACCTGGGCTTTTGTTTGCTGGAAGATTTCTGATTACAGTTTCAATTTCCGTGCTTGTGATGGGTCTGTTAAGATTTTCTATTTCTTCCTGGTCCAGTTTTGGAAAGTTGTACTTTTCTAAGAATTTGTCCATTTCTTCCACATTGTCCATTTTATTGGCATATAATTGCTGATAGTAGTCTCTTATGATCCTTTGTATTTCTGTGTTGTCTGTTGTGCTTTCTCCATTTTCATTTCTAATTTTATTGATTTGATTTTTCTCCCTTTGTTTCTTGATGAGTCTGGCTAATGGTTTGTCAATTTTATTTATCCTTTCAAAGAACCAGCTTTTGGCTTTGTTGATTTTTGCTATGGTCTCTTTTGTTTCTTTTGCATTTATTTCTGCCCTAATTTTTAAGATTTCTTTCCTTCTACTAACCCTGGGGTTCTTCATCTCTTCCTTTTCTAGTTGCTTTAGGTGTAGAGTTAGTTATTTGTTTGACTTTTTTTATTGTTTCTTGAGGTATGCCTGTATTGCTATGAACTTTCCCCTTGCTTTTACAGTGTCCCACAGGTTTTGAGTTGTTGTACCACAACTTTCTTAGCCATTCATCTGCTGATTGACTTCTAGGTTGCTTCCATGTCCTAGCTATTGTAAACAGTGCTGTGATGGACATTGGGGTACTCGTGTCTCTTTCAATTCTGGTTTCCTCAGTGTGTATGCCCAACAGTGGGATTGCTGGGTCATATGGGAGTTCTATTTCCAGGTTTTTAAAGTATCTCCACACTGTTCTCCATAGTGGCTGTACTAGTTCACATTGCCACCAACAGTGTAAGAGGGTTCCCTTTTCTCTGCATCTTCTCCAGCATTTAATGTTTGTAGACTTTTTGATAGCAGCCATTCTGACTGGCGTGAGATGGTGTCTCACTGCAGTTTTAATTTGCATTTCTCTGAAAATGAGTGATGTTGAGCATCTTTTCATGTGTTTGTTAGCCATCTGTATGTCTTCTTTGGGGAAATGTCTGTTTAGTTCTTTGGCCCATTTTTTGGTTGGATCATTTATTTTTCTGGAATTCAGCTGCAGGAGGTTCTTGTATATTTTTGAGATTAATTCTCTGTCAGTTGCTTCATTTTCTATTATTTTCTCCCATTCTGCAGGCTGTCTTTTCACCTTGCTTATAGTTTCCTTAGTTGTGCAAAAGCTTGTAAGTTTAATTAGGTCCCATTTGTTTATTTTTGCTTTTATTTCCAACATTCTGGGAGGTGGGTCATAGAGGATCCTGCTGTGATTTATGTCAGAGAGTGTTTTGCCTATGTTTTCCTCTAGGAGTTTTATAGTTTCTTGGTCTTTTAGATCTTTTATTTTTGTGTATGGTGTTAGAAAGTGTTCAAGTTTCATTCTTTTACAAGTGGTTGACCAGTTTTCCCAGCTGCTGCCGCTGCTAAGTCACTTCAGTCATGTCCGACTCTGTGCGACCCTATAGACGGCAACCCACCAGGCTTCCCTGTCCCTGGGATTCTCCAAGCAAGAACACTGGAGTGGGTTGCCATTTCCTCCTCCAATGTGTGAAAGTGAAAAGTGAAAGTGAAGTCACTCAGTTGTGTCAGACTCTTCACGACCCCATGGATGGCAGCCTACCAGGCTCCTCTGTCCATGGGACTTTCTAGGCAAGAGTACTGGAGTGGCTTGCCATTGCCTTCTCCAGTTTTCCCAGAACCACTTGTTAAAGAGATTGTCTTTTCTCCATTGTATATTCTCACCTTCTTTGTCAAAGATAAGGTGCCCATAGGTGCATGGATTTCTCTCTGGGCTTTCTATTTTGTTCCATTGATCTGTATTTCTGTCTCTGTGCCAGTGCCATACTCTCTTAATGACTGTAGCTTTGTAGTATAGTCTGAAGTCTGGTAGGTTGCTTCCTCCAGTTCCATTCTTCTTTCTAAAGATTGGTTTGGCTATTTGAGGTTTTCTGTATTTCCATACAAATTGTGAAATTATTTGTTCTAGTTCTGTGAAAAATACTGTTGGTAGCTTAATAAGGATTGCATTTAATCTATAGATTGCTTTTGGTAGTATATTCATTTTCACTATATTGATTCTTTTGATTCATGAACATGATATATTTCTCAATCTATTTGTGTCATCTTTGATTTATTTCATTAGTGTTTTATAGTTTTCTATACATAGGTCTATATGTATACATATATATTTCTATACATAGTAAAGTAATGCTCAAAATTCTCCAAGCCAGGCTTCAGCAATATGTGAACCGTGAACTTCCTGATGTTCAAGCTGGTTTTAGAAAAGGCAGAGGAACCAGAGATCAAATTGCCAACATCCGCTGGATCATGGAAAAAGCAAGAGAGTTCCAGAAAAACATCTATTTCTGCTTTATTGACTATGCCAAAGCCTTTGACTGTGTGGATCACAATAAACTGTGGAAAATTCTGAAAGAGATGGGAATACCAGACCACCTGCTCTGCCTCTTGAGAAATTTGTATGCAGGTCAGGAAGCAACAGTTAGAACTGGACATGGAACAACAAACTGGTTCCAAATAGGAAAAGGGGTACGTCAAGGCTGTATATTGTCACCCTGCTTATTTAACTTATATGCAGAGTACATCATGAGAAACGCTGGACTGGAAGAAACACAAGCTGGAATCAAGATTGCCAGGAGAAGTATCAATAACCTCAGATATGCAGATGACACCACCCTTATGGCAGAAAGTGAAGAGGAACTCAAAAGCCTCTAGATGAAGGTGAAAGTGGAGAGTGAAAAAGTGGGCTTAAAGCTCAACATTCAGAAAACGAAGATCATGGCATCCGGTCCCACCACTTCTTGGGAAATAGATGGGGAAACAGTGGAAACAGTGTCAGACTTTATTTTTCTGGGCTCCAAAATCACTTCAGATAGTGACTGCAGCCATGAAATTAAAAGACACTTACTCCTTGGAAGGAAAGTTATGACCAACCTAGATAGTATATTCAAAAGCAGAGACATTACTTTGCCAACAAAGGTCTGTCTAGTCAAGGCTATGGTTTTTCCAGTGGTCAGGTATGGATGTGAGAGTTGGACTGTGAAGAAGGCTGAGCGCCGAAGAATTGATGCTTTTGAACTGTGGTGTTGGAGAAGACTCTTGAGAGTCCCTTGGATTGCAAGGAGATCCACCCAGTCCATTCTGAAGGAGATCAGCCCTGGGATTTCTTTGGAAGGAATGATGCTAAAGCTGAAACTCCAGTACTTTGGCCACCTCATGCAAAGAGTTGACTCATTGGAAAAGACTCTGATGCTGGGAGGGATTGGGGGCAGGAGGAGAAGGGGATGACAGAGGATGAGATGGCTGGATGGCATCACTGACTCGATGGACGTGAGTCTGAGTGAACTCCGGGAGTTGGTGATGGACAGGGAGGCCTGGTGTGCTGCGATTCATGGGGTCGCAAAGAGTCGGACACGACTGAGCGACTGATCTGATCTGATACATAGATCTTTTGTTTGTTTAGGTAGATTTATTCTAAGTATTTTATTGTTTTTGTTGCAATGGTCAATGGAATTGTTTCCTTAATTTCTCTTTCTGTTTTCTCATTTTTAGTGTATAAGAATGCAAGGGATTTCTGTATGTTGATTTTATATCCTGCAACTTTACTATATTCATTGATTAGCTCTAGTAAATTTTTGGTGGTGTCTTTAGGGTTTTCAAATAGAGGATCATGTCATCTGCATGCAGTGAGAGTTTTACTTCTTTTCCAGTCTGGATTCCTTTTATTTCTTTTTCTTCTCTGATTGCTGTGGCTAAAACTTCCAAAACTATGTTTAATAGTAGTGGTGAGAGTGGGCACCCTTGTCTTGTTCCCGACTTTAGGGGAAATGCTTTCAATTTTTTTCACCACTGTGGCATTGAGGATAATGTTTGCTGTGGGTTTATCATATATGGCTTTTATTATGTTTTTTTTTTTAATTTAATTTAATTTTATTTTTTTAAAATTTTATTTTATTTTTAAACTTTACATAATTGTATTAGTTTTGCCAAATATCAAAATGAATCCGCCACAGGTATGTTGAGGTATGTTCCTTCTATGCCTGCTTTCTGGAGGGTTTTTGCCATAAATGGATGTTGAATTTTGTCAAAGGCTTTCTCTGCATCTATTGAGATAATCATATAGTTTTTATCTTTCAATTTGTTAATGTGGTGTATCACATTGAATGATTTGCGAATATTGAAGAATCCTTTCATCCCTGGGATAAAGCCTACTTGGTCATGATGTATGATGTACATTCTTTAAGTCTATATTATTTACTCCATAGAATCCAAGTTAGCTTAAAAAATAATATTAGTCCCTTTTGCTTTCAGATGCTCTAATATTTGTGCCTATTTGGTCTCTAAACCTAAATACCTTGGATTACCAACTTCTTATGAAATATAAATTATAGGTATATAAATATGGTAGGCTTTCTCTAAAAGTCACATTTACCTCAATCTATCATGGAATTTATATTATAAATCCCCCCTTTTCCTGTTTGTGTTAAAATAAGGAGTTGTAGTCTCTTGTGTTCTAGAGTTTTGTAATCTATTTAGAATTTATTCACTTAACAAGTATTGTGTGTATTTTTTCAGGTGATAAGGAAAAGTAATCAATACATAGAGTGATCTGTTCTAATGAAATTTACAGTTTAGTGACAAATTTTTAGGACATTATTCAATAATTATCACAACATATAGTATAATCATATACTATATAGTCATAATCTAGAGTTCACATTTAGGGAGATCAAGCATAAGAAGCATATTTTTCAGATTGGCTCATACAGTATCCACTCATCACTCCTTTTATTTATTTATTTATTTATTTATTTTTTTACTTTTAAAAAAATTTTTTTTTTAATTTTTAAACTGTACAAAATTGTATTAGCTTTGCCAAATATCAAAATGAATCTGCCACAGGTATACATGTGTTCCCCATCCTGAACCCTCCTCCCTCCTCCCTCCCCATACCATCCCTCTGGGTCGTCCCAGTGCACTAGCCCCAAGCATCCAATATCGTGCATCGAACCTGGTCTGGCAACTCGTTTCATACATGTATAATATCATCACTCCTTTTAGACTTCCTTTTTTTCACTAGGCAGTCTGAAAAGGTAAAATCTACATTTTAAAGATTTTTAGACCTTATATTCCCCTAGAGAAGCTAGACTCCATATCGAGAAGCTCCAGAGGGATACTAGAAAGGCAATCTGAAGTAACACCTGGTGAAATCATCGCTGTGGCAGTCATGATGCAAAGTCTACAGCATAATCTCCAGCAACATGGGAACTAAGCAGTGGACATTGGTTGCAGTGGGCTTTCCACTGGAACATTCCTGTGGCATGGTGTATATTTCTCCAGGATGTATGCCTCTTGCCTGGCTTTGTAGCAACTAAGCTTGGCTTGCTGGCCCTTGCAGAAATTCTTTATCTTAATACTTCTAAAATAATTCCTTTTCTTATTAACACAGCTGAAGGAGACTGTTTACTATAACAAGGACCATGACAATAGAGTATGCTTTCTAAGTCTCCATTAAAAATCTCTCTTCAGGAGTTTAGGTTTTGAGTAATCCTGAATCTGAGATCATACATGAATTCATGAACTTGAGGTGCCCATGACCCATAGTTGTACAACTCAAAATCTTTACTAATTTTGTGTTGAGAGCTTGGACTTTGATTTCTGATAGGGATTTTTGTTATTGTTTTTACTTTTTTTTTTTTTTTAACTTAGACTCAAGACTCCATACCAACTGTAAACTCTCTTGAAGCCTATTCCACAAACCAGAAAGGTGTTTCAGACTGAGATTTATGAAGCTCCCCTGCCAAATATTGGATTTAAAATCCTAGTCTCCCACTTTTAAGATATCAAGATCTGAACTCTTAAGGTTTGCTCATTTATCACTATCTGTTTTTTTCCCCTTCATTTCCACTAATAGCACATATGGCACTTTCTTCATTTTGAGTTTATAAAGTATTAAAATACTTTTTTAATTTTGTGATTTGTTAGTGAGGTCACAGTCAATGTCTGTTCTTCTATATTGCAGTAAGTCTGTTTTAAAATGTCTACCAACAATCAAAAATGTTTGGCGTGATTTCTCATTAGACTGTAACATTTATGAACTGACGATTTCTTACAAAAAGGACAGCAGTTGGTGTGCAGTCATGGGGAAAGAAAAAGATATTGAAAGAGAAAAAAAATTTTATGTATTACCAGCACCATCTCTGGTAGAAGCTAGTTTGTTTTGGAGCATTAGAACTGATTATCTAGAACTGTACTGTTGAATATGTTAGCTATTAGTCAGATTTGCTATTGAAATGTAAACTTATTACATTAAATGAATTTAAAAATTCAGTTCCACAGTTACATTGGCTACATGTCAAGGGCTCTGTAGCCACATGTTGCTAAAGGCTAATGTGTTGGATACTTACTGTTGTGTCAGACACTGTTCTCATCATTGGCATTACTCAGGAATATAGCTCCTGTCCTAAGGAGCTGCCTCTAGTCAGGGAAAAGAGAAATTAAATATGTAACCTAGTTAAACAAAAAAAAATTAAGAACAACTTAGGTATTGGTATGTAATGACAAATATAAAATAGGATAATATTATAGTGACTAGATGGCTGCTTAATAGGTAGATTTATAAATGAAGGTTCTTTGGATTACCAGTTGAATGGTAACAAAACAAAATGTAAGAATCTTAGTGTGTACAAAGCAGATACAATAATGGGCACAGAGGCTTAAGACAGAAAAAAATCTCAGCACATTTAAGGTACAGACAAAAGGCCAGTGTGACTGGAGATTAGTGAAAGAGAGGAGAGTAAAAGGAGATGAAATTGAAGACATTGGCCTAAGAGTTTGAATTTTCTTTTGGTTATAGCAGGAAGCTTTTGAAGAATATTTTTTTATTTTTTTTATTTATTTTTTATTTTATTTTTTAACTTTACAATATTGTATTGGTTTTGCCATATTTTAAACAGAAGAGCAACATGATCTAATATATATTACCAAAATCATGAATAAAATGAGAGCAGGGCAAATTTTTATAGAAGTGACTTAGGAACTGAGTTTTGAAAGTATTGTTTCTTCATCATCATTTACTTTGCTAATTTCCAGGATAAGGGGAAAGGAAGTCCTGCCTTATACTGTCTAGTAATAGACTATTTTTTCAGTCCATTTAGTGGACTTTTTGGGGCAGAGATCTTGGTGTATGGAGAGAGTGGACTGGGGACTGGGGTGATGAATTAAGAGTGGATGAACATTGGGGTACATGTGTCTCTTTCCCTTCTGGTTTCCTCAATGTGTATGCCCAGCAGTGGGATTGCTGGATCATAAGGCAGTTCTATTTCCAGTTTTTTAAGGAATCTCCACACTGTTCTCCATAGTGGCTGTACTAGTTTGCATTCCCACCAACAGTGTAAGAGGGTTCCCTTTTCTCCACACCCTCTCCAGCATTTATTACTTGTAGACTTTTGGATCGCAGCCATTCTGACTGGTGTGAAATGGTACCTCATAGTGGTTTTGATTTGCATTTCTCTGATAATGAGTGATGTGGAGCATCTTTTCATGTGTTTGTTAGCCATCTGTATGTCGCAGCACTGTTTATAATAGCCAGGACATGGAAGCAACCTAGATGTCCATCAGCAGATGAATGGATAAGAAAGCTGTGGTACATTTACACAATGGAGTATTACTCAGCCATTAAAAAGAATACATTTGAATCAGTTCTAATGAGGTGGATGAAACTGGAGCCTATTATACAGAGTGAAGTAAGCCAGAAAGAAAAACACCAATACAGTATACTAATGCATATACATGGAATTTAGAAAGATGGTAACAATAACCCTGTGTACGAGACAACAAAAGAGACACTGATGTATAGAACAGTCTTATGGACTCTGAGAGAGAGGGAGAGGGTGGGAAGATTTGGGAGAATGGCATTGAAACATGTAAAATATCAGGTATGAAACGAGTTGCCAGTCCAGGTTCGATGCACGATACTGGATGCTTGGGGCTGGTGCACTGGGACGACCCAGAGGGATGGAATGGGGAGGGAGGAGGGAGGAGGGTTCAGGATGGGGAACACATGTATACCTGTGGCGGATTCATTTTGATATTTGGCAAAACTAATACAATTATGTAAAGTTTAAAAAAAAAAAAAAAGAGTGGATGAGCAGGTTGCTTTTTAATATGTTGTCCAAGTTGGTCATAACTTTTCTTCCAAGGAGTAAGTGTCTTTTAATTTCATGGCTTCAGTCACCATCGCAGTGATTTTGCTGCTAAGTCACTTCAGTCGTGTCCAACTCTGTGCGACCCCACAGACGGCAGCCCACCAGGCTCCCCTGTCCCTGGGATTCTCCAGGCAAGAACACTGGAGTGGGTTGCCATTTCCTCCATTGCACAAAGTGAAAAGTGAAAGTGAAGTTGCTCAGTCATATCTGACTCTTAGCGACCCCACGGACTGCAGCCCACCAGGCTCCTCCATCCATGGGATTCCCCAGGCAAGAGCACTAGAGTGGGGTGCCACTGCCTTCTCCGTGCAGTGATTTTGGAGCCCCCCAAAATAGAGTCAACCACTGTTTCCTCATCTATTTGCCATGAAGTGATGGGACCAGATGCCATGATCTTAGTTTTCTGAATGTTGAGCTTTAACCCAACTCTTTCACTCTCCTCTTTCACTTTCATCAAGAAACTTTTTAATTTCTCTTCACTTTCTGCCACATAAGGGTGGTGTCATCTGCATATCTGAGGTTATTGATATTTCTCCTGGAAATCTTGATTCCAGGTTGTGCTTCCTTCAGCCCAACGTTTCTCATGATGTATTCTGCATATAAGTTAAATAAGCAGGGTGACAATATACAGCCTTGGCCAACCTAGACAGCATATTAAAAAGCAGAGACATTACTTTGCCAACAAAGGTTTGTCTAGTCAAGGATATGGTTTTTCCAGTAGTCATGTATGGATGTGAGAGTTGGTCCATAAAGAAAGCTGAGCACTGAAGAGTTGATGCTTTTGAACTGTGGTGTTGGAGAAGACTCTTGAGAGTCCCTTGACTGCAAGAAGATCCATCCTAAAGGAAATCAGTCCTGAATATTCATTGGAAGGACTGATGTTGAAGCTGAAACTCCAATACTTTGGCCACCTGACGCAAAGAACTGACTCATTGGAAATGACCCTGATACTGAAAAAGATTGAAGGTGGGAGGAGAAGGGGATGACAGAGGATGAGATGGTTGGATGGCATCACCAACTCAATGGACATGAGTTTGAGTAAATTCCCAGATTTGGTGATGGACAGGGAGGCCTGGGGTGCTGCAATTCATGGGGTCACAAAAAGTCAGACATGACTGAGTGACTGAACTAAACT
This sequence comes from Bubalus bubalis, assembly GCF_019923935.1. Classification (NCBI taxonomy): domain Eukaryota; kingdom Metazoa; phylum Chordata; class Mammalia; order Artiodactyla; family Bovidae; genus Bubalus; species Bubalus bubalis. The sequence goes on from NC_059160.1 coordinate 66,154,327, forward strand.
GAACTGAGCAGGTTGCATTTACTGGGGGGAAACCAGATATACCCATTTCATGAAAGTTGGAAAGAGAAAATAAAAATGATCACATGTAAAATTTCCTTCAAGTAAACATTCTGAAATTATTTCTTATCCTATCTCACTAATATTATCAAAACTAAGGGTTGAAATATTCTTTTAAGGATATCAATTAGCTACCTGCCTATGACTTTTTTGAAGACCCATTAATGCAAATATAATGGGGCAGGTGCAAGTTTAAAACACCTGAGGGTAATATGTTTCAACTCTTTTGCATTGTTTAATGAGACAAGGAATTCAGTGGACTTCAAATGTGTCCCATCTTATAAATTATTGTGTTATTAACTTTAACAAGTTAGTGGAAGCACTATTCACATCTCCGTTGCCTAGTGTTAGTACTCTAGATAATAGCTGGGGACAAGGGGTATTAATCCCTACATTATTGGCTCCTGAGAAAGTGATCCTCTTACACGTGAGGAATTTAGAAGGAAAATACATATAAATGCATGAGAAAAAGAGGAAAAAATTATGAGAATTTATATCAAAACCCCCTGAATTTTATACCTTCTCTTTATTTTCATGCAGGACATTAATTAGATGGACAATTTAAGTTTGTGTTTATAGGTACCAGTTATTGTTCCATTTTGCTCATTTTCCTAGTCTTTGATGGTTTTATGGGTTTTAATTTTAGTGTAAGAGTAAGAAAAACAGTTTAGTTCTGTGCTTCTCTATTTTTACTTAGTCTCCTAGTGTGTATTTTAGCTTCCTTGATGGGCTTACCAGTGAGCAAGTTGCAGTGTTGTATACTATTGCTCTAGTGGTCCCAAACAGTTGATACCCTAGTGCCTTAATGGTTAGTGTCTGTGCGCTTAGGTAATTTAAATTGTTCCTCCATAGCTCGGGATATTTTGAACTGAATTGACACTGATAATAGCTGGGCTGGTTAGCAATATGAGCAAAATTTGTGTTTTAGGGCCTAATTGATGTATCAAGAGAATGCAGCTGTCATAATTAAGAAGATAAGACATTGAAGCCACCATAGATACAAGATACTGCTCTGATAAATTGAACCCACAAACTGTGAAGTGGCCCAGTTATACATATGCAATTTTGTTTCCCTTAATATCTCTTCTTGTTAGGGTGTGAATCTAGCCTTAGGCATTGGTCTGAGGAAGCACTATTACTCGGTTGCCAAATGGCCAAGATTTAAGATTCCCATCCACTCCTAAATTGGTGAGCTTTATCAAACAGGACATAATGAATAGGTAAGGAAACACTTTTTGCCTTTTCTCTTGACTGAATTAATTACATCTAAATGACAAAGGTTCTGTTTCTGAGTCACACTTGTCATTGAACTTTTCTGTTAGTTAAAATCGTGGATTTTCTGCCTATCTTCTAAAAAATGCTAATTTCTATACCATTATTGGAATCAGAAAAAAATGGCATGTAAAGTAAAATACAGATCAAGATTAATAAGGTAGTTTTCCAGTTTTTGCCCGATGAACCAATCTGGGCAATTTTGTGCTATGAATTCTTGTCTATGCTAATTGGAATAAGAAAGGAAAGCAAGGTTTCCTGCCCTTTTGTTCCTCCTGGATTTAAAATCAATTGAACAGATGCAGTGATATAAACCTGCATTTAAGTCTCTTATATTTTTCTTTGTAGACACAATTGTGAATTGTATTCTTGTAATTAGAGGGTGAAACAGATGGCAAAGGCTCATTTTAAAGAGATGTCCATTAAAATAAATTATGCTGCCAAGTGATTGTTCATTCCAAGAGGGGAACTCTATTTGCTCCATGTGAAAGAAAGAAGTTGCACATAGACGTTTTGAAGAAACTTTGTTATGCAGGGCAAAGTAACTCAGTTACTGGACCATACGCTGAAAATACTAAAACTAAAGATGCATAAATAACTTTATCTTAAAAAGAAAAAAAGAAAATGAGCATTGTTGTAAGTGAGAACTGAAGTCAGATGGAAGCCCTTCTAAGTACAATTTAATGTACTAACCATATCTGCTCCTGATGTGTAAGAAATCTGTGGTCACTTTTTTCTCTTAAATTTTAGCCATTCTTATAGAAGCCAATGAAGCATTACTAGCAATGATTTGTGATACATCCCTCTATGAATTACGTGTATATTTAGGAAGAAAACATACTTAAGATATTTTAGCTGTCATGTGAGGCAGCATAACATAGTGGTTAAGAACAAGGATTCTGGAGTCAGCCCTCCTGGGTTTTGAATTTCATCTGTCGTTGACTCTTTGAGTGATGTTGGGGAAATGTATAACAATTCTATAATATAGTTCCTTCCTGTGTCAAGTTGGAATAAGTAAAAATGCAAATCTCAATGGTGACCAGAATTTAATATCATCCCTATATTTTATGCTTATTTAATCTTTTTCAAACAAAAAAACGTTAATCATTTATTCCAAAAAAAGCAACTACAGTTTTTCTGCCAAAATAGTGGAAGTGTTTTTAAGTTTAAAATTTAATTAATATGCCTAAAATTTAAGACAGATCTGTATTTAACTGCAAGTCTCAGATTCTCAGCTTGAAAAAAATTCCTTCCTGGTGCTTACGTTTTGGACCGATTTCCTGTCTACACAGAGCTGGAGAACTTAAAATCTAAAACTGTTATCAACATGAAACAACAGAAAGAAACTTTCAGGAAAGAAACAATGCTGTTATTTTATTAGCTCATTAAGTGAGACACCTCAATTTGAGTGACATGAAACATGTATATTTCCCTATCAACCAATATAAAAATATTTTTGATGCCTTTATATTTGCACTATACTGGGCACTGCATTTTAAGAAGGACTCAGATTCTGCTCACAGAGAGCTTGTTTTTACAGGATGAACACCTGTCTTTTCAATCCTGTTCTCCCTGCAATAAACACAAGAAAGGAGAAGAAAGGTCCAGAGACCTCTGGGACCATCTGAGAGATTATTAGAACCTGTAAACCCTAGGGTTTACTCAGTCTGTAGAATTACAACCGGAATTTGAATATTGTGTCAACTTCATGTGTAAACTTAGTTGTTACTTCACCTTCTTGAAAGTAAGATAGCAGCTCTTAGAACTCTTAAGCAGAATAATTACATTGATCTAGTGCAGTTTCTGGAATATATTTGATATTCAATAAGCAGATGGAGTAACATTCTCCCTTTTCTTTTAGATTACACCCCAAATAACTTGGCATTGAGCATTTACATTAATGCACTCAAGCACTTCATCTCTGAGTTAGAAGGATTTCATAAAGTCAAGAACAAGAAAAGCATTGTATCTTATAATATTTGACTCAAGATCTTAGACTCTGCAATATGAACAATAAAAAATGAAAAATAAACAATGGAGGGAAAAATATAAAACATCCTTCTATGTGGTCAGTATATTGTCTGCTCAACTGACAAATTATGAGAAATAGTAAAATAGATTAAAGTGATTTTACATAAAGTCAAAATACAAAAATCATTTTTTACAAATAAATGTGTGTGCTCAGTTGCTCAGTCATGTCCAGCTCTTTGTGGCAGCAAGGACTGTAGCCCACCAGGCTTCTCTGCCCATGGGATTTTCCACCAGGAATACTGGAGTGGGTTGCCATGCCCTCCTCCAGGGAATCTCCTCGACCCAGGGATCAAACCTGTGTCTCTTATGTCTCCTACATTAGTAGGAGAATTCTTTACCACAGGCAACACCTTGGAAGCCCTTAAAAATAAATAGCAATTGATTAAAAACGTGAAAGGAAATAGTTTCATTAAAAATAAGAATATAAGTTATAAAGTAATAAGCATAAGCCTTGTACAATGTGTACAGCCTTTCTGTTGAAAAGATAAAACTTTAAAGGTAGACCTAAAAGAATATCTGAATACATGAAGAAATATATCATGTTTGTGGATGTAAAACCCCAGTATTTTGAAATTTTAATTTTCAAAATAATCCTCAAGTTTGAATAGTCATGAAATTTCTAGCAGAGATTTTGAACATGAAAGCCAACTCTAAAATTCATTTGGAATAGAAAATGCAGAACATTAAAAACAGCTAACACATGTCCTATCTGATATCAAAACATAATTGAAAAATGAAGTAAATAACAAGTTGAGATATTTAATATGGCAGAATCCAGAAATGGATACATAGAGCTTTAATATGCCAAAAATGTCTTTTCAGGTCCTTTAATAAAATATGGACTATAATAAAATAAAGTTGGGATAATTTTCTATCCACCAGAAAAATAATTATTTGATTTCTGTCTCGAAAGATTCTCAGAGATATATCCCAGATAGAGCAAAGGCCAATATATAAAAATAAAAACAACAGAAATAAAAAATACATGAATATTTTACAAGAAAAATAGGAAAATGTCTCTGTGACTTTAGAGCAAGATACTCTTTTTAAAAATTATTAGAATAAAACACAAATAGGGACTTCCCTTGTGGTCCAGTGGTTAAGAGTCTGCTTTGGAATGCAGAGGACATGGGTTCAGTCCCTGGTAGGGGAACTAAGATTTCATATGTCATGGAGCAGCTAAGCTGCCACACCACAACTACTGAGCCCCTGTGCTCAAGAGCCCATGAGGCAAAACTTGAGAGCCTGGATGCCACAATTAAGACTCGATCCAGCCAAATAAATTAATTTTTAAAAAGAAAACACAAAAATTGATAAATTTGGTCATGTCAAAATATTTCCAAAGGAAAAAAACACCACAAAGTCAGAATAAGAGGCACACTGGTAGAAAACATTGGAAAAGGCAATGGCACCCCACTCCACTACTCTTGCTTGGAAAATCCCATGGATGGAGGAGCCTGGTAGGCTGCAGTCCATGGGGTCGCTAAGAGTTGGGCACGGATGAGCGACTTCACTTTCACTTTTCGCTTTCATGCATTGGAGGAGGAAATGGCAACCCACTCCAGTGTTCCTGCTTGGAGAATCCCAGGGACAAGGGAGCCTGGTGGGCTGCCGTCTATGGGATCGCACAGAGTTGGACACGACTGAAGCGACTTAGCAGCAGCAGCAGGTAGAAAACATTACAGCATGCAACCTATAAAGAAATTCAGCATATATCCAAGGGGAAAAAAATAAAGCATATAAACAGCCAAAAGTCAAATGAGAAGAATAAGACGATAGTGAGATGAAAAGATCAATTCCACTTACTTGCAAGTAGGAAAATATACTTTGAGAGAGATTTCACTCATCAGACTAGCAACAATTTAAGTGCCAAGTGTAAACAATTATTGGGGAACAAGTATTCTATATTGACAGTAAGCATATAAAAGTATGGTAATTTTGAGGGTACTTGGATAGTTCCTATAAAAAAATTAATTTCTTATAATTACACTTTTAATTATTCAGGAGAAATTCCTACACATGTCTAAGATGGCATGACCAGGAATGTTCACAGGATTATCTGAAATGCAATACTAAAAGGAAAATAGAAATAACCAAGGAAAATAGAAATGACCTAAATAACTACCAAAAGAAAACCAGTAAATAAGTTATATAAATTTTTTTTTAATTTTTTAACTTTACAATATTGTATTGGTTTTGCCATATATCACCATGAATCCGCCACAGGTATACACTTGTTCCCCATCCTGAACCCTTTCCCTCCTCCCTCCCAAATTATGGCACATTCATACCATGAAATACTTTGGGGCAGTTTTTAAAAAAAGAGGTGAAATTTGTGGACTGCTGTGGAAAAATATATGACATACTTTTGGGTAAAGAGGAGAGAGGAGGGTTCAGGATGGGGAACACATGTATACCTGTAGCAGATTCATTTTGATATATGGCAAAACCAATACAATATTGTAAAGTTAAATAAAATTAAATTAAAAAAAAGAGTTCAAGTTTCCAACTGATTTTTTCAGTGTAATACAATTAATGTAAAATATATGCTCATATTCAGAAAATAATACTGTATATCTAATGCAGAAATGGATAAAGAACTGGAGAAATTTGCACTCAACTGTTATTTGGTGAGATCCAGAGTGTTCACAGACTGGGTATGGTTTTTAGAAGGTGGCTTTAAGCTTTCTTGTAATACTTTAATATTTTCAAGGTGCATATTTGCATACATGTATGCATTCTATGTAACATATCTATTTTACTCATATAACATCTATTTTAAATATATTTAGATTTACACGTGGGATCCCCTTGTGGCTCAGCTGGTAAGGAATCTGCCTGCAATGTGGGAGACCTGGGATCGATCCCTGGGTTGCTAAGATCCCTTGGAGAAGGGAAAGCTATCCACTCCAGTCTTCTGACCTGGAGAAATACCATGGGCTCTATAGTCCATGGGGTCACAAAGAGTTGGACACGACTGAGTGACTCTCACTTTTCATCATATTTATACATTACATCTAAATGCATCTATATGTACACATATCCATCTATATAAAACTTGCAGTTTTATAAGATTGGAAATTCTTTCAGAAGTGCAAATTCTCTTTAGTTGTAATAATTATCTTTAATTAAGAATGGACAAAAGGTATCATTCTGGCTATCAGAGATTAGGGGTTATCTATAAACAAAGTGAAAGCATCAGTCAGTCCATCATGTCCAACTCTTTGGCACCCGCTGAACAGTAGCCTGCCAGTCTCCTCTGTCCATGGGATTTCCTAGGCAAGAATACTGGAGTGGGTAGCCATTCCCTTCTTTTCCTTCTCCAGAGGATCTTCCCAACCCAGGGGTCAAAACCAGGCCTCCTGAATTGCAGGCAGATTCTTTACCTTCTGAGACACCAAATTTAAAGGTTAAAAATTAATTTGGGCAGAAATCATGCAATAGAGAAATACAAGTCAAGTCCTTATTACAAGGTTGTTCAGCATTTTAATAGTACACATTTCATCTTGAGTAACTAAAGTGAGAATGAGGGACCACTAAAACTGATTATGTTGTATTTTTGTTCACTTCATATTGAATTGTCATTAAAGAACAGTAATTTTCAGCCCATCATGGTATCTTTAACTAGTAATTTGGGAGCAACCTAGAATATAATGGCTGTGCATGTGCTAAAACAGCAATAGATATTTTATAACTTCATCAAATAGATTTGTATTAGAAACAGTCTTATTGTGATTTTTTCTTATGCTCTGCATTTCAGTCTTAAATCTAGTTGAGTTTATTTGTTATCACCTCAGTTTGATATTGAAATAGCTATAAAAGTAAGATTATATCATGTTCTTTACATTGCAAATATTAAGACAGTTTAGAGAGGAAATTCATAATCAATCCTATTGTCTCTGTTAGTGGTTCAAATATTTCTCAAAATATAATCATAGCTTAGAAAATTGTCACATGAATATAAACCTTTTTTTTGGCTTTAAACAACAGAAGTTTATTCTCACATTCCATAATAGAAGTCTGAAAGCAAAGTGTTGGCAGGGCTATACTTCCTTTGAAAACTCTAAGGAAGATGGGGAGCGTAAGTATACCTGTGGCGGATTCGTTTTGATGTTTGGCAAAACTAATACAGTGTTTCAGGTTTAAAAATAAAATAAAATTAAAAAAAAAAGAAAAAAAAAGAATCATATAAACATTTTTTTTAAAAGACATTTCTAGTTAAATTTAAAATTCTGTTATAAAAGTCCTCTTATGAGTTTGGCAATCTTAAGGCTGTGACAAAATTATTTTGTTAAGATATAAAGATTTGTTAAGATATAAAGATTTAAATTGGGGAGTAATTTTTTCCATAGAGAATACTATCAGAAATTTTAGACTTTACTAAAATATTATCAAAATGGATTGAAAATATATCTTTAAAAAACAATCTTCCTCAACAGTGCTCTGGCTTCTTAGATTCACCTCAACATTAAATTGTGTTTTAATGTTGGGTTAGCCCTGGGAATCAACACTAAATGACACAGCTGCTCCCAGTGCAGGATGGCTTGGAAACTCAGGATCTGATACCATAGCGGGCTACACAGAGTGTGAGAAGCATTGGTAAATAATGCTTGAGTAAAGAAGCATCTTCGAGACTTTAAAACTTTTTCTTTTAAAATAGAAAGATCTTTACCCAAAACCTTCTTAGAAGAATATGTTAATGAATTAGCTAATGGCAAGAACTTTGCCAGGCAAATCTCAGTAGAACTCTCACTCTGTGTTTACTAGCTGTATGATCAAAGACACTTTCCTTTAATTCTTTAAACCAGACCCGTAAAAGGGTGATAACAATATCTGCCTAAACATTACTATGAGAATTAGTAAATGAGATATGCATGTAGACCACTTGGCATCTGGTATATAATCTAGTCACAAAATAGTGTATTCCATCCAATCTAATATACCAGCATCATAATATGTACCATTTTAATGGACTACAGTTAAAGAAAGAGACTGAAAACTGATAGAATTGAAAGGCATCTCCATTTCAGAAATGTTAATGTGTAAAAATACATGTATTATAGTACATGGAATACAGTGATGGCCTGAAGTCAAAGCCTGTAGAAGGATGCTCTAGGGAAAATGACCCTCACTTCTTCTAGTCTTTATTACACCAATTATTTGCATGTGTTAAGCTAGGTCATGTATAGCTAGAGACTCCAGAAAAAAAATTAGGCAGGAATCAGGGACCAGAAAGATATTTAACATCTCCATCCCCTCTCTCCAGGAGAAAGGCAATAATAGCTTTTAAAACATGGCAGAATCTTCATTTTGTACAGGTTTTTTATCCAAAGTTACACATCACCATAACTTACGGAAATCCGGGAACACATACCTCTATCCAGTAGAATACTGTGTTATTTCCTGCTTTCTATAACCACTTCTTTGACTTTTCCTTATATTTTATGATTACATAAACAACATACTAAAAAAAACACATAAACAAAACAAAATTGAAATATAATGATAACCTTCATCAGACTCTTCTACCCCCCAAATGTAACCATTGTAATGTACACTTGTTGAGTCTTCAATAAGTATTTACTTTTTAAACACTCTTTGTGTGGGAATTTATAAAAGTAAGGAGATCTCTTCTTTTCTTTAGAAATAAGATATAATGTATTTGTTGAGACACGTGTGCACTGGTCATAAGGTAATTCAGGCTTCTGAAGCAGGAATAGCTTCTATAACCTCTTTGATGGAGAGTCATCTCACCTGTGCTTGGATACCTTCTGTGGTATGACAGCCTTGAGTCAATAACCCAGTCCTGTCTTTCCATTTCTGGATAAACCTAGTTTTTAGAGTGTTGTTTCTCCTTTTGTTAGAGTGAATCTGTGTTTCCAAAAGATCACACATGATCCTAGTTCTTTCCTTAGTCACACATATTATCTAACTGTCCTACATTCTGGTCAGACACAAATTAGATGACAGCTATTTTGTGTGATTTCTCCTCAAAGCTTGTATGTTCTTTGCCTAGTATTAAAAATATTTTGAGAGCTAAATATATGCTAGACAGTGCTCTACATGATAGAAGTGGTTTCCTTCATGTAATCTTTCAGTGATCTTCCATTTTAGACATGATAGTGAAAGAAATGGCTACAGAGAAGTTAGCAACCCTCCTCACCTTTCCGCTGTGATAGGAGGTGGAGCCAGGATTCAACCCCCGGCCTTGAGGAAACATTTACTAGACTAAAACAGTATCACTCCCTCAGAGGTTTCTTACAATTGGTATTACATTTCCTAGGATATATTATACTTAATAAATGTCCTCCCTAAAGTAAAGAATTTCCAAAAGAAAACAGCTCTTCAGAAGTGGCCCGATGCTATGTGGGTGAAGAAAGCCTGTCCCCAGCCTTAGTAGTTAGGTAGTAGCACAGTTTGTGACCGAAGTTTCTATTTGCTTCTTAAGCACATCCAGCATACAAGAGGCTCTTTGTGAAAAGGGCGTTTCAAGTGAAAACCTTAAGGTCTTATTCTATAAGCATTTGTTAAAATTCATACCTTCCATTTTAAGTTCATGTCATTGTTTGATCATTTTTTTAATCAGTGTAGAAATTGGCATTTGTGTTTATTAATTATGGTGCATGTGAGGAGCTGAGAAATTTAAAAATTCCCCAGTGTGTTAGTTATTCCTCCTGGGAATAGTTAATATGTAAGGCTTAATATTTTAGTTATTTTTATGATTATATATTTATTCATTATAAGAAGTTAGGACATCTTCAAAAATAACTCAGCCTCTGAGGCACCAATACTCAATGTGGATAAGTATAAATCTGCTATATACTATCTGCATGTCTCTACTTTTCTAAGTCAGAAAGCCAAGTGCCCATTGGTAGGAGGAAACCATTTGTGGTACCTGATGTATTATTATTGTAATGAAGACTAGATGATCCTTGCAGTTAGTGGGAAAGATTCTGACCCTCCCTAGAGACTAATAATAATCTTTATGTGTGTATGTGCTCAGCTGCTCAGTTGAATCCAACTCTTTGTGACCCTGTGTACTGTAGCCGACCAGGCTCCTCTGTCCAGGCGAAAATACTGGAGTGGGTAGCCACTTACTCCTTCAGGAGATCTTCCCAACCCAGGGATGAAACCCGCATCCCCTGTGTCTCCTGCATTGTAGGGAGATTCTTTACCCTCTGAGCCATTGAGGAACGCCAATCTTTATATCATACCTTTTCTAAACTTCTGGCTTAAATCATTTTTTATGATTATGACCATTTAAAGTAGAAACATCATATATTTGATGTTAAAAGTACTACTCTAATGGATACTTTCTGAGATCTGAGACTTGATCAAAATGTATCTTCTGCAAAGTAATATACTTTGAGATTTCATAGATATAATCATATTACTCAGTTTTCATTCTTTACACTGAAAATTTATCCATTCCTCTGATAACTTAGAGTTTACTTTCTGAATATATAAACTAGATTATGCTAAGAGGTGGGAGAACAATCTCAAGACGTCAACACAGGGGTCTGTGGAGGATTACCCTTTAAGGATGTGACATTTCTTGCATCTTTGTTTTTTATTTTCCTTCTTGATGAAACCTAATATTTTGTTTTTATGCTTTATTTCATAAGTACATTTGTCTCATATCTTCAGAGAATAGTTTACAAAGAATTTTCACTTTGAAACATAACTGGTGCAAAAGCAGTCCTTCTAATAGTTTGGGTCTGTTTGCCAAAAGACTATTATTTTATTTTTGCCTAAATTGACACTCACATGCGGTCATGGCTTCCTGAATTTTCTGCCACTTATTTACATTTTACAATTTGAAGGGCTTCACATGAATCTGAAAACACATACATTTCTCCATGTATTTCCTTTTTAGATCATTTAAAAGGTTAAATAATTTTTTTTGTCATTGAAATTCCCATCATTAACTTTTCTCTGTTCAGAAAAGTACCTATTTCTTTCAATTTTTCAGATATAAACAAATGTTGTTTTTCAGCTATAAAAAATTTTTTACCCAAGAATATACATTTTTTTCTCCAAATAGAGTTAATTTATCTTACAACTTTAGAAGTCATTTGTTTCTCTATCTGATCAATGATTGGATTATGCTGAAATTTTGATGTAAGGAAAGCTTAAGGATTTCTCTCAGGAAAACCATTCTACTTTTAGACAGTATTGTCTGTTAGTTGACGTTAACAAAGAAGACATTATCAAAGAGTTCACCACATATTTTCTTTAAATAGTTAAATTTTCTCATATGTTAAGTGAAACTCACACAGTTATGTTCGACTCTTTGGGTCCCCATGGACTATACCGTCTATGGAATTCTCCAGGCCAGAATACTGGGGTGGGTAGCCATTCCCTTCTCCAGGGGACCTTCCCGATCTAGTAATTGAACCAGGGTCTCCTGTATGCAGGCAGATTTGTTACCAGCTGAGCTACTGGGAAGCCTGGTATGTTGGGGGTGCATAAAAATTAACATTAAAATAACATAAAGTCTCATATGTTGGGGGTACATTAAAATCAAATTTGCATATATTTGCATGAGTCTAAAATGATGTTATTTACTGCCATGTGATTTGTGGGAAAAATCATTTCTTTGCAGGTATATGACTTATTTCTATTCAGGAATCTTATGTCCAAATTATTCTCAATAAAGGTCTACTCTTCTCTAGTGAGCTAAAGCAGTATGATAGGATATAAAGAGGAAAGGCACAGGAAAAACTAAATTTTATATCAAATTTTTGCTATGCCAAATCTGGACACTGAATTAAACACTCTGAGTCTCAGTTTATCCTTCTGTAAATTGTAAGAATAATAACATTAATATGTATCTTGTCCAAGTCTTAGGTTAATTGTATAGATCTTGTATGTGAAAATTCTTTGGAAAATGAAATGTGAAAAGCATAGTTTATTATATTTAATAAAGAAACACCAATCTATTTTTAAAGTGTGTTCTGTGGGATTGATTCACAGAAGGCAAAGCAGCTTATGTATTCAGAATGCCCTGAATCTTTCAGATTTTATATGAGATTGTTATAGCTCATTTAAAAATTGATACTGTTTATTTTTAAAGATCAAGGGTAACCGCAGTAAGCTAGCTATGCTATAAATCATGATATATGAGAAATTAAAAACTACTCTCTAGTCTGGCGCCATTTTCCTGGGAGTTCAGTTTGGAAAGTGCACTGACTAGACAACAGCCAATTACTGAACTGTCAGTTAGTTGGTTTTTCTCTCATAGGAAGTGCAAGAGAGTAGGACTGGTCATTTTAGGAAAACAGTAAATATCACAATTTCTAGGATAAGCAAATGGAAACACATGTGGACATTTACTTGAAGAGCTCTGTCCCAGCCTAAGTTCCTTAGAAATAGAGTTTATTACAGGGCATGTCAGAGAAGGCAATGGCACCCCACTCCAGTACTCTTGCCTGGAAAATCCATGGACAGAGGAGCCTGGTAGGCGGCAGTCCATGGGGTCGCTAAGAGTCAGACATGACTGAGCGACTTCACTTTCACTTTCCACTTTCATACATTGGAGAAGGAAATGGCAACCCACTCCAGTGTTCTTGCCTGGAGAATCCCAGGGACGGGGAAGCCTGGTGGGCTGCCGTCTCTGGGGTTGCACAGAGTCGGACACGACTGAAGCGACTTAGCAGCAGCAGCAGCAGCACAGGGCATGTTATCCAGGGAAGCAAAGAGAGGGAAAATGGAAATGAGAAAAGAAATGAAGGGAAAACAACGCCCAGTGGGATGTTGCCAAGCGGGTCACAGTCTCCCAAGAAAAAAGGGTTGATTCTTGGGTCGTGTGAAGTCTCAGGAGAAGCCTGAGTCAAATTGACTTGCTGGCTTCGCCTCCTTTCAGTCTCCTGTGTCTCATTGGTCAGTCTGATCACAGAATGTTAAAGCCTCTTCACAGCGAGGTTATTTTGCATGGATCTCAGAGCAGCTGTTGGGAAATGAGAGATTGTGAGTTGCAGGAGATAGGATCTCATCCCTGAGGAGGCTGAGGCCGTAGTGTTGTCAGGAGATGAAGTGATTGTGGTGAACAGGGCTCATGACCACCAGAACAGCTTGAGCGGTCCCTGGAGCCAGCCAAGAAGCAAGCCATCCGCAGAGCCCTGGGTGGGAGATGGACATGTATACTGGATTTGGTATCACACACACACACACACACACACACACACACACACACACAGGCAACTAAAAATAATTACATAATTTGCCTTATTAAGTAGGAAAATACAAGAAACTTTGATGCAAGGAAATTTGAAACCCATAGGACTACCAAATCTGATCTACTTAAAAGAATTGTAACCTAAGGAAGAAGTACCTTTTGACTCCTTACCAACTCTATGCCATACTTACAAAAAAAAAATCATTTATATAAATGACTCTGCATGTTGTAAATGACCAAGATCATTATAATCTAATTGCAACCGTCATCATTATCTAATGATACTTCTGAAGGGGACCACCTGCCCATTTCAAAGTAGATGCACCAAGTGATGGATTGATAAGTAGACCATTACATTAGGGTATATTTAAATAGGTTAAGAATTTAATTTGGAATTAGACCAAGATAAGCTTGCCGCTACTTTCCTGAATAGAAAATATATTTACAGGGAGAGTGTTTTTTGTTTGTTAGAGTTGTTAGAATTCTTAAATAGTTTTTATTTTTTGTTTAAATCTTTGAGAGGATAGAAGAAAATATATTACAATAAAAAACTATATTAATTCTGACTGGGGAAAGTAGTACACAGAAAGATTGAGATGATAAAGAAAAAGAGCCTATTAGCAAATTCAACCTAGACAGCATATTAGAAAGCAGAGACATTACTTTGCCAACAAATGTCTGTCTAGTCAAAGCTATGGTTTTTCCAGTAGTCATGTATGGATGTGAGAGCCAGACTATAAAGAAAGCTGAGTGCCAAAGAATTGATGCTTTTGAACTATAGTGTTGGAGAAGACTCTTGAGAATCCCTTGGACACCAAGGAGATCAAACCAGCCAACCCTAAAGGAAATCAACCCTGACTATTCATTGGAAGGACTGATGGTGAAACTGAAGCTCCAATACCTTGGCCACCTGATGCGAAGAACAGACTCATTGAAAAAGACCCTGATGCTGGGGAAGATTGAAGGCGGGAGGAGAAGGAGACGACACAGGATGAGATGGTTGGATGGCATCACCAACTCAATGCACATGAGTTTGAGCAAGCTCCTTGAGATGGTGGAGGACAGGGAATCCTGGCCTGCTGCAGTGCATGGGGAGGCAAAGAATTGGGCATGACCAAGCGACTGAACTGAACTGAGCAAATACATTGAAAGTGAAAATTTACTTTTTGAAAATAGTTGCTATTAACATTGTCTCCTGAAACAGATAAAGACACACTAAATTGAAAGGCAAAGAAGGATAAAGATTGTCTAGCTGGGTTATTATTGGAAAGTCAACAAAGCAAGCATTCAGGGGCCAGCTTAGTGATATTACTGCTGACTTGAGGAAAATTAATCCTTCCTTAAAATATTTGATTAAATTGTACAAACGAGATTCCAGCTTAATCAAATCCAATAAAGTCTTCTTGAGCAGCATAAACTATGCTTTGCCTACCTTGGCACATAAAGTTCTCAGGCTGTAGACTGTCATTGTAGGGCAAAGTACTATATTTAACTGCTTATATCATGCCCAGTGGAAAATATAGTGAACAAGATGGCTATTCCATTGAATTCTGAAAGCGTTTAGTAACATTAATAGACTCTTATTTTTCAAATATGCTTAATGATATAATGAATATAATTCCCTCTGCAAATCAACATGACCTTTTTATAACAAAAGAGGAACTGAAGGATCTTTACAGAAACACTCATCTGTGACAGATGCTCCATCAAATTCTATCCTTAGCATTTTATAAACAGCACAGACTGTGAGATGACAAGGTACTTTTCTCTCTCACACATATTAATGTAAAATGATATTTTGAAGACTAGATGATCCAAACAATTTTAGTGACAGATAGTTCCATGATAAAAACTTCTAATTCTATATGTTTAGAAAACATAATAGTGAGTCATTGAACATATTTTTCAACATTAGTGTTATTAGTAATTTTTAAATAAAACTAGCATTAATATAAATTACTAATTTATTTACACTCTACGGTGAGAGAATTGCCTGTTACAATATACTGGGTAATCAAGAAGCATAGGTAGACAAACTGAAGAGATTTTTCATTAAAAAATTTTGGGGCTGGTGCACTGGGACGACCCAGAGGGATGGAATGGGGAGGGAGGAGGGAGGAGGGTTCAGGATGGGGAACACATGTATACCTGTGGCGGATTCATTTTGATATTTGGCAAATCTAATACAGTTATGTTAAGTTTAAAAATAAAATAAAATTAAAAAAAAAATTTAAACATTTCAATAAAATGCTTGCAGATAATTCAATGGAAAGTTACGCATATCAAAAGAATACACATCACTTAACATAAATTTGCATGTGAGAAAATACTCAGGTACCTAATATAACAAATTACCACAGTGTACAAGGACAATATTACAGTGTTGTGTAAAGCAAAAGATCAACACTATAAAAACAGATAATGCTATAAATAAAGGATTTGGAATATCAAATAAAAAGATTCTCTGGTCCAAATAAAAGTTGACAATAATGACTGCTTGGGTTAAGAAGAAGTCTTCATGCTATTGCTTTTGGCTTTGCTACCTGTTCCATCCATTCCCTGATTTTTTTCATTTCAATACCCTGAACCATACTAGGCTTTAAATAATCTTTTCATTTTAGTGATTTAATCTTTTCTGAGATGCAAATTTGGCAAATTTGCTCTCACATATACAGAGAGTAATCTTTCTCCTGGAGAGCAGACATATATTATCATCTTAGAAAAAAGAGGGGGGGGAAAGATAGGAAAAAAGGCAGGTGAATAAAACTGATTAAGATAATGCATGTGAAGAAATGAACACTTTGCAGAACACACTGAAATCCTTGAAAATATGATTCATTATTATTCATGATTAGATGAAATGAATTCATACTTAGGAACATCATTAACTTGTGTTCTAACAGGCCATTTAAAAAGCATTGAAATAATATTAAATTAAATCCTATGAATATTTATTAGAGGAATCTGTACATTTGAATGTGCATGTTTGAATTAAGGTGCTTTCAGTAATTCACTTTTAGTTTTTACAGTGTTCTCAGAGTTACACTGAGAACTCACCATGGAAGTCCTGCTCCAAATACATCATTTTTTCCTCCTGAGGTTTTAACATCTTCCATATCATTTTAGTGTCTATTGACAAGGAAGAATATTGCCATAATGTTTGATTTTTTTTTTCTGTTGAACCTAAAGTTAAAAAAATACTGAAAACAAAAAATACCTTCAATCTGCCTGCAATTCAGTTTGATTCCTGGGTTGGAAAGATCTCCTGGAGAAGAGATAGGCTACCCACTCCAGTATTCTTGGGCTTTCCTGATGGCTCAGTTGGTAAAGAATCCTCCTGCAATGCGGGAGACCTGTGTTTGGTCCCTGGGTTGGGAAGATCTCCTGGAGAAGGGAGTGGCTACCCACTACAGTATTCTTGCCTGGAGAATTCCATGGACAGAGCAGCCTGGCAGGCTACAGTCCATGGGACAGCAAAGAGTTGGACACGACTGAGCAACTTTCAATTAAAAAAATAAATGATGACCCAGAGGGATGGTATGGGGAGGGAGGTGGGAGGGGGGTTCAGGATTGGGAACATGTGTACACCCATGGCGGATTCATGTTGATGTATGGCAAAACCAATACAATATTGTAAAATAATTAGCCTCTAATTAAAATAAATAAATTTAATTAAAAAAATGAGTATGGAAATCAAAATGACTTCTATTTTAACAAATGTATACATACAACATCAATGCATATGTGTGTGACAGAGAAGAAAATCTATTCCTAAGCCATTAGAGAACAATAACAAAATTAACTATAAGCAAGTGAAGAAATATCTGTGTGTATGTGTGTGTTGGCAGATGAAAATGGAATTGGAGAATATTGTAGAGGGGTGTGTGATCAAAATTGCCATAACACATAAAATAAAGAGACAGCCATCTATTACCAAACCAAGCATATATGCAAGTACCATAGTTATTTGACTGTCTCCAAATGCAAACTGATTTGATAAAATACACAGAATAAATTTCATTTAAATATAATTTTTCTACAAGTGTTAATTTCTATTATAGCATGGTAACAGAATATCACCTTTCCATTTGAAAAATTAATTTAAAAAATGTAAAGTGTCAATTCATTCTAAATGCCTGTTAACTTCAAAACACAGAAGTAGGTAGGAAAAGGTTTTTGAGATACAAATTTTCTAAGAGAAATTGTTTCCACAGGTTCAGCTATTCACATGGTAACAATGTCAAGTTGAGATTGTCAGTGTTTTGGGAAGGTCATTTTGCAAGTGAGGCTGCTCTAGTTCTTTACCTTGTCATAGCTGATAGAGTAGATGGACAGATTTTAGCATTTGCTTAAGAATGTGTTAGACAAATCCTCAAAGTGATGGGCTGATATAACCCCAGTTCAAGAGCTTGAGTGTTCTCATTCTTTACTGTTTCTTATCTTTGTCTTTGTGAACATTTTCTATTTCCTCAAAGACCAAAGTGACTTTTCTTTTGCTTCCCTCACCTTCTTTACAGCATAAAACTGTTAGCATGCCATTTATTTCAAGGACACTGCTTCTAGCCTCAATGATATTTTGTCTGCCTGTGTATATATGTATGCTTGCTGGCGTGGAAGAGAGGGTGGAAAAGGAGTCAGTGTGTGTACCTTATTCTGAAATGAGTTATAATTCCTGAGAGTTTTCAAATATGTGGGAAATTAGATAACTTGCAAACTAAATGTCCAGCTTAATCCACACTATAGCTCTCATCTGAACACATGAGGAGAGGGATTTAAACAGATAAAACTTTCTGACTCTACAGGAGCAAAAACCTGTAAGGCATACAGTAAACAGCTGACTGACAGTCCTCCATGACTTCTGTCTGTCTGTGTGTGCGTTAGTCGCTCAGTCATGTCTGACTTTTTGCAACCCCGTGGACTGTTAGCCTACCAGGTTCCTCTGTCCATGGGATTTTCTAGGCAAGCAATACCAGAGTGGGTTGCTATTCCCTTCTCCACTGTCTGAATAAATAAAGCTTATTTTCCTCAGTCAAGCTAAAGGTATATTTTCAAATGCTGGAAAAACAAACAGCAAAGCCCAACTCTATTTTGTGCCATCCTCAAAGGCACCAGGGTTAAAGTGTCAGGGTTGGTTGTTTGTTTGTTAATAAAATTGCAGTAGATAGTATGTCTTTTAAGTCACTGAGCAATGTTCAGAAGTAAAATCATACGAAAGTTTACATTTTTTGTTTGAATGACTTGAGAATTTCAGAACAGGGTAGTTTTTTTGTCATTAACAATGATTTCATAAGGCCAATTTGCAAGACTTCAGTCAACTCTTTTCTATACCAATGAAGTTCTATAAAATAAGATTTGGGATACTCTGTATTTGTATTATTTGGATTCATTTACAAGGTATAATTGAAACAAAAAGTTGCATGCCCTATGATATAAAGACAGTGCAATCCTGGAAATACTAACAGCCAATTCTGAGACTTGAATCCAGTAAGAATTTACGAGTGGTTTGTGAGCCTTGCAAATGTGTTTTTCAACCCAAATTCCAATTTCTTCTTACAATGTACATCCATATCTCCTGAAAGTTTATTTAAAGGAAATTTCTATTTTAAAAGTGTAACTTGAAATAGCTTATACCTGAACAAATGCCCTCTATTATTTTAAACACACAAAGACATGACTTGGCTTGCCCTCATTCAGCTAGTATACTATTCAATAGCTAAAAATAAATAGGATAAAACATAAAATAAAAAGGAAATTCTTGCCTAAGTTTATTTGGGAACAGAGGAGTGGAGAAAGGGGAATAATAAGTGCTGAACAGAAAGGAAGGATAGAGAAAAGGAAGGAAAAATAATTTACTTTTCAATTTTAGGCTTAATTATAAATAGAACACTATAGTTCAAATCAGGATTCTCTACTATCACTGTGGAGAAGGTGCAGGACTGGCTAGGTAACTAAAAATACATGTGATGAAAATACTTGCTTATTCCTGCTGCTGCTGCTGCTAAGTCGCTTCAGTCGTGTCCGACTCGGTGCGACCCCACACAGCCCACCAGGCTCCCCCGTCCCTGGGATTCTCCAGGCAAGAATGCTGGAGTGGGTTGCCATTTCCTTCTCCAATGCATGGAAGTGAAAAATGAAAGTGAAGTCGCTCAGTCGTGTCTGACTCTTAGCGACCCCATGGACTGTAGCCCACCCGGCTCCTCCATCCATGGGATTTTCCAGGCAAGAGTACTGGAGTGGGGTGCCATTGTCTTCTCCATTGCTTATTCCTACCTCTCCTCATTCTTTCGTCTTTCTTCATTCATTAAAAATGGAAGAAAAATTAGATAGAGAAGCTATATCTCTAGGAGGTCACCCAAGTCTTGAAACAAACTTGGCACAGATTGAGGTTTTGGGAAGGTTAAGTAGTAAAATGGGAGAAAATTAACTTGTCAGGGTAAGGCTATGAGGCTGGCTGGCATAGGTTGTTAGGGCCCTTTGTGTGGATGTTGCAGACTGGCTCAGAGGTGTGCCAGGCTGGGAGGAGGTCACACCCCCTATGACTGAATGACAAGCAGCTGATTTAGCTACAGGCCCAGGGTCAGCCTAATTTCACTAAGTAGGTTCAATTCAAATTAGGAGTTGTCCAACAAGGTGCATATAGGAGGATAAATTCCAGTCAAATGCATCCCAGAAACAAATTCTTTTTCTGTTCTTTTAACTGAAATAGACCAGGGGCATGTGTTTAACTAGATAATGTGTAATGAAACACAACAAACTGCCTGCTACAGAACAGTCCTATGAAAAAGAAAATTATGTCTGTCTTTGTTTTTAATATAGGATACTGAATTTCCCTCAGTTAAGATGGTAACTTATTTTCATATTTGATATTTAAAGGTGTCTTTGCACAAGACAAAAAAACCTATCAGATTGGTAAAAATGCAAGATTTTGACAATGTAATATGTTTAGTAAATGCTGTGGGAAATGAGCAGTTTCATGGATTACTGGTTGGAAAGCAAAATGTTTTATGTAACATCATCAATGGAAGGGGATTTGGCACCATCCAGAAAAATTACATATATATGTAACCTTTCATTTCTAGATATCTATCTTTAAAAAACACTGACAAACAAACACAAAAGCATAATCATTAGGCTATTCACTGCAGGTCCATTTTGTGATAGCAAAAAACTGCAAACAGTCCAATGTCTTCAGTGGGGTTTCAGATAAAGAAACAATGCTGTAGTCAAACAAATGGGGAGGCAGTTGTAAAAGAAAGGGAGAAATATTGTTATATATTGCTATGCAATGATCTCTGAATTTGTTATTAAGTGAAAAAGAGGGAGAAAGTATGTATTATGTACATCTTAAATGTCAATAATCTACCATGTTAGAGAAAGCCCAGGCCACGTGAAGTGAACATGTGTAGGCATTACAGCTGACAGACCCATGTGAGACCCCAGTGGTTAGCCATCTTTAACCATTATACATGTGAGTAAGGATGTGCTTTTGTTACAAATTAGATCCTAAGAACCCCCACGTAGGCTCTAGCCTGGCAGGGAAGGTTCTTCTGTTTGGATTCAGGGATGCAAAAACAAAACTAAAGTTGAAATTGAAGTAGCACAAGTTTTATTTAATGACCAGAGAACGGAAAACCAGAAATTTAGTTCACAAATCACCTTCTCAACCAGGGGGATAATTAAGGTTTTAAGGGCAAGGTTAATGAGGGGGAAGCATATATATTGGTCAGCAAATGATCTGATTTTTTTTTTCCTTTCTTAATTTTAGTTGGAATACAGTTGCTTTACAATGTTGTGTTAGTTTCTGCTGTGCAGAAAAGTGTACAGTGCTACAGCAATCCATTCTATTTAGCTATAAACTGTGGAAAATTCTGAAAGAGATGGGAGTACCAGACCACCTGACCTGCCTCTTGAGAAACCTGCATGCAGGTCAGGAAGCAACAGTTAGAACTGGACATGGAACAATAGACTGGTTCCAAATAGGGGAAGGAGTACATCAAGGCTGTATATTGTCACCCTGCTTATTTAACTTCTATGCAGAGTACATCATAAGAAACACTGGGCTGGAGGAAGCACAAGCTGGAATCAAGGTTGCCAGGAGAAATATCAATCACCTCAGATATGCAGATGACACCACCATTATGGCAGAAAGTGAAGAAGAACTAAAGAGCCTCTTAATGAAAGTGAAAGAGGAGAGTAAAAAAGTGGGCTTAAAGCTCAACATTCAGAAAACGAAGATTATGCCATCCGGTCCCACCACTTCACGGGAAATAGAAGGGGAAACAATGGAAACAGTGTCAGACTTTGTTTTTCTGGGCTCCAAAATCACTGCAGAGGGTGATTGCAGCTATGAAATTAAAAGACACTTACTCCTTGGAAGGAAAGTTATGACCAACCTAGACAGCATATTAAAAAGCAGAGACATTACTTTGCCAACAAAGGTCCGTCTAGTCAAGGCTCTGGTTTGTCCAGTGATCTTGTATGGATGTGACAGTTGGACTGTGAAGAAAGCCGAGTACTGAAGAATTGCTGCTTTTGAACTGTGGTGTTGAAGGCTCTTCAGAGTCCCTTGAACTGCAAGGAGGTCCAACCAGTCCGTCCTAAAGGGGATCAGTCCTGGGTATTCATTGGAAAGACTGATGTTGAAGCTGAAACTCCAGTACTTTGGCCACCTGATGTGAAGAGCTGACTCATTGGAAAAGACCCTGATGCTGGGAAAGATTGAGGGCAGAAAGAGAAGGGGACGGCAGAGGATGAGATGGTTGGATGGCTTGATGGACATGGGTTTGGGTGGACTCCGGGAGTTGGTGAAGGACAGGGAAGCCTGGCGTGCTGTGGTTCATGGGGTCGCAAAGAGTTGAACATGACTGAGTGACAGAACTGAACTGATATCTATATCTATTTACATATATATATATCCCCTCTTTTATAGATTTTTTACCATTTAGGTCATCACAGAGCACTGGGTAGAGTTGCTTGTGCTATACAGTAGGTTCTCATTTGTTATCTATTTTATACATTGTTTGTTGTTCTTAAGTTGCTAAGTCCAGCACTTTGTGACCCCATAGATTGCAGCATGCCAGGCTCCTCATCTCTTTAAGAATTTTCCACAGTTTGCTGGGTTTACACAGTCAAAGGCTTTACTATAGTTAATGAAGCAAATGTTTTTTCCAGAACTCCCTTGCTTCCTCCATGATCCAATGAATGTTGGCAATTTGATTTCTGATTCTTCTGACTCTTTGAAACCCAGCTTGTACATCTGGGAGTTCTCAGTTAATGTACTGCTGAAGCCCAGCTTGAAGGATTTTAACCATTAACTTACTAGTATGTGAAATGAGCACAGTTGTGTGGTAGTTTGAACATTCTCTGGCATTGTCTTTCTTTGGGATTGAAATATTTTATACATAGTAGTATATATATGTCAATCTTGCCTCCCAATTTATCCCACTCCTTCTTCCCCCTCTTAATCCATAGACTTATTCTTTACATCCATGCCTCTATTTCAGCTTTGCAAATAAGTTTATCTGTATAATTTTTCTAGATTTCACATATAAGTGATATTATTTCTGACTTGCTTCACTCTGTATGACAGTCTATCCATGTTTCTGCAAATGGAACTATTTTGTTCCTTTTGTGGCTAATATTCCATTGTATAGCTGTACCATATCTTCTTTATTTATTCCTCTGTTCATGGCCATTTATGTTGCATCTATATCCTGGCTATTATGAATCGTGCTTCCTACATGGCTCAGTGGTAAAGTCTCTGCCTGCCAATGCCAGAGACATATGTTTGATCCTAGGGTTGGGGAGATCTCTGGAGAAAAAAATGGCAACCCACTCCACTATTCTTACCTGGAGAATCCCAAGGGCAGAGGTGCCTGGCAGGCAACAGTCCATAGGGTTGCAAAAAGTTGTACTCAACTTAGGGATTGAGCAACACTCACAAATATTGGGCTACATGTATCTCTTTGAATTATAGTTTTCTCCAGATATGTGCACAGGAGTGGGATTTCTGTGACATCAGTTCAGTTCAGTTCAGTTGCTCAGTCATGTATGACTGCAACCCTATGGACTGCAGCACGCCAGGCTTCCCTGTTGATCACCAAATTCCAGAGTTTACTCAAACTCACATCCACTGAGTCAGTGATACCATCCAATTACCTCATCCTCTGTCGTTCCCTTCTCCTCCCACCTTCAATCTTTCCCAGCATCAGAGTCTTTTCATACAGGTCAGTTCTTTGCATCAGGTGGCCAAAGAATTGGAGTTTCAGCTTCAGCATCAGTCCTTCCAGTGAATACTCAGGACTGATTTCCTTTAGGATGGACTGGTTGGATCTCCTTGCAGTCCAAGGGACACTCAAGAGTCTTCTCCAACACCACAGTTCAAAAGCATCAATTCTTCAGTGCTCAGCTTTCTTTATAGTCCAACTCTCACATCCATACATGACTACTGGAAAAACCATAGCTTTGACTACACAGACCTTTGTTGGCAAGGCAATGACTCTGCTTTATAATATGCTATCTAGTTTGGCAATAACTTTTCTTCCAAGGAACAAGCATCTTTTAATTTCATGGCTGCAGTCACAGTCTGCAGTGATTTTGGAGCCCCAGAAAATAAATTCTGACACTGTTTCCCCATTTATGTGCCATGGGACAGGATGCCATGATCTTAGTTTTCTGAATATTGAGTTTTAAGCCAAATTTTTCACTCTCCTCTTTCACTTTCATCAGGAGGCTTTTTAGTTGCTCTTCACTTTCTGCCATAAGCGTGGTGTCAACTGCATATCTGAGGTTATGATGTTTCTCCCAGCAATCTTGATTCCAGCTTGTGCTTCATCCAGTCCAACATTTCTCATGATGGACTCTGCATATAAGTAAAATAAACAGGGTGACAGTATACAGCCTTGATGTACTCCTTTCTTGATTTGGAACCAGTCTGTTCCATGTCCAGTTCTAACTGTTTCTTCTTGACCTGCATACAGATTTCTCAGGGGGCAGGTCAGGTGGTCTGGTATTCCCATCTCTTGAAGAATTTTCCATAGTTTGTTGTGATCCACACAGTCAAAAGCTTTGGTGTAGTCAATAAAGCAGAAGTAGATATTTTTCTGGAACTCTCTTGGTTTTTTGATGATCCAATGGATATTGGCAATTTGATCTCTGGTTCCTCTGCCTTTTCTAAATCAAGCTTGAACATATGGAAGTTTGCAGTTCATGTATCATTGAGGCCTGGCTTCAAGAATTTTGAGCATTACTTTGCTAGGGTGTGAGATGAATCCAATTGCGTGGTAGTTTGAGCGTTCTTGGCATTGCCTTTCTTTGGGATTAGAATGAAAACTCATCTTTTCCATTCCTGTGGCCACTGCTGAGTTTTCCAAATTTGCTGGCATATTGAGTGCAGTACTTTCACAATGTGGTAGTTCTATTTTTTGTTTTTTTGAGGCACCTCCATTGAAGAATTCTCCATAGTGGCTATATGAATTTACATTCCAACCAACAAATACCAAGGAATAAACCTAACTAAGGGCTTCCCTGGTGACTCAGTGGTAAAGAATCCACCTGATAATGCAAGAGACATGTGTTTGACCCCTGGGTCAGGAAGATCCACTGGAGAAGGAAATGGCAACCCACTCCAGTATTCTTCCTGGGAAATCCCATGGACAGAGGAGCCTGGCGGGCTAGAGTCTGTGGGATTGCAAAGAGTCACACATGACTCAGAGACTAAACCACCACTACAATGTAGAACAAGGCACAGATAAAATAAAATTGGCCATGTGTTGCTAATAGTATCAACTGAGTGATGGGAATATAAGAGTTCTTTACATTATTCACCTTTTGTACATGTTTGAACTTTTCCAGTGTAAAGATTTTTGAAATGTGTTTGAACTGAATGTTAATCTCTGGGTCTATCATCTCTTGGGCATATATCTTGTTTTTCCATTTTGTTGTTGTTCAGTTGCTAAGTCATGTCCGACTCTTTGCAACCACATGGATTGCAGCATGCCAGGCTTCCCTGTCTTTCACCAACTCCTGGAGTTGGCTTAAACTCATATCGATTGTCCTAATGATGACATCCAACCATCTCATCCTCTGTCACCCCATTTTCCTCCTGCCCTTGATCATTCCCAGCATAAAGAGTCTTTTCCAATGGGTTGTCTCTTTGCATCAGGTGGCTAAAGTATTTGAGCTTCAGCATCAATCCTTCCATGAATATTCACTCTGGTGCTCCCAGTTGGAGAATCAGAGCAGTTGAATCTGGCTCTGAAAATTTCTAAGTGGATTTCCTACATAGGAGTGAGAAAAATGAATTCTGTATTTTTTTTTTTTTTAGAAAAAGTGTTCTTAAATATATATTTGTCCTTCCTCTACTGGTTTCTATCATAAAAGTAAGTTAACATGAAAAATCTAGGCATAAAAACAAAGTAAAGCTGACAACAAACAAATGGAAACCTTGTATAAGAACTGAGTGAATTGTCAGAGGCTGCATCAGACAATTCAGTCGCTCAGTAGTGTTGGACTCTTTGCAACCCCATGGACTGTAGCACGCCAGGCTTCCCTGTCCATCACTAGCTCCTGGAGCTTGCTCAAACTCATGTCCATCGAGTCTGTGATGCCATCCAACCATCTTCTCCTCTGTCATCCCCTTATTCTCCTGCCTTCAATCTTTCCAGCATCATCAGGGTCATTTCCAATGAGTCAGTTCTTCACGTCAAGTGGCCAAAGTATTGGAGTTTTAGCTTCAACATCAGTCCTTTCAATGTATATTCAGGACTGATTTCCTTTTGGATTGACTGGTTGGATCTCCTTGCAGTCCAAGTGATGCTCAAGAGTCTTCTCCAACAGCACAGTTCAAAAGCATCAATTCTTTGGTGCTCAGCTTTCTTTATGGTCCAACTCTCACGTTCATATATGTCTACTGGAAAAACCATAGCTTTGACTAGATGGACCTTTGTTGGCCAAGTAATGTCTCTGCTTTTTAATATGCTATCTAGGTTGGTCATAACTTTTCTTCCAAGGAGTAAGCGTCTTTTAATTTCATGGCTGCAGTCACCATCTGCAGTGATTTTGGAGCCCAAGAAAATAAAGTCTGTGACTGTTTCCATTGTTTCCCCATCCTTTTTCCATGATGTAATGGGACCAGATGCCATGATCTTAGAATACTGGAGTGGGTAGCTGTTTTCTTCTTCAAGGGATCTTTCCAACCCAGGGATCAAACCCAGGCCTCCCACATTGCAGGCAGATTCTTTACCAGGTGAGCCATCAGGGAATCCAAGAGGTTGCATAGGAGGGAAGCATTTGTTGCTGAGGTCAGTAAATCCAGATTCCTTCTCCCTGTCTTCCACTAATAAAGGGAATGAGTGACCTTAGGCACAAATGTAATCCTGTGGCTTCTTTCGGCTTATCTGGTCAGGGAGGCCATCTTGTGGCACCGTCTCCCTGGAATCCAATCTAATTCAATTCAATCCCAATTCAGTTCAATTCAGTTTGGTTCTAGTCTATTTCCTTCTACCAACTATTTGTTTAAAAATACAAATTGAAATAAACAGATGAATCTGTGTTGCCTAGAAATGCCATTTGCTGGCAGGGGTGGAGAAAAGATTCTCCTTCTTAAAAAATATCTCATTTACTATGTCAACATTAGGCTAAGAACTCATTTGTTATTTTAATATGTTCTCCCCTGTAATTAGATTAGTTGTGAAGGAATGCATCAGTCTTTCAGTCCCTTCAATGACAAAAAAAAAAAAAAGCATTAAAAAGATATTCACATTGACATTATATCTCCTTTTATTTGAGGTGATTGAAAACTTGTAATCTATTCTTATGACAGCCAGGTAATTTTCACAGGATGATAAGTCTCAGTCTTCTAGTACTAGTTTCAAACATCCATATGGAGTTGTCTTAAAAATTATTTATTTGATATGCCAAGTCAGTGTCTATATATCATTTTGAGGGTGACATTTACCCTCCACTCCTGGTTCTAAGTGAAATAATTTTCCTTACAGTAACACTTCAAACCCTAGTGCCCCTTTCCCCTGTCACTCACTCCTCCTGAGAGTAATGAGTCTCTTCCTTAACTGCTGAGTTCACAAGAAGGAGATGGACATGTGTGGCTGGTTCCTTCCTCCCTACTCTGGTCCATCAGGCCCCACAGAGTCAACTCTGAGCTGCATTCATCCTCCATAGGAGGGCCTGCATGTGACCAACTTTACCTGAGGCCAGTTGAATTTGTCTTTCTGTATTTGCAGTGATGTTTTTGCAGGCCCATTTGTTCACAGGTCTAAAATCATGTCACATTTAGTAATCCTGTAAATTTCATTTACTATTCACTACCCATGCATTAAAATGGATTTTAGATTTATGGATGAGTGGACTAGGTTTCGCAGACATGGCCAGATCACATTACTAGCAAATTACTTCCTTTGTAACTCAGTTGGCAAAGAATCCACCTCCAATGCAGGAGACCCTGGTTTGATTCCTGGGTTGGGAAGATCCCCTGGTGAAGGAAATGGCAACTGACTCCTGTATTCTTGCTTAGGACAACCCATGGATGGAAGAACCTGGTGGGCTATAGTCCATGGTGTTGCAAGAGTCAGATACGACTTAGCAACTAAACCACCATCATATATTTAACTATAGTATTACTAGCAAATTATAGGTGTCAGTCCCAGTTCTATTGGGAGTCTTCAAGAGGGTCCATTAAAGAGTATCTTACCCCTTTCCCTGAACCCAGTTCTAGGAAATTTAGAAATAAGTCAAAAAGTGGCAGACAGAGGTCAAGAATCACCAGCACTTATATGAAGAGTTAAGTTGGAGCTCAAGTGATTGGTAAAACCAACTCCCAGAATCAGAAAGATTTGCCCACATAGGACAAGAACATACCTCCTGCCCCGACTCCTCTTGACTCCCTTTCTTCCTTTCTCCCTCCAATCCCCAGCAAGGGTACAGCTTAACTGTTAACTAGTCTAGACTCTAGAGGAACAAGGGAGAAAACTGGCCTCCCTACCGGTAGCTCACTCTCAGAGTTAGAATCCCAGAGAAGGGATGAGCCCACAAAGTTTCAGTTCAGTTCAGTTCAGTCACTCAGTCGTGTCCGACTCTTTGCGACCCCATGAATCGCAGCATGCCAGGCCTCCCTGTCCATCACCAGCTCCGGGAGTTCACTCAGACTCATGTCCATCAAGTCAGTGATGCCATCCAGCCTTCTCATCCTCTGTCGTCCCCTTCTTCTCCTGCCCCCAATCCCTCCCAGCATCAGAGTCTTTTCCAATAAGTCAACTCTTCACATGAGGTGGCCAAAGTACTGGAGTTTCAGCTTTAGCATCATTCCTTCCAAAGAAATCCCAGGGCTGATCTCCTTCAGAATGGACTGGTTGGATCTCCTTGCAGTCCAAGGGACTCTCAAGAGTCTTCTCCAACACCACAGTTCAAAAGCATCAATTCTTTGGTGCTCAGCCTTCTTCACAGTCCAACTCTCACAGTCCACAAGTTTAGTCTTGCCCAGTTTTCTGATTAGTTGTTCAGCTTCCCTGGGGGGAGTAAGTAAAAGATGAGAGGCTATAGGATAAATCTCATAGTTAGAAGAAGGAAACATCAGGAGTGGGAAATAACATTCACCCCCAAATTCCTCAGATTAAACTTTCCTTTAACCAATTACATTCAAATAGTAATATCGTGCTTAGTCCTCAGAAGAGGAAATACACAAGCCATAAGTTTCACTCTTACATCCAAATTCCAACTGCCTGTCTTTTTGGATTCTCCTGGGATCCTTCTGCCACTGTAAAATTTGCCTCTAGAATGTCCTGAAATGGATACATATATTTCTTTAAGTATGTCAACTTTAATTACTTTACAATGTTGTATTAGTTTCTGTTGTACAGCAAAGTGAATCAACTATATGTATACATATACCCCCTCCCTCTTGATCCTCAACATTTGTAAAACAATTCTACTCAAATAATAAAAGTAAATATATATATATATTTTTAAAGAAAATTTAAATAGAGACATCCTTATGGGGGTGAAGTTTTAAATAGTGACCTTTGAAATTTTGAAATAAATCATTTTAATTTAAAAATGTAAAACACAAAGCAAGGAGATCCAACTAGTCCATCCTAAAGGAGATCAGTCCTGGGTGTTCATTGGAAGGACTGATGCTGAAGCTGAAACTCCAATACTTTGGCCACCTCATGTGAAGAGCTGACTCATTGGAAAAGACTCTGATGCTGGGAAGGATTGGGGGCAGGAGGAGAAGGGGATGACAGAGGGTGAGATGGCTGGATGGCATCACCAACTTGATGGACATGAGTTTGGGTAAACTCTGGGAGTTGGTGATGGACAGGGTGGCCTGGCATGCTGCAATTCATGGGGTCACAAAGAGTCGGACACGACTGAGCAACTGAACTGAAAACACAAAAAGAAGTATATCAATTTTAAACCCAGTCTCAATCCAAAGCTGAAAGTTCATTCTCTATTCCATTTCTATTTCAAATTATGTCTGGTCATATTTTCCCATAGCATGTCAGAATTCTTCAATGAGATTTAATGCCAACCAAAAGATAGAAAGTATAAAGTTTCTTTCAATAAGGAGATGACAGCATCATAGAAATACCCCAAATCTGAATATAAAGACCCCCACTACTTTAAAGTCCCAGGGCAAAACTGAAGTTCAAAGATTAAATCTTCTTTCAAGTTCAAGTCAAAATATATTAAAGTCCAAATGAATTAGAGTCTGATATCAAGTTATTTTCCCCTGTGGAATCACATGTTTGAAGTTTAAAATTTCTAAGTTATAATTAAGACCCAGACTATCCTTCAAATTTATTATTCTGCTCAGTCTCAGCAGAGGGGTACTGGGATGCCTGAGTAGATTCGGTCTTCTTTCAACAGCTGCCTTCTGAGACACATCTCAGAGGAATAGGTGTAGTTCCTTCGTTGAGGGCTTCAGAATGTGTTATGTCAAGTCTCTGATACACCTCGTTTTAGAGAATCCTAAGGAATAACAAGAAACAAGATTTATTATAGCTTTGGCTCCACACCCACCACATTTAGAAAGCAAGCTGATTTCTAGTTCTTGAGTTACCATCCTGTGTAAAATTACATTGCCAGAGGCCAGTATTACCAACAAGCACCACAGACACTCAGTGCTCTCTGAGAGAAGGGTCGGAGGACCCTGGTTAGTTCCTGCCAGTTGTCTGCACTCTGCTACCAAAAACTGAAACTCCCCTGGGAGAAATCTTCCAAGGACAGACAGACAAATGCACCACCAATTTGCAAATCTCGGGGTAGAGAGCAGCCTCCTCTACATACTGCTTCCTCTCTTGGAGAGTGACAAAAAGCCATTGCTGTCTGTATGCCAAGTTGAGAAATTTGCATTGTTGACAATGTTTACATCTGGACTTGACTAAGGTGCCTTTCTAACCACCTAGTAGTGTATTAAAACCTCCTGCTTTCTACTGCTTCCAGTACTGAGTATGGACTCTTATCTAGTGCCATAGCATCTTACTTTTGTGAGCAGACATTAGTTCCTAAGTGCTGCCGTGCCTTTTTATTTAAAGCCATATTGGGGCTCCCCAAAATTGGTTCCCTGATATTGTTATTGTGACTACAATTACTACTGAATAGAACCAAAATGAGTTTGTGGTGAGCCTCATAAATCCAAGGCTAACATCAACCCTGAAGATAATTCACAGCATGCAAAAAAGGATAATTTGGGAAGATGATTCAGACTGGTCATGGAAAATTTAAAGCCAGAACCTCATCAGTGCTCTCTATAATGCTAGAACTCAACTCACATTCACTCTGAAGCAGCAGATACCATTTGTATAACAAGGCCTCTGAGACCTGTAACATTGGAACAGTGCTTAGCTATGACTACTTTGGAAAAGTTTTGCCTACTTTTTATGGTGAACTGGAGCCTCCTGCAACTAGCTGAGGGTCTCCAGTGGGTCTCTCTTGCTAGGCCCTAGGCTGCCAGAGATTTGACCGAGGCCAGACTTTTCCCAAGGTCATCACTCTTTGCTTAAGCCTCAGTCTCTTCAAACAAATAAACAATCATTACAAACAAACAAAACTTCCATAATCTGTTTTCATCCACCCAGGTCAAAATACAATGTTCCCCATGTCTTAACGTTTCTTCCTTGCGTGCCTAGTTGCTTTGGTTTTGTCCAACTCTTTGTGACCCTATGGACAGTAGCCTACCAGGCTCCTCTGTCCATGGGATTCTTCAAGCAAGAAGACTGGAGTGGGTTGCCATGCCCTCCGTCAGGGGATCTTCCCAACCAGTGCTCAAACCTATGTCTCCTACATCTCCTGCATTGCAGGTATATTTTTCACCACTGAGTCACTGGGGAGGCCCCAGTGTTTCTTCCTTTTGTCCCAGCAATTAAAATCTAGCTCCAATACATCTCTAAAAATAGAAAGAAAGAAAGAAAAGAAAAATACAAGCACCTAGCTGAAATAGTAAAGCCCAAGCCTATCATCCTATGTCTTGGTCCTTCCCAAGACCTCCAACACATACACTTGGTCTCCCATTTCACTCTTATGTTTCATTTCTCAGGGATCCTAGCCCAGGCAGGAAATGTTGGGAATCTTTGAGGGAGAGGGATAAACCTCTCTTCACTCCTCTTCCATAACTAGGTTCTGAACAAATCCAGAAATAAAACAGATATACAGATGGAACTTATTTTTGGTAAACTCCAGGTTGGAGTATGTGGCTTATGAACAAGTAAGTTTCCTAATACTGCATCTCAGTGTTAGAACTAACCATGTGGACAGGTGGCCCTGAAATGTGGCCTCCTGCCACAAGCTATTAGAATGACTGTTGATACTTGCTTCCAGCTCCCAAGAGGAAGTAGGGCAGAGCTCACCTGAAAATGCCTAATTATTCTTTACAGGTTTAGCAATCATGCAAGTCTTTCCCTCTCCCCAGGGACAAGTGAGAAAGGGACTGAAAAGTGTAATGCTAATGAGTTCTGTGTCCAAAGAAGGAAACTGTTTAGGGAGTAATTCCACCCCTGTTTTTAATACCCTTTAACAGATCCAAAAGTTTGTAGCTTCTCATTTTTCTATTAGGGAGAGCCCATTTTCCTACTAGTAAAGTTTCTGTTTGTGCTACTGTTCAGATACATATCTAATATATATATATATATATAGAGAGAGAGAGAGAGAGAGGCAGTTTTCTTTATTTTTTCTGGTTTTATTGAGATACAACTGACATTAACATTGTGTGAATTTAAGGTGTACAGAAGGTTGATTTGAACACTAATATATTGTAAAATAATCACCATAATAGCATTAGCTAACACCTCCATCACATCAGATGATTATCATTCTTCTTCGGCAGTTATCTTTAAACAGATGACTATCTCTTCTACTCTATGATGGACTAAATGTATGTAAAATTATCTCTGAGTCTGGCAACATATTCCCTGTCATTAGACTCAGTGTGGCCATGAAGGTGGTAGTGAAATGAGACAAAATTAAACTGGTCTTTGGCAACGTGCCTTTACTTCAGCCCCAGAAAGCCAAGGTGTTAATATAACCTCAGGGACTGGCAACATTATTCCTTTTCTCTTCCCACTGCCTCTGGAATTAGAATAGAAAACAAAGTCAATGAGAGGTCATGCTTGTGAAAGACAATGCCATTCAGTTAAGGCTCAGTATATCCTAATTTTCCCTCTCCTTTCCTGTGAAGAGACATATTCTTAATGCATTTGAGAATGGAAACAAATGAGTGGAAATTTATTCTTTATGCTGAAATGGCATTATTTATTTAAACACTTGATGACACTTGATGGGGCATAATAATTACAGTTAGAGCTGGGAATAAACCATTTTCAACTTTCCTTCTCTGTTTCTTAACAGAAGAAGAAATTATGGGCAATTCATTAGAATGAGGCAAGCAATCTTCATTTGACTATGCCTGTTGGTTCTGATTTGCATCATAGAAATTCTCTTCTTGTTGTTTGAGCTCTGTTGTTTATAAGAGAAAACGAACATGTTGAAATTATTAGCACCGAGGAGTTGGAGAGTAAATAATGCTAATGGAATAAATAATACATCATTTATTGGAAGTGCTCTTTAGGGGTTTATACCAAATCACTTTACTAGCCTCAACAGCATAATATTTAGCAACCTCTAACAAGTTTCAGGGAGAGATATTACTTTGTGACTCAACAAGTATCCTTGATATACTGCCTAAATTAGACAGCCTATTAAAAATTAATGGCAGGCCAATTTCCTGCAATTATACTTTTACCTAGGGAGCAGTCTGCCTGGTTTGTATTATATTAGGAACTTTTGGCTGGGCATCTTCTTTACAATTTCAGCCAAGTTTGTCAATGAAGTTTATTTCACATGATCTTATTGATAAACAGACATATTTAAATGAGTATGGAATATAGGATATAAACAGTTTAGAATGAATTGATCTGCCAATGGTAGTAATTTAAGAAGGCAGCTGTATGGTGGATGTTGGGATGTGCTGCCCTGATTCCCTTTTAGGAAGGAAGGACTAATTCCACAGCTGCAGAGAGATGCTATAATTCAGTCCTTAGCTGCCAGTCCTTTAAGCAGATTGCCCTTCAGGAAGAAAATCGCCTCACCTGAAGTCACATCTCCTTCCAGAGGCAGCCCACATCTGATGGCTCATCAATGCAGAGTATAATGACCAGGTCCCAGGTCCCCACGTCAGAATAGCTTTTAAGGGCCATCCTAGCTCCAGAAGCCCTGAAGGGCTCAGCTGAGAATCTGAGAATCACAGGTCAGTTGATTCCTTTGCCCAGTCCCTGTTTCTCATGCTATTGGCTGAATCAGTTTCTGCTTAGCAGGGGATCTGACCTGACAACTGACGGGTTTTCAATACAAAATTATATTCTGAATCAAATTTCGACACACACACACACACACACACACATTCAACAACTACTATTTTACATTCACTTGTTGGCTGAAGGGGAAGATAATACAGATGTAGCCTTCTCTTTCTCCACCTAAATTATGTTAACTGTGAGCAAGAATAGTGTTGCTATAGATTATCAACAACAGGAATATTTTACTGGACATGATCCCAGGGACTATAGGCTAATGAATTTGACAACATAAAGTTGTTAAAAGATACAGAATATCAAATTTTGCAGAAAAATAAGTAGAAAGCTGAATAAGCCTATACTTATTAAAGATACTAAATTCTTAATTGAAAACTTCTCCACAAAGGTAATCTAGGTCCAAACAGCTTTCCAGTAAATTCTACCAAATATTTAAGAACAAAATTATCCCAAACCTACTCAAAATCTTTGGAAAAGTAATTGAGGAAAGAACATTTACTAATGCGTTTTAGGATGTTAGCATTATGATGGTAGTAAAATTATACAACATTATAAGAAGACTAAGCTACCAAAAAAAGGTGCAAAAAATACTCTCAGAAAAAGCAGGCTGGTGTTCTGTGATGACCTAGAGGGTTGGGATTGGGGAGGTGCGAGGGAGGCTTAAGAGGCAGGGGATATATGTATACTTATGGCTGATTCATGTTGTATGGTAGAAACAAACACATGATCCTCCAATTAAAAATTAAAAAAAAATAAAGCACACACACACACACACACAAATGTTGGTCCAAAAATTTTCATCTAAATATGAAAAAATAAAATGTATATGTAGATATATATATATACATATCATATATACTTAATTAAAACAACATATATAAATAGATGCATATTTTTTCAATTACCAAATAATTCATCATAACTAAGTATCTTTATTCCAGGGTTGCAAAATCTGTTTAATATTGGAAAATCAATCAAAATATTCACCATATTAACAGAATAAAGGAGAAATATAAGTGATTATGTCAGTAAGATGATTAACTCATTCATGATTAAATTGCAATAAACCAGGAATAAAATAGCTTCTCAAACTAATTAAGGGCATCAACAAAAATCCAACAGTTAATATCATATTGCATGCTTTCCCACTAAGATTGGGAACCAAACTGAAGTGTTCTGACCACTTTTATTCAGCATTGTTCTGGATCTACTTTACAGAGCTGTTTGGCAACAAAGAAAAATAAATAAAAGGCATGCTGCTGCTGCTAAGTCGCTTCAGTCGTGTCCGACTCTGTGCGACCCCATAGACGGCAGCCCACCAGGCTCCCATGTCCCTGGATTCTCCAGGCAAGAACACTGGAGTGGGTTGCCATTTCCTTCTCCAATGCAGGAAAGTGAAAAGTCAAAGTGAAGTCGCTCAGTCGTATCCGACGCTTAGCGACCCCATGGACTGCAGCCTACCAGGCTCCTCTGTCCATGGGATTTTCCAGGCAAGAGTACTGGAGTGGGGTACCATTGCCTTCTCCAATAAAAGGCATAGACATTTCTAAAAAGAAATATTTTACTTTTCAAGCAATCTGAAAAGTTTGCGTTATGTTATTGTTTAAATATGTTTGTTGTTTGGTTTTTAACCCAAGTCCTCATGTTATGCAGTATTTGAATCTGTTTTGCCTTTCATTCCACTATTTTTTTCTCCTGTGACTTTTTTTATCTTATTTTTATTTTGTTGTTTTCAAGTCATTCTTAAATTCCTCTTATTACATTATAAAATTTTTAGTTGAATCTAGTATACCATGTAACTAGGCACTTATAATTTAGTTTTCACAAAATTGTTTCATCTTCATTTTCTTTCTGAGTTTGGTCAAAATATTTTTTTAAATGGTTCTTCTGTGTTTTTTCTTATTTCTGTTCAGAGTTTTTGATTTTCTGATTTAGATGATTTATTAAACATCTATGAATGCTTGAACAAGTATATTTAATCCAGACTGGAGTGCTGTTTTATAATTTTATTTTACTTCATTGTTGTTTTTCTTTAAGGGAGGAGAAGATTTTTCATTAACTGGATTGCTTGGATTTTAGTTTTCTGTTTCCTTTTTAGAGAAGTTTCTGTGTTAAGTAGACTGAATTTTTCCTGTTTATAACCTGGGTCTACAATAATAATTTATGTATACACTAATAAAGGGTTTGGGGAACATACAGGAATAAATGTTTTGGGGGGAAGTAGATCAGACCATCCCCATGGAAAAGAAATGCAAAAAAGCAAAATGGCTGTCTGAGGAGGCCTTACAAATAGCTGTGAAAAGAAGAGAAGCAAAAAGCAAAGGAGAAAAGGAAAGATATAAGCATCTGAATGCAGAGTTCCAAAGAATAGCAAGGAGAGATAAGAAAGCCTTCCTCAGCGATCAATGAAAAGAAATAGAGGAAAACAACAGAATGGGAAAGACTAGAGATCTCTTCAAGAAAATTAGAGATATCAAGAGAACATTTCATGTGAAGATGGGCTCAATAAAGGACAGAAGTGGTATGGACCTAACAGAAGCAGAAGATATTAAGAAGAGGTGGCAGGAATACACAGGAGAACTATACAAAAAAGATCTTCATGACCCAGATAATCACAATGGTGTGATCACTCACCTAGAGCCAGACATCCTGGAATGTGAAGTCAAGTGGGCCTTAGAAAGCATCACTATGAACAAAGCTAGTGGAGGTGATGGAATTCCAGTGGAGCTATTTCAAATCCTGAAAGATGATGCTGTGAAAGTGCTACATTCAATATGCCAGCAGATTTGGAAAACCCAGCAGTGGCCACAGGACTGGAAAAGGTCAGTTTTCATTCCAATCCCAAAGAAAGGCAATGCCAAAGAATGCTCAAACTACCGCACAATTGCATTCATCTCACACGCTAGTAAAGTAATGCTCAAAATTCTCCAAGCCAGGTTTCAGCAATACGTGAATCGTTAACTTCCAGATGTTCAAACTGGTTTTAGAAAAGGCAGAGGAACCAGAGATCAAATTACCTACATCTGCTGGATCATAGAAAAAGCAAGAGAGTTCCAGAAAAACATCTATTTCTGCTCCACTCCAGTACTCTTGCCTGGAAAACCCCATGGATGGACGAGCCTGGTGGGCTGCCGTCCATGGGGTCGCTAGGAGTCAGACATGACTGAGCGCCTTCACTTTCACTTTTCACTTTCAAGCCTTGGAGAAGGAAATGGCAACCCACTCCAGTATTCTTGCCTGGAGAATCCCAGGGACGGGGGAGCCTGGTGGGCTGCCGTCTATGGTGTCACACAGAGTCGGACAAAACTGAAGCGACTTAGCAGCAGCAGCAGCAAAGCCTTTGACTGTGTGGATAACAACAAACTGTAGAAAATAATGAAAGAGATGGGAATACCAGACCACCTGACCTGCCTCTTGAGAAATTTGTGTGCAGGTCAGGAAGCAACAGATAGAACTAGATATGGAACACCAGACTGGTTCCAAATAGGAAAAGGAGTACGTCAAGGCTGTATATTGTCACCCTGCTTATTTAACTTATATGCAGAGTACATCATGAAAAATGCTGGGCTGGAAGAACAAGCTGGAATCAAGATTGCTGGGAGAAATATCAATAACCTTAGATATGCAGATGACACCACCCTTATGGCAGAAAGTGAAGAGGAACTCAAAAGCCTCTTGATGAAAGTGAAAGTGGAGAGTGAAAAAGTTGGCTTAAAGCTCAACATTCAGAAAACGAAGATCATGGCATCTGGTCCCATCACTTCATGGCAGATAGATGGGGAAACAGTGAAAACAGTGTCAGACTTTATTTTTGGGGGCTCCAAATTCACTGCAGATGGTGATTGCATCCATGAAATTAAAAGACGCTTACTCCTTTGAAGAAAAGTTATGACCAACCTAGATAGCATATTGAAAAGCAGAGACATTACTTTTGCCAACAAAGGTCCGTCTAGTCTAGGCTATGGTTTTTCCAGTGGTCATGTATGGATGTGAGAGTTGGATTGTGAAGAAAGCTGAGCGCTGAAGAATTGATGCTTTTGAACTGTGGTGTTGGAGAAGACTCTTGAAGTCCCTTGGACTGCAAGGAGATCCAACCAGTCCATTGTGAAGGAGATCAACCCTGGGATTTCTTTGGAAGGAATGATGCTAAAGCTGAAACTCTAGTACTTGGCCACCTCATGCGAAGAGTTGACTCATTGGAAAAGACTCTGATGCTGGGAGGGATTGGGGGCAGGAGGAAAAGGGGACGACAGAGGATGAGAAGGCTGGATGGCATCACTGACTCGATGGACGTGAGTCTGAGTGAACTCCGGGAGTTGGTGATGGACAGGGAGGCCTGGCGTGCTGCGATTCATGGGGTCGCAAAGAGTCGGACACGACTGGACGACTGAACTGAACTGAACTAAACTGAGATCAGCATGTCTTTGGATTATGTTTTTCTCTTTAGTTCCTGCAAGATTCTCAAATTCTCTTCTTACTTTCTTATTTAATCACCAAACCTATAAAAGATGCCCTACCCATCCTATTTGTCTCATTCTTTTCCAGAAGAAAGTGTGTTTTGAATTTGTCTCTTCAGATCCTGAGCACCTTTCTGTAGTCAGAGTTCAGGTCTACCAGGTTTCAGACCATTTCAGGATTTCCATGCTTTGACTGAGCCTTGCCATTCTGGATCTTATCTGCTCCGTTATCCTTCTTCTACCCAGCTTCTTCAGGCGCCACTTCATTTCCACATGGGCTTATGGGGTGAGGTCACACTGATGTCTGTTGGAGTTTGGTCTTCATTTTTTCCCTTATATTTAGTGCAAGTATTGTGGCACTCTCAATATCCAGGTGATGCCAAAGAGGGCAGTTTTTTGTGGTTTCATTTGCTCTTCTTTTGTTGATCAGTTTGCTTTTGGGAGGGAATACTGAGATATTTTAGTGTAAGAACCTGACATTATCCTAGGGAAACCCAGAAGTCCATCCCACTGATTTAGCAAACAATTTCCTATTATTTATATTGGAGTGATTGTTATCTACTTAAAATATCTGTATACAAAATTGCCATAGGAGGCAAAATCTATAGAGAGAGAAAGTAGATCTGTGGTTGCTAAGAGCCAAGGAGGGATGAGGGGCTGGAGCATGGGGGCCTTCCACTGACATAGAGTATCCTTTTCTTTTCTAATATAATTTATTTTTAAAATCAGTATCAGTTTCACAGAAAAGTTGAGTGAAAGATATAGAAATTTCCTATATACTCTTTGCCTTCACACATATACAGCCTGCCCCACTATCAACATTGAGTTCAGTTCAGTTGCTTAGTCATGTCTGACACTTTGCACGCCAGGCCTCCCTGTCCATCACCAAATCCTGGAGTTTACTCAAACTCATGTCCATTGAGCCAGTGATGCCATCTGACCATCTCATCCTATGTCGTCCCCTTCTCCTCCTGCCTTCAATCTTTCTCAGCATCAGGGTCTTTTAAAATGAGTCAGTTCTTAACCTCTGGTGGCCAAAGTATTGGAGTTTCAGCTTCAGCACCAGTCTTTTCAGTGAATATTCAGGACTGATTTCCTTTAGGATAGACTGGTTGGATCTCCTTGCAGTTCAAGGGACTCTTAAGAGTCTTCTCTTGAAGATTATCAACATTGATGAACCACATTGATACATCATCACCCACAGTCCATAGTTTACATTAGGGTTCTCTCTTAGTGTTCTACATTTTATGGGTCTGACAATTGTCTGATATGTACCCACCATTACAGTATCACACAGAGTAGTTTAACTACCTTGAAAATCCTCTGTGCTCTGCCTATTGGGTTTCTCTGTGAGATGAGCAAAATGATGAAAGTAGATTGTGCTGGTGTTTGAATATTTGCCAATATATTAATACTAAAAAATATTGAGTTGTATGATAATGAGTAAACTTATACAAGCTACATATTAATCAAGTTGTTAAAGTATTTTGTTAAGAGTTTCATGGTTTGGATGTTTTCATTGTTCAGATTTTTCTTAAATGGTAAAGAATCTTCCTGCAATGTAAGAGCCTGGGGTTTGATCCCTGGGTCAGGAAGATCCTCTGGAAAAGGGAAGATGCCCTGGAAAAGGGAATGGCTACTCACTCCAGTATTCTTGCTTAGAGAATTCCATGGACAGAGGAGACTGGTGGGCTACTGTCCATGGGGTTGCAAAGAGTTGTACATGATTGAGGAAACTAACACTTTCATTTTCATATCCATGGAGTCTGCAAACCCGTAAATTACTAATACTAGGATATTTCTAACCTTTCTCTTTTCCTTCATAGTAAATGAGTTCTTGCTTTGCTTGCAATTTTGTTCCCTTCACCTCCTCCTCTGAAGATTAACTTCTGAGAAAAATTCTTTTTCTTTTATCCCTCATGCTGGTTTTGAAAAGAAAAGGAAATACTATAAAAAATAAGACATGCATGGTATAAGGTTTCAGTGGGAATTTTTCAGATAATTTGTAGAAAGGCACTTATGTTACTATAGGAAATGGATGGGAAAGGGTTATTATTAAGCGCTGCTGTAATCTAAGCATCATTTTCATATTACTTGAGAAACCTAAGTGCACATTTGCTTATTTTCAAGTTACATTTGGTTGTGAAACTATATCCTTAATGATGACTGTACCATGTGGACCATGGCTTAAATTATTTATAATTTTGGGGAGTGGGTATAAGGTTTGGCTCTCAGTTAAGTCCCAGAAAAAAACATCCATCTAGACTTGAACCATTTGCTCTCTTCTTTCCCAGACATTTTTAACAGACAGTTGGAACAGGAATCCTAAAGAATAGAGGATTGTGGAGGTAGAGCTGAGAAATATCAGAATATTATCAGAAAAGAAGAGACATGTTTGAGACCATGCTAATCTCAAAAGGGAAAAGGGTAGGAACATTTGCTTTTCTAGATTGGATGTGCCAGCTTGAGAACCATATCATGTAATGCTTTGTGAGCCACTCTAAAGTGAGAAATTAAAAAGCAAAACAAAATTAAAACATCCTTTGGAAGCAGCAAGCTGGGAATTGCTTTTTATTCCAAAATCTGTTGACATCAACTTTTCTTAGATGCCTACAGGTGGTTAATGCTAGCTATGAAAGCTGCATGCGAATTCTATGATCTTAAACAATTCTTAATCTCACCAAGCCTTGGGGTTTTTGTTTGTAACATGAAATCATTCTAGAAATGTCATGCAGTTGTTGAAAGATTTAAATGGGCTAGTATATAAAAAGTACCTGGCACATAATACTTGCTAAATAAATGCTAACTTCCTTTGCTCCCTTCTCCTTTACTCTTCATAGAGAATTTCTTTTAATATCAAAAGAAGCCATATATTTTCATGTAGATCTTCTTTGGTTGAAAACCACAGGGAAAAATAATTAAGCTTAATCGATGAACAGATATAAACTCATATTAACAGATGCCCCATATTATAGTGGCAAAGGCTGACTGCTTTGCAAATGCTTGTTATAAAACATGACATTAATCACGAAGACTAATTTTGGTGCTGATGTGATTTTAAGTGCTTCCACTCAAACTCCACCTAGGGAAAGTAATATATTCACAAAAGGAAGCAACTGGGGCAAATCCCTGTGGCTAATCTTACTGATATTAGCTTTTCTGCCAATGGGAATATGATTAATTTCGAAGTGTAACATGAAGAATGGGATGCATGGAGAACTTCAAATTTAATTTCTTGATTAGTTAATGTTTCAGCTCTTAGGATTTTACTTTTATTCAAGTCATTTCCCAAATTACTCTTTTAAATGATCTGATGTGGGATGTTCAAATATAGGAAAGTGGATAGACATCATATTTTCAGCACATATTCCCATTAATTCATCTGATAATGAAATTTAATTTTTATTGTAAAACTTGTTTAGTTGTTAAGCTGTGTCCAACTCTTTGCAATTCCATGGACTGTTGCCTGCCAGGGTCTTCTGTCAATGGGATTTCCCAGGCAACAGAAATGGAGTGCATTGCCATTTCCTTCTCCAGGGCATCTTCCTGAGCCAGGAATCCAACCTGAGTCTCCTGTATTGTCAGGCAGATTTCACTGTAATGCTTACCACATCATGTTGTGTTTGGATATTTACTTGTATGTCTTGACATCCAGGCAAATTCCAAGAGGAGACAATATGTTTGGCT
This sequence comes from Bubalus bubalis, assembly GCF_019923935.1. Taxonomy (NCBI): domain Eukaryota; kingdom Metazoa; phylum Chordata; class Mammalia; order Artiodactyla; family Bovidae; genus Bubalus; species Bubalus bubalis. The sequence continues at coordinate 66,196,827 of NC_059160.1, forward strand.
TGCTTAGTGTTGTCTCCTTGATTTTTAGAATCATGCTTGGTACATATGAGTGGCATATATGGAACTATAATTTTTAATATGGCACAAACTGAGCTATGGTTGCTCAATAATATTGTTTGGCAACATTTCTTAAAGTTTTATATTGATTTATACCATGAATACGTTAAATGCTATGGACTGAAGTAAGCATCAGTTCAGTTCAGTTCAGTCGCTCAGTCATGTCCGAGTCTTTGTGTCCCCGTGGAGTGCAGCACACCAGGCCTCCCTGTCCATCACCAACTCCTGGAGTTTACTCAAACTCATGTCCATTGAGTCAGTGATGCCATCCAACCACCTCATCCTCTGTCATCCCCTTCTCCTCTCACCTTCAATCTTTCCCAACATCAGGGTCTTTTCAAATGAGTCAGTTCTTCGCATTAGGTGGCCAAAGTATTGGAGTTTCAGCTTCAACATCAGTCCTTCCAGTGAACATCCAGGACTGACCTCTTTTAGGATGGACTGGTTGGATCTCCTTGCTGTCCAAGGGACTCTCAATAGTCTTCTCCAACACCACAGTTCAAAAGTATCAATTCCTCAGCACTCAGCTTTCTTTGTAGTCCAACTCTCACATCCATACATGACTACTGGAAAAACCAGAGCCTTGACTAGATGGACCTTTTTTGAGAAAGTAATGTCTCTGCTTTTTAATATTCTGTCTAGGTTGGTCATAACTTTCCTTCCAAGGAATAAGCGTCTTTTAATTTCATGGCTGCAATCACCATCTGCAGTGATTTTGGAGCCCAGAAAATTAAAGTCAGCCACTGTTTCCCCATCTATTTCCCATGAAGTGATGGGACCAGATGCCATGATCTTAGTTTTCTGAATGTTGAGCTTTAAGCCAACTTTTTCACTCTCCTCTTTCACTTTCATCAAGAGGCTCTTTAGTTCTCCTTCACTTTCTGCCATAAGGGTGGTGTCATCTGCATAAGCATAGGGATTACAATAAATAAGAAAGAGATACAGTCATGGAGGTTGCACTCTAACTGTGCAGAGAGCAAAAGTGAAGTCACTCAGTCATGTCTGACTCTTTGGACCCCGTGGACTGCAGCCTACCAGGATCCTCCATCCATGGGATTCTCCAGGCAAGAATACTGGAGTGGGTTGCCATTTAGAGCATAGTTCAATGTTAACAGCATAGACTCCAGAGCCAGCCTGTCTGGATTACAAACCTACTTCTCCTATTTTACAGCTCTGTCATCTTGGTCAGGTTATCCAACCTCTACATGCCTTGATTTTCCTCATTTGAAAAGTACACGTAAGAATTGTATCCTTCTAAAATGATGGGACAGTGCATAATATATAATGCATGTTAAACTGTCACCTGCTAATTATAGAGAGAAGAAACAAACAACCACAATCTTAACTATGGATGATAGAAGCGGGTATGAAGTCTGTAGTAGATGGAATTCTAAGAATTATCCTCAGTGATCCTAACCCTTGTAAAGTCTTCTCCTCTTCAGCTTAGATGGAGTCTGTGAATATGATGAGATATGATTCTTCTCGTGATCATGTTATGTGAAAAGGAATTTGTATATATTTAATTAAGTTTGGTTGGTTTGGAGTTAATTAAAAGGTAGCGTATCTGATAGGCCCAATCTAATCATATAGGCTCTTTAAAACAGCAGTCCCCAAGACAATTCTTCCATGGACTTGGGGGTGGGGAATGGTTCCGGGATGTTTCAAGTGCATTACATTTATTGTGCACTTTAGTTCTATTATTATTGCATCAGCTTCACCTCAGATCGTAAGACATTAGATCCTGGAGGTTGGGGACCCCTGCTTTAAAAGCAGAGAGTTTTCTCTGGCTGTGGCATCAGGTGAATGTGGAGACATTGAAAACATGAGAAGCATTTCCTGTACCATTGGTAAAGACCACAAAGCCATAAAGCGTGGTACCTGGTTGACAGAAAGAAAACAGGGGCTTTAGTTTCAAAAGCACAAAAACTGCATTCTGCCAACAACCTGAATAAATCCAGAAGCTGATTCCCCCCCAGAGTTTCCAAAGAAGAGCCCAGAAGGTTGGCCAACTTGACTCAGCCTTCTGAGTCCCTGAACAGAGAACACAATCAAGCCTGCTCAAATTTCTGCCCCATGGACCAGTGAGATAATCAATGATTGTTATTTTAAGTTACTAACTTTGTGGCAGTTGGTTTTATATTAATAAAAAAGAAAGACTACAAGGCCCTATGGAAGTCTATAGCAGGCTCATCCAATTTAGTCTTGAAGGCTCCTTGTGCAGCTAAGTTGCCTCAGTCATGTCCAACTCTTTGCAACTCTATGGACTGTAGCTCACCAGGCTCCTCTGTCCATGGGATTCTCCAAGTAAGAATACTGGAATGGGTTGCCCTGCCCTCCTCCAGGGGATCTTTCCCACCTAGGGATTGAACCCACATCTCTTCTGTCTCCTGCATTGGCAGGCAGGTTCTTTACAGTAGTGCCACCTGGGAAGCCTTTCAGGCTTCTTAGAGACAGTGAAATGAAATTGAGACCTGAAATGTTGAGTAAGAGCAAGGAAAAGTCAGTGGGAAGTAGGGGCGGGGTGCTCAGGTTGAGAGAGATATAGAGGACTTTAAAGAGAAAAATGAAGGCATTTGGAATGGAAATAAGATCAGATGACTATCAAGAGTGACAGATGAGCATGCATAATTAGCAAAATTGAACCAACCAGGCCAGGATAGGTCTTTTAAGCCAAATTTGAGCATTTATATATTATTGTTTATGTTTATGTTGTCACATACATACATCACATACACACATGAACACACATACATCTTTGGGAAGTTTTAAAGGATTTAAAGTAGCAGGAGAGTAATATGGGTAGAATTTCCTCACCTTCTTTCCCCTTTCTAAGGATATTCTATTCATATTTCAAATGCATCTTCTTTTGTGAAGGCTTTTTGTTATCCCCAAGGCTAATTTAATGACTTCCTCCACTGTTCTCTCATATGTCTAAAGTTTTCCATTCATTAAGCACAGATTCTTTCAGGCACAGTTATAAACACGTTATACTTATTAACTCAAGTATTCATTATTCCAACCCATGAAATAGTCATATATACTTATCCCCATTTTACTTATAAGATGGGCTGAGTGCAGTAGACATTAGGGGTCATGGAAGTCTTACAGCCACCAATGGTCATTCTGTAGGTAATAGCTACTTCATTCATCTACACTTAAGACAGATCAATCAATAAGTATTTATTGAGTGCTATTTCATGGCTTACCCAAGGTAAATTTTAGGAAGGTTTTGAAGAGGTAATCTGAAAAGAATTGTTAGTTAGTATGTGTTCTAAGTACATAAATTTGATTTTAAAGAAAATAAAGATTAATCTTTTTAATTTTAGTTATGGTACTGAACAAATGTGCATTTTAGCTCAACCCTCTTCCCAAATGAACCATAACCTTTCCATTGGAAGACATATTAGCTTATTATTTTTTAGCTTATTATTTTAGAGTTTCATTTACTTTCAAACTTTCCCTGAAGCTCTTTTGTTTGCTGTTCCTGTTGTGAGAATATTGGAGAGTTCCATTAGGTGTTATAGACTGTTCTAATCAAGGCTTCATTGTGCCCAATATATACTCAGAAAAACCTACACCTGAGTATGCCACAGCAAGGTGAGTGTTGTTTTTCATTTCGCTCAGTTACGACATTTTTATTAGGTCCCAGATTGCTTACTTTGCCTTAGACATTTCCTATGTTAATTAAACTGATGATGGTTCCACTGTTTAAGTTTTTCCCTTTTAAAGAGTTGAATGAAAGGGAGAATTCCTTTGAGTATTTTTGAAACTTTTGTGTTTAAACGGCAATATGAATATGTAATCTCATTCTTCCTTCTTAAAACCACTGAAATTCCACAGAGATAAATATTTGTAGCCCAATTTATAAACTCCTGATTGATAATTGGAAAACTACTCTGTCAAATAAAAAAGCATCTCTTTAAATGTCAGCAAAATTAAGCATGATGTACAAACCTTTTTTTAAAATATTTCAAAATGAAAGAAAATGATCTTAAAAATAAAAGCTAGTGTGATGTTATGTCATAATACTGTCAAAAAATTTCATATTTATCGGTAGTTAGAGTGGAATTTTAGACTGCAGAAATTTTTCTATGTTTGAAAGTGAACACTGATGGTATAAAAAAATATTTCAAAACCTTAAAATCCTTGACACCAATTATAAAATTATTTCTTTTAGATAATATGCTATGTGAGATTGGGGGTAAAGAGTTGACTATGGTACTAGTTGGACTCCCCTGATGGCTCAGATGGTTAAAGAATCTGCCTACAATGCAGGAGATCTGAGTTTGATCCCTGGGTTGGAAGATCCCCTGGAGAAGGGAATGGCAACCAACTCCAGTATTCTTGCCTGGAGAATTCCATGGACAGAGGAGCCTGGACAGTTATAGTCTGTGGGGTCGCAAAGAGTCAGACACGACTGAGTGACTAACACACACACACACACACAGACACACACACACACACACACACAGGGTACTAGTTATTATAAGTACAGGCATTCTCACTCACTTAAAAGGGACATAGCTGATCGTCCCTTCACAGTCCTGGGAATGTTTCTTCCCCTTTGGCTACAATTCTCTTGAAGTGCATGTGTGCTCTGTTGCTCAGTTGCATCTGACTCTTTCCAACCCATGGACTGTAGCGTGCCAGGCTCCTCTGTCTATGGAATTTTTCAGGCAAGAATACTGAAGTGGGTGGTCATTTCCTACTCCAGGGGATCTTCCCTGACCCAGGGATAGATTTTGCATCTCCTACACTGTCAGGCAGGTTCTTTACCACTCTGTCACGCAGGAAGCCCTTCTCATGCAGTATTAGGATTAAAATAACACCCAAGTGCCTTGACTCCATATTTGCAAATATAGAACAAGAATCATTACTTGACTCTTGGATTAATATTTTTTTGAAACAAAGCTGGTTCTCCAAGTGTAAAGCATGAGACTGAATGCCTGCTAGTCTTAAGCACAATTTCTAAGTCAATCCTGGATTGATATTGGTGTTAGACCAACCCATAGAATTTGTCCCACGAAGGCATTTGGTAAAACTGTCCATAATATGCAACTATCTCTTAAGGATTATCTCTGCAAATTAATAATTGTATGGTGTTTTCAAAATGTAAGCACTATGTAAGAACTGATTGTTATCCACTCCTTTCTCCTGCTCATTTTTGCTCTGCTGAAGTACTTGGACAACTGAATGCTTTTGTTTATCTGCAGTTGCTTGCAGATTTCTCCCTTTCTTTCATCTCCCAAATAGATGCTCTTGGCTTTAAAACCAGATCTCCCTATTACAAGAAATAAATACCTTTTTTATAAGTAAAATAAGTAGGGTGTAGGAAGGATGTTTACAGTTTCGGAGGCTACAGAAAGGATTTTCTTGTTCACTGAGTATTGTCTTTTAAAAATCATCTTTTAAATGATTCTCAGTGAGTGGGAATTCTGTTTGACTTTGGTAAACAAAGCAGTGTTTGGTTATATGTAAAATAAAAAAAATAACTGAAAGTAACAAAATTTCTGCAAAATGACTCAGAATGAAGAACTGTTTTCCATCACAGCCTTTATTATTCATCAAATCTACCGAATTCCTCCTTTACTTTTAAAAACAGCAAATAGCATTGGATATCACAGGAATATACATTTAGAAACTGGGCATTAAAAGATAGTTTAAATTCCATTTGTGTGCATGGCAAGGATTAAAACCTTAATTTTATTTGTGTGAAGTTGGTATTAATTTTATTAAGCCATTTACTGAATATAATTAGGAACTCAGGAGCTGGGAAACATTATATTTATAGCTTCCACATATAAGGAGTTTGGACTCTACGTTAGTTATCCGGTGCTGTGTAACAACTTACACACACTTAGTGGCTGGAAGCAACATACATTTATAATAACCTCAGTTTCTGATGGTCAGGAATCTGGGAAGAACTTAACCTGGGTCCTCTGTTTAGAGTCTTTCCCTGGCAGAATCAAGGTGTCATCCAGGAATGGGTTCTCATCTGAAGACCAAACTAAGGAAGGAGATGCTTCCAAACTCACATGCTATTGGCAGCATTCAGTTCCCTGAAAATTATCAGATCGAGGGATTCTGTTTCTTATTGGTTATAATCCAGAGGCAACCATCAGTTCTTTGTCATGTGGAATTCTCCAACATGTCCAATTTCTCTATAAAGATTTCTTATTTAGAGCTAAATAAACTTTAATTATAATTTTACTTTTCATGGTTATCTCTCTTTCTCTCTTACACATACATACACACCCTTCTTTTTACTTTTGTTTCTGATAAACTGTGTCTTTCCTAAGTTCTCCATGACCTATCAATTCAGTTCAGTCGCTCAGTCATGTCTGACACATTGTGACCCATGGACTGTAGCACACCATGCTTCCCTGTCCATCACCAACTCCCAGAGCTTGCTCAAACTCATGCCCATCGAGTCAGTGATGCCATCCAACCATCTCATCCTCTGTCATCCCCTTCTCCTCCTGCCATCAATCTTTCCCAGCATCAGGGTCTTTTCAGATAAGTCAGTTTTCCGCATCAGGTGGCCAAAACTTTGGAGTTTCAGCTTCAGCACCAGTCCTTCCAATGACTATTCAGGGTTGATCTCCTTTAGGATGGACTGGTTTGATCTCCTTGCATTCCAAGGGACTCTCAAGAATCTTCTCCAAAACCACAGTTCAAAAGCATCAGTTCTTCAGTGCTCAGCTTTCTTTATGGTCCAACTCCATGACCTATAGCATCTTACATTTGGGTTTGCAAGTATTTTCTAACTAATTAAATTTATGTATCTATATCTTTACTCATCATTTTTTGACTCCACCTTGCCTTTCTTAAGGACACCCACAAAGAAAAGAAATAGCTAATGGAAAGTAATGGCAAAATAAGGGAACTTACAGGAAATCTCCTAGTTTTACTAGTTGTCTTACAGTGTTGTCTATTAGCTTTAGGCCATAAAATGCTAGAACTTAGTGCCATGCATCATGTTTTATTTTCATTTCTATTTCAATCTCTAAGTGTTCACCATAGACACTCAGTAAGTGCTGGTTTTCATGCATATGTGGGACTTAACTGATGATGAGATACTCTCCCTGATTTTTCAACAAGTGAAGACCTCTGTTCACTAACTAGAGTCTTAGAATGCCCGAGCGTATTATGATAGCAGAGAAAAGAACTCAAAGCCTTGTTAAAAAACAAAATCCTCAATGTGCCCTTTTGTTAGCTGGCATTGGTTTGTGTCAGTTATGGAGGTGCTTTTTTACTTTCTAATTTACATTATCCTACAAAGACAAACAACATTTCCTGTTGAATAAAGTTTTGCTTTATCATGAGTTGAACACAATTGTTACTAAGAAATGATTGATGAATAGAGTTGTGCCTGCTAATAATTGTGCACAATTGGCATAATTACCTTTACTTTATTGGTGATCAATTTGGTATCTGATGAATCTGAACATGTTCTTTCAAGCCATTCATAATAATATTTTTCCCCACAATGGACTACTTTATTTTTCTGTCACAGCAGCATCTGGGTATAACACGGACATGTTTAAAAAAATCTACATGATACCAAAAAGCTGCAAAATAAAAATATTTAATTAGTAGTTCAGATATTTAGCTAACATGATACCAAACATCTGGACACTTGGAAACTTCCAGATGGCAGAAGTGTTCATTTATTACTCATATATCTTGCTAATATGGATTCACTTTCTTCTCAGCCTATAAATTTAGTCCTTCTGTCCTAAAGGAGAACTTAAAGATTGGGTGAGAAATACTAAACAATTTTTTTTTCTTTTTTCAATATATATTGAACAATATGAGAAATACTAAACTTTAACAGCATGTGATTTCCAGCATAGTGGATGGGTATAGCTTTGGCAAAGTATTTGACTATCTTTAACCTGATTCCCTGAACACATAGTTCCTCTACATTTTCAAAAGCATCATGAACCCGCTGTAATTTATTAACCCTGGATATCCTACACAGAAGTACATTCCTGTGAGGGTCATACAGGAAGGGAGAACTAATAATGAAGAAAGTAAACAAAATAAATACTTTTGAAGGTTTTATATATATTTTACATGATGTGTAAATCTCTTAAGGGCAGCAGGAAAATATGAATTTTTCCCAAATTATCTAAGACTTACTATGTTTGAGAGCCATGATTTTATCCATTCAATCGTATTTCAGCACTGGATTGTATGTATTTGTGTAGTTTCAGGGACATAATTCATTATTGTTTCCTTACATTGCAGAGGGAAAACAAAAGACCAATTGATTATCACAATAACAACTTTAGCAACTAAATATATTCAAAAAGATTCATGTACCCCAGTGTCCATTGCCACATATTAATTTTTGCAAAGAAGATAAACAAATGCCCAACATGTATATGAAAAAAGTGCTCAGTATCACTAACCATAAAGGAAATGCAAATCACAATAAGATATTACTTCATACTTTTTAGGATGATATAGGCCAGCATAAATATTTAAAAAATTATACTTTAACAACTGATGGCAAATCAGTATATGGTGTCTTTTGAACACTAGCATAAAGGTGTTCTGTGAACCATTGAGAATAATCAGTGAGGTCTTGCTGGAGAAATAAGTTTTTGAATCGTTAGCAGTGAGGCTGGATGAAACAACCTAGGTGAATGTGTATACTGAGAAAATCAAATAGATGGAGGACTTCCACATTTGTGAACTTGGGCAAACTCTGGGAGGTGGTGAGGGAGAGTCAGGCTTGTCATGCTGTAATCCAGGTGGTTGCAAAGAGTTGGACACGACTGAGTGACTCAACAGTAACAATAACATAGCGAAGGGGACAGGAAAAAGAACTTGATCTTCAGCAGTATTCAAAACAATTTGTCAAATATATGAATGAAGAAGTTAAAAGGTTTTCACAGGGAAACTGTAATTTCACAGAAAAGAAAATTATATCTGATATCAAGAAAGACAAAAATTTCTAAGACGGAGTATCAATAGTTTAAAAGTTGAAGAGAGGTCAATTAAGGTAAAACAAAAGTATATCCACTATTTTAGACAAAATGGAAGCCATTGGGATCCTTAGGGGGAAAAATCATTTCATTTGGGTGGTGGAGGTGGAAACCAGGTTGTACTAGATTGAAGAGGAAGTGAAAAATGAAAATTCAAAGACTGTGAGTTAGACATTTTTTTAATAAATTAACTGTGAAGGGAAAAATAAGGATAAAGTAGTAACCTGTCAGGTCTTTGGGCAAGGGTATGCTTTCTTTAAGACTCACAGGATTAAACCTGAGTCAGCTGAAGAGGAGTATGTGTGTGTGTGTGTCTCACTAATTTTTGTTGGAGTACAGTTACTGTACAATGTTGTGCCTGTTTCTACTGTACAGCAAAGTGAATCAACTATATGTACAGATGCTCTGCTATGCTCAGTCGTGTCCTACTGTTTGCTACCCCATGGACTGTGGCCCACCAGACTCCTCTGTCCTTGGGATTTTCCAGGCCAGAATAATGAAGTGAGTTGCCATTTCCTACTCCAGAGGCTCTTCCCCACCCAGGGTTCAAACCTGTGTGTCTTGGATCTCCTGCATCGGCAGGAAGATTCTCTACCTACTAGGGGCCACCTGGGAAGCCCCTGTGTGTGCACCTAGTAGAGTTCCCTGTACTATACAGTAGATTCTCATTAGTTATCTATTTTACACATAGTGTATATATGCCAATCCCAACCTCCCAATTCATCCCACCCCACCGATATATCCTCCCTCGGTGTCCCTAGGTTTATTCTCTATGTCTGTTTCTCTATTTCTGTTTTGAAAATAAGATCATCTATACCATTTTTCTGGAGAAGACAATGGCAACCCACTCCAGTACTCTTGCCTGGAAAATTCCATGGACGGAGGATCCTGGTAGGCTGCAGTCCATGGGGTTGCAAAGAGTTACCCATGACTGAGTGACTTCACTTTCACTTTTCACTTTCATGCATTGGAGAAGGAAATGGCAACCCACTCCAGTGTTCTTGCCTGGAGAATCCCAGAGACGGGGGAGCCTGGTAGGCTGCCGTCTACGGGGCCTATAGAGTCGGACACGACTGAAGCAACTTAGCAGCAGGAGCAGCAGCATATCATTTTTCTAGATTCCACATATATGTGTTAATATCTGACTTTGTCTGACTTATTTCACTCTGTATGATAGTCTTTAGGTACATCCACATCTCTACAAATGACTCATTTTCATTCCTTTTTATGGCTGAGTAATATTCCGTTGTGTATATGCACCACATCTTCATTATCCATTTCTCTGTCAATGGACTTTTAGGCTGCTTTATGTCCTGGTTATTGTAAATAGCACTGCAATGAACATTGGGGTGTAAATGTCTTTTTGAACTATGGTTTTCTCTGGATATACGCCCAGGAGTGGGATTGCTGAGTTATACGGTAATTCTATTTTTAGTTTTTTTAACAAACTTCCATTCTGTTCTCCATAGTGGTTATATCAATTTACATTCCCATCAGTAGAGTAAGAGGTTCCCTTTTCTCCACACCCTCTCCAGCATTTATTGTTTGTAGATTTAATTAAAAAGATTAAAGAAAGAAATAGATTTTAGTAAAATCTACAAACAATAATTCTGGAGTGTGTTCTGAGATAATGTCTGAAAAAGAAAGGAAACCTAATAACAACTTAAGACTATATCTCTAAGACCATAAAAAGAGAAAAGGTAGAAAAAAAATCAGGATTCTCACATTTAAATATTAATGAGGAACCATTTAAATAATAGGATGTTAGTTTTTTCTCTTATAAGTTATCTGCTTGCATGTCACCTTCAAGTGTAAAGTTTGTTAATATTGCTGCTGCTAAGTCACTTCAGTCGTGCCCGACTCTGCGACCCCATAGACGGCAGCCCACCAGGCTCCCCCGTCCCTGGGAGTCTCCAGGCAAGAACACTGGAGTGGGTTGCCATTCCCTTCTCCAACGCATGAAAGTGAAAACTGAAAGTGAAGTCGCTCAGTGTGTCTGACTCTTAGTGAACCCATGGAATGCAGCCCACCAGGCTCCTCCATCCACTACTTATGCTTAAACAATTCATGGAGACAATTTTTAAATAAGGAATGGAAAATTCACAATTTTATGTCCAATAAGACATATTTTCATGCAGGAAACATCATCTAAACATCATAATGTAATCTTTCAGAAAGATAGCTAAATTGCAAGGAAAAGTTTCGGTGAGTTTATAATTTTCTTGAAAGTTTAAAAGGCAAACCAAATGTATCAAGTGACAAATCCTTGCTCAATGAAGCTTTTAGCTAACCTTTGAATTTCCTTATCCCAAATAAACTATAAGTGCCTGAGATTCAAAGAAAACATATGATTGTTTTATATTTCTTATCCATTGCTTAGAGCAGTGGACTTGGAGCAAGTCAGAAGAAATGTATACTGGAGGAATCTGGACTTTAAATTTTACCACACTAGCTCCATTCTCATGAGAAGTGATTTTATGTCCAAAAAAATGGAAGGGTTTGAGGTCAATTGTAGTGCATGGAAGGCAGAGCATACTAAGAACATATTTTGTAAATGTTTTCTGTCACCGAAGCCCATGTGCCCATGTTCATCTTTTAGCTGAACTCATCTTTCCCTCACATTTTAAAAAATGCAAATGAGAGCAATGTTTCTGCTGGTAACAGCATGAGGTCATGTTGGATCAGATGATTTATGGAATTATTAGTAACCCCACATGATTAGGATTGGAGCTACCTTTTTCTTCTGCCTTTTGTACTTTCTTCATTTATTCCTCCACATATGAAAAGTAGATTAAAGAAGATTTTTCCAGCACCAGAAAAATCAGAGAACTTATATCAATAACAAACAGAATTTTCTGTTTTTAATTAATATGATTTATTTAGTTTGACACTAGATAAACAACTTCTGCTGGAGTTTCCATGTGGTTTTCTCATGGAAAACCACCATTTTAACTTATCAAATACCTCTACTGTACTCTCCTAGTTAATTTTGATACACTTTCCAACAATTCTAAAACCTGTTGTTTGTCAGAGCTTTTTTTTTTTTAAGCAATATCTAGCTTCTTTATGTCCTATATAAATGTGATCAGGTAAGATAGAGAAATATCATATTAAAAATGATTACATCAAACAATCAAAATTCTATTTATAAACCACCATTAAATGGTAAACCATTCTAGTATTTCTTGCCTGGAAAATTCCATGATCAGAGGAGCCTGGTGGGCTATAGTCTGTGCAGTTGCAAAAGAGTGGGACATGACTGAGTGCACACACACACACACACACATTAAAAATTTAGGTGAGAAAGAACATTGCTAGATTTTTATTTCCCTTAAATAATTTCAACAGGCAAAATGTTTCTTTTGAGATAATTTTAACAGTTCCTAGTTTTACTAAATGGATAATAATATCAGTCCTAACCTTATTGGTAAAAATGTATCTTTCTCCAAAATGATGAGACACAATTAAATTTGTATCTTAGTCTTAACCCTTGCCTAGTTCTAATATTTCATATAATACCTCCATATTATGGGATCTGTTATTGACAATTGCATAGCACAAATTAAAAATGACATTGTCTATTTGACTCTATTTTTATATACATGGACATCACCAGATGGTCAACACCGAAATCAGATTGATTATATTCTTTGCAGCCAAAGATGGAGAAGCTCTATACAGTCAGCAAAAACAAGACCAGGAGCTGACTGTGGCTCAGACCATGAACTCCTTATTGCCAAATTCAGACTTAAATTGAAGAAAGTAGGGAAAACCACTAGACCATTCAGGTATGACCTAAATCAAATCCTTTATGATTATACAGTGGAAGTGAGAAATAGATTTAAGGGCCTAGATCTGATAGATAGAGTGCCTGATGAACTATGGAATGAGGTTCGTGACATTGTAAAGGAGACAGGGATCAAGACCATTCCCATAGAAAAGAAATGAAAAAAGGAAAATGGCTGTCTGGGAAGGCCTTACAAATAGCTGTGGAAAGAATAGAAGTGAAAAGCAAAGGAGAAAAGGAAATATATAAACATCTGAATGCAGAGTTCCAAAGAATAGCAAGAAGAGATAAGAAAGCATTCTTTAGCGATCAGTGCAAAGAAATAGAGGAAAACAACAGAATGGGAAAGACCAGGGATCTCTTCAAGAAAATCAGAGATACCAAGGGAACATTTCATGCAAAGATGAGCTCAATAAAACACAGAAATGGTATGGACCTGACAGAAGCAGAAGACATTAAGAAGAGATGGCAAGAATACACAGAAGAACTGTACAAAAAAGATCTTCATGACCCAGATAATCACGATGGTGTGATCACTGACCTAGAGCCAGACATCCTGGAATGTGAAGTCAAGTGGGCCTTAGAAAGCATCACTATGAACAAAGCTAGTGGAGGTGATGGAGTTCCAGTGGAGCTATTTCAAATCCTGAAAGATGATGCTGTGAAAGTGCTGCACTCAATATGCCAGCAAATTTGGAAAACCCAGCAGTGGCCACAGGACTGGAAAAGGTCAGTTTTCATTCCAATCCCAATGAAAGGCAATGCCAAAGAATGCTCAAACTACTGCACAATTGCACTCATCTCACACGCTAGTAAAGTAATGCTCAAAATTCTCCAAGCCAGGCTTCAGCAATATGTGAACCGTGAACTTCTTGATGTTCAAGCTGGTTTTAGAAAAGGCAGAGGAACCAGAGATCAAATTGCCAACATCTGCCGGATCATAGAAAAAGCAAGAGAGTTCCAGAAAAACATCTATTTCTGCTTTATTGACTACGCCAAAGCCTTTGACTGTGTGGATCACAATAAACTGTGGAAAATTCTTCAAGAGATGGCAATACCAGACCACTTGCTCTGCCTCTTGAGAAATTTGTATGCAGGTCAGGAAGCAACAGTTAGAACTGGACATGGAACAACAGACTGGTTCCAAGTAGGAAAAGGAGTACATCAAGGCTGTATATTGTCACCCTGCTTATTTAACTTATATGCAGAGTACATCAAGAGAATCGCTGGACTGGAAGAAGCACAAGCTGGAATGAAGATTGCTGGGAGAAATATCAATAACCTCAGATATGCAGATGACACCACCCTTATGGCAGAAAGTGAAGAGGAACTCAAAAGCCTCTTGATGAAAGTGAAAGTGGAGAGTGAAAAAGTTGGCTTAAAGCTCAACATTCAGAAAACTAAGATCATAGCATCTGGTCCCACCACTTCTTGGGAAATAGATGGGGAAACAGTGGAAACAGTGTCAGACTTTATTTTTCGGGGCTCCAAAATCACTGCAGATGGTGACTGCAGCCATGAAATTAAAAGACGCTTACTCCTTGGAAGGAAAGTTATGACCAACCTAGATAGCATATTCAAAAGCAGAGACATTACTTTGCCAACAAAGGTCCGTCTAGTCAAGGCTATGGTTTTTTCCAGTGGCCATGTATGGATGTGAGAGTTGGACTGTGAAGAAGGCTGAGCGCCGAAGAATTGATGCTTTTGAATTGTGGTGTTGGAGAAGACTCTTGAGAGTCCCTTGGACTGCAAGGAGATCCAACCAGTCCATTCTGAAGGAGATCAGCCCTGGGATTTCTTTGGAAGAAATGATGCTAAAGCTGAAACTCCAGTACTCTGGCCACCTCATGCAAAGAGTTGACTCATTGGAAAAGACTCTGATGCTGGGAGGGATTGGGGGCAGGAGGAGAAGGGGATGACAGAGGATGAGATGGCTGGATGGCATCACTGACTTGATGGATGTGAGTCTGGGTGAACTCCAGGAGTTGGTGATGGACAGGGAGGCCTGGCATGCTGCGATTCATGGGGTCGGAAAGAGTCGGACACGACTGAGTGACTGATCTGATCTGATCTGATTATATAGTATCTATGCATATGTTGTCAAGATCAGAATTTTGTTAGTTTTTACTTTCTCTTAAAGTCAAGCTCGAAGCCAACTCTTTTAGCCCATATTGATTTTCCTACTTCTGGTTATGTTTGGATGTGAGAGTTGGACTATAAAGAAAGCTGAGCACTGAAGAATTGAAGCTTTTGAACTGTGGTGTTGGAGAAGACTCTTGAGAGTCCCTTGGACAGCAAGGAGATCCAACCAGTCCATCCTAAAGTAAATCAGTCCTGAATATTCATCAGAAGGACTGAATGCTGAAGCTGAAACTCCAGTACTTTGGCCTCCTGATGTGAATAACTAACTTATTTGAAAAGACCCTGATGCTGGGAAAGATTGAAGGCAGGAGGAGAAGGGGATGACAGAGGATGAAATTGCTGGATGGCATCACTGACTTGATGGACGTGAGTTTGAGTGAACTCCGGGAGTTGGTAATGGACAGGGAGGCCTGGCGTGCTGCAATTCATGGGGTCGCAAAGAGTCGGACACGACTGAGTGACTGAACTGAACTGATGCATTTTGCTGTAATAAATAGCACACCTCATGCAAACTAGCAATATGGAAAATTATCTCAGATTATATTTAATAGGTGGAGAAGGCAATGGCACCCCACTTCAGTTCTCTTGCCTGGAAAATCCCATGGATGGAGGAGCCTGGTGGGCTGCAGTCCATGATGTCACCAGGAGATGGACACGACTGAGCGACTTCACTTTCACTTTTCACTTTCATACATTGCAGAAGGGAATGGCAACCCACTCCAGTGTTCTTGCCTGGAGAATCCCAGGGATGGGGGAGCCTGGTGGGCTGCCGTCTATGGGGTCGGACAGAGTCGGACACGACTGAAGCGACTCAGCAGCAGCAGGAGCATACTTAAGTGGTGGGCTTCCCTGGTGGCTCAGCGGGTAAAGAATCTGGCTGCAATGTGGGAGACCTGGATTTGATCCCTAGGTTGGGAAGATCCCCTGGAGAAGGGAAAGTCTAGCCACTCCAGTATTCTGGCCTGGTGAATTTCATGGACTGTATAGTCCTTGGGGTTGCAGAGTCAGACATGACTGAGTGACTTTCACTTCACTTCACCTCATAGTTAAAAGGTAGGGTGAACTCCAGTGTTGGTTGATTTATCTATTTAAAGATAGTATAAAAAACTTGAGTTTTCTTTTTCTCTTTTATTGGTAATCCTTTTGTTTGTTGTGGCAGTGGGGTAATGTTGCTCTCTCTTTTTTTTTTTGGTGATCCTTAGTGAAATCTTCATCTTTAGGCTGGTTGGAAGATGGCTTCTTTTCACTTATCAGACAAGGTAAAGATAAAGGTTATCTTTTCTTAAATATTTTTCTTAATAAAAAGATATAT
Source organism: Bubalus bubalis (assembly GCF_019923935.1). Taxonomy (NCBI): domain Eukaryota; kingdom Metazoa; phylum Chordata; class Mammalia; order Artiodactyla; family Bovidae; genus Bubalus; species Bubalus bubalis. The sequence continues at coordinate 66,213,121 of NC_059160.1, forward strand.
TTTTTCCAGACCCTCAGCAGGTTTCATGTCTCATTAGCAAAAATTGGGCAATATATCCATGCCTGAAGAAATTTCTAGCAAGGGTGATGAGATTTTTCAATGATAGAAAAGTGATCTGCTATGAAATAGTCAATCATATTTCTACTACGTGGGGTTTTCATATGCTTTTTTCTCCTATTTATCCTTTTGAAATCTTTCCCCAACTTCTTTGCAATGGAATTGAAACATAACATGGTATAAGTTTAAGGTGTATAGTATGGTGATTTGATACATTTATATATAGTAATTTGATTACAACTATCGCGTTAGCTTACCATCCATCATCTCATGTAATTACTGTTTCTTTTTTTGTGGTGAGAACATTTATAGTCTACTCTATTTGTTCTTATTTATTCAGGTGATTACAATTACTGGATTTCATCCCTTAAATACTGAAGGTTATTAACAAGGTTTAAATATTAAAGGTCATTAATAAGTCACTATTTTATGTTACCACCAAGCTATACCTAAAAGGAAAGTCTTCTTATAGCACTTTGATAAATATCCAGGAAATAAAAAAACACTTCACTTATTTATTGTTTTAAACTTCTGCCTAATTGACTAAGCCAAAGCCTTTAACTGTGTGGATCACAACAATTGAGGAAAATACTTCAAGAGATGGGAATATGAGACCACCCGACCTGCCTCCTGAGAAATCTGTATGCAGGTCAAGAAAAAACAGTTAGAACTGGACATGGAATAACAGACTGGTTCTAACTCGGGAAAGGAGTACATTAAGGCTGTATATTGTCACTCTGCTTATTTAACTTATATGCAGAGTACATCATGCAAAGCCAGGCTGGATGAAGCACAAGCTGGAATCAAGATTGCCAGGAGAAATAGCAATAACCTCAGATATGCAGATGACACCACCCTTATGGCAGAAAGTGAAGAAGAACTAAAGAGCCTCTTGATGAATGTGAAAGAGGAGGGTGAAAAAGTTGGCTTAAAGCTCAACATTCAGAAAACGAAGATCATGGCATCTGGTCCCATCACTTCATGGCAAATAGATGGGGAAAACAGTGGAAACAGTGGTTTACCTTATTTTGGGGGGCTCCAAAATCCCTGCAGATGGTGACTGCAGCCATGAAATTAAAACACATTTGTTCCTTGGAAGAACAGCTATGACCAAGCTAGACAGCATATTAAAAAGCTGAGACATTACTTTGCCAGCAAAGGTCTGTCTAGTCAAAGCTGTGGTTTTTCCAATAGTCATGTATGAATGTGAGAGTTGGGCAATAAAAAAAGCTGAGCACCGAAGAATCGATGCTTTTGAATTGTGGTGTTAGAGAAGATTCTTGAGAGTCCCTTGGACCACAAGGAGATCCAACCAGTTCATCCTAAAGGAAATCAGTCCTGAATATTCACTGGAAGGACCTATGCTGAAGCTGAAACTCCTATACTTTGGCCACCTGATGCGAATAACTGAATCATTGGAAAAGACCCTGATACTGGGAAGGATTGAAGGCGGGAGGAGTGGGGGATGACAGAGGATGAGGTGGTTGGATTGCATCTCCGACTCGATGGACATGAGTTGGAGTAAACTCCAGGAGTTGGTGATGCACAGGGAATCCTGGCGGGCCGCAGTCCATGGGGTCGCAAAGAGTCAGACACTACTGAGCAACTGAACTGAACTGATTGTTTTAAAAAGGCTAAGTGAAAAAAAAAGGGAGGGGGAGAAAGAAGAGTTCTATGTGGAAAAAATATTGATTTATTTGTTTATAATGTGTATGTATCCTTAGAGTGTATTTTTGTATTTTTTGTACCTTGTAACTTGTCTTAGATTTACATTCAGTTTGGTACATGAAGGGACTTCCCCCTGTGGGTTAGTGGTAAAGAATCCACATGCAATGCAGGAGGCACAGAAGTTGTGGGTTTGATTCCTGGATCGGGAAGATCCCCTGGAGGGAGGGCATAGAAACTCACTCCAGTATTCTTGCCTAGAAAATTCCGTGGACAGAGGAACTTGGCAGGTTACAGTCCGTAAAGTTGCAAAGAGTTGTACACCACTGAAGTGCCCGAGCACAGTGAGCACTGGTACTTGAGCACCACCCACCCCAACTTAGAAACAATCATCTCATGTGTTGAAATATGTCATGAGCTTATCCAAAAGCACAGTTGGTTGTTTTGTGTCTGATGGCAAATTTGTGTTCTTTTCAAGTTAAGAAATAAAGAACTGAGGCTTTTTTATGTTTCTTTCCTTTCCATCAAGCTCATTTCTGGTAGTCATTTAATGTAAAATTGGTAAAGTAAAGGGGTAGTTACTATACTTCTATGCACACAATGATTATAATGGAATTTACACAATTGCGAAAATGAATAAAATCAAACATAAGCAAAGTAATCCATCAACTGTTTTAAGTTCTTTCCTAACGTGGAGTTGCATGCTGAGAGAAATTGTTTCAGTAAGATATACTAGCTTCAGCTTCACAATAATTGAAAATTTCTGATAATACTAGAAGCTCATCAAATATACACACAAACACATTCACTGGCAATCATAAAACCTAAGCAAGAAAAATTATAGAGTTTTTCTTTCATTGCTTAGATTATTATTTAGCTGTCACATAAATATTTGGCAGAGCATTGCTTCCCTGGTGGCTCAGATGGTAAAGAATCTGCCTGCAATATAGGAGACCTGGGTTTGATCCCTGGATCAGGAAGATCTCCTGGAGAATGGAATGACTACCTGCTATAGTATTCTTGTCTGGAGAATTCTATGGACAAAGGAGCCTGGCAGTCTACAGTCCATGGGGTTGCAAAGAGTGAGACAAGACTGAGTTACTAACACTTTCACTTTCACCACTTTAATAATATACAGTATACAGTGCAAGAAGCATGTTTTCTTCTTAAGCTTACTGTTGAGAAAATTTGTTTTGTTTCATTTATTTTTTAAATTCATTTATGAAATAGCCTTGAACAAAGCACTTTTCTTGAACAAGGCACCATGGGGCAGAATAAGAACTAGTTCCTAGTATTCTGATTATATTACTTGCAAAGCTAATATTTCTCTCTTCTGATATCTTTCAGTATGCAGTAAATGGATTGTAAAACTGTAGTAGTCCTATAAAGACAGAGACCGGGAAAGGAAAACACAGTAGCTAAGAGACGTAGATCAGTTTTCTGTTATTCTGTTTTGCTAATGGCTGGAGGGAAGGAAAACCAGCAAAAGTCAAAATGCAGCACTCAGTTAAGGTTTAGGGCATGGAGGATCCTTATGTTGAGGTGTGGTGTGGAATGGTTGAAAGTACTGTGACAAGTTGTTAAAATGGGACCAATTTTCTACTAAGGTCTCAAAAAATTGAGAAAAAAACCATAAGACTGAAAGGATTCTTACCTTCCAGAAGATAAAACAGTAACAGTGATGACAACAACAAGGTTTTAGCAAAACACCCATTTAATAGATACATGACTATTAACCATAAAGGGACTAGGACACGAAGGGAGTTGCAACAACTTTGGAGAGAGTGCTGTTATATTTCTCCTTTCTACTCTAGTCCTCCATGGGGCTGAATTTGAATTCAGAACTTGAGTTTAGTCCCAGAGGCACATGCGCTAAAATCGGGCTAACTCTGGAGAAGTCTAACACTTGCTGCCCTGGGAGTAATGGGGGGCAGGAGTTCCTTTCCTGTGGTTCAGATGTGGGCCTCCTGGGTGAGCAAGATTCAGGTGGATCATTGAATTGGGAACTTCCATCAAGATTGTTTCTTGCAATAAGCAGTATAACAAAGAGATTACCCTGGTACCCATGGAGGCAGAAGCTTATATTTTCATCATCTTTAATTTGAATTTTTTTTTTTAATGTCCAGCCACAGGAAAGGCATTGCCCCATTGAAGCTGATGCAGTCAGATGTCCCCACTGGGGGATCTCACAGGAACTAACTTCAGGAGGAAAAGAGTCAACTTTCAGCATGCCGAGTAACACGAAAACCTGATGGTGATAGTACCTGTTAAATAACACCTTTATTTTCCCTCCTCACTTATTTCTCTATTATCCCCAACACTAGAGGAAGAAAGAGCAAGGGGCAGGCAGCTGGTGGAAGGGTACAGAAGGAGATGGGCAAGCCTGAGATATAGAGAAGGTCAGTAACTGCCTCTTTTCCATATGAGGTAGTTGGAGATTCCTATTGAAGGGGCACAGAATTGGGAAAAGAAGACTGAACTTTCAAGTCAGACAAAAATCTCTGATTTTTAAGGTTAATGAACATGTTCATTACTGAATTAAGACAGTTCTTGGTTCTACAGGTGACTGAACAATACTTTTTTCAATTGTGAAATATCCTACATATACCAAAAGTATACAAACTATGTACATGACATACATTATGTATGTGAAGTTAAATAATGATTATAAAACAATACTATGTAACCACTACCAAGTTAAGAAACATAACATTTTCAGAACTTAGAAGCCATCCTCTTAATGTGTGTCATTTCTATCATCAATCTCTCTCCTATAACAGCCTCTTTTTGTGACTTTTGTGACAATAATTTTTCTAATTTTCTCTTTAGCTTTTCCATGACTTATTTAACCTTTTACTCTTGATAAATATTTGTTTCCAGCTTTTTTTCTTTTAGAATTGATGTTGCTGTGAACAATCTTGTACACATCTCTTGTGCATCTCTTAATGGACATGTGCATTAATTTCTAGGGATTTTATTTAGTATAGAAACTCAGAGTCATAAAATATGCATTTCTTTACTAGAAGTTTACAAATTTAGACACAGTCCCTATAGTGCATGAAATTTCCTATTGTTTCATGTGCTCACCAACACTGGTTATTATCTGACTTTAAAAATTTTTGCCAATTAGTTGATACAAAATAGTATTATAGTTTAAAAAAACTGTTGTTTCTTTATCAGTAAAATTGATCACCTTTCCCTATGTTTATTAACCTTTTGGATTTCCTCTTTTCTGATATGGCTGTTCAAATATTTTGTCCATCTTTACTTTTGGTAATCTTTTTCTTGTTGTTGTTGTTCAGTCGCTCAGTTGTGTCCGACATTTTGCCTCCCCATGCACGGCCGCAGGCCAGGATTCCCTGTTCTTCCCATCTCAAGGAGCTTGCTCAAACTCATGTCCATTAAGTTGGTGATGCCATCCAACCATCTCATCCTTGCTGCCCCTTCTCCTCCTGCCTTCTATCTTTCCCAGCATCAGGGTCTTTTCTAATGAGTTGGCTCTTCACATCAAGTGGCCAAATATTGGAGCTTCAGCTTTAGCATCAGTGCTTCCAGTGAATATTCAGGACTGATTTCCTTTAGGATGGACTGGTTTGATCTCCTTGCAGTCCAAGGGACTCTTAAGAGTCTTCTCTAGTTCAAAAATATCAATTCTTTCATGCTCAGCCTTCTTTATGGTCCAGCTCTCACATCCATATATGACAAGTGGAAAGACCATAGCTTTGACTAGATGGACCCTTGTCGGTAAAGTAATGTCTCTGCCTTTTAATATGCTGTCTAGGTTGGTCATAGCTTTTCTTCCAAGGAGCAAGCATCTTTTAATTTTATGGCTGCAGTCATGTAGCCTGTGTTAAAATATGATTTATTTAAAATAGTTCTTTTAAAAAAAAATTTAAAGTTTGGCTTTCAGCACATATCCAGGCCACTGTAATGGTCTTCAGAAATATTAAAATCATAGACATCAATGAACACTCCAAATCTTCCTTAAATATAATATGACAAGTTCTAGTCTAGTACTCTTTAAGGCAAAGTTGTGTCAGTTCTCACAATTTTGACATTTTGTAGTGTTTATAATTTAAGAGATCAATGTAACATTCCTCCAAAAAGCTGTTGTAAGCATCATCATTACTTCAAAACTGTAGGTAATACTGTGTGCCAGGAAGAGAGAGAATACAGAGGTCTGTCAATTCTGCATTGCATAACAATAAAACTCTACTAAAAACAAAACAAAACAAAACAAAAAACTCTACTAAAAGCCCTTCATTAAAAAAAGTAACAACTTTCTGCTTTAGTTCCCAAGAAGCCAGGAAACTGATCTCAAAATTTGAAGCCTTACAACACAATGCTTCAAATTCTAGGGTACTCTTTTGATTTACACCAATTTTGCATGAGGCTGATTGTCCCATTTTAAGAATGGTCTGAGTATTGTAATTTTCTTCTCTTTTAAATATTCAACATAAAAATCCCTGGGCAAGGTCTTAACAATCAGTATTTTAACATTGAAGGGTGTAGCGTTTAAAACAGTATTATTGAAGCACAAAATTCCCTTTATCCATGAAGCTTTAAGTCCCTAATTTCACAACAAAAGCTGTCAGTGCAGTGGGGTAAAATTGAGAGCTGCATGGTGGATTTTGTTTCGCACCTTGATAAAACTAGACTTCTGCAGATCTTGTAGCTCTATCCTGTTGGTGTAGTCTCTTTCAGTCTTAACCACTTTCTATTGTAGTTTTTCGGTAATTTTTTAAATGGAATTAACTATTGGTACAGAGCTTAATACAAAAGAAGTTGACAGGAGAAAATTTCAATCATTTGCACAGAGATTGTAGGACTGTATTATTCTTTCCGTTGCAATGGTGAATGGAATTGTTTCCTTAATTTCTCTTTCTGTTTTCTCATTATTAGTGTATAGGAATGCAAGTGATTTCTCTGTGTTGATTTTATATCCTGCAACTTTACTATAGTCATTGATTAGTTCAAGTAATTTTCTGGTGGAGTCTTTAGGGTTTTCTATGTAGAGGATCATGTCATCTGCAAACAGTGAGAGCTTTACTTCTTCTTTTCCAATTTGGATTCCTTTTATTTCTTTTTCTGCTCTGATTGCTGTGGCCAAAACTTCCAAAACTATGTTGAATAGTAATGGTGAAAGTGGGCACCCTTGTCTTGTTCCTGACTTTAGAGGAAATGCTTTCAATTTTTCACCATTGAGGATAATGTTTGCTGTGGGTTTGTCATATATAGCTTTTATTATGTTGAGGTATGTTCCTTCTATTCCTGCTTTCTGGAGAGTTTTGATCATAAATGGATGTTGAATTTTGTCAAAGGCTTTCTCTGCATCTATTGAGATAATCATATGGTTTTTATTTTTCAATTTGTTAATGTGGTATATTACATTGATTGATTTGTGGATATTGAAGAATCCTTGCATCCCTGGGATAAAGCCCACTTGGTCATGGTGTATGATCTTTTTCATGTGTTGTTGGATTCTGATTGCTAGAATTTTGTTAAGGATTTTTGCATCTATGTTCATCAGTGATATTGGCCTGTAGTTTTCTTTTTTTGTGGGATCTTTGTCAGGTTTTGGTATTAGGGTGATGGTGGCCTCATAGAATGAGTTTGGAAGTTTACCATCCTCTGCAATTTTCTGGAAGAGTTTGAGCAGGATAGGTGTTAGCTCTTCTCTAAATTTTTGGTAGAATTCAGCTGTGAAGCCGTCTGGACCTGGGCTTTTGTTTGCTGAAAGATTTTTTATTATAGTTTCAATTTCCGTGCTTGTGATGGGTCTGTTAAGATTTTCTATTTCTTCCTGGTCCAGTTTTGGAAAGTTGTACTTTTCTAAGAATTTGTCCATTTCTTCCACGTTGTCCAGTTTATTGGCATATAATTGTTGATAGTACTCTCTTATGATCCTTTGTATTTCTGTGTTGTCTGTTGTGATCTCTCCATTTTCATGTCTAATTTTATTGATTTGATTTTTCTCCCTTTGTTTCTTGATGAGTCTGGCTAATGGTTTGTCAATTTTATTTATCCTTTCAAAAAACCAGCTTTTGGTTTTGTTGATTTTTGCTATGATCTCTTTTGTTCAATTCCATTCACCATTGCAACAGAAAGAATAAAATACTTAGGAATATATCTACCTTAAGAAACTAAAGACCTATATATAGAAAACTATAAAACACTGGTGAAAGAAATCAAAGAGGACACTAACAGATGGAGAAATATACCATGTTCATGGATTGGAAGAATCAATATAGTGAAAATGAGTATACTACCCAAAGCAATCTATAGATTCAATGCAATCCCTATCAAGCTACCAACAGCATTCTTCAGAGAGCTAGAACAAATAATTTCACAATTTGTATGGAAATACAAAAAACCTCGAATAGCCAAAGCGATCTTGAGAAAGAAGAATGGAACTGGAGGAATCAACCTACCTGACTTCAGGCTCTACTACAAAGCCACAGTTATCAAGACAGTATGGTACTGGCACAAAGACAAAAATATAGATCAATGGAACAAAATAGAAAGCCCAGAGATAAATCCACGCACATATGGACACCTTATCTTTGACAAAGGAGGCAAGAATATACAATGGATTAAAGACAATCTCTTTAACAAGTGGTGCTGGGAACTCTGGTCAACCACTTGTAAAAGAATGAAACTAGAACACTTTCTAACACCATCCACAAAAATAAAGTCAAAATGGATTAAAGATCTAAACATAAGACCAGAAACTATAAAACTCCTAGAGGAGAACATAGGCAAAACACTCTCCGACATACATCACAGCAGGATCCTCTATGACCCACCTCCCAGAGTATGGGAAATAAAAGCAAAAATAAACAAATGGGACCTAATTAACCTTAAAAGCTTCTGCACATCAAAGGAAACTCTAAGCAAGGTGAAAAGACAGCCTTCAGAATGGGAGAAGATAATTGCAAATGAAGCAACTGACAAACAACTAATCTCGAGAATATACAAGCAACTCCTACAGCTCAATTCCAGAAAAATAAATGACCCAATCAAAAAATGGGCCAAAGAACTAAATAGACATTTCCCCAAAGAAGACATACAGATGGCTAACAAACACATGAAAAGATGCTCCACATCACTCATTATCAGAGAAATGCAAATCAAAACCACTATGAGGTATCATTTCACACCAGTCAGAATGGCTGCGATCCAAAAGTCTACAAATAATAAATGCTGGAGAGGGTGTGGAGAAAAGGGAACCCTCTTACACTGTTGGTGGGAATGCAAACTAGTACAGCCACTATGGAGAACAGTGTGGAGATTCCTTAAAAAACTGGAAATAGACCTGCCTTATGATCCAGCAATCCCACTGCTGGGCATACACACTGAGGAAACCAGAAGGGCAAGAGACACGTGTACCCCAATGTTCATCGCAGTACTGTTTATAATAGCCAGGACATGGAAGCAACCTAGATGTCCATCAGCAGATGAATGGATAAGAAAGCAATGGTACATATACACAATGGAGTATTACTCAGCCATTAAAAAGAATACATTTAAATCAGTTCTAATGAGGTGGATGAAACTGGAGCCTATTATACAGAGTGAAGTAAGCCAGAAAGAAAAACACCAATACAGTATACTAACGCATATATATGGAATTTAGAAAGATGGTAACAATAACCCTGTGTACGAGACAGCAAAAGACACACTGATGTATAGAACAGTCTTATGGACTCTGAGAGAGAGGGAGAGGGTGGGAAGATTTGGGAGAATGGCATTGAAACATGTAAAATATCATGTATAAAACAAGTTGCCAGTCCAGGTTCGATGCACGATACTGGATGCTTGGGGCTGGTGCACTGGGACGACCCAGAGGGATGGAATGGGGAGGGAGGAGGGAGGAGGGTTCAGGATGGGGAACACATGTATACCTGTGGCGGATTCATTTTGATATTTGGCAAAACTAATACAATTATGTAAAGTTTAAAAAAAAAAAGGACTGTATTATTGTTAAAAGTTCTGTCTCAAGTGTAAATCCATTAGCAGTGAGATTCAGGGTCCTTGGGAAGTCCATGGGAGATAAAATAACTTGCAAACTTAGCTAAGGATACACAGCCTCCTATCAGTGGTGCTCATGAGGCCATGCTGTTATCACGTCTGCCAGGGTTCCTTCACGGGGAAGACGACAGGACTCAAAGCTCTGAAGGGCTGGGAAGGAAGGTGTCCTCAAAGCTTTGACAGCTAGGGATTCTCTGGGTTCTGAATATTTGCTTTTCCCTCAGCTCATTTTATGCGTCTCCTTGGTGGCTCAGACAGTAAAGAATCCACCTGCAATGCGGGAGACCCAGGTTCAATCCCTCAGTTGGGAAGATCCCCTGGAGAGGGGTAAGGCTAACCACTCCAATATCCTTGTCTGGAGAGTTCCATAAGCAAAGGAGCCTGGCAGGCTACAGTCCATGGGGTCACAAAGAGTCAGATAGGACTGAGTGACTAACACAGTCAAGCTCATTTTACCATAAACTACTCCCCTGAACGTTCTCTGGCACTGTGAATTCAGGGCCAAGATCCATCAGTCTGATGTCCTACAGAATGATGGCAAAGGAGCCCTCATCTGGGGCCCAGAATTCCTGGACACCACCCTGGAGGAGGAAATGCATCACACTTCAGTACTCTTGCTTAGAAAATCTCATGGACAGAGGAGCCTGGTGGGCTACAGTCCAAAGGGTCACAAAGAGTCAGACATGACTGAGCAACTGAGTACGCACCTCAGTGGAAGATTGGGAGCCCACGGTTATGTGAAACTTACTGGACAATGAGTTTGAGAGAAAACTGAGAATAAAAAGCAAAGAAGAAGAGGGATGGAAGAAAAAAGAAGGAAAAGAGGAATTACAGTGATTGAAAAAAAGTAAAAGAGAAACAAAGGTATAAATTGAAGAAGAAGGAATAAAAGGACAAAGACTTGGAGAAAAGAATGAAGCATCTTTTGAGTCGTTATTAGTATCTCTACTTTCTTTTTTATTTTTTAAAGTTTTTTTCTTTTTTTTGATGTGAACCATTTTTAAAGTCTTTATTAAACTGATTACAATATTTCTTCTGTTTTACATTTTGGCTTTTTGGCCATGAGGCATGTGGGATCTTAGTTCCTCAACCAGGGATTAAACTCACATCCCCCACATTGGAAGGCAAGTCTTAACCAATGGACTGCCAAGGAAGGCCCAATATCTCTACTTTAAAGATAAAGAAAATGATTTGTTCAATATTAAATAACTCGTAAGTAATGGAACTACAATTTGAGTGTACAGACCAAATCCTGGACTCCTAATCCTGAAACCTACCTTCTTCTCATAACACCATGCTGTCTCCTCCCTATTCCTTTTACTCTCACTATCCTTGAAAGCTTGGAGTCCAATTCACTAAAACCAGCTGTATTACACATTTATACTTGACCTGAAGACCTTTGCATATCTTTCTCCATTCTGGATTGCAGACTACAATCTTTGGTTTATTTTCTTTGCTTTCTAGTCATTATCAGAACTTTACATTTTTCCTGTTCAATTTTGTTAGATTCAACACATTGACAGGTTACAGACTGTCAAAATACTTTTAAAGCCACATTCTGATTTCTATCTAATTCAGTTTCTTTGAGTTTTATGCCATTAGCAATTTTTATAATTGCCCCTTTTATATTTTCTTCCTGGTTACTGATAAAAGCACTGAATAGAAAAGGATCAAGAAAATAAAATTTAAAATTTCCCTCCAGGTTATTCTCAGATCTTTAATTAGCACTGTATGAATAGAGTTTTAGCTAGCTACTAATCCACCAAATTATACAACCATCCCAAGAGTATTTCTTCAACTTTTTACAAGTAAAATAAAAAAGTCTGTTATATATTTTATGGAAATATCATCTCATTATATGTACTGTATTTGGCTTATCCTTCCATCTAGAATCTAATTTCAAGTTGTTTACATGACCAAACTGAGAATATACCATGAACCTCATATGCTCTTCTATATGGATTTTTTTTTATTATCCTTCCTAAATGCTAATAAGAAATGCTTTTCACTGATCCATTTAAAGTCATTAAATGTGATATTAAACACACTTCTCTGGTGGTGTCACCTGCCAATGCAGGAGACATATAAGAAATGCAGGTTCAATCATTTGGTGGTGAAGATGTCCTGGAGAAGGAAATGGCAACCCACTCCAGTATTCTTGCCTGGAAAATCCCATGGACACAGGAACCTGGCAGGTTGTAGTCCATAAGGTTGCAAAGAGTCGGACATGACTAAAGTGACTTAGCATGCACAGCATGCATGCAAATGTGATATTAAACATAGGTTTAGTTAAATCACAGCATTAGCTCAGCCATCTGTTTTGAGTATGGTATCCTAATAATTTTAGAGACTTCACAGATTGTTTTATACACTTGCAGACTTACCTGTCTTCTTAAAGAACAAGGGCCTTGTGGTCAAGACTGGGAGGAAAAAGAGCTAGATTCTAGTCCCAATTCTTCCAGTAGCTACCTTGGTGATGGTATTATGTCATTACTAATGTAACTTTCATTTGATTTATTTATAGTTAAAAGGATTTATCATATTAGAATTTATTTCCCAAAGCATTCTTAAAATTTTAAGAATGCCATGTCTCAGTAGACATCCCTGAAAATATGATGTCTATGGTAAAACAGCTTTGGGCAATGTCAAAAGAGTTCCTTACCATAGGATTATGAGAGTCTTTAAACTAAAAATATTTTCTTCAACAAAGAGCTATGCTAGTTTTTCCCAATTTATTAAGATATACAACACTTCTACAAGGTTTAATCTCATTGGTTACTGTTCTTTGTACACTGGAAAGTATAAAAATACACTTGAAGATCTAAATGTCACTTCAACTCCAGAAGGTTCTATAATTACAATATATTCTACACCCACACAAAGTATAAGATCTAAAGTTTTCATTAGAAAGGCCAAATCTAGGCAAACTGAATAATAATGGTGTCAGTAGATTTGATGGGGAAACTGTGGAAACAGTGGTAGACTTTATTTTTTGGGGCTCCAAAATCACTGCAGATGGTGACTGAAGCCATGAAATTAAAAGACCCTTACTCCTTGGAAGAAAAGTTATGACCAACCTAGATAGCATATTCAAAAGCAGAGACATTACTTTGCCAACAAAGGTCCGTCTAGTCAAGGCTATGGTTTTTCCTGTGGTCATGTATGGATGTGAGAGTTGGACTGTGAAGAAGGATGAGCGCCAAAGAATTGATGCTTTTGAACTGTGGTGTTGGAGAAGACTCTTGAGAGTCCCTTGGACTGCAAGGAGATCCAACCAGTCCATTCTGAAGGAGATCAGCCCTGGGTGTTCTTTGGAAGGAATGATGCTAAAACTGAAACTCCAGTACTTTGACCACCTCATGCGAAGAGTTGACTCATTGGAAAAGACTCTGATGCTGGGAGGGATTGGGGGCAGGAGGAGAAGGGGACAACAGAGGATGAGATGGCTGGATGGCATCACTGACTCGATGGACGTGAGTCTGGGTGAACTCCGGGAGTTGGTGATGGACAGGGAGGCCTGGCGTGCTGCAATTCATGGGGTTGCAAAGAGTTGGACACGACAGAGCGATTGAACTGAACTGAATTGATAACTAAATTTCTGAGGTAGATATTGATTTTATGTTGTTGTTCTGGGTTTAAAATTATGTTAAAATGGAATAGAAACATAAATTTAAGGTAAGGTTAATAAAAATTGTACATAAAAAGAAGGATGTAGAAAATAGCTTATAGAAATAGTCAACTAGAAAGAAAGCTAATAAAATGTAATATTTGAATTAAATATTCTGACAGATGGCACTGGCCTGGTTGAACAGAGTGTTAACATAACAGAACTCTTTAATTTTTCTTGTTTTTCTGCAGATTTCTCATATACATGTTTTTGTTGAATATAGTGTTAAGAGAAAAAAAATAAAAAGCTGGAAGGCACATAAGATGAATATGATTTCTTCAAAGACCTAATTATTTGTTATATATTAATAAATGATTGCCCTCAAAGGGTTATATAAGGAAGCTGTTGTATCTGTCCCCTCTGTGCACATTTGGGCTCAGGAAAGTACAAACCCAGATGTTCTTCACCATATATCATTTGTAACAAACACCAAGTTCCTTAAAGGTGGTTTTTATACAACTCCATATTCCTCAGTATTTCTATTTTAGGACCTTTCCATATCAAATGCTCAATAAATATTCGTTGATTAAACTGCACTAGAAATTGTATGAGGTGCTAGAGATACAAAGAGGCCTAAATGACATATATACACTGCTATGTATAAAATAGATAACTAATGAGAACCTACTGTATGGCACAGGGACTACACTCAGTGCTCTGTGGTGACCTAAATGGGAAGGAAATCTAAAAAAGAAGGGCTATATGTATATGTGGAGAAGGCGATGGCACCCCACTCCAGTACTCTTGCCTGGACAATCCCATGGACGGAGGAGCCTGGTAGGCTGCAGTCTATGGGGTCGCATAGACTGAGAGTCCGACACGACTGAGCGACTTCACTTTCACTTTTCACTTTCATGCACTGGAGAAGGAAATGGCAACCCACTTCAGTGTACTTGCCTGGAGAATTCCAGGGACGGGGGAGCCTGGTGGGCTGCCGTCTATGGGGTCGCACAGAGTCGGACACAACCGAAGCGACTTAGCAGCAGCATATGCATATGTATGGATGATGAACTTTGTTGTACAACAGAAACTAACACAACATTGTACAGCAAGTATAAGCCAATAAAAACAAAACAAAAAACAAAGCATCATGCTATTCAACTCCTTCCCTTGACATTAATGCTCTAGTCAAAAACACTATGGCCTTACAGCACAGAAAGTGCTATGAAGAGTTACACACAGCCTGGGGAATGAACACAAGCAGAGCACCTAACCCAGCTGAGGAGGAAACCTCAACTGATTGTTCAATGATGAATCAGGTTAAAGACTCAGAAGGGATGCTCCCACTAGAAGCAACAGAGTATGCAATGGCAAGAAATGAGAGAGAGCATGACAGAGAGAAGAAATCAAAATGCCTAAATTATTGCTTGTGGAGAGAGTTCAGGACCCTAGCCAGCTTCCACTTGCACCACCGTTCTCTCTTTGTGATCAACTCAGACTGTTTTTAGTGGTTCAAATGCACTATCTTCCATCTTGCTTAAATGAGCGTACATGTTTTCTCTAACTGAAATTTACTTTCCCCACTTTGTATAATTAAAACTCACGGGAAACTTTGAAATCTCAACTCAAATATCATCTCTTTGCAGGAGGCTTTTCCAGACCCTGAGACTGTTTTTGTGTTTTAGTTGCTAAGTCATGTCCAACTCTTGCGACCCCATGGACTGTAATCTGCCAGGCTTCTCTGTCCTTGGGATTTTCCAGGCAAGAGTACTGGAGTGGGTTGCCATTTCCTTCTCCAGGGGATCTTCCCAAACCAGGGATTGAACATGGTCTCCTGCATTGTGGGCAGATTCTTTACCAACTGAGCTACAAGGGAAGCTGAACCAATATATTCTCACACCATTCTCTGTCTTTGCTCCTCAGCAGTCATCATTGCTTGTCATATACATTTATCTGCATGATTTTTAAAATTAATGTCTATACATCCTAACCTAGACTATATATTCCATGAAACCATAGACTATGCCTGTTTTATTCAACATTTACTACCAGTACCTAGTAAAGAACTTTTCATATAGAAAGTATTCTCTAAATACTTGTTGATTGAATGCAAAGAATTAGAAAAACTATTGTGTCCATAGAAGGCAAGTATTTTATGCTACCCTGAGATTTTACTCTTTATCCTGAAGTTTATGGGGAGGAATTTAATATTAAGTAGAGAAGTGAACAGATATGCATTTTGTAAATAAAACTCTGACTATGATGTCAAAAATTGTTCAGAAATGGGCTAAGACTATAGGTAAAGAGTCTAATTAGAAGTTCACTGTGATAACACAGGTAACAAGTTATGGTTACTTGAACTAGGTACTGGATCATGAGACAGAAGGAAGTATGAGATTTGAGAGATATTATGAAAGTGGGAAAAAAATAGGATTTAGT
The DNA here is from genome assembly GCF_019923935.1 of Bubalus bubalis. NCBI lineage: Eukaryota > Metazoa > Chordata > Mammalia > Artiodactyla > Bovidae > Bubalus > Bubalus bubalis. The sequence goes on from NC_059160.1 coordinate 66,228,920, forward strand.
ACCTGTTTTGTGGTGGGAATGAGGAAAATGTGTCACAGTTGATTGTTAGCTTTCTTGTTTTGGCAAATACATGGATGGGGTCTCTGCCCATTGAGAAAGTGAAATGAAAGTGTGAACTAATATATACTTCTTGCAATGTTGAGTCATAAGAGATTTCCAGTGGATATGTAGATCAAACCTGAGGCTCAGAAAAAGAAGACAACTAGACAATAAGCTTTTGAAAAATACTGATGAAATACATACAACATAAAATTTATCATCTTAATCATTTTGAGTGTACAGTTCAGTGGTATTAAGTACACTCATATGGTTGTGCCACCATTGTCCCCGTCCATCTCCAGGACACAAATTCTGTATCCATTAAATAATAACTCTTGATTCCTCCTCTTAACCAGCCCCTGGCAACCACCATTTTATCTTTGGTCTCTGTGAATTTAACTACTTAGGTTTAAGCAGAATGATATTTGTTCCTTTATGAAGTCATTTATTTCATGAAGCATAATGTTTATCCATTAAACCTTATAAAGGTTTATCCATGTTATAACGTATATGAGAATTCCTTTCCATTTTTTTTTTTAATGTTCATCTGTATCTTTAAGTAAAGATATTTAAGGAAAAAGTGGCATGAGTTCAGTTCAGTCGTTCAGTCGTGTCCAACTCTTTGTGACCCCATGAATCGCAGTACTCCAACACCCGGAGTTTACTCAAACTCACGTCCATCGAGTCAGTGATGCCATCCAGCCATCTCATCCTCTGTCGTCCCCTTCTCCTCCTGCCCCCAATCCCTCCCAGGATCAGAGCCTTTTCCAACGAGTCAACTCTTCACATGAGGTGGCTAAAGTACTGGAGTTTCATTTAGCATCATTCCTTCCAAAGAACACCCAGGGCTGATCTCCTTCAGAATGGACTGGTTGGATCTCCTTACAGGCCAAGGGACTCTCAAGAGTCTTCTCCAAACCACAGTTCAAAAGCATCAATTCTTCGGCACTCAGCCTTCTTCACAGTCCAACTCTCACATCCATACATGACCACTGGAAAAACCATAGCCTTGACTAGATGGACCTTTGTTGGCAAAGTAATGTTTCTGCTTTTGAATATGTTATCTAGGTTGGTCATAGCTTTCCTTCCAAGGAGTAAGCGTCTTTTAATTTCATGGCTGCAATCACCATCTGCAGTGATTTTGGAGCCCAAAAATATAAAGTCTGACACTGTTTCCACTGTTTCCCCATCTATTTGCCATGAAATCATGGGACCAGATGCCATGATCTTCATCTTCTGAATGTTGAGTTTTAAGCCAACTTTTTCACTCTCCTCTTTCACTTTCATCAAGAGGCTTGATAGTTCCTCTTCACTTTCTGCCGTAAGGGTGGTGTCATCTGTATATCTGAGGTTATTGATATTTCTCCTGGCAATCTTGATTCCACCTTGTGCTTCTTCCAGCCCAGAATTTCTCATGATGTACTCTGCATATAAGTTAAATAAGCAGGGTGACGATATACAGCCTTAATGTACTCCTTTACCTATTTGGAACCAGTCTGTTGTTCCATGTCCAGTTCTAACTGTTGCTTCCTGACCTGCATATAGGTTTCTCAAGAGGCAGGTCAGGTGGTCTGGTATTCCCATCTCTTTCCGAATTTTCCACAGTTTATTGTGATCCACACAGCCAAAGGCTTTGGCATAGTCAATAAAGCAGAAATAGATGTTTTTCTGGAACTCTCTCGCTTTTTCGATGATCCAGCAGATGTTGGCAATTTGATCTCTGGTTCCTCTGCCTTTTCTAAAGCCAGCTTGAACATCTGGAAGTTCATGGTTCGCATATTGCTGAAGCTGGGATTGGAGAATTTTGAGCATTACTTTGTTAGCATGTGAGATGAGTGCAATTGTTCAGCAGTTTGAGCATTCTTTGACATTGCCTTTCTTTGGGATTGGAATGAAAACTGACCTTTTCCAGTCCTGTGGCCACTACTGAGTTTTCCAAGTTTGCTGGCATATTGAGTGCAGCACTTTCACAGCATCATCTTTCAGCATTTGAAATAGCTCAACTGGAATTCCATCACCTCCACTAGCTTTGTTTGTAGTGATGCTTTCTAAGGCCCACTTGACTTCACATTCCAGGATGTCTGGCTCTAGGTGAGTGATCACACCATCATGATTATCTGGGTCGTGAAGATTTTTTTGTACAGTTCTTCTGTGTATTCTTGCCACCTCTTCTTAATATCTTCTGCTTCTGTTAGGTCCATACCATTTCTGTCCATTATCGAGTCCATCTTTGCATGAAATGTTCCCTTGGTATCTCTAATTTTCTTGAAGAGATCTCTCGTCTTTCCCATTCTGTTGTTTTCCTCCATTTTTTTGCATTGATTACTGAGGATGGCTTTCTTATCTCTCCTTGCTATTCTTTGGAACTCTGCATTCAGATGTTTATATCTTTCCTCTTCTCCTTTGCTTTTCACTTCTCTTCTTTTCACAGCTATTTGTAAGGCCTCCCCAGACAGCCATTTTGCTTTTTTGTATTTCTTTACCACAGGGATGGTCTTGATCCCTGTCTCCTTTACAATGTCACGAACCTCCGTCCATAGTTCATCAGGCACTCTATCTATTAGATCTAGTCCCTTAAATCCATTTCTCACTTCCACTGTGTAACCCCATTAGGGATTTGATTTAGGTCATACCTGAATGTTCTAGTGGTTTTCCCTACTTTCTTAAATTTAAGTCTGAATTTGGTAATAAGGAGTTCATGATCTGAGCCACAGTTAGGTCATGGTCTTGTTTTTGCTGAATGTATAGAGCTTCTCCATCTTTGGCTGCAAAGAATATAAATAATCTGATTTTGGTGTTGACCATCTGGGATGTCCATGTGTAGAGTATTCTCTTGTGTTGTTGGAAGAGGGTGTTTGCTATGACCAGTGCATTCTCTTGGCAAAACTCTGTTAGCCTTTGCCCTCCATTCCATATTCCAAGGCCAAATTTTCCTGTTACCTCAGGTGTTTCTTGACTTCCTGCTTTTGCATTCCAGTCCCCTATAATGAAAAGGACATTTTTTTGGGTGTTAGTTCTTAAAAGGTCTTGTAGGTCTTCATAGAACTGTTCAACTTCATAGTATGTAATATGTCATATGTACGTAATATGGCATACATATGTAATATGGCATAGTAGGCAATATCTTCCCTTCAAAGGTAATTACTGAGATATGCTTTAAGAAGTGGATGCATTTTTTCTAGCATAATTATTTCTCAATTTCAGGGTGGGGCATTATTTAACTCTTTTAAAGCTTAAATTCATCTTTTTCTTCCCTTTTACCCCCACTAGGCTACATCTAGGTACTGAATTTCATTTTAAAAGATCTAATAATTATTTATTAATCACCTGTGCACATCTGGCTACAATGTTAAATATCGAAAATAAAGAACTCCCTGATGACTTTTTAAAACATTCATACATCTTCCAAAATTCTCATGGAGGGAAACAGATTGCCTATCACTTAAATTTATATATTTATATTATATACATTATTAGCCTCTGAAATAGTTCTAGGCAGATTCCTAGAATTAATCTACTTTAAGAAAAAAATTTGTTTCTACATTGTTTTCAGAAAGTTTTGATATTTCTATCGTATCATCAACCTATTTCTGCCCAAAATGTGATCCAGAGAAGGCGTGTGATCTGTGAGGGTTTCCAGTGTTTTGTCCAGGCAAATCTTTTCTGGTATTAATCACAAAATCACCCCAATAGCTTAATTTTGATCTTTGATATAGATCCATATTTGCCTTCTCATATAATCAATTGGCAATTTATTAAACCCATTTGGTAAGGAAATATTTGGCCTTCCCTGATGGCTCAGATGGTAAAGAATCTTCCCTCAATGAGGGAGACCTGGATTCGATCCCTGGGTTGGGAAGATCCCCTGGGGAAGGGCAAGGCAACTCACTCCAGTATTCTTGCCTGGAGAATTCCATGGACAGAGGAGCCTGGAGGGATACAGTCCATAGGGTCGCAAAGAGTTGGACACCACTGAATGACTAAGCACACAAGAAAACATTAAAGAGGGCCAAAGCCCGACTTCTATCCTACATCTACTATTTATCACCTGTGTGACATAGTTCAAGCCACTTTTTCTTATGGGCGTTAGTTTGTTCAGTTTACAAGTGAAGCGGAGTGATGGGTGATAAGGGTGAGATGGCAATTTTAAGAGGGATTGCAGATATTAAAAGAATAAATGAATGCCAAATTCCTCTGTAAGTTAAAAAACCCCTACATATAATTATTGTTATTCATATATACCAATAGGCTATTTTTCAGCAACTACCAGTAATGAATGTCAGGTAATCAGTGGACATTTTTGATAACTGAAGCATGCAAACCACAAACTTAAACAGAATTTTATAGCCATTCTTTCTTTACTTGTTTCATGAACTAATTTACCCTTATACTGATTTCCTATGTAATGTCCTAGTGACATTTTGAGTTGTCTCCATATTTTGGTTTCCTTTCTAAACTGAAGGACACTTGAGAACAATTTATATCTATGAATTATCACCTAAGCTCAGGCAATATATCATTGTAAAGGATCAAATATAAATGTCCACTTTCTTCAGAACTGAAGAAACACTTTGAACTCAATACACTCTGAAATTTTGAATTGCATCTAAACACAGCGGGTCATTTCATTCAGAAGTAATGCTTTTCATACAATTTAATGGAGCAGCATTCAGAGCTTTCAAAACCTTTTCTTAATCTCTTTTCCATTTCTATAATGTACTCTTTAATGTACAGGCCACTGTTTGGTTGTGGACATTTCTCCACCAATATGTCTTAAGCTCTTATCCATCTAGTCAAGAAATGTGTGAAATATTCCTGATGATTACTTTTATTTTTTTCTTGATACCTATGTAAAAATTGATTCAAAGGTAAACTTTACCATGAAAACTGGGACAGAAGTTCACTAGACTTCAATAGTTTATAAATTAAGTCTATTGGGAATACTTTCTAATTTTAAAAAATCCACCTTTATTGGCAATGTACTTGATCGGCTTTCCTTCAGTAACACAGAGTTAATGTAGTAGGTTATTGATGGGGTTTCATTTGCATCCTACAATTCTTTCTAATTAGTCTCTTTATATAAACTTCTATTTTTACATAAACTTTTTAAACAAAGCAATTATGTATTTAAAAAATCTAGCTAACTGTTTAAATTCAAAATTTGATACGTTTTATTCTTGGTGCTTCTCTGGAAGTTCAGTGTAAAGAAATGGCCTGCTAATGCAGGAGGCACGGGTTCAGTCCCTGGGTTGGGGAGATCATCTGGAGAAGGAAATGGCAATCCACTCCAGTATTCTTGTCTGGAGAATTCCAGGGACAGAGGAGCCTGTAGGCTACAGTCATGGGTTGCCAAAGAGTTGGATATGATTAGCGACTAAACAACAATAATCTTGGTGCACAATAAAATTTACGTTGGTTGATTTGTTTCAGATCTTGGGAAGTGCTACAATACTGATAATATTCATCCATTTATATTATCAACAAACATTTTAGAGTACCTGTTCTCTGTCAGAAGATATAATCCATGCATTCATGGAACTCAGATCAATAGAAATAGAATATGTATATGTATATATATGGGTATATGCATATGTGTGTGTGTATTATACATGCAGAAATTCAAGTAGACAAATTGAGAAAGTGTAATGAAACAAAACAAATGTGATTCAAGGTGGTTCAAGGGTTACATAGACAAAATTCAGGTAAAATTCTTTGGAGGCCATATTTTGCTCAAGAATTTTAAAAAGTTAGCTGTTTCAGAAGTAGAAGAGTCCATCATGAAAATAAACTAAGTGCAGTTCCTTAGGGGAATTCTTAGCAGAAAAGCAGCAGCTGGGTGGTATATAATGAGTAAGGAAAAGATTGGATGAAATGAGACTGGAGAAGCAAAAGGGGCCCCTGACAAGGAATTAGAACCGTATTTTAAGAGAATCAGAGACAAAAAAGGGGGAAGTAGACAGTTTCATATAGATTATTTTCCATCACTCTGTGTGACACTTTATATTCTCATTTATCCTTCATGATAACTCTTTGAGAAATTTGTTATTAGCCTAAAATTATATGTTAGAAAAATATGATTTACATGCTGGACAGTTAATAAAGGGAAAAGCTATTTTCAGATATGAGTGTGTTTGTTTACAAATATATTATTCAATTTCACTGTAGCCCACCCACTACTTAACAGAGAATACCAATACTAAGCTTGGCCATGAAATACTACAAATTACAAATGCTGCAGAGGGTGAGGAGAAAAAGGAACCCTCCTACATTGTTGGTGGGAATGTAAATTGGTACAGTCTTATGGAGAACAGTATGGAGGTTCCTTAAAAAACTAAAAATAGAGTTACCATATGATCAAGTGAGACTACTCCTGGGCATATATCCAGAGAAAACTTTAGTTCAAAAAGATACATGCACCCCAGCATTCATAGAGGCACTGTTTACAATAGCCAAGACATGGAAATAACCTAAATACCATTGACAGAAACATGGAAAAATATGTGTAACAATGTAACATTACTCAGCCATAAAAAAGAAAATGAAATAAAGCCATTTGGAGCAATCTGGATGGACCTGGAGATTCCATACTAACTGAAGTTAGGCAGAGAAAGACAAATATCCTGTATCACTTATAAGTGAAATTAAAAAATTATACAAATGCACTCTTTTACAGAAACAGACTCACAGACTTCAAAAGCTAACTTATGGTTACCTAAGGGGAGGAGAGGAAGAGGGATAAATTAGGAGTTTTGGATTAACATATACATAGCGCTATAACCAACAAGGACCTACCGTGTATCACAGGGAACATATTCTCAATATTTTGTAATAACCTATAACAGAAAAGAATCACAATTAGAGCAGGTTCTTGAAAATATTTGGTGATCAACAAATGCTAACTGAATGAAGGAATGAATGACTAGATTAGCTAATAAATAAATGAAAAGTACGATATTCTCTAGGTAAGAGTGTAATACAAAACTTTTTCATAGTGTCAGTTACTTTAAGGCATTCAGTGCTCTTTACCTATTCAAAGTAACTTGATACCATGATATTATGTGCCTGAGTTTTTATACTACTTAAAAAGGCAGTGCAGTGTGGAGTACTAGTTCTCAAAGATTAGTGTATATGAGACCCACTGTTTTTTCAGAGTTCTTCAAGTGATTTGCGTTTGTCTACTAATCTAATTTTGAAAAATTACCTTTCACATATTCAACTTGATATCTAAATATTTCCATCATAATTTTAAATAGTTACAAAGGGTGTAACCTCCAGAGTACTATAAATATAAGCATTCTAAGAAAATATATTTAGTCATTCTTTTTGATATAGCCAATGGAATAAAAATAGCATAGCTCTTTTGATACCCAGCATTTTAAAAAAAACATGAAAAGATTTCTTTCAATAGTTGAAAAATTAATACTACTCATTTTTTCTCTTTTGTCTAATCTGTCCATTTTATTTTCAGCAGAAAATTTAATATTAATTTAAATATCTTATCAAGAATTTTAATGACTACATTATTAGACTTCTATGATAATTTTTAAACTTATTTTAAAAATAGCCTATGTCTATAAAGTTCAGATATGCAGATGACACCACCCTTATGGCAGAAAGTGAAGAGGAGCTCAAAAGCCTCTTGATGAAAGTGAAAGTGGAGAGTGAAAAGGTTGGCTTAAAGTTCAACATTCAGAAAATGAAAATCATGGCATCTGGTCCCACCACACTTCATGGGAAATAGATGGGGAAACAGTGGAAACAGTGTCAGACTTTATTTTTTGGGGCTCCAAAATCACTGCAGATGGTGACTGCAGCCATGAAATTAAAAGACGCTTACTCCTTGGAAGGAAAGTTATGTCCAACTTAGATAGCATATTGAAAAGCAGAGACATTACTTTGCCAACAAACGTTCGTCTAGTCAAGGCTATGATTTTTCCTGTGGTCATGTATGGATGTGAGAGTTGGACTGTGAAGAAGGCTGAGCGCCGAAGAATTGATGCTTTTGAACTGTGGTGTTGGAGAAGACTCTTGAGAGTCCCTTGGACTGCAAGGAGATCCAACCAGTCCATTGTGAAGGAGATCAGCCCTGGGATTTCTTTGGAAGGAATGATGCTGAAGCTGAAACTCCAGTACTTTGGCCACCTCATGCGAAGAGTTGACTCATTGGAAAAGACTCTGATGCTGGGAGGGATTGGGAGCAGGAGGAGAAGGGGACGACAGAGGATGAGATGGCTGGATGGCATCACTGACTTGATGGACGTGAGTCTCGATGAATTCCAGGAGTTGGTGATGGATAGGGAGGCCTGGCGTGCTGCCATTCATGGGGTTGCGAAGAGTCGGACACAACTGAGCGACTGATCTGATCTGATCTGATAAAGTTCTATGTCTTAAGTTTTTTCTTCAAGATTGAAGTCATCAAGTCATCGTTGTGACTAGTATTAGTACATGTTTTTCTAAAAGACTGAAAATACATTTCAAAATTTGATAATTAAGATGTAAAATGAAAGTAAAATTTCACTGGAAATTCATCCTTAATGAGATGTAAAATACTCTCTTTTAATTTAGATCATGTATCCAAGGGTCAATATCATTTTTGGCTACAGTGATAAAGGTTTTAACACCAATCAATTCCTGATTTTTTAAAAATAATAATTACTGATAAACTTTGTTCAAATAAAAAAAGTAGATGAAGTTGGAAGGAGTTTCACAATAGCAATATAACATGACTCCTTGAACTCATTTTGTGTTACATGGCCCAAATTGCAGTAATCCATTATTAAAAATTATGTTTAATGATCTATAAGCTGACAACTCAATTCAATTCTCTTTTAATTTTGTTGAAAGGAAGTAATTAGAAACCACTGTACTTGCAGAAAGATTTATTTTATAGTCATTACTGACATTTACCTCCTCAACATCAACATCAATATTTTAAATTATCTCTGTGTTTAACATTCTGAGGGATTGCACATGATGGTGATACTATGCCATTGTTAGATAAGGACTAGTTTTGTGAAATGGGCTTCCCAGGTGGCTCAGTGGTAAATAATCCACCTGCCAACGCAAGAGATGTGGGTTTGATCCCTGGGTTGGAAAGATCCCTTGGAGACGGAAATGGCAACCCACTCCAGTATCTTGCATAGGAAATCCCATGGACAGAGGAGCCTGGCAATAGGCTTTTTGACAGACCATAGGGTGGCAAAAAAGTCAGACACGACTTAAAGACTAAGCAGCAACAAGTTATGTGAACTAGAGGACCTGGGACAAGAGGAAACATGGTAAAAAAAATGATGCTAACCCAAGTACATTCTCAGCGACATTAGATTTAGGAATAGCACTTGTCGAAACTGAGAATTCTGAAACTGATTCTCTTAGAACTATTTGAACCCCTACATTTCTTTGGCAATTTTTATGTGCATATATATATATGCACATGTGTGTGTGTGTATATGCATGCCTGCTAAATCACTTTAGTTGTGTCCAGCTCTGTGAGACCCTATGAACTGTAGCCCAGCCCACCAGGCTCCTCTGCCCATGGGATTCTCCAGTCAAGAATACTGGAGTGGGTTGCTGTGCCCTCCTCCAGGAGATCTTCCTGACTGGGGCGAACCTGAGTCTATGTCTCCTACACTGGCAAATGTGTTCTTTACCACTGGCACCACCTGAGACTAGGTTTTTAACCATGTTCCTTTTTAGCTACTATCCTAGGAAAGCTGACAATCTAGAATACTAGTTAAAAAGGAATATGGCTAAAATCCTGGCCCAAGATACTGTAATTCTATAGATCTACTATAAGGCCAGGTATTTTTTTTTTTTTTTTTTTTGGTTTGCTTTTTTAGCAAACTCATCCCAGATGATTCTGATGAAGGTTATCCACAGACTGCTTTCCAAAAATATTGTGTGGAGAAAGTAAATGCTTAAATAAGAATAGTAGATTATGTTATTTATGGCTTTGTCCCAAGAACTGTTGTGTGTTATATATTACAAATATTTACTCATAAAATCTTTTCAATGCTCATTGAAGCATTACTATTTTTCCATTTTAAATTTGGATAAATTGAGTTAATGAGAAAATTCAATCACTTGTGTGAATACACAACATGAAATGGAGTGAACAATGAGTTAACATGAGGCTAGTGAAGATTCAGGGCACAGATAATCTAGAATTCCAAGCTGAGCAGTAACAATGTTGTTGGGAAACAATGTGAATATATGGAAGGCTTTTACATAAGTAGTGATATACTCGGCCTAGACGAGGGGGCAGAATGCTGGAAAATGCCAATATTTAAGGAAAAGATAAAGGAAGAAAAACCTGGATAGATACAGAAAGGACTGATTAGAGACAGAGAATAATATAGCCAAAGCAAGCCCTCCAAAAGAATGAACTAAGCCATTAATGTCACATGTAGAGACTAATAAACATTAGAACATAAAATTGTCCACTGAATTTAGTAAACAAAAAGAGATTACTATTGAAAAAGATTTAATTGGTGTCACAGAGATAGAAATTAGATGGCAGTAGTTTGAAAAATAAATGGAGAAAGAAAATTGAAGAATGCATACAACTCTTTCAGGAGACTTAACTGTAAAGAAGAAAAAGATTTGTTGCTACTGCAAGTCTGAGGTCAAAAGAGTAGTTTTATATTTTGAAGGAAAAACATAGGAGGAAATTAATGATTAGGAGCTGATAAATAAGTAATTCCAGAAAATAGAAAGGTTGGAACTCCAAGGTTCAGAAGGAAGCTAACTGTACAACTGTTGGATTAATATAGGATACAGATAGGAGTTGGGTTAAAGGAAAAGATGGTTGGTACTAAAAATTTTTACTTAATAGGTAAGTGTCTGCAGATCAGTAGATGACAGTGATTAAGAGAAATAGGAAGTGATGTTTCAGATCATTCTCAAAGGATAAGGGATTTTTACAACTGTGTTCAAAGAGCATGCTTGAAAAGTGGCATTGAGGAGCTATGATAACAATAAGTTAGATCTATTAGAAATAAATGAATTAAAAATTATTCTTTGAGTCAGCCATTTAACATGTCACTTGAGTGCTTACTTTTTTATGCTAAGGAGTCAAGTGATAAATAAGGTTATTTCAGCCCTTCTCAATCAATGATACTACTCAAGGGAAGGGTATTTATAAAAATTGCTAAGGAATTTACAGACAGCTTATAATCATATGTATGTGTGTGTGTGATTTTCAGCAAAAATAAAGCACTTTTTGTTGTTTTCATTTTGATAGCACAGATATCTTTGTGCAAGTGATTAGTGGTAATTAGCTATGAAATTTTGTAACAAAGCACGATCTGCCTGATACATGTGTTAAGATGTCATATCATAAAATAACTACAATAGATAAAAATTTCTAATAGAAATATATAAAAATACTATGGGAACAGAAAGTGGATGTGTTCACCATGCCTAACATAGAGAAGATGGGAAAGTACACATGGGAGGAGACATCTATTTTGAGTCTCATCCAGTGTAATTTCTAGGTTTAGAAAAGGGGAGCAGGTCATGTAGGTAACTGTGAAAGTCATGAAATCATAAAAATTGGCTGAATCTATATTTAGGAAGATATTGCATGGATGTTATTGGTACTTATTGGTACAAGTTGTTCTGGGAGGTGGGGGTGGAAATGCTAAAGAGATGTTAAAGAAACAAATGAAATAAAGAAGTTTACCTTTGGACTTATAAACCTCTATAGCAGTGTGAAGGATTGGTTTCTGAGGGGAAGCTGGAGTGAAGAACACATGTTAATAGGTTACTGAAATTATTTAGAGTAGAGTTAAAAAAGACAAAATAGAGCAGAGGCTATGGGCATGGAGAGGGATACAAGGATTTGGGAATGACTTGGGATATATAGTGTAGCTGTTTGAGTAGGGAAGGAGACAAGGACTCCATGAGCCCTAACTAAACAACTGAACAGATAGAAGGTGGTGACATTGACCAAGGTAAGAAAATCCAAAAAAGAAATAAATTCTTCAAGGCCAGGGTACCACATTGCCAAATCAAACCACATTATAAAGTAAAATAATCCCAATAGAAGAAATTATATATATATAAAATAAAAGTTAAGGCACACACACATATATATATAAAATAAAAGTTAAGGCCATATGTCTGACTTGCTGACAATGCATGCTTCTGTTTTTGAGTTTTCAAAGAAGCCAAGCTGCAAAGGAAGCGAGCCATTCCCTAGCTCTCTTTCCACACAACGTAAATCAGAAAGTGCACAGCCTGTCAGTGGAGTTCTGGAAAATATTGATATAAAGGGACTCCTCCATCTTCCTCCTTCCCTCTCCACCTGTGTCTGCCTAAGGCATGAAGATTGATCAGACATTTACAGAAGCAACTGCCAAAGTCTTATTCACTGTGGCACAAGGGTGTGAGATTGCCACGCTGCTCCAACAAAAGCAAAATGGCAGTATTTAAATGAACTGACACATCAGATCTCCTCAGCTGTTCTTTACAAGCAATACATTAATCGGGGGATAAACAAGGTATTGTCATCCTGACAAAATTTTAGAGGACTGCATCAGAGAAATCTCCTGATATTACTCCTCTTGAATACAAACCAGGGCCTGACAGTTCCCAAAAAGGATGATTTTAGAAATCGTTCTTTTTAAGTCTGTCTATAGAAGAACACGTTCTTAATTAGTGATCTGATTCTATAGACTGTTGAGTCTCATCCAATGCATTTTCTAGGTTTATAAGAGGAGAGCAAGCCCCTTTATGAGCCTTCCTTGAAACAAGGGTATTAGGCAATATCTGAAGGCATTTTTCCCCTAATGGTGACTTTTATGTTAGTGAATTTTTAGAGCATTCTTTAAACACATTCCTTCCTTTTACTTTCACCGCTCTTTTATTATGAGTCCTCATCATGTTCTGCCTAAGTTATAGTTTACTAAATGGTTACCTTGATTCCAATGCTTTCCTTCCCTCCTCCTTTCCCACACAATATGTCCACTTAATTTTGTGTCACTTGACCATCCAAGAACCTTAAGCTGACTCTACCTTTCTCTAGTGCATATTCTTACACATCTTCTTTTGGCCTCAAGAGTCTCTTAGATCGATTACTAAGCTGATTCACAAGCTTTGTCATCCACTGCTAAACACAGGTGCCCTCTCCACTAGCTAATGGAATACTTAGTGCCTTCCCATGGCTACATTTTCAATTTTTATCCCTTTTCTTTCTTTTTTTTGCAGTGAAACAAGTATTTGTTAGGAGATAAAACAGTATGTGTGGATAGACATTCAGGAAGGCTCAGAGAAAGAGTTGCGCCTTCGTGGTAGTTTGAATCACTTATACGGGACATTTATTTTGGGTTTCCTTTGGCCAATCATCTTGCTTTGCCTGGTTCTGAGTCTGTATTTGGTTTAACTAAGAGTCCTCTTTTAAAATTCAATTCAGTTGTTATCTCTTTGATGAATCTGTTCCCATTATTTTTCTGAAATTATTTCTGCCTTTAAATGTTATTTCTAAGGTATATATTTCATTTTATTTGTAAAATAAGTGTATTTCTTATTCAAATCCCTTTTAGTAGTCCATATTGCCATGTGGAAATAAGTATGTTGAGGGTGGACTTAATATATATATATTTAGAGGCAGAAGGGGTAGTTATAAAAAGGAGGGCTTAACAGATTATGTGTAGTTTGTATCTGACCTCCAAGACAAAGGAGAACTTCAAGAAGAGTTCCTTGTGAGCTTGGAGTTTGCCAGAAATCTGATGCTCATTTTTATTAAGTATCTCCCTCTGTTTCAACTATCTCCGCAATTTCTCTGCATTTCAATTTTCTTCTCTGACTTTCCCCTAGTGGAGGCACCTCCTATGACCCAGATACCTCTGGTTGCATTTTGGTGAACTAGAGATAAATTGAACTTTTCATAAATTGCTATTAAAAGGAAAAATAGGAATCAAAAAACAAATGTGAGCTAATCAACATATATCTGCCAATAGTGCCAGATTCTTATGACCCAATATAATTATTTTGGACTGGAGCTCCCTAAGCTTGCCAGAATTATCCAGGATATGGTCAGAAATGAGATCCTACCTCAGGCCTTATGAATTAGGTCCTTGTCAGCATAGTAAGACCAGGAGGAAAAATTAAGATTGCAAAGAAAGAAACATACTTTCATTATTCACATATATTATTGTTACTCTGCTGCTGCTGTCGCTTCAGTCGTGTCTGACTCTGTGTGACCCCATAGACGGCAGCCCACTAGGCTCCCCCATCCCTGGGATTCTCCAGGCAAAAACGCTGGAGTGGGTTGCCATTTCCTTCTCCAAGGCATGAAAGTGAAAAGTGATAGTGAAGTCACTCAGTCATGTCTGACTCTTAGCGACCCCGTGGACTGCAGCCTACCAGGGTCCTCCATCCATGGGATTTTCCAGGCAAGAGTCCTGGAGTGGGTTGCCACTGCCTTCTCTCTCTAGGACACTGTAAAAAAAATTAGGATCAATAGTGGACATTTAACAAGAGAGATTAGTAAGATATATTGATACAAGCTTAAATACAGAGATCAATTTCATTTTTCTGTATAAACAGAAAATGAAATGTTTAAATATACGTTATTTACATTAACATAAAAAATAGGAAGTGCCCATGAATCTACATTCTCTCTGTGGACAATACTGAACACTATTATCTTAGTCTGCTTGGTCTGCCTAACAATATACCACAGACGGGGTGGCTTAAACATAGAAATGTATTCCTTCCAGTTCTGGAGCCTGGTTTATGACTCTGTTTTCTTCTTTATATAAGGACCCCAGTGCTACTTGATTAGGGCTCCACTGTTATTACTTCATTTAAACTTAATTACCTCCTAAAGGATGGCATTACCGACTCGATGGATGTGAGTTTGAGTGAACTCCAAGAGTTGGTGATGGACAGGGAGGCCTGGCGTGATGTGATTCATGGGGTCACAGAGTCGGACACGACTGAGCGACTGAACTGAACTGAACTGAACCTCCTAAAGGCCCTATCTCCAAAAAGGGTTACACCAAAAGTTAGAATTTTAACATGATATTTGAGGGAACACAATTCAACTTATAACAAATATTGAAACAGATGTATATAAAAATGAGAGAAGTGCCCTGTTGGAAGACACTAATGTAAAATATAATTTTTCTCTAAATTGATCAGTGGATCACCAGAAATACAAATAAAAATCCCAATGGGATTGCTCTTGGATTGGAAGAATTAATATTGTTAAACTGGCTATACTACTCTAGCAATCTACAGACCTAATGTGGTCTCTGTCAAATTACCCATGACAATTTCCCACAAAACTAGAACAAATAACTCTAAAATTTTTATGAAACCATAAAAGACCCAGAATTGCCAAAGCAAACCTGAGAAAAAATAAGCAGGACACATAACCTTTCCAGAGTTCAGACAAACAAAACTACAGTAATGAAAACAGCATTGTATTGGCACAAAAACAGACATATGAATCAATGAAACAGAATAGAGCTCAGAAATAAACCCACACACCTACAGTCAATCTTTGACAAAGGAGGCAGGAATAGAAAATGGGAAAAGACAGTCTCTTCAGCAAGTGGTATTGGGAAAGCTGGATAGCGACATGTAAATTACTGAATTAGAACACACTCTTATACCATACACAAAAATAAACTCAAAATGGCTTAAAGGAGTAAACAAAAGACATGACACCATAAAACTCCTAGAAGAGAACATAGGAAAAACATTCTCAGATATAAATAGTACCAATATTTTCTTAGGTCAATCTCCCAAGGCAATAGAAAAAAAAGCACAAATAAACAAATTGTACCTAATAAAACTTACAAGCTCTTGCATAGCAGAGAAAACCATAAACAAGATGAAACAATTACCTACAGAGTGGAAGAAAATACTTGCAAACAATGCAACTGACAGGGGCTTAATTTTCAAAATATACAGATATCTCATACAACTTAACAACAACAAAAACAACCCAATATAAAATGGGAAGCAGACCTAAATAGACATTTCTCCAAAGGAGACATACATTTGGCAACAGGCATATGAAAAGATGCTCAACATCTCTAATTATGAGAGAAGTAAAATAAAAACTACAATGAAGTACCATCTCACCCATCAGAATGGCCATCATGAAAAGTCTACAAATAATAGATGCTGGAGAGGGTCTGGAGAAAAGGGAACTTCCTACACTGTTGGTAGGAATATAAACTGATGCAGCCATAATGGAAAACAATATGGAGGTTCCTCAAAAACTAAAAATAGAGCTACAATTAGATTCAGCAATCCCACTCCTGGGCATATATCCAGACAAAGCTAGAGTTCAAGATATATGTACTGTATATTCAAAGAAGCACTGTTTATAACAGCCAAGACATGGGAACAACCTAAATGTCCATTGACAGATGAGTGGATAAAGATGTGGTACATATATACAATGGAATACTACTCAACAATAAAAAAGAATAAATAATGCCATTTTCAGCAACATAGATGGACCTAGAGATTATCATACTGGGTGAAATATTAATAAGAAATACAAATGCCACATGATATCACTTATATGTGGAATCTAATACATGACACAAATGAACTTATTTACAAATCAGACTGGAGAAGGAAACAGCAACCCACTCCAGTATTCTTACCTGTAAAATCCCATGGACAGAAGAGCCTGGCGGGCTACAGTCCATGGGGTCGCAAGAGTCGGACATGACTTAATGAATAAACTACCACAAATCAGAAACACAGACTCTGAATACAGAGTTTCATTTGCCAAGGGGGAGGGGCCCAAGCAAAGGAAATACTGGGAGTTTGGCATTAGCAGATGAAACCTATTATATTACATAGAATGGACAAACAACAAGGTCTTACTGTATAGCACAGGGAAATAATATTCAATATCCTGTGATAAACCATAATGGAAAATAATATATGTATAACTGAATCATTTTGCTCTACAGCAGAAACTAACACAACATTATAAATCAACTATAATTCAATTAAAAAATCTCAATGGGTTTTTACATATGCTTTCATGTAGATTTAAAAAACTGATCCTATAATTCTACAGGTTATAGAATATGTGCTTAGTCACTCAGTTGTATCCAACTCTTTGCAACCTCATGGACTGTAGCCCACCAGGCTCCTTTTTACATGGGGATTCTCCAGGCAAGAATACTGGTGAGGGTTGCCATTTCCTCCCCCAGTATATTTCTTATACTATGTAGTTATATAATTCTATCATTTATTTGAAAACAGAAAGGGCCAAGAATATTCTTGATAGTATTGATGAACAACAATCTTCAGAATTCAAGCATATCTAAAACTATATTCTTTGAGTAGTATATTATATAGAGATGCTCAAATAGACCAACAAAATAGAATAAATGGCCCAGAAACAGATCTAACAAAATGGATGTTTTTTATAAAACTAAAGTGATTATACATGTCAACAGAGAAAATAAGACCTTTTCATTAAAAGGTCCCAGGACAGCTGGGTAGCTGTAAGGGGAAAAAAAATAGAAAGAAAAAGGATCTTATCTCAAAAAATACACAAAACTCATTTCAATGGGATTAAAGATCTAAATGTGAAAATAAAATTTCTTAAACATTTAGAATATAAGAATATATCTTCATTATCTTTAAAAGAAAAGAATATCTTAAACACAGAAAGCACTTATTAAAAAGGAAAAAGTTATAAATCAAGTGCATTAAATTGAATTGTACCTGTAATTCAAATGTATTTAATTGAAAATTTTTGCTTCATCAAAAGTAGGAGAGAATAAAGACAAATTAAGTGGTGGGATAATTTTTCAGACATATAATTAACAAAGGACTAGTATTTAGAATAAATATTTTTATTTTTTAAATAAATATTTCACTGTAAACTGCTTTGGATGTAATTGAATGGGTACTCAGTAACATGTTAGATTATATTATGCTGTTAATTATTAATTAATAATCCTTATTAGAGTAAAATTTGTTGTAACATTAAAATATTGTTACATTTCTGGATAAAATTAGCTGTGAGGTTATGGTTGCATCTGCGTGTAGACTTGTTATCTGTGATTTTTTTTTTTTGCTCTATATTTACATATGTATTTTTGTAAGTCAGAATGCTCACTGGTTTTCTTTTAAGTTCAGTAGTTTTTATATTTTGGTGATAGGTTACACTAATAAAGTTCTGCCAAGAGAACGCACTGGTCATAGCAAACAACCTCTTCCAACAACACAAGAGAAGACTCTACACATGGACATCACCAGACAGTCGACACCAAAATCAGATTGATTATATTCTTTGCAGCCAAAGATGGAAAAGTTCTATACAGTCAGCAAAAACAAGACCGGGAGCTGACTGCGGCTTGGATCATGAACTCCTTATTTCCAAATTCAGGCTGAAATTGAAGAAAGTAGGGAAAACCACTAGACCATTCAGGTATGACCTAAATCAAATCCTTAATGACTATAAAGTGGAAGTGAGAAATAGATTTAAGGGACTAGATCTGATAGACAGAGTGCCTGATGAACTATGGATGAAGGTATGTGACATTGAACAGGAGACAGGAATCAAGACCATCCTCAAGAAAAAGAAATGCAAAAAAGCAAAATGGCTGTCTGAGGAGGCCTCACAAATAGCTGTGAAAAGAAGAGAAGTGAAAAGCCAAGGAGAAAAGGAAAAATATACCCATTTGAATGCAGAGTTCCAAAGAATAGCAAGGAGAGATAAGAAAGCCTTCCTCAGTGATCAATGCAAAGAAATAGAGGAAAAGAGTAGAATGGAAAAGACTAGAGATCTCTTCAAGAAAATTAGAAATAGGAAAGGAACATTTCATGCAAAGATGGGCTCAATAAAGGACATAAATGGTATGGACCTAACAGAAGCAGAAGATATTAAGAAGAGGTGGCAAGAATACATAGAAGAACTATACCAAAAGATCTTCATGACCCAGAAAATCACCATGGTGTGATCACTCACCTAAAGCCAGACATCCTGGAATGTGAAGTCAAGTGGGCCTTAGAAAGCATCACTACAAACAAAGCTATTGGAGGTGATGGAATTCCAGTTGAGCTATTCCAAATCCTGAAGATGACACTGTGAAAGTGCTGCACTCAATATGCCAGCAAATTTGGAAAACTCAGTAGTGGCCACAGGACTGAAAAGGTCAGTTTTCATTCCAATCCCAAAGAAAGGCAATGCCAAAGAATGCTCAGACTACTTCACAATTATACTCATCTCATATGCTAGTAAATTGATGCTTAAAATTCTTCAAGCCAGGCTTCAGCAATACATGAACCATGAACTTCCAGATGTTCAAGCTGGTTTTAGAAAAGGCAGAGGAACCAGAGATCAAATTGCCAATATCTGCTGGGTCATTGAAAAAGCAAGAGAGTTCCAGAAAAACATCTATTTCTGCTTTATTGACCTATGCCAAAGCCTTTGACTGTGTGGATCGCAATAAACTGGAAAATTCTGAAAGAGATGTTGGAATACCACACCACCTGACCTGCCTCTTGAGAAACCTATATGCAGGTCAGGAAGCAACAGTTAGAACTGGACATGGAACAACAGACTGGTTCCAAATAGGAAAAGGAGTACGTCAAGGCTGTATATTGTCACCCTGCTTATTTAACTTCTATGCAGGGTACATCATGAGAAATGCTGGGCTGGAGGAAGCACAAGCTCTTATCAAGATTGCCGGGAGAAATATCAATACCTCAGATATACAGATGACACCACCCTTATGGCAGAAAGTGAAGATGAACTAAAGAGCCTCTTGATAAAAGTGAAAGAGGAGAGTGAAAAAGTTGGCTTAAAACTCAACATTCAGAAAGCTAAGATCATGGCATCTGGTCCCATCACTTCACGGGAACTACATGGTGAAACAGCAGAAACAAGGGCTGACTTTATTTTTCTGGGCTCCAAAATCACTGAAGATGGTGATTGCAGCCATGAAATTAAAAGACGCTTACTCCTTGGAAGGAAAGTGATGACCAACCTAGAAAGTGAAAGTGAAGTCACTCAGTCGTGTCCGACTCTTTGCAACCAGGTAGACTATAGCCTACCAAGCTTCTCCGTCCATGGGATTCTCCAGGCTAGAGTACTGGAGTGGGTTACCATTTCCTTCTCCAGGGGATCTTCCTGACCCAGGAATCGAACCCGGGTCTTCCGCATTGGAGGCAGACGCTTTAACCTCTGAACCACCAGGGAAGCCCTGACCAACCTAGAGAGCATATTAAAAAGCAGAAACATTACTTTGCCAACAATGGAGCATCTAGTCAAGGCTATGATTTTTCCAGTGGTCATGTATGGATGTGAGAGTTGGACTATAAAGAAAGCTGAGCACCTGAAGAATTGATGCTTTTGAACTGTGGTGTTGGAGAAGCCTCTTGAGAGTCCCTTGGACTACAAGGAGATCCACCAGTTCATCCTAAAGGAGATCAGTCCTGGGTGTTCATTGGAGGGACTGATGTTGAAGCTGAAACTCCAATACTTTGGCCATCTAATGTGAAGAGCTGACTCATTGGAAAAGACTGATGCTGGGAAAGACTGAGGCCAGGAGGAGAAGGGGATGACAGAGGATGAGATGGTTGGATGGCATCACCGACCTGATGGACATGGGTTTGGGTGAACTCCAGGAATTGGTGATGGACAGGGAGGCCTGGTGTGCTGCAGTTCGTAGGGTCGCAAAGAGTTGGACATGACTGATCAACTGAACTGAACTGAACTGAAATGAATAGGTTACACTAGTGCTACAAAATAAATTATGGCATTTTTAGATTTTTCTAAAATCTGTGGTAGATAGTATTGGATATATATGCTCTTTTGAAGGTTTTAGAAATGATCATCCTGAAAAATTCTGGCCCTAGAACAATTACTGGTTATAAATCCTTGAAAGTTTGTCTGATTCTATTGGTCTGTTTAGATTTGCTTTTCCTTTTCAGATATATTATTTAAAAAATATACATAAGCAGATGATTTTCCATTACACTTATTATTTACCAATTTGTTACCAAGAGTTGTGTGCAGTGCTCTTAAAAATCTCTACCATGGTTTTAATCCCACTTATTCTTCCAGTTTTAGTTTTTATTTATTTTGAATATTTCTGTAGATTCATACATTGAGTATTCATTCCATTAAAATCTGATTCATGTCCATACTATTATACATTATGGCCCCAGAATCTAGATTATTATTGAAATATGGTAGACAATAACTCTACATTTAATGCATTGTTTATTTTTTAAAATAATCCATTTGGGCCTAATATTTGTCTTTGATTACAGCTTTTACCACATCTTATCACATTTTATAAAATATTTTCAAAGTTAATGTGAAACAACAGTACTAATAATTTTTATTTGATTCAGTTTTTAGGAGATTTTCTTTTTTAATTTTTATGTAGTTGTGTCTTATTCTGCTGTAATTATAGATTTCCTTTTTTATCACTTCTGGTTCAAGAATGGACTGATTCTTTTAATTATCTGTCATTTCTTTTGCTCAACATGCATTGAAATCTGCTTGATGGACTGTTATTGATCAATTCTTATACTTGAGATTGAGTAAAACTGTATTATATTTTTTACAGAAAGTTAGGTAGGATTCACAGACCTATTAACCTAATTAATTCTAGCTTTTACATACAATAAATACAATATATACTCTCATTTTTATCTTTGCCATATGACAAGAGTTGAAAAAATTTATTTAAATTCAGGTTACTTTCCATACTCTTTAAATGTGTAATAAATTTTGATACACATATTTTGATGTTGTTACTTTGCATGTAAATGGACATTAGTGTAACTTCCACTTCCAGTCAAGATAAAGTAACTTGAACCAGATTTACTCTCCCACCTGAGATAACCAAAGCATGGACAAAATATATGAGGGCAGCAGTTTTCACAATCCTGATTATCAGGAAATGAAAGTCATCAATCTCTGAGAAACGAGAGACAAATGAGGTGAACCCCTCAATTTCTCCAGTCTAGTGTCTTAAGACAATTTAGTAAGAAAGATTTTCACAGAGGAACCCAGGTAGAGCATGGCAGACTCCCTGAGTTATGAAGACAGTACTGAGAGTTAGAGAGAGACCAAGGCAGCTGAAGTTTCTAGGACAAAGTATGAGGGAGGAGATGGTTACAGAGAGAGAAAGGAAGAGATAACACTGGAGAGCTGCCGAGGGTTTCCCTTCAGTAATTAGTTGAGTACTGATCAGCCAACAGACATCATTCTCATTGTCTTCTTTGTACTTATTAATACATATTCAAGTTTAGTTTAGTATTCCTCATAAACAATAGTATCAGGTTTACAATATTTCAGATTTTCACAACTAGTCAGAGAATAGTAGAATTATTACCTCTCATAATTTTTGTTCTATATATTTATATGATTCAAGTTATTTCCAGAGCAACTTAATAGCACAGTTGTTCATCTTGAAGGGGTGGCGAACAAAACTTTTCTTACATATTTTCACATAAGTTGCTTTTCAGAAACAGTGAAAGTTCAAATTGGAATATATTATTTTGTTCTTTAGATCTGTCACTTAATAATGGTGAATTCTTGGAAAGATTCTCAATCTACTGAAAATTCACTTTTCCATCTACAAAATCTGGATACTAATAATGGTTACCATGGAGATATATGGGAAGAATCAAGGATAATGAGTGAAGAATTTTGAGAAGTGTGAAGTTCTATGAGCATATACTAGAAAATATCAAATTATTTTTATTCTGAATAAATTACTTCTTGAAGCTTCACTAAAGATTTTACATCAGTGCTTTTTCATTTCATTTTGCTTGTTTGGGTAAATATTTCCTTTCTTTTAATTTTAACTGAAATATAGTTGATTTACAATGCTAGTTTCAGGTCCACACAAAGTGATTCAGTTATACATTTATATACAAATTTATATATTATTTTTTACATTCTTCTTCATTCTGTTTCTTTCATTCTTCTATTACAAGCCACTGAGTATAGTTCCCTGTGCCATATAGTAGGTCTTTGTTGGTTATCTATATATAAGTAAATAAGTAAGTAAGGTCGCTCAGTCGTGCCCGACTCTTTGCGACCCTGTGGACTGTAGCCCACCAGGCTCGTCTGTCCATGGGATTCTCCAGGCAAGAATACTGGAGTGGGTTGCCATTTCCTTCTCCAGGGGAACTTCCCAACCCAGGGATCGAACCCAGGTCTCCCGCATTGCAGGCAGATGCTTTAACCTCTGAGCCATAGTATGTATATTTTAATCCCAAGTTCCTTGTTTATCGCTCTTCCCCTCCTCTCCTAGGTAACCGTAATGTTGTTTTCTATGTCTGTGAGTTTATTTCTGTTTTGTAAATAAATTCATGTGGTTCCCTGGTGGCTCAGACGGTAAAGAATCTGCCTGCAATGCAGGAGTCCTGGGTTCAATCCTAGGGTTGGGAAGATCCCCTGGAGAAGGGCATGGCTACCCACTCCAGTATTTTTGCCAGGAGAATTCCATGGACAGAGAAGCCTGTCAGGCTACAGTCCATGGGGTCGCAAAGAATCAGACATGACTAAGCAACTTTCACCTTCAGTGCCTCCACATATAAGTGATATCATATGATACTGGTCTTTATCTGGCTTACTTTGCTTAGTGTGATAATCTCTAGGTTCATTCATGTTGCTGTGAATGGTATTGTTGCATCATTTTTATTTCTGAGTTATATTCCATTGTATATATGTACCACATCTTTTTTATTCATTCCTCTGTCATCGGTTGTTGAAGTAAATATTTTCTTAAAAGGTTTTAAATCTTTGTTCTATGACCTAGTCTTAAAACTGTTTTTTTAAAGAAATGGAATTTTTTTTCCTTATTTAAAATGTTGTTAAGCTCTTATGGCCATACATTATGTTATGAAGAATACATGTATTTGGTAGATATGTCTTTTTTTCACAGAACCTATAGTATGAGGGAAAGAGTAGCAGAGGATTATAATATGTTTAAAATAATGTTTTAGATGCTGATATATGTGCTATGTGATCATGGAGGAAAGAGTGCTTCATGCTACCTTGGAACATTTTTGACAGTTTTATAGAGTAAATGACAATAGACCTGAGTCTGGAAGGATGTTCAGAAATTATCTAGCTTATTATCTTAGTTTGGGTTTCCTAAAAGCAGGTTGCCAGATGAGGATTCTTGAGAAGCTGGTTTATTGCAGGAGTGTTCTCATGAGAAGGAGAGGGAAGGAACTAGGATAGGTTGGGGGAAGAAAAGTAAGAAAGATTGCACGTTAAGCTGGAGATTAGCCTCACATTGGTCCCACGGGAAGTTCTGAAGCAGGAACTGCACTCTTTGCTCCCACTTTGCAGCAAAAGGGCAATCTTTTGTGCCCCTGTATCACTTACTAATAGGTTATCACTTCAGGCAGTTCAGGTTGTCACTTCAGGAGGTGTGGTTAATTTCCCAGCCAAGGCAAATCCTGGTCAGCAGTTCTTTCTCTGGAGAAGGGGATGACTGTTACCCAATAGCACTGGAGTTAGAAGTTCTGCCCACCAGTTCCTTAAAAAGGATCTAGACAGAACACTAATAGCCTCAACTATTAACATATAGACAAAAATGGAAAGGATATTCAAGGCAAAGAAAACAGCATGCAGAAAACGTGAGCATGAACTACAGGCCATAAATTAGATTCTTTTAGCATTTTATCATATAAATGAATACATGATGATATGTAAAATATTCATAATACAATTATATATATACAATATTGACAATACATATATGCATACATACACACGCAGACAATGAGAAATATGGTTGAAACAAGTATCACCAATGGCCTTGAACCATGAACAAAGTTTAGACTTCAACCTCTAGGTAGTATAAACCTGCTTTTCTCTTTCATATCCATGATGGTAATAGGTAAAAATATTGACTAGGACAGTGTTATGGCATGCCCCTAAAACCCTCCTGATGTTTGACTCTGATTCATGAACCAGATCTCTTGGGAATTATGTTGTTTAATAGTCCATATTACCTAAATGTCCTCATATTCTCCATGGGAATAACATAAAAGACTTTCTGAAATAATATTTGCTATTATCTTTATAAAAAAACTGTCTCTTTCAAGAATTTTTTAAGCTACAGAGAACCAAAATTTCTACTTAACTATTTTAAAGAATCAGAAAAATATACTAACATAATAAAAAGACCATGGAGACAAGCACCTCCAGGATTGATGGCTTCAGCTCTGGCACAATGTTATCAAGGACCCTAGTGTTTTGTTTACCTGCCCCACCACCCTATGTGTCACTGATCTTTCAATATCATAATACATGTATCTTAGTACCATTTATAATAGTCCAATAATACATTCAGTGGGAAAAGAAGGTATTTTTTTCTTTATTTCACTTTTTATTTCTGAGAAGAAACATCTTTCACAAAATAACCTCAATAAGTCTATTCCCTCATATTTTATTTATTATAATGATATTGCTTCCATGCCCAAACCAATCACTAACAAGAGACATAACATCACTGTGATTGACTTCAGCTAATCATGTTTCTGTCTCTATTTAGACATGGTTTCAATTTATATTAAGCATAGTTCTGTGAATAAAATCAGGACTCTATTAGGAAGATAAGAGAAAATGTTGGTTGAGTATGCAACTAACAATCCTAATATGACAGAAAAATTTATAACAAAAATACCCCCCCCAAAATGAGATTAGGTTGGTATGACATTATAATGAACACATTAGTTTCTAATAATCACAGTAAGTAAGTAAGTTTTAGTTGTTCAATCATCCCCAGCTCTTTGTGACCCCATGGACTGCAGCCCACCGGGCTCCTCTGTCCATGAGATTTTCCAGGCAAGGATGCTGGAGTGGGTTGCCATTTCCTTCTCCAGAGGATCTTCCCAACCCAGGGATCGAACCCAGGTCTCCTGCACTGCAGGCAGATTCTTTACTGAATGAGCTACAAGGGAAGCCCAATAATCATGGTATTCTATTCTAAACCATCTCAAAGCATCTCTGTTTGGAGCAGAAACAAGTATAGCCCAAGTGATTATACCATAAGCAGTGAATTGAATGACATAAGAAAACAAGCATTTTCTGTTCTAGATCTGCTCCTCATTATTGATGTGCAGTGAAGAGACTCTTAACCTTAACAAATGGTCTGACAGTCTGACAGGCATTGCCAGTATACAGCCCACCTTCTAAGAATATAGTTTTTTCCTGGTATCTTCAGTGATTAAATTAAAATTCATCCTAACCGTATGTTACAGAAACTCCCCTTCTAAATACTGAATCTTTCATGGAATCATGGGGCACTGGTGCCATCACAGAAATATGGTAAGATGTCTGTGAGTAATAATGTCCAGGGTCTGAATCTCAAATTAAGGAGGGGCAAGCAGTCAAATCAAAGCACTTAATGGGAAGGGCCAGGCCAAAAAACGAATCTGTGCAATAAAAAAAAGCTAACATTTACAGGGTGCTGGCAAAGTGCTAGTATCTCTTCTAAGTGCTTTTCACCATTTGTAAATAGGATTTTAATCTTTATCTATTACCTAAGTGCAATTTCCATGCCCATTTAGCAGAGGAGGAAATTGAAATGCTGACAGGTTAAATGATGTTTTCTAAGTCATGCAGCCAGGAAGTGTCAGAAGCATGAGTTAAACCTAACAGCTGGATTTCAGGGTCCAGGGCCTTAACTGCAGTACTATTTATCTGCCAGTAGCAAACCTTATGGGACTTCCCTGGTGGCTCAGTTGAAGGAGCAGGGTGAGAAAGGATGAATAAGTAGGGCACAGAGGGTGTTTACACAGTGAAATTATCCTGTAAGGTACTGTAATGGTGGATTCATGTCATTATACATTAACCAAAGCCTAGAGAATGTACACCAAGATTGTATACTAAGGTAAACTATGGGCTTTTGGCTGATTATGGTGTATCAGTGTAGGTTCATTGATGATAACAAATGTGCCACTCCAGTACTGGCTTTTGAAAGTGGGGGAGGCTATTCATATGTATCTGTAGGGAAGTATGGGGAATTTCTGAAACTTTCTCTCAATTTTGCTGTGATTCCAAACTGCTGTAAAAAAGTAATCTCTATTAATTAAAACAAAAACAAATAAACATCCAGTTGCTCCTCTGGGCAGCTCCCCAGTTTAGATAAATCCACTTCTTGTGGTATTCAGAATTTAGATGCCCACAGTTATGAACAATAATTGGTAATATTTATTAACCATTCACTCTATGCCAGTTCTAAGTTCTTTTGTAGTATTAAAATGAAAAATAAGTACCTTAAAAGGGATAACATTAAAAATATTTTTCATGATTTGATATTTTTCTCATTTTATTTTTTCCTTCTTTATTGTTCAATATAATACAATACACAAGAATGGAAAAGGTCGGTTTTCATTCTAATCCCAAAGGAAGGCAATGCCAAAGAATGCTCAAACTACTGCACAATTGCACTCATCTCACATGCTAGCAAAGTAATGCTCAAAATTCTCCAAGCCAGGCTTCAACAGTACATGAGCTGTGAAATTCCAGATGTTCAAGTTGGATTTAGAAATGGCAGAGGAACCAGAGATCATATTGCCAACATCTGCTAGATCATCGAAAAAGCGAGAGTTCCAGAAAAACATATACTTATGTTTTATTGACTATGCCAAAGCCTTTAACTGTGTGGATCACAACAAACTACGGAAAATTCTTCAAGAGATGGGAATACCAGACCACCTGACCTGCTTCCTGAGAAATCTGTATGCAGGTCAAGAAGCAACAGTTAGAACTGGACATGAAACAACAGACTGGTTCCAAATTGGGAAAGGAGTACATCAAGGCTGTATATTGTCACCTTGCTTATTTATATATGCAGAATACATAAAGAGAAATGCTGGGCTCAATGAAGCACAAGCTAGAATCAAGATTTTTGGGAGAAATCTCAATAACCTCAGATATGCAGATGACACCACACTTATGGCAGAAAGCAAAGAAGAACTAAGGAGGCTCTTGATGAAAGTGAAATAGGAGAGTGAGAAAGTTGGCTTAAAACTCAACATTCAGAAAACTAACATTATGGCATCTGGTCCCATCACTTCATGGCAAATAGATGGGGAAACAATGGAAACAGCGATAGACTTTATTTTTTGTGGCTCCAAAATTCCTGCAGATGGTGACTGCAGCCATGAAATTAAAAGACGCTTGCTCCTTGGAAGAAAAGCTATGACCAACCTAGACAGCATATCAAAAAGCAGAGACATTACTTTGCCAGCAAAGGTCTGTCTAGTCAAAGCTGTGGTTTTTCCAGTGGTCATGTATGGATGGTAGAGTTGGACTATAAAGGAAGCTGAGCACCAAAGAACTGATGCTTTTGAACTGTGGTGTTGGAGAAGACTCTTGAAAGTCCCTTGGACTGCAAGGAGATCCAACCAGTCCATCCTAAAGGAAATCAGTCCTGAATAGTCATTGGACAGTCTGATGCTGAAGCTGAAGCTCCAATACTTTGGCCACCTGATTCAAATAACTAACTCATTTGAAAAGCCCCTGATGCTGGGAAAGATTGAAGGCAGGAGGAGAAGGGGACGACAGAGGATGAGATGGTTGTATTGCAACACCAAACTGGGACATGAGTTTGGACATGAGTTTGAGTAAACTCCGGGAGTTGGTGATGGACAGAGAAGTCTGGCAAGCTGCAATCCATGGGGTCGCAAAGAGTTGGACATGACTGAGTGACTGAACTAAACTGATTATTCAGTACATTTTTTAAAATTTAAATTTATTTATTTTAATTGGAGGCTAATTACTTTACAATATTGTATTGGTTTTGCCATACATCAACATGAATCCACCACGGGTGTACACATGTTCCCCATCCTGAACCCCCCTCCCACCTCCCTACCTGTACCATCCCTCTGGGTCATCCCAGTGCACCAGCCCCAAGCATCCTGTATCTTGCATCAAACCTGGACTGGTAATTTGTTTCTTATATGATATTATACATATTTCAATGCCATTCTCCCAAATCATCCCATCCTCTCCCTCTCCCACAGAGTCCAAAAGACTGTTCTATACATCTGTGTCTTTTTTGCTGTCTCGCATACAGGGTTATCATTACCATTTTTCTAAATTCCATATATATGTGTTAGTATACTGTATCAGTGTTTTTCTTTCTGGCTTACTTTGTATAATAGGCTTCAGTATTCAATACATTTTAAAAATTATAATTTTAATGCGCTGGATGGGAAGAATACATAAACATTCTTAGTACATAGAGTTAAGATATATATCTCCAGGTTTGCTTTGCTTTTCTGACATTGTTTTAGCTGTCCACAGTCTTTTGTGGTTCCATATGAAATTTAGAGCTGTTTTTTCCTATTCCTATAAAAATACCAGTGGAATTTTGATAGAGATTGCATTGAATCTGTAGATGGTTATGAGTAGCATGGACATTTTAATATTTATTCTTCTGATTCATAAACATTGATTCTTCTGATTGATCGAATCTGTTGAAGCTCTCTATTGAATTTTTTTCAGTTTAGTCATTGCATTCTCCAGCATTTTAAAACAGTTTTTATTTCATCATTGAACTACTCATTTTGTTCATCCATTGTTTTCCTACTTTTGTTTAGAGGTCTGTCTGTCTCTTCTTGTGGTTGACAACTTCTGAAGAGGATTATTCTGAATTCTCTCTCAGTTCACTGTATTCCATTTCTTCAGGTCAGTTATTGGAGCTTTTGAGCTCCCATCAAAGGTGTCATGTTTACCTGATTCTTTGTAATCTTTGTGTTGGTATCTACACATTTGAGTAAGCAGTCTCTTCTTCTAGATTTTAAAGGTTCACTTTGTCAAGGAAAGACATTTTCCAGTCACCTCAGCTTGAGGTACTGGATGTATCAGTTTGTAGCGTCCATGGGTAGGCTGCCTTGCTATCAGTCCCTCTGGTTAAGGGGTCAGCGCCTGTGCTCTGAGATAGAGAGTGAGGCGACCCCATGTTTGGGTGGGCCTGATGGCTGAGCTCCACATTCAAGTAGGGCCACTGCTCAGGGAGGGCTGCTGGTTGTACTCCACCATTAGGTGGGGCCAATAGCTGGGCTCTACAATCACCCATGGTCAGGTGGGGCTGCAGGCTTGCTCCCCAACTCCAGTAGTGCCTCTGGCTGACTTCACCTTGATGCAGAGCCACTAACCGACTCTGCATTCAGGCAGAGCCACAGTCCAGGCTTTGCATTAAGATGGGGCTTCATGCTCGGCTTCACTATCGACCAGACCACTCTCTGTGCTCTTCTGTTGGAAAGGTTGCTGGCTGGGCTCTCTGGTCAAGCGAGTTCGAACTATGCCCCCGAATTAGATGAGACTGGAGACTATTTCCCAGTCCTACAAAGTTGCCCTTTGTGTTTTCTGGTCCACAGGGGCTACAGGCTATATTCTGCCATTGGTTGGGATCACTTGGTGGTTTTCTGACTGGGTAAGGCTGCAGGCTGTGTTCAGTATTAGGGAAGGATCATAGATTGAACTCCACTACTGCATAGGGTTGTAGGCTGGGCTCCACTGGTGGACAATTCTGTGGCTGGTCTCCAAGGTTGCTCAGGGTTTCTATTCGGGCTCCCTAGTTATGTGAGGCTTCAATGCTCAATGGTTCAGCAGGACTACTGGCTTGACTCCCTCTCAAGCAGGGCTATAGAACCCAGGTAGAATCATAGCCAGGCTTCTCTTTGAAGCAGGACTGGAAACACTATTTTGAAGTTGGACAGGGCAACTTTGCCGCAATTATGTTTTTCCTTGCCCTGGTCAATGGTAAGATGTTCAAGAGGAAAATGTCAGTAGAGGGGAAATTTCTTAATCTATATGCAGTCATGCTTTCCAAAATTATTAAAAATTTAAGGACCATTGCAAACAGAAAAATAGCTGAGTGTACAGGTATGTCCATGTAAGAATGTTCATCATCATATTTTATAATATAAAAATTTAGAAACCATTTAAAAAGCCATTAATAAGAAATTGGTTGGACACATTGTTTCATCAACCACAAAAGTGGGGTGCCATTGCCTTCTCTGACTGACTATTATGAGGGAAGCCCAAATAGGCAAGGAAAAAGTTAAGTAATTGGCCCATGTTAATCCAGTGTGAGTGGAGAACACAGTATGTATGTCCAGATAATTCAATTACAGATCTCATATTCATGGTTGGTACTGATTAGGTACCACATATTAATTTTAGAAAGCAGCAAATTAAAAAAATATTCTGTGTATTGTGATTCTACTTTGGAAAAAAGTTTGTGTGTTTTAAAAGATAGAAGTATATATTAAACAAGGGATGGAAATGGAAAGGGAAATTCAAATTATTGAATAATACATACCTAACAATACCAGCGGAGAAGGCAATGGCACCCCACTCCAGTACTCTTGCCTGGAAAATCCCATGGATGGAGGAGCCTGGTGGGCTGCAGTCCATGGGGTCGCTAGGAGTCAGACACGACTGAGCGACTTCACTTTCACTTTTCACTTTCATGCATTGGAGAAGGAAATGGCAACCCACTCTAGTGTTCTTGCCTGGAGAATCCCAGGGACGGGGGAGCCTGGTGGGCTGCCGTTTATGGGGTCGCACAGAATCGGACATGACTGAAGCGACTTAGCAGCAGCAGCAGCAGCAACAATACCAGAAGCCTTTCAAATTATAGGATAGAAATATGATTTAATACTCTTTTGCTATTAAAAAACAGAAAAAAGATACTCTCAGAAGTGACAGGAGAGCTTACAGACGTGTTTGTAGGTAAAGAGTTTACTTGTGCACAGCAGTTTTCTGCTCTCCAGTCCTGGAAGGGCTTCCCCTACCTGATCATCTCCGTGCATGATGGATCTGCTGTCACATTTACTTCTAGAAAAATTACATTGGTTTCTGAACAGGAGGCAGAGAGAGATGTTGAGATGGCAGAATCGGTAATGGCGAGTTTAGAAGGACGTAGGGGATTTCTTTGATCTCCCAGGAGAAAGAATGGTGGGGTGGGGAGCAAGGAAGCTTTTTCCTTCTCTGTCTCTAATATGGGTGTGGGGTGGGTGGGGAGAGATTTGGAGGGATTTATGGCCCTGGCCTCACAGAGAAAATGGTATTCACAGCTCAAAATGCTCATTAAACTGCTGAAGCCCGGTGGCTCCTCACAGGAGGAGGCGGCAGGATTCTGACAGTAACAGTTGGTGGATGGATGTAACTATTCAGCTACTGGGAAGCAACTGAATCTTTGAAAAAAGGTTCATGATTAGAGCCCAGCAGTTTTGACACAGTGCAATCAAGCTGTTAAGAAACATGGGATTGTAGGGGATAAGCTTGTCAAAAGAATAAAACCTGCATACATTCAGGTACAGCTGAGACACAGGCTTTTGGAAAGAGGAAAGTAAATTAACCAAACTAATTTCAGGCAGCATTGCTTTCATTTGATTCAACTAATTAAGATCAATAAATATTCGTATCTTCAATTCAGTTCAGTTCAGTCGCTCAGTCGTGTCCGACTCCTTGAGAGTCATGAATCCGACTCATGAATCGCAGCATGCCAGGCCTCCCTGTCTATCACCAACTCCTGGAGTTCACTCAGACTCACGTCCATCGAGTCAGTGATGCCATCCAGCCATCTCATCCTCTGTCGTCCCCTTCTCCTCCTGCCCCTAATCCCTCCCAGCATCAGAGTCTTTTCCAGTGAGTCAACTCTTCGCATGAGGTGCCCAAAGTACTGGAGTTTCAGCTTTAGCATCATTCCTTCCAAAGAAATCCCAGGGCTGATCTCCTTCAGAATGGACTGGTTGGATCTCCTTGCAATCCAAGGGACTCTCAAGAGTCTTCTCCAACACCACAGTTCAAAAGCATCAATTCTACAGTGCTCAGCTTTCTTCACAGTCCAATTGTCACCCTGCTTATTTAACTTATATGCAGAGTACATCATAAGAAACGCTGGGCTGGAAGAAGCACAAGCTGGAATCAAGATTTTTAGGAGAAATCTCAATAACCTCAGATATGCAGATGACACCACCCTTATGGCAGAAAGTGAAAAGGAACTAAAAAGCCTCTTGATGAAAGTGAAAGAGGAGAGTGAAAAAGTTGGCTTAAAGCTCAACATTCAGAAAATGAAGATCATGGCATCTGGTCCCATCACTTCATGGGAAATAGATGGGGAAACAGTGGAAACAGTGTCAGACTTTATTTTTGGGGGCTCCAAAATCACTGCAGATGGTGACTGCAGCCATGAAATTAAAAGGCGCTTACTCCTTGGAAGGAAAGTTATGACCAACCTAGATAGCATATTGAAAAGGACAGACATTACTTGGCTATGAAAGATACTTAAACAATCAACAAAAAACTGGATGCTGAAACAAGATTACTATATTAAAGACAAACTGTTCAAAAGGCAGTAAAGCTATAATATTTGGATAGATACAGATAGATATAGATAGACATAGATACAGTGTGTGTGTGTATTATACACACAGACACATACATTTATATGGGGCTTCCCAGGTGGTGCTAGTGGTAAAGAATTTGTTTGCTGATCCAGGAGTTGCAAGAGATGTGGGTTTGATCCCTGGGTCAGGAAGATTCCCTAGAGTAGGAAGTGGCAACAAGTAATCTTGCCTAGAAAATGCCATGGATAAGCTATAGTCCATGCCTGGCAGGCTACAGTCCATGGGGCTGCAAAGAGTAGGACATGACTGGGTGACTGAGCACACACACACACACACACACACACACACACATATATATATATTTGCATCTTTACTGCACAAAAGTTAATTGCAATTTCTTTTTCCAAGATGACATCTAACTTTTACAGGCTCTGAGTCCTAATAAATATATAATAGTAAGTCAAAGAAAGTTACAAGTTCCTAAATAGTCAGATGGCTCCTAGGCAGATTTGTCAGACAATGCTCAATTTGACACTGCAAGGACACGCATATCTGGGGCCTTATTTCCACATTTGGAGATATTTTCCCCTAATCCCTTCAATCTTTTTACATTCTGTGGGAGATATGTCAGTTGGTCTCCATCATTGTTTGTAGATGGCCTTGTACAATAGTTGCTTGCTCTTTACCCATGCCTCATTCAGAGAAGGTTGATCATTGTTTCCCCAAGAATAGAGTGCCCATGAAACGGATCTTACAGGCACAGCCATGGCACATGAGACCAGGACACTTGTAACATCCACTCCCCCTACCCCCCGCCCCGCTGCCAAGTAGAGGGGTGTCCTTTGATTCCAGAAGGAGCAATGATAGTGTGAAAGGAAAAGGCCCAACACTAGAATTGAAGAGAATTTAGAGCATGGGGAAAGCCCCCTGTGTCAACCTATGCTAAACAAAGAATCCCCAAGGGCCACATGCGAATTCAATTTACTTGTGTTTAATAAATCATAAAATAGCGCTTCAGAGCTCAGGTTTTGTGATAGAAAAAAAAATTACTCTATCCAAGTGTCAACTGTATAAGTAGAAAAAAAGTATTAAAGTGCACAGTGAACATCAGATTCTGGAGAGAAAATGAAAATGATCCCACATATTTTCGATAGTGAATTGCTTTATTTGCTATAACCTCTACACTAAAGAACATCAGAGGGTTAATAGAAGATTGTCTTCTTATTTCTTATTGATCTGAGTGAAGGTCTGATGTAAAATCTACTTGGCTGCAAGAGAACTCTGAATAACAGCAGAATTAAGCAATAAAAGAAGCCGGCAATGGGTACTTCAGAGGTGGTGCATTTCTAATTAAACTGGAGAATGAACAATTCATTTTTCTCTGTTAATTGTACAGTGCTTGATTTCTCTAGGGAGATTTAAGTCTGGTAAACAGTTTTCCCGAATGCTTTGCATGCAGCTTCTAATGTATTGACATTGAAGGAAGGATCCAATTATTATGTGATTAATTGTGGACTGCTGTTGGTCTTAGACTGATTACATTGATGGTTTTATAGAGCAGAATCAGTATTTGGCCCAAATGTCTTCACCTAAACTGGCAACTTCTACCTAGGGATCAGAACTACATTGAGGAAATATTGCAAGCAGAAGCACATGCTAATAAATATTCAGCTAATTCCTATTGTCAGAGACAATAGGACAGAGACAGGCCGTTATTAAGCAGCGGTAATTACAATTGCAGCATGTGTACTGCTGCTGCCATGTTTAAAATTAATGAATATTTTATTGTCAAAACACAAATAAAGAAATATCCTGCATTTGTTGTGCAGACAAACCTTCAGTGTTTCAGCAATAGAGACAAATAAAATTTACTACCATGCAAATTTAATTACAATATGATACATGAGAAAATGAGTGACATTTCATAAATTAGAGAGAGAATTACAAATTCAAAAATGCTTATTTCTAATAAAGCCAATTAACACACACTAGAATTAAATGCAATCTTTTGCTTCATCAAATGATTTTTCCATTATTCTTTAGTGAAGCATTAAAATTCAAGGTGTGAAGGAAAGAAAACATTTAGGAAATACTAATCATGACAAGAGGATGATGTCAGGTTTGCCTTCAGGGGGTACTTTTAAATAGGTGATTGATAACTAGAAAAAAATTCTCTTCATCTGCTACTTCTGAGATGGCTGTCTGTGTTTTGTCAGTGCTTTCTTCTCTTTTATCTGTAATACCTTAGCAGGTTGGGAAT
This sequence comes from Bubalus bubalis, assembly GCF_019923935.1. Taxonomy (NCBI): domain Eukaryota; kingdom Metazoa; phylum Chordata; class Mammalia; order Artiodactyla; family Bovidae; genus Bubalus; species Bubalus bubalis. The sequence goes on from NC_059160.1 coordinate 66,264,564, forward strand.
CTTCTAAATCCATCCTTCTATTACTTGTGTCGTATGGTTCATTTAATCATGGTAGAGATGGAGGCCAATTAAAGAAAATAAATGCCCTAATATTGAGGCCACAGAATAAGGAATGGTTCTACTGCTATTTAACAAATGACTTTTTTGATGAATCTTTTAAAAGAAAATGTTTAAGTCTATTCACTAAATAGGGTAGAAACTGTTTTTCTTTCCTAAATTTGTAGTCTTTTGCTACCCTATATAGAGTGCAAATTTTTTTTCTTGCATTTGAAAAAGAAATATAAACATAAAATTAAGAAATGTACTAAATGTGTACAATAAGTAATAAGATTTATTTCCACCTGAAAAGAGTACCTTATAAAGAGAATTTACTATTTTACAAAAGGCAGGAAAATGAGATATTCTACTGTCTTAAAACAAGCTAAAGCTTCTATTATATTTGATTGATATTCTTTTTAAGAAATTATATAAATCACATTTTTCACCCTTCCCACCCTGCCCAACACTGGAAACAATTATTGGATTGGCCGAATTTTTGTTCGTACGATGTTCCAGAAAAACCAAAACAAACTTTTTGGCCAACCCAGTTCTATCCAATACTTGATATTTATCTTTACTATGCTTGTTTTCTATTTTAAAGTATATATACATATATTTTTATATATGTACACACATATGTAAAATTATTGTTTTCATATGAATAATCACAAGCTACTCTCTGCAATTTGTCTTTTCTGACCCATCCATGCTCCTGAGATTTATCCACACATTGAAACATATAACTCTATTATGTGTATAACTCAACTTACTTATTTCACTACTGATGAATGCTTAGTTATTCACATTTATTTTTCATTAGAAAGAATGTTGCTATAATAATTCTTCTATAAGTATTCCTTTGTATGGATATAATAAAGCTATGACCAACCTGGATAGCATATTAAAAAGCAGAGACATTACTTTGCCAACAAAGGTCTGTCTATTCAAGGCTATGGTTTTTCCAGTGGTCATGTATGGATGTGAGAGTTGGACTATAAAGAAAGCTGAGCACCGAAGAATTGATGCTTTTGAACTGTGGTGTTGGAGAAGACTCTTGAGAGTCCCTTGGACTGCAGGGAGATCCAACCAGTCCATCCTAAAGGAGATCAGTCCTGAATATTCATTGGAAGGACTGATGCTAAAGCTGAAACTCCAATATTTTGGCCATCTCATGCAAAGAGTTGACTCATTGGAAAAGACTCTGATGCTGAGAGGGATTGGGGCAGGAGGAGAAGGGGACAGCAGAGGAGAAGATGGCTGGATGGCATCACTGACTCGATGGGCACGAGTTTGAGTAAACTCTGGGAGTTGGTGATGGACAGGGAGGCTTGGCGTGATGCAATTCATGGGGTCGCAAAGAGTCAGACACGACTGAGCAACTGAACTGAACTGAATTTCTTTAAGGTAATAGTCTTGAAACAGTACTATGTTTCTCCTTGATGGCATGCAAAATCTTTCCAACGATATACAAATACCGGTAATTTTAAGGTAAAAATTTCCATATCATAAGCTTCTATGTAAATTCATTCATAATTGTCCTGATATTTTACAAAATAATTGACATCTTGATAACAGCAACTCTTCTGATACACAATAATTCTGATATATCTCTCTAATTACTTAGCTCCTCTATAATATGTTTCAACAGATGTTGGCAAAATCCTTTATAAAGGTCTTTCATAGTTTTTGATTTACTTTTAGCCATATTAAGCCTCTTTTCTTAAATTATATTTTAATTTTTTTTGTTAATACATAGAAATATGACTTATTTCTGTATATTGCTAGATTCATAAATACTAATAATTTTTCTACAGATTTTCTGGGGTTTCCTATCTAGGACAGACAAATTTTTTTCAAATAATTATAACTCTGGCTCTCATTTTTGAATATTCAAACATTTTCTTTTTTATTGTCTTACTTCTTCATTAGAATCTCTATTAAAATTTTCACATGGTGAAATATAGGGTTCTTTCCTACTTCCTTTAACTGTTTTAAGATAGTAGGTTAAATCTGTAATATTCATTTAATTTCTCTGATGATTAGGTCTGTTCAGTTTTTCTTTTTCTTAAATCTTCTTTAGTAAGTTCTATTTTTCTAAAAAAAGAAATTCTGGTTATTCTAAGCTTTCAAGTTAATTGACATATAGTTACTTGTGATACAACAACCTGTTAAAATGAGGCTCTTCTGTCTCAGCCTTAGCTGAAACTCCAAGACCAACAACATGATAGTTATCAAGAACATCTTTTTTTTAAGATATTTTTTATGTGGATCATTTTAAAACTCGTTATTGAACTTATTGAACTTCAAAAACTCGTTATTGAACAGAATATTGCTTCTGTTTTATGTTTTGGTTGTTTGGCTGCAAGGAACGTGGATCTTAGCTCCCTGACCAAAGATTGAACCCACATCTTCTGCCTTAGAAGGCAAAATCTTAACCATCAGACTTGTCAGGAAGTCCCTCAAGTGTGTTTTCTTAAAGCAACTTACCACTTACAAGATTGCAGGCATTTTTTAATCGCTCACTGTAATGGTAGGAAGAGTAACGGTTAATAATGCTTGGAAGGAACATGTCAATGTGCTCTTCTCATCCTTCTTTCTCCCTCTGTGTAGGACAGAGGCAGTTTCCTTTCCTCTTGCCTTAGTAAGTTGAAAAAAGAGGACTTACAGAGAATTAGCAGAGAAATTAATGCCGGCCCCCTGGAGTTGAGACAATACAGAGATTGGTGATCAATTTTCACAGAGACAAAGGAACCCACAAGAGGTGGTTTGAAGTTAAACAGAATGAGACAAAAGGCTTTACTCAAACCCAACCCTCTTCCTCCAATAGAACAGAAAAGGTGTGAATGTCTATGGTAGGGAATCAGCCAAGAGTCATCTTAAAAGGAAGGCAATCCAAGAGGGTCATCTAAGGGAACAATGACCAGCTAGAAACACAAGGGTGAGGAAAGGTTATAATTGGCCAGACGGCAGGGGTGTCCTTTCTTGGATATTCCCAGTGTGGGATGTCTGGGGAACACATGCAAATGCTCATGAAATCAAATATGAATGCATCTGCCATACATAGAGGTGAACTGTGTTAGCCACCGAAACACTTTTTTTTCTCTTAGTCTCCTTTACCCTAAACGTCTTCCCCAAAGGAGTAAAACTCCACAGAAAGTAGAGACGGGAAGAGAGAAAAACAATCATCCTCCTCACTCCCACCATTTACTGAACTCTGATCAGAAAAGGAAGGAAATCTTTCGTGCTCAGAGCATTAATATTAACCTGGTTTGGACTTTTTAACTAAAAATAAAGACCTTTTTTTTTTCTAAGAAATCAGAAAAATTATGGATTATCTAAAAGATCAGAAAAATTATTTTGCCAGAGATTTCTTCAATGGCTAGATAGAATACTTGTCACTATATTTTTGCAAGGGAAGTTTAAGAAAAAGTGAAGTTCATTTACACATATATCCAAAAGAGATATAATTTACTTAATGATTAAGTAAATTAGTATATTCTTTGGTATTGTTTTCAAAATCTCTGCTGCATCTTAGTTATGTCCCACTTTGTTATTCATTTTATAATTGTTTCTATTCTCTTTTGATCAATATATGATTCGCTTTATTAGTGTCAAAGAACCTATTTTTGACCTTATTAACCCTATTTATTGTATCTGTTTCCTGTTCCATTATTTTATATGCTTATTATTGCTATTTGTTGAGTTTCTTTGGATTTGTTCTGTCACTGTTTTACTTCTTAAACTGAACTTTAAGTTCACTGACCTTCAGCATTTCTTCCTTCCTACAATAAGCATGTGATATTATACATTTCTATCTAACATGTATTCACCATAACTCCAACAACTGTTCTCTAATTGCATTAAAATTTTTCTTTGCTTCTCTGGTTATTTAGCAGTTTGGGTTTAAAAACAATTCTAAATGCATTTTCCCCACTTTTGTTATCATTTTTGTCCTTGATTTCTAAGCTAATTATGTTATGATTAGAGAATATTGCTACCAAATCTTTAAAAAATTTTAAATTAATTTTTATTGGAGAATAGTTACTTTACAGTGTTATGTTAGTTCCTTGCTGTATAGCAAAGTTAATCAGTCATGTGTGTGTGTGTGTGTGTGTATCCACTCTTTTTTAGATTTTCTTCCCATTTAGGTCACTACAGAACATTGAGTAGAGTTCCCTGTGATAAACAATAGGTTCTCATTAGTTATCTATATATTTTATACATAGTAGTGTATATATGTCAGCCCTCTCAATTCATCTCACTTCCCTTCCCACCTTGGTAACCACACATTTGTTCTCTACATCTGTTACTCTATTTCTGCTTTGTAAATAAATTCATCTCTACCATTTTTCTAGATTAGACATAAGTGATATTATACTTATGTATAATATTTGTTTTTCTCTTTCTAACTTATTTATCTGTGTATGACAATCTTGAGGTCCATCCATGTCTTCTGTAAATGGCACTATTTGTTCCTTTTTATGATTCAGTAATATTCCATTTATACATGTACCGCTTCTTCTTTTTCCATTCTTCTAATGATGGACATTTACATTGTTTCCACATCCTAGCTATTATAAATAGTACTGCAATCAACACTGGGATGCATGCATTTTTTCAAATTATGGTTTCTTTGGATATATGCCCAGAAGTAGGATTATGGGTCATATGGTAGCTCTATTTTTTTTTTTTAAGGATCCTTTTTCTTATTTTCCATAGTGGCTATACCAATTTGCATTCCCACCAACAGTGTAGGAGGGCTCTCTTTCCTCAAAAACCTCTCCAGCACTTACTGTTAGTAGATTTTTTGATGATGGCCATTCTGACTAGTGTGAGATGATGCCTCATAGTTTCGATTTGTATTTCTTTAATAATTAGTGATCTTGAGCATTTTTTCATGTGTTTGTTGGCCATCTGTTTGTCTTCTTTGGAGAAATGTCAATTTGGTCATCAGCCCATTTTGTTAATTTGGTTGTTTATTTGTTTTTGTTGTTGTTGTTATTTTCCAGTATTGAGCTGCATGAGTTGTTTGTATATTTTGGAGATTAATGTCTTTAGAATTTGTTGAGATATTTTACATTTACAATAATTTGCTGAAATATTCCCTATATTCTCAAGAAAGTATGTTTTCTAATTGTTGGGCAAAGGATCCTACTTTAGTTTAACAAATCATTCTCATTAATTGTATTGTTCAAATCTTTTTTTCCTGCCCACTCTATCAAACATTTGAGAACCATCATTATACTCATCAATTTTGTTTCATATTTATTTCATATTTTATTTACATACCCAGTAACTAACCAACTCAAGATTTATTATAGCATCCTGGGAATAGAAATTTTAACTGATAAGATTCAAGTATCAAGAACTCAAATATAAAGAGTGTACTCCATGCTCTCTGAATAATTTTGACCCCATGAGGGAAGGTACACAGTGAGAAAAGGTAAGAACTCTCATTTCTGGACATCCAGAAGATCATGGGGAGCCTCAAGAAATCAGACTAAGAATATTCTCCACCAGGCCTGGATCCCTCTAAACGCGAGTGTTCAGAGAGAATTCAGAACACTCCAAAGAAGACTGTCCTGATCCCCAGCCTTTCATTGAGGTATCTTAGACACCTTTCACTATCACTAGGATCTTAAAATACAGATAATCAAGGTCTAAAGGCAAAAAAAAAAAGTCTTTTAAAGATTACATATGGATAGATAAAATATTTTCTTAAATACTTTTGCAACTCATTGAAAAACCAGGAATCAGTTCAGTTCAGCCGCTTAGTCATGTCTGACTCTTTGTAACCCCATGGACTGCAGCACACCAAGCCTCCCCATCCATCTCCAACTCCTAGAGTTTACTCAAACTCATGTCCATCACATCGGCAATGCCATCCAACCATCTCATCCTCTGTTGTCCCCTTCTCCTCCCACCTTCAATCTTTCCCAGCATCAGGATTTTTTCAAATGAGTCAGTTCTTCGCATCAGGTGGCCAAAGTTTTGGAGTTTCAGCTTCAACATCAGTCCTTCCAATGAATATTCAGGACTGATTTTCTTTTAGGATGGCCTGGTTGGATCTCCTTGCTGTCCAAGGGACTCTTAAGAGTCTTTTCTAACACTGCAGTTCAAAAGTATCAATTCTTTGGTGCTCAGCTTTCTTTATGGTCCAACTCTGACATCCACACATGACTACTGGAAAAACCATAGCTTTGACAAGATGGACCTTTGTTGGCAAAGTAATGTCTCTGCTTTTTAATAAGCTGTCTATGTTGGTTATAACTTTTCTTCCAAGGAGAAAGCATCTTTTAATTTCATGGCTGCAGTCTCCATCTGCAGGGATTTTGGAGCCACAAAAAAATAAAGTCTGTCATTGTTTACAGTGTTTCCCCATCTATTTGCCATGAAGTGATGGGACCAGATGCCATGATGTTAGTTTTCTGAATGTTGAGCTTTAAGCCAACTTTTTCAGTCTCCTCTTTCACTTTCATCAAGAGGCTCTAAGTTCTTTTTTGCTTTCTGCCATAAGGGTGGTGTCATCTGCATATTTGAGGTTATTGAGATTTCTCCTGGCAATCTTGATTTCAGCTTGTGCTTCATCCAGTCCAGCATTTCTCATGATGTACTATAAGTTAAGTAAGCAGGGTGACAATATACAGCCTTGTTGTACTTCTTTCTTGATATGGAACCAGTCTGTTCCATGTCCAGTTCTGACAGTTGCTTCCTGACCTGCATACAGATTTCTCAGGAGGCAGGTCAGGTGGTCTGGTGTTCCCATCTCTTTCAGAATTTTTCACAGATATTTGTGATCCACACAGTCAAAGGCTTTGGCATAGTCAACAAAGCAGAAATAAAGATGAACGGAGTTGGCAAGAATTTTACTAATAAGATATAGAAATGGGTGAAAAACATTATTTAACATTCTAAGTTACTTTCAATTAATAAAATATAAACTAAAGCAATCTTAAATGTTAAGCTAATGACTGGAAAAAAGTTGATTATACACAGGTCTAGTAAAAATGCAAAAAGAAATTCTCTTACATTGATGGTTGCACTAGAAATCAATGCAATTATAATTCTACATGTTTGAATTTTATTTAAAGATATAATTAAGGACTATTCAAATAACTAAGTTCAAAATTGATCAATTAACCTACAGGATATATTGAAGACATTGAGAAATTTACTGACTAAAATTTGTATTTGAATTATACTAAGAAAGGAAATGACAACCCACTCCAGTATTCTTGCCTGGAAAATCCCATGGACAGAGGAGCCTGGTGGGCTGCAGTCCATGGGGTCGCTAAGAGTCGGGCACGACTGAGCGACTTCACTTTCACTTTTCACTTTCATGCATTGGAGAAGGAAATGGCAACCCACTCCAGTGTTCTTGCCTGGAGAATCCCAGGGACAGAGGAGCCTAGTGGGCTGCCATATATGGGGTCGCACAGAGTCCGACTCGACTGAAGCGACTTAGCAGCAGCGGCAGCAACAAAGTATTTAAGTACCCAGGAAACATTGTGGTCATATATCTTAAGTGAAAGCAAGGTTAAAATATTCTAATTACAAAAAAATATTCTAATTACCCTTTGATAAATTATATACATTATCAATCAGTCCAGGTAGGATACACTATGTTGTGGTAATAACTCTAAAATTTTATTGATCTGGTGTAGCTTAAATGTACAGCTTGTTCCTGCAAAGTGCACTATGGGCCTTGGCAATTTTCCAGGCCATATGACCTCTATGCCACATCTCAGTGTTCCAGGCTAGGCCATTTAAGCCAGGTCTCTCCTACCGAATGATGCATGGGACACTGAAGAATCTTAAGCATTTCACTGTCCCTACTCTAAAGTGACATTTCTTTGGCTATAAGAGGGTTGAACAGTACAATCTTCCATGTAGGAAGACGAGTAGATATTTCTGGCCCCTGGTAATATCTGCCAAACACATTCGAATTCCAAATTGAAAAAATTATATATTTTTGGCCACCTCATGCAAAGAGTTGACTCATTGGAAAAGACTCTGATGCTGGGAGGGATTGGGGGCAAGAGGAGAAGGGCACGACAGAGGATGAAATGGCTGGATGGCATCACTGACTCGATGGACGTGAGTCTGAGTGAACTCTGGGAGTTGGTGATGGACAGGGAGGCCTGGCGTGCTGCGATTCATGGGGTCGCAAAGAGTAGGACACGACTAAGCGGCTGATCTGATCTGATCTGATCTGATATATTCTATCTATCCATCTAAGTAAACACATACACACATATCTTAGAAAATCATACATCCTAATTTTTATTAACACTGGGAATATAGAGTCTTCATAATCAGAATGGCAAATGATTCCTTTGTGCACTATTCATAGACAATAAAGTAATAAAATTCAATTTAATATGCCAGTGTACTCAAGAACTTGTCGAGCCAATCCAACAATTTAGGAAGAGCATGAGAATACTAATGAAATCTAATTGGTGGCCTGCTGGGCTCAGCTTCACTTTGGTAGGTGGCACCAAAGCATTGGTATCTGTTTTGGTTGGATTGCACTTTCAGAACTAATCTGTAAGGGTCTCTCTCCCCACTTAGTGAATTCAGTTAGTAGCCAATAGTTTCAAAGATTTTGCCAAACAAAGGATCTACATTTCTCTCTGCCTGCCTGACTACCCAATGAGCTAAAATAAAAATGTCTTTAAAGTTTATAGTTTTCATAGCTCTTTCAATGCATTATCTCATTTAATTGTCATAAAAATTTTGGGAGGTTTGGCTTACACTTTATTTAACTTGCAAATGAAACCAAGTTAGTTTTAGAAAGGGTGGTTGGTTCCCCAAGGCTAATTTTTGTCTAATGTCACAATTAGACAAATTAGAAAAAGAAATGCAAAAAGGCAAAATGGTTGTCTGAGGAGGCCTTCCAAACATCTATGAAAAGAAGAGAAAGGAAAGACAAAGGAGAAAAGAAAGATATACCCATTTGAATGCAGAGTTCCAAAGAATAGCAAGGAGAGATAAGAAAGCCTTCCTCAGTGATCAATGCAAAGAAATAGAGGAAAACAATAGAATGGGAGAGACTAGGGATCTCTTCAAGAAAATTAGATCCACCAAGGGAACATTTCATGCAAAGATGAGCGCAATAAAGGACAGAAATTGTATGGGCCTAACAGAAGCAGACGATATTAAGAAGAGATGGCAAGAATACACAGAAGATCTATTCAAAAATGATCTTCATGACCCAAGTAACCAAAATGGTGTGATCACTCACCTAGAGCAAGACATCCTGGAATGTGAAATCAAGTGAGCTTTAGGAAGCATCACTACGAACAAAGCTAGTGGAGGTGATCGAATTCCAGTTGAGCTATTTCAAATCCTAAAAGATGATGCTGTGAAAATGCTGCACTCAATATGCCAGCAAATTTGGAAAACTCAGCAGTGGCCACAAGACTGGAAAAGGTCAGTTTTCATTCCAATCCACAAGAAAGGCAATGCCAAAGAATGCTCAGAGTACTGCACAATTGGACTCATCTCACACACTAGCAAAGTAATGCTCAAAATCCTCCAAGCCAGGCTTCAACAGTATGTGAACCATGAACTTACAAATGTTCAAGCTGTGATTAAAAAAGGCAGAGGAACCAGAGATCAAATTGCCAACATCTGTTGAATCATCGAAAAAACAAGAGAGTTCCAGAAACACATTTACTTCTGCTTTATTGACTATGCCAAAGCCTTCAAGAGATGGGAATACCAGACCACCTGACCTGCTTCCTGAGATATCTGTATGCAGGTCAAGAAGCAACAGTTAGAACTGGCTGGACATGGAACAACAGACAGGTTCCAAATAGGGAAAGGAGTACGTCAAGGCTTTATATTGTCACACTGCATATTTAACTTATATACAGAATACATCAAGAGAAATGCTGGGCTGGATGAAGCACAAGCTGAAATCAAGATTTTTAGGAGAAATCTCAATAACTTCGGATATGCAGATGACACCACACTTCTGGCAGAAAGCAAAGAACTTAGAGCCTCTTGATGAAAGTGAAAGAGGAGACTGAAAAAGTTGGCTTAAAACTCAACATTCAGAAAACTAACATCATGGCATCTAGTCCCATCACTTCATGGGAAATAGATGGGGAAACTCTGTAAACAGTGACAGACTTTATTTTTTGTGCCTCCAAAATCCCTGCAGATGGTGACTGCAGCCATGAAATTAAAAGATGCTTGCTCCTTGGAAGAAAAGCTATGACCCACCTAGACAGCATATGAAAAAGCAGACACAATACTAACAAAGATCTGTCTAGTCAGGGCTACGGTTTTTACAATAGTCATATATGGATGTGAGAATTGAACTATAAAAAAAGCTGAGCACCAAAGAATTGATGCTTTTGACCTGTGGTGTTGGAGAAGACTCTTGAGAGTCCCTGGACAGCAAGGAGATCCAACCCATCTATCCTAAAGGAGATCAGTCCTGAATATTCATTGGAAGGACTGATGCTGAAGCTGAAACTCCAATACTTTGGCCACCTGATGTGAAGAACTGACTCATTTGAAAAGACCCTGATGCTGGGAAAGGTTGAAGGTGGGAGGAGAAGGGGACGACAGAGGATGAGATGGTTGGATGGCATCCCCCACATGATGGACATGAGTTTGAGTAGGCTCCGGGTGTTGGTGATGAACAGGGAAGCCTGGTGTGCTGCAGTCCATGGGGTCGCAAAGAGTTGGACACAACTGAGTGACTGAACTGAACAAAATGTCACAATTAGTAAAGGAAAATGTGAGAATTCAAAATAGTTTCTCCTGCCTCCACCATTATTCATTCTTTCCACAATACATTTCATTCTGTCTAAAATTCTTTTAGTTAGGAAATTCAGGGCTTCCCTGGTCAAGAATCCACCTGCCAATGCAAGAGATGAAGATTCCATCCCTGGGTGGGGAAAATCCCCTGGAGAAAAAAATGGCAACCCACTCCAGTATTCTTGCCTGGGAGAGAGGAGCCTCGTGGGCTACAGTCTATGGGGTCACAAAAAGTGGGACATGACTTAGTGACTAAACAATACCAACATAGAACTATAATCTCTTTACAGGAGTGGGTTTATTATAATTAAATCATTTACAAATGAGCCATTACCAGAGTGAGAAGAGATTGGATTACTCCAGACAAAACCTTGTATCTAGGATTCTTGATTCCTTGCTCTGTAATCTTTCCACTACCTGGCTGCCTCAAGGAATGTACTGCCAGCTCCCTGAGATAATATTCCATTTTCCTCCAGGGCAGAGTTCCACCCTTTCCAAATATCCTCATAAAACAGGATCTATCAGCATAGTACACAGTCCTCAGCACTTAAGACAATGTCAACAACCAATTTACTTCTTTTAAAAATTCTAATGATAAATATGCACAGCAGACAACTTGGACTTCACATATAGCCAAGTGAGGATTTTAAAAAAATTCATCTCAGCAAAAAGTGAGTCAACATTTTTCCTGTTCCCTTCACAAGAATTTAATTTGAAATGATCTCTTAAGAAGCAGAAATTGCTTAAAATAAAATTTCATTCATTTACAAGTAAATGAAATGTTTGTCTTTATTTGTACATTTAATACTTTTATCCCAGAAAGAATACACAATGCTATATAAATGAGATAAGAAAGCACAGATTAATTTTAGAAGCAAAAGAATAGAGTTGTAAAATTAGCAAGAGAATAAGAGAATGGATATCTTTGCTATGCATACATCACAAATTTGGTCAAAGGTTTTCACTGGAGGAGAGGTTATCAAAACTTTTTTTTCCCTTGGTCCAGTGTCCTGTAGTTTTATGATAAATTACTAAAGAAAACTGCAGCTTGAAGGATATACAATAATACTTATTTGGGGGAAATGCCTTTTGGGGCATGCCTTTTGTAGATCAGTGGTCCCCAACCATTTTGGCATCAAGGACAAGTTTTGTGGAAGAAAATTTTTCCATAGACTGGCAGTGGGTGGGTGGGGATATTTTCCAGAGGATTCAAATGCATTACATTTATTATGCACTTTATTTCTATTATTTTTACATCAGCTCCACCTGAAATCATCAGGCATTAGATCCCAGACTTTAGGGACCCCTATACTAGATGGCTAAAAATATTACTCTCTCATGTTCAATTTGTACAGTACTGAAGTTGGAAAGGGTTAACATTTTAAGGTTAAGCCACAGCTCTGGACTATATGCAAACATGTTAGTCAAGCACCAGCAGAATAACAAATACACTTTAAAAAATAAATATAGAAGCAATTAGGTCATCCAAATGTGCTGATAACTTGTTCTCTAAGTTTCCATTAAGTTCTTCAACAATTCACTTATTTCAGGAGAATAACTGTGATGAACTGTTTAATCCTGAGGGTAGGTAGGCAGACAGTGCTGTCAGAAGGTTCTTAACATCTAACTTGCATGATCATTCTAGTGGCATTTTCTTGCCATGTATTTTCATAAACCACTAAATTTATAAGTAATAGCCTAGAGCTTGCAATTAGGTGTTTTGTGCCTCCTGTCCACTGTGCTTCACCACTGTGCCTTTCCCTGTAGGGTTCTGCTTATATAAAATTTGAAAGGTGGAAGAGGAGGAGATACCTTAATATTCTCTGGAGACAACTACAAGTAGGCCTGGGGGCAGAAGACTAGGTTTGGAGAATCATCTACCTTGGGAATCAGCTAAGACTGGAGGCAGCAGAGATGACTGAAATTGACGAAGGTTTCCAGCAACATGGATGGACGTAGATATTATCACGCCAAGTGAAATAAGTCAGAAAGATAAATTCCATATGATATCACTTATGTTTGGAATCTAAAATATCACACAAATGAACATATCTATTGTTGGGGGCTGGCGTGAGGCACTCCGCCCATGGCAAAGGTCATGAGGAAGGAGGCTCGACATACGCAAAGGTGGGATTGAGCCTCAGGAGTCCCCCTGGAAATTCTCGAGCATCTACCCCCATAACCAGAGCCTGCCTACTTTACTACTTTGCACTCTCCCGTACACCTCTGAGTTTACGGGGGGCTGTCCCCCACCACCTCTTTCGGAGAAGGAGTTAACTTAGAGCTCCAGTTAATAAAAACTCCTGGGCGTGACAAGAGTGTTTTAACCTACAAACTCCTTTGAAGGTTCTCTAGCTTGCCTGACAGGCTTGTCCGGCCACATGTGATTGCTCACAGCCTCCCAACTGTGAGAGGCACGAGATGCTTTAAACCTTCTAAAAACAGGTTCCTTAGAAAAGTTAGAAAATCATTAGTATAAGTATAGTGGGCTGATTAGAAATTGTATTGATGAAGGTTTTTTCATTTGTTGAGCCAATGTTTGCTGCTAAGTCTCCATATCCCCTGCCCTTACACACATTAATGAATATATAGAAGAAATAAGTATTAACCTTTGATATAAATCACATTAGACCTTAGGCTAAGTAAATTCTTTCCTTAACTAAAACCCACTACACCCTCACCCTATAGGAATGTAACTTTATTTGGGTGGCGTCTATTTTAAGAATAATCACTCCTGGAGAAATAAGTGTTGACTGACCGCTGTCACAAGGAGAGGGTCATAAATTGTCAGCAGGCCCCCCTGGCCAGAAGATGATGTAACACACCTAAGACCTCTGTATACATTTGTATGAAGCACCTGACTTTGATAAAAGTCAGGACTGCTGACCCCGCGTGACTTTTGCATAACATCTCAGTGTATAAAAGTAGACCATGGAAAATAAATAATTGGGATCAGTTCCTCAAAAGACTGGTCTCCCCATGTCTCTCTCTCACTCTGGCTGAGTCTCCATCTGGAGCGCAGAACCCACCATGCTTACTAATTATGCCTGGGCTTCTAAGATCCGACCGGGGAGGCCTCAGTGTCTCCTCTCCTTCGGGAGAACGGAAGGATGCCTGTGGCCTACGTAAGTGGTGCAAACTTCTTGTCTTGAAGTTTTATTGGTCTCCCACATAAACCAAGCTACTCAGCCTCTTTTCTCCACTGAATTTTCCTACTGAGCTATCCTTATTCTATTACTCTTTATATCCTTAATTAACGGGCTGGACCCCCGCAATCTATGAAACAGAAATAGACTCATGGACTTAGAGAACAGACTTTTGGTTAACAAGAGGGAGGGTACTGGGGAAGGGATGGAGTGAGAGGTTGTGGTTAGCAAATGTAAACTATTATATATAGAATGGATAAACAACAAGGTCCTACTGTATAGCACAGAGAACTATAGAACTATATTCAGTATCCTATGATGAATCATAAAAAATACTATTGTAAGAAATGTATATACATATTTATTTTCCCTGGTGACTTCCCCAGTGGCTATATGGTAAAGAATAAGCCTGCAATGCAGGAGACACAGGTTTGATCCCTGGGTCAGGAAGATACCCTGGAGGAGGGCATGGAAACCCACTCCAGCATTCTTGCCTGGACAATCTCCATGGACAGAAGAGCTTGATGGACTACAGTCCATAGCGTCATAGAGTCAGACACAACTGAGGCGACTTAGCACCTACAAACAGGATCAGTTCAGTTCAGTTCAGTCGCTCCGTTGTGTCCGACTCTTTGTGACGCCATGAATCACAGCACGTCAGTCCTCCCTGTCCATCACCAACACCCGGAGTTCACTCAGACTCACGTCCATTGAGTCAGTGATGCCATCCAGCCATCTCATCCTCTGTCGTCCCCTTCTCCTCCTGCCCCCAATACCTCCCAGCATCAGAGACTTTTCCAATGAGTCAACTCTTCACATGAGGTGGCCAAGTACTGGAGTTTGAGCTTTAGCATCATTCCTTCCAAAGAAATCCCAGGGCTGATCTCCTTCAGAATGGACTGGTTGGATCTCCTTGCAGTCCAAGGGACTCTCAAGAGTCTTCTCCAACACCACAGTTCAAAAGCATGAATTATTCAGTGCTCAGCTTTCTTCACAGTCCAACTCTCACATCCATACATGACCACTGGAAAAACCATAGCCTTGACTAGACAAACCTTTGTTGGCCAAGTAATGTCTCTGCTTTTCAATATGCTGTCTAGGTTGGTCATAACTTTTCTTCCAAGGAGTAAGTGTCTTTTAATTTCATGGCTGCAGTCACCATCTTCAGTGATTTTGGAGCCCAGAAAAATAAAGTCTGACACTGTTTCCACTGTTTCCCCACCTATTTCCCATGAAGAGATGGGACCGGATGCCATGATCTTCGTTTTCTGAATGTTGAGCTTTAAGCCAACTTTTTCACTCTCCTCTTTCACTTTCATCAAGAGGCTTTTTAGTTCCTTGTCACTTTCTGCCATAAGGGTGGTGTCATCTGCATATCTGAGGTTATTGATATTTCTCCTGGCAATCTTGATTCCAGCTTGTGCTTCTTCCAGCCCAGCATTTCTCATGATATATTCTGCATATAAGTTAAATAAGCAAGGTGACAATACACAGCCTTGACATAATCCTTTTCCTATTTGGAACCGGTCTGTGGTTCCATGTCCAGTTCTAACTGTTTCTTCCTGACCTGTATACAGGTTTCTCAAGAGGCAGGTCAGGTGGTCTGGTATTCCCATCTCTTTCAGAATTTTCCACAGTTTATTGTGATCCACACAGTCAAAGGCTTTGGCATAGGCAATAAAGCAGAAATAGATGTTTTCACGGAACTCTTTTGCTTTTTAAATGACCCAGCGGATGTTGGCAATTTGATTTCTGGTTCTTCTGCCTTTTCTAAAACCAGCTTGAACATCTGGAAGTTCACAGTTTATGTATTGCTGAAGCCTGGCTTGGAGAATTTGGAGCATTACTTTACTAGCATGTGAGATGAGTGCAATTGTGCAGTAGTTTGAGCATTCTTTACCATTGCCTTTCTTTGGGATTGGAATGAAAACGGACCTTTTCCAGTCCTGTGTCCACTGCTGAGTTTTCCAAATTTGCTGGCATATTGAGTGCAGCACTTTCACAGCATCATCTTTCAGGATTTGGAATAGTTCAACTGGAATGCCATCACCTCCACTAGCTTTGTTCGTAGTGATGCTTTCTAAGTCCCACTTGACTTCACATTCCAGGATGTCTGGCTCTAGGTCAGTGATCATCATAATTATCTGGGTCATGAAGATCTTTTTTGTACAGTTCTTCTGTGTATTCTTGCCACCTCTTCTTAATATTTTCTGCTTCTGTTAGGTCTGTACGATTTCTGTCCTTTATCGAGCCCATCTTTGCATGAAATGTTCCCTTGGTATCTCTAATTTTCTTGAAGAGATCTCTAGTCTTTCCCATTCTGTTGTTTTCCTCTATTTCTTTGCATTGCTTGCTGAGGAAGGCTTTCTTATCTCTTGCTATTCTTTGGAACCCTGCATTCAGATGCTTATATCTTTCCCTTTCTCCTTTGCTTTTCACTTCTCTTCTTTTCACAGCTATTTGTAAGGCCTCCCCAGACAGCCATTTTTCTTTTTTGCATTTCTTTTCCATGGGGATGGTCTTTATCCCTGTCTCCTGTACAATGTCACGAACCTCCGACCATAGTTCATCAGGCACTCTATCACATCTAGGCCCTTAAATCTATTTCTCACTTCCACTGTATAATCATAAGGGATTTGATTTAGGTCATACCTGCTTGGTCTGCAAGGAGATCCAACCAGTCCATTCTGAAGGAGATCAGCCTGGGATTTCTTTGGAAGGAATGATGCTAAAGCTGAAACTCCAGTACTTTGGCCACCTCATGCGAAGAGTTGATTCATTGGAAAAGACCCTGATGCTGGGAGGGATTGGGGGCAGGAGGAGAAGGGGACGACAGAGGATGAGATGGCTGGATGGCATCACTGACTCAATGGACGTGAGTCTGAGTGAACTCCGGGAGTTGGTGATGGACAGGGAGGCCTGGTGTGCTGCAATTCATGGGGTCGCAAAGAGTCGGACATGACTGAGCGACTGATCTGATCTGATCTAATCTGAATGGTCTAGTGGTTTTCCCTACTTTCTTCAATTTCAGTCTGAATTTGGCAATAAGGAGTTCATGATCTGAGCCACAGTCAGCTCCCGGTCTTGTTTTTGTTGACTTATAGAGCTTCTCCATCTTTGGCTGCAAAGAATATAATCAATCTCATTTTGGTGTTGACCATCTGGTGATGTCCATGTGTAGAGTCTTCTCTTGTGTTCTTGGAAGAGGGTGTTTGCTATGACCAGTGCATTTTCTTGGCAAAACTCTATTAGTCTTTGCCCTGCTTCAATCTGTATTCCAAGGCCAAATTTGCCTGTTACTCCAGGTATTTCTTGACTTCCTACTTTTGCACTCCAGTCCCCTATAATGAAAAGGACATCTTTTTTGGGTGTTAGTTCTAAAAGGTCTTGTAGGTCTTCATAGAACTGTTCTACTTCAGCTTCTTCAGCGTTAGTGGTTGGAGCATAGACTTGGATTACTGTGATATTGAATGGTTTGCCTTGGAAACAAACAGAGATCATTCTGTCGTTTTTGAGATTGCATCCACTTACTGCATTTCGGACTCTTTTGTTGACCATGATGGCTACTCCATTTCTTCTGAGGGATTCCTGCCCACAGTAGTAGATATAATGGTCATCTGAGTTAAATTCACCCATTCCAGTCCATTTTAGTTCAATGATTCCTAGAATGTCGACGTTCACTCTTGCCATCTCCTGTTTGACCACTTCCAATTTGCCTTGATTTGTGGACCTGACACTCCAGGTTCCTATGCAATATTGCTCTTTACAGCATAGGACCTTGCTTCTGTCACCAGTCACATCCACAACTGGGTATTGTTTTTGCTTTGGCTCCATCCCTTCATTCTTTCTGGAGTTATTTCTCCACTGATCTCCAGTAGCATATTGGGCACTTACTGACCTGGGGAATTCTTCTTTCAGTATCCTATCATTTTGCCTTTTCATACTGTTCATGGGGTTCTCAAGGCAGGAATACTGAAGTGGTTTGCCATTCCCTTCTCCAGTGGACCACATTCTGTCAGACCTCTCCACCATGACCCACCCGTCTTGGGTGGCCCCATAGGCATGGCTTAATTTCATTGAGTTAGACAAGGCTGTGGTCCTAGTGTGATTAGATTGACTAGTTTTCTGTGAGTATGGTTTCAGCGTGTCTGCCCTCTGAAGCCCTCTTGCAACACCTACGGTCTTACTTGGGTTTCTCTTACCTTGGACGTGGGATATCTCTTCAGGGCTGCTCCAGCAAAGCGCAGCCGCTGCTCCTTACCTTGGACGTGGGGTATCTCCTCACCGCCTCCCCTCCTGACCTTGAACGTGGAGTAGCTCCTCTAGGCCCTCCTGTGCTTGCGCAGCCACTGCTCCTTGGACGTGGGGTTGCTCCTCCGAGCCGCTACCCCTGGCTTCAGGCGGTGGGGTAGCTCCTCCCGGCCGCAGCCCCTGGCCTCAGACGTGGGTAGCTCCTTTCAGCTGCTCCTGCGCTGTCGCAGCCTGGCGCTCTCGTTCACGGCCCCTGACCTCGGACGTGAGGTAACTCCTCTTGGCCGCTGCCCCTCGGGCATGGGGTCCTCCTGGCTTCTGCCCCGACCTCCGACGTGGGGTAGCTCCTCTCGGCCGTGCTCTGTGCGCCGTCGCAGCCTCCCGCACTGTGACAAACAGCATATGTATCACTGAATCACTTTGCTGTACATCAGAGATTAACACAACATTGTAAATAAACTATACTTCAATTTAAAAAAAAGAATGCAATTTAGAATATTTAAACAAATGGATAGTCTGTTCTTCAAGGGGTTCTTTGCTTAGCTCAGACTTGATACATATCTGGTGGTAGAGAGATACATTATAGTGGAGAATGTATTAATCTAGAATGCATCTACTATTTGGGGTTATCAGTTAAATACAGGTTCATGAGCTTTAAAGACAACCAACCTAGATATAACACTCCTATCTCTGATGAAAACTAAGAAGCTTGACAAGACTGAATCCCTGATTAAAGATTCTTCCCCTTTCCTGACAAGTTACAAAGGTAGGCCCCACATATAAAATAAAGACACTTCTTAGAAAACTCTATGACAAGGATACTTGGGCAATCAAGGCCTATTGACAAAATTCCTTTAGATGAAAGTTTTAATGAATTTAGTTATACAGATTTTCTTAGAGAAATGTGAATGCTTTTAAGAAGCATGGTTCATATTTCAGTATTTTATATAAAAAATGCTTTATTATCAAAATTCTAAAAGTAGATACTCTTTGTGGATTGCCTCTATAAATCATATACAGATACCTATCTAGAAATCGAATACTTTTGACCAGAATTCTTCCTTCACATAGACACATGCTCAACTGTGGGAATTCAGACTGTTCCTATTTAAAACTTCTATAAAAAAGTGTAATGCTCACATTTTTTAAAGTAACAGTGTAATTTATTCAATCATCCAAAAAATATTGATTGAATACCTACTATGCATTGGATATTGTGTTAGGTGAGGGGATACAGTAGTTAACAAAACAGACAAAATTGTCTGCTCTTATATTCTAGTGTTAGAGATAGAAAAAAAAATTCAAAATAACTAAAATAGGTTAGTGCATGGCAGTGAAAAAAATCTAGAGGAAAATAGAATGGGGAAATTCAGGGATGGGAGTTGCAATTTTAAATAGAATTGTTTGAAATTCCCTGGTGGTCCATTTGACTTTCACTGCCTGGCCCCAGGTTCAATCCCTGGTTAGGGAATTAAGATCCAACAAGCTGTGCTGGACAGTCAAAAAAGAAAAAAAAATTGCAAATTATTAGATAAAGGCTCAGTAATAAGAGATTTGAAAGAGGTACGGTCATGAGCCATGTAGATATATGGAGAAAAAACTCACCACACAGAAGAAAAAGCTAGTGCAAAGGGCCACATGGAAATATGCATACATGTTTGACAGTCTTCAGTCAGAGAATATGGTGCAATGTGTGAAGGGAGGAGTAGAAAGACATCAGGCCTTGGGAGTAAATAAGAAGTCATATGATGGTGGATACTGTGATTTTTTCTGATTGAATTGGTTCAATAAGCTAGAGAACTTATTGCAGCCAAACGGTATGATCTGATTTACATTTTAACTAGATCACTTTGGCTGCTGGGTTGAGAGATTGGAAGCAATTATTTCCAGGTGCATCACTTTATATTTGTCTCACTGCAATTCTTTTCTCACTTTTTCTCCCTGGCACTTTTCTATTTGAAATTCACTAATGCATTATGTCTATTTGAAGAAGTGCTCTATCATGTAGCTTTATATTTCACTTTATATTCCTTCCTCTAGATTATAAAGTGTTAAATAAAATTGGATTCAGCACCTAGAAGCTTCCACAATTAACACTTTTACGTTCAAGTGTAATAACTGTGTTTAGCATTTATGTTATGATTTTAGGTGATAAATTATAATTTAGATAATATTAGATAAATGATAATTTAGAGAATATTCAATCCTATATACATACATGTCCAGTATTATCTCAAATCCACAAACACAATGTGTAAAGAAAAAAAAAAGATCAAATAGAAATATCCCCAATATCCAAAAGATTATTATTTTGTTTTTTAAACTTTCAGTATATTTTAATTCATGTGAGGAAACAGAAATTATTAAAGGTGCTAAAGGTCCCCCTCTACATATACATTGTTCTATATTAAGCTTTTAAAAAAAAATCTGGGGTGAAAGATATTTATAATGGGTAAACACATGTGAAAGGAAGGAGAGGGTGGAAAAGCAAGATTGGGAGGAATAATACAAGCTTCAGTGCAAGTCCAACAATCCTAGCCAACTCTGTGGGAAATTCTAAAACAAAAGTTGCCCATAAGGAAAGCCTGCTCTAGGGAAAAAATGACCTAGTCTTTACATCCCCATCTCAGTTACTAGTTGAAGGTGTGGGTTCGAATGAGGCAGTTTTCTAGAGTGAGACATATCTTGAGCTACTGACAGCTAGTCTTCCAATGACCAAGCTTCCTTCTGAGGAGCAAGTCCTTTTTTGAAGAATAGCATATCTGTGTTTCCCATACATACATCCCTGTGACAAAACATGTCACATACACACACCCTGTGACAAAGCATTGTCTCTCTAGCTTCTTGCTTCCCAACCCTTACCTGAGGAGAAAAAAAATGAAAGCTGAGCAAAAAGATTCCTGCAACAAAAGTAAACAGAGGAAGAAAAGGACTCTGATATGTTAGGCATATCCAGGTGGAGAAGGAAAGGAGAGAGAGTAGGAATCATTTCCAAATTGAAATGACTTACAATAGACACACTGGTGCTTTGAGTGACTAAGACATTATTAGAGACATAATTGAGGGGTCTGACACTGCTTTCTCCCTTCTTTCACCTTCCATGATGGCTTCTGTCCCTACAAATCCACTGTTACAGATCTGGCCAAAGACAAAGAGAACCACTGTTTTGACAAATCTAAAGCACTATTTTAACGGTTATCTTTGCTCCTTAGGATTTGACCCATCTTGTTACATATTGCTTTCTAGATTACATGTCACCATACTCTCCTTGTTTGCTGCCTTCTTTTTGCTCCTTCTCAGCTTCTTGTGTTAGTTTTTCATTCTCTTACTAGGATCCACATCTTGACTTACTCAGAGCTATTTCCTGCATCCCTTCTCTCTCTGTGTTAAATCCCACATAATGTTATTACTTTGTGTGGGGTTTCATAGCACCTCTATAAGGGTGACTCCCACTTTTACATCAGCAGTCAATCTCTTATTTGAGATCCCAACTTGTATATCAAATATGTCTTTGAAATTTCCGTATAGATGCCCTGAAAGTATAACAGGGAAAAACCTTTTGTATTCTATTACAAGTTAATCACTAAAGGAATACAACCTATAAACTGAAATTACACATAATGGCCCATCTCTGGGAACCTTGATTTCTGAGTAAAAGCATTAAGTTAAAATACATTTATTTAGCTCACAGGAAGCATTCTGACCAGGCCCTACTGTGAATGACTGCAGGGAGGAAGAAATTAACACATCCCCTCTGGAGGCTGATGGGAACCAGGAAGTGTTTGACTTTACTCCCTCCCCTTTTATTATAAAAGGAGCCTGAATTCTAACTCAGGCAAGACGGTTCTTAAGGGCAGGACCCCATCATCTTCTCAGTTTTCCAAATTTCTGAATAAAATCTCTATTCCTTGCCCCAACAACTCATCTCTTGACTATTGACCTGTCATGTGGTGAGCAGTGTGAGCTTAGTAACAAAAGAATCACATACCTAAACGTACAAAACTGAACATTTAGTCCTTCATTTCCCTTCTAATACACAATAGCTCCTCTCCAATCTTCCAGTATTCTTATAGCCAAAATATCCAATATTTTAAGCCTGAAATCTAATATATGTGTGTGTGTAAAGTCGCTTCAGTCATGTCCAACTCTTTGCTACCCTATGGACTGTAGCCTGCCAGGCTTCTCTGTCCTTGGGATTTTCCAGGCAAGAATATTGGAGTGGGTTGCCATTTCCTTCTCCAGGGGATCTTCCTGACCCAGGGATTGAACCTGCATTTCCTGCAGCTCCTGCATTGCAGGTAAATTCTTTACCGCTGAGCTACTGGGGAAGTCTGATACGCATATACTTAGGATACCAAGTACAGATAATTTGAATTCCAAAATATGAACTTCCTCTTCTCTCTATGGCCACTGCCATGGCTCTAGTACATGTCATCCATCAGGTCTTATCCAGGCCCATCTATAGCCTTCTCACTCTTCTGCAAAAATCCATTCTCCAAAGAGTAACCATAGTGATGTTCTTAAAATCCAAATAGGATCATATAAAAAACTTTCTGATAAAATATAAATTCCTTACCATACTCCACAAGTGCTTGTATCATCTGAGTCTTGTTTGACTCTCCACCTTCCTTCCTTGTATTTCCCTGAATTCAATCTACTCGAGACACATGACGTTCTTTCTCTAATGCATTGAACTCTTTCCCACTGTCCAACTTCTGCGTATTCTATTTCCTTCTCTGGACTGCTCCTTCTCACTCTCTGTGTTAATTTCAAATGGCATAGAGAACTTCTCACAACTACAAACTTTACATTCATTGGTCTTATTGTCTATATCTGACTCCCATAATAGAGTATAAGCTCCATGAAGGCAAGGAAAGCATGCTTTGCTCACCACTATATCCCCAGTAATAAGCACACTAGCTGTTAAGTCCCTAATAAATATTTGTTAGATGAATTAATAAAGTATGTATTCAACACAAACAGTAATAAATGCCATTTTTAAACTTTCATTTTAGGAAGATAAAACATCTTGCAAATTTGCTCAGATGTTGTAAATAGTGAACACGAAACAAAACACACAGGCTTGAGGACATCCTCAGCAGGATGAGCTTCCTCCCAGTTTCATCCAGATGACTTCCAGAGCCTCCTCACTGGTCTCCTCACCTCCTCGTCTCTGCTAAAATGCATGCTCCACAGGGTAGCCACATCTGGGACTAGCCTTTTGTCATGTTTCAAAGGAAAGCAGAAAAGACAGTGCCAAAATAAAGTACAGCTTAAGAAGAAGCCTCCAAAGACAGCTTATGCCCATTTAGTTCTTTCTCTCCAAATCCCTTGAACTTCTTAGTTATTGAAAGAAAAATTACTATGGACAGGCCTCCTAAAGATGGCTTCCTTGAAAATCAGGGAAAAGTCAATACTGAACTGGCAGTGGGAAACAGCACAGAGACAGTCTCCAAAGGGAACTCATCAGTATGTCTCCTTTAGTATCAAAGACAGACACACAAGCTCAATTGACTTTAATTAAGGTCTCCCCAGGCTCACCAGAAGGTGAACTTTCCTAGCATTCTTAGCACAATAGATAAGCAATTTGCCAACTAGGATAAATGTGAAAGATACTTTGGCCCCAGGGTAGCTATATAATCCTTAGAAGTAATTAGTAAAAGATTATAACTTGTTATTCTGCATTCACAGCACAGCACCTTGTTATTATAGCAATGGCCTAGATATGGGTTAAATTGACACCTATTGAACAAGCATCTTAGTAAAATCAACACCCAAAACTCAGAGAAACAAGTTTGTGTCTTAATGTCATACTAGTTCCTATGATGATATTTAAATTCAATCTTCCTTTACACGTCTGTTAAATTGTCATGCTCCATAATTGGTAAATGAGTTGAGCGAACTCCAGAAGATAGTGAAGGACAAGGAAGTCTGGCACACTGCAGTCCATGGGGTCGCAGAGTCAGACACAATTTAGCAACTGAACAACAGCAGCAGCAATAATTGGTAAAAGTATGAAATCTTTTTGATTTTGAAAAGAAACTCGTATTTTTTTTTAATATCCAAAACCATGTAGACCATATTAGGCAACCCTATTAGGCAAAGAACAAAAATGTTTAATAAGAAGCTGGAGTTTAAAATTTACATTGGAGGCCAAGTTTGTAAAAATTCTCAAGACATTTTATCCATGGTCCCTTATAGCAACCCTGTAAGGAAGTTCAGTGCCTATTAATACTGTAATTTTACAGGTAAAGAAAATGGAGATTTGAGAATAAGTGTGTAGAGTCTCTTAGGAAGTCAGTGTGGGAAGTTGGGTGTGATTAGAGCCTGGAGGCCCTTCTTTTTAGGATAGCAAGTGGCTCTGACTCCATGGGGTTCTCTTCTTGAGCAACAGAATACACAAGCATCCCTGGACATTTAAAAATGTATAAGAACTCTTCGAAACTAGTTCTCTTAATGCAAAAAATTCTTCAAAAAGAATGATTTTCCAGATAGGTATAGTGGAAGTCATGGTGAATTTTGACAAGGAAATGTCTGTTTGATTCTATAATCTTCCACTTACTAGATATCCATCCTTGGGCAAAATAACTTCTCTGTGACTCATTTTCCTCACTTTAAAAATTGATACAGTAACAGAAGCTTTTCTCATAGGATGGTGAGAAAACAAAGAAGTAATGCATTGAAAGGTCAAGTGCTAACTCCTGGCGTTGTCTATCATATGACAAACTCCAAATGCTAAGATTCAGGCACCTGGTCTCCATCCAGGAATGAAAGCTTAAGGCTGTTTATTTATATGCAGACAACCAAGTGTCTTGTGGAAACGTGAAGAGCTAAATTGTCTCATCTTGAGCATATATTTCCTCAGTGAGCCAACCTTTAGTTCCAAACTGGGGATTAAGACAAGGGCCCCTTAAGGGGAGAGTGAAAGGCAGCTATGAGGGAATTCAACATTTGCTCAGTACTTTATTTCCTGAGAGAAGAAAACAAAGTAAATAACAATAAGTAAGCAGCTCCCAATAGAACATGTCAGAAAAACACATGCAGGTGAGTATAAACTCTGTATATAATGAATCAAGCTAGACACCTACCATCTAGATTGCTATGAATTAATGCATTGAATCTTCATTAAAGTTATGTATAACTGATTAAACTTAAAACATCAGCTTACTCTTTTTAATGAAAAAATTCAAAATCCACATAAAAACAAAAAAAATAGAAGTATATCAGAATATCTCTTCAAAATTCTTTTCTAAGTAATTTTCACTGAGTGATCTTTTAACCAAATAAGACTGGCGATGCCTCTTTTGGCAAAATGTATTCTTGAATTTTCAGAGCTCTCTGATTTATTTTGTAAGTAAAATATCTGAATTCACAGATTTTAGTTTATGAACAGGTAGCATCTAACTTATTTAATTATGCATTTGGTAACTAAATAATGTCAAATGAGTTTAAAATACTTTTTCAGAAGTATTATATTAGTTATCAAAAGCACAGCAATTTATCCTAAAAACATAATGGTTGAAAAACATATGCATTCATTAATTCACAGTTACTATGTTTCAGGGATTCAAAAGCAGACTAGCAGGGTGGGTTACCTTATACTGCAGTCAGGATGTTGGCAGGAGCTTGGGTCATCCAAAGGATTAATTAAGGCTGTAGAAAAGGTTTCCAAAAATACATGAGCCTTTCCATACCCTGCTGAAATGCCCTCAAGATGTATTATCTGGCTTCTCTATGAGTGATTCAGGAGAGAGGAAGGTCGGGACCACCGTGGCTTTGATAACCTAGTCTTGGAAGTCTCACATGGTCACTTTCTCTTTTTTATCTATTCATTAAAGTGAATCACTAGGACTTCCCTGGCAGTCCTATGGTTAACACTTTGACTTTCAATGCATGGGGTGAGGATTCAGTCCTTGGTCAGGGAGATAAGAGCCACAAGGCCCAAAACCCCAAAAGCAATATTTTAACACATTAAAAAAAAAAAAATTTAAAAATGGTCCACATCAAAAAGAAAACAATCTAAAAAAAAACAAAGTGAATCACTAATTTTAGTCTGCACTCTGGAGTACATAATTAGGATCCACTTCTTGAAAAAGAAGAGGAACAGAGAATTTGTAGGGATATTTTAAACCAGCAGAGTTAGTTATTTTAGAGCTGTTTCCAGTATTAGGCTATTATAGAGAGACTAGCATATGTTGGTAACACTAATTCTCTATCAATTACCTATGAATAGTGAGACCATTCAGATTAGTGGCTCAGAACCAAGATTTGGGGGCCAGATTGCCCAGGTCAAAGGCTTGGCTTTAATAAATACTCTCTGTGTGATCAAGTGTAAATTACTTAACTAACATGTGCTTCAGTGTTTCCTCTTCAAACAGGACCTAATGTTGGTTCTTACATTTTAGGTTTTTGTGAGGACTAAATGAATAGATGTGAATACAATGCTTAGATTATTGTGTGCCACATTATAAACATCCAATAAGCTTTAATGACTATTATGAGTTGGTGTTAATTGTAACAGTTCAGCTATATACAAACAACTTTATTTTCATAGTTAGAAATATATTTTTCCTTTTCAACAAAGAGAAGATTTTGAATTGAACCAGTGGACAACAAATATCTTAAACAACACGACCGACTACTCAGAATAACAAAAATTCACTTTTGAATATTTCATCACTTCCGTTTTCAGTGAAGGGTTTACTTCCTTGTCTCCAATTTGGAATTGCTTTTCTTTGGGGGTATTTAATGCCTATGAGCAGTTTTGTTTTTTTTTTTAACCTTTCTAAGATAGCATATTGAAAAGCAGAGATATTACTTTGCCAACAAAGGTCCATCTAGTCAAGGCTATGGTTTTTCCAGTGGTTATGTATGGATGTGAGAGTTGGACTGTGAAGAAAGCTGAGCGCTGAAGAATTGATGCTTTTGAACTGTGGTGTTGGAGAAGACTCTTGAGAGTCCCTTGGACTACAAGGAGTTGACTCATTGGAAAAGACTCTGATGCTGGGAGGGATTGGGGGCAGGAGGAGAAGGGGACGACAGAGGATGAGATGGCTGGATGGCATCACTGACTCGATGGATGTGAGTCTGAGTGAACTCCGGGTGCTGGTGATGGACAGGGAGGCCTGGCGTGCTGCGATTCATGGGATTGCAGAGAGTTGGACACGACTGAGCGACTGAACTGAACTGAACTGAGAACCAGATTTGTCATCTTGCTAGTACTGTAATTAATAATTCTCTGGCATAAGCTCACATTTTATATATAATATACATAGTGTTTTAAAGTTTTATTAGAGTATAGTTGATTTACAATGTTGTGTTAGCTTCAGGTATACAGGAAAGTGATTCAGTTATACATATACACACATCCACTTTTTTTTTTTTTTTTTTTTTTTAGATTATTCTCCAATATAGGCCTTTACAGAGTATTGAGTAGAGTTCCTTGTGCTATACGGTAGGTCCTTATTAGTCATCTATTTTGTATATACAAGTGTGTATATTGGAGAAGGCAATGGCAACCCACTCCAGTAGTCTTGCCTGGAAGATACCATGGACGGAAGAGCCTGGTAGGCTGCAGTCCATGGGGTCGCTAGGAGTCGGACATGACTGAGTGACTTCACTTTCACTTTTCACTTTCATGCTTTGGAGAAGGAAATGGCAACCCACTCCAGTATTCTTGCCTGGAGAATCTCAGGGATGGGGGAGCCTGGTGGGCTGCTGTCTATGGGGTCATACAGAGTCGGACACGACTGAGGCGACTTAGCAGCAGCAGCAGTGTGTATATAGAAACTTCACTTTATCCCTCTCCCTGCCCACTACCCCCGGTAACCCTAAGTTTATTTTCTACATCTGTAATTCTCTTTGTAGGTAAGTTCATTTGTACCATTTTTCTTTTTTTAAGATTTCACATATAAGTGATAACATATTATATTTGTCTTTGTCGGACTTACTTCACTCAGTATGACAATCTCTAGGTACATCCATGTTGCTGCAAATGACATTATTTCATTCTTTTTTAATGGCTGAGTAATATCCCATTGTATACATGTACCACATCTTCTTTATCAATTCCTCTGTTGATGAACATTTAGGTTGCTTCCATGTCCTAGCTATTTTAAATAATGCTGGAATAAACATTGGGGTGCGTGAATCTTTTTTGAATTATGGTTTTCTCTGAATATAGGCCCAGGAGTGGGATTGCTTGATTATATATGGTAGGTCTAGTTTTAGTTTTTTAAGAAACCTCCATACTGTTCTCCATAGTGGCTGTACCAGTTCACATTCCCTCCAATAGTGTAGAAGGTTTTCCTTTTCTCCACACCCTTTCCAGCATGTATTGCTTATATATTTTTTGATGATGGCCATTCTAACTGGTGTGAGGTGATAGCTCATTGTAGTTTTGATTTGCATTTCTTTAATCATTAGTGATGTTAAACATCTTTTCATGTGCTTCTTGGGCATCTGTGTGTTTTTGGAAAAATGTCTATTTAGGTCTCCCATCCATTTTTTCTTTGTGTTGCTTGTTTTTTTGTGATTGAGATGCATAACCTGTTGTACATTTTGGAGATAAATCCCTTGTCAGTTGCATCATTTGCAAATAATCTCTCCCATTCTGAGGGTAGTTTTTTTGTTTCATTTATGGTATCCTTCAGGAAGCAACAGTTAGAACTGGACATGGAACAACAGACTGGTTCCAAATAGGAAAAGGAGTACATCAAGGCTGTATATTGTCACCCTGCCCATTTAACTTATATGCAGAGTACATCATGAGAAACGCTGGGCTGGAAGAAGCACAAGCTGGAATCAAGATTGCTGGGAGAAATATCAATAACCTCAGATATGCAGATGACACCACCCTTATGGCAGAAAGTGAAGAGAAATTAAAAAGCTTCTTGATGAAAGTGAAAGAGGAGAGTGAAAAAGTTGGCTTAAAGCTCAACATTCAGAAAACAAAGATCATGGCATCTGGTCCCATCACTTCATGGGAAATTGATGGGGAAACAATGGAAACAGTGTCAGACTTTATTTTTGGGGGCTCCAAAATCACTGCAGATGGTGACTGCAGCCATGAAATTAAAAGATGCTTACTCCTGGGAAGGAAAGTTATGACCAACCTAGATAGCATATTAAAAAGTAGAGATATTACTTTGCCAACAAAGGTCCATCTAGTCAAGGCTATGGTTTTTCCTGTGGTCATGTGTGGATGTGAGAGTTGGACTGTGAAGAAAGCTGAGCACCAAAGAATTGATGCTTTTGAACTGTGGTGTTGGAGAAGACTCTTGAGAGTCCCTTGGACTGCAGGGAGATCCAACCAGTACATCCTAAAGGAGACCAGTCCTGGGTGTTCATTGGAAGGACTGATGCTAAAGCTGAAACTCCAATACTTTGGCCACCTCATGCAAAGAGTTGACTCATTGGAAAAGACCCTGATGCTGGGAGGGATTGGGGGCAGGAGGAGAAGGGGACAACAGAAGATAAGATGGCTGGATGGCATCACCAACTCAATGGACATGAGTTTGGGTAGACTCTGGGAGTTGGTGATGGACAGGGAGGCCTGGTGTGCTGCGATTCATGGGGTCACAAAGAGTCAGACATGGCTGAGTGACTGAACTGACTGAACTTGCTGTGCAAAAGTTTTTAAGTTTAACTAGATCTCATTTTTGTTCTTAATTTTATTGTTCTAGTGGTGGATTAAAACAGATCTTTCTGTGATTTACATCAAAGTATGGGCTGTCTGTGTTTTTCTCTAAGACTTTTATGCTATCCTGCCTATATGTAGGTCTTTAATCCACTTTGAGTTTATTTTTCGTATGGTGTTAGAGAGTGTTCTAATTTCATTCTTTTACATGTAAATGTTCAATTTTCCCAGCACCATTTATCAAAGAGAATGCCTTTTCTCTATTGCATATTCTTGCATCTTTTGTCATAGATTAGGTGACCATGGGTCGGAGAAGGCAATGGCACCCCACTCCAGTACTCTTGCCTGGAAAATCCCATGGACGGAGGAGCTTGGAAGGCTGCAGTTAATGGGGTCACTGACAGTCGGACACGACTTCACTTTCACTTTTCGCTTTCATGCATTGGAGAAGGAAATGGCAACCCACTCCAGTGTTCTTGGCTGGAGAATCCCAGGGATGGTGGAGCCTGGTGGGCTACAGTCTATGGGGTCACACAGAGTCGGACGTGACTGAAGTGACTTAGCAGCAGCAGCAGGTGACCATGGGTGCATGGGTTTATCTCTGAACTTTCTATCCTGTCCTATTCATCTATATTTCTGTTTTTGTGCCAGTAGCATACTGTCTTGATAACTGTAGCTTTGTAATATAGTAGTCTGATTCCTCCAGCTGCTTTTCTTTCTCAAGATTGCTTTGGCTACTTGGGGTCTTTTGTGTTTCCAAACAAATTGTAAAATGTTTTGTTCTAATTCTGTGAAATATGCCATTGGTAATTCAATAGGAATTGCATTAAATCTGTAGATTGCCAAGCTCACTATATATTTCTGTTAGAATTAGATGTTTTCTAAGATTATATTTTGAGATAATTTCAAGCTGAGAGATGCTGGAAGAATTCCAGAGTTCCCATTAACCTTCACCTGGATTCTCTCAGTGATGACATCTTGTATAACCATAGTACAATTGTCAAAACCAGGAAAATAATATTAACATAAAATATTATTAACTATAGACCATATTTAGGTTTAATTAGTTCTTATAGGCAGTCTTTTGTGCATATTTAATTCTATGAAATTATATCATACATACATATTTAAGTAACCAGTACCATTATCAGAATCAAAAATATTCTGTCATCCTAAAGAAGCTGCTTCATGCTACCCCTTTGTAGTCACAGCCTTCATGCAAACCTAATATCCAAAAGTGATTGCTATGTTCCCCATCAGTATCATTTAGTTATTTTAAGAACGTGGTATAAATGGAATTATTCCCATATGTATTATTTTAAGATTGGCTTTTTTTTTTTCATTTAGCATAATTCTCTTGGAATTCATCCAAGTTGAAATAGGCATCAATAGTATGGTGTTTTTTGTTTTTTGTTTTTTTAATGTTGAGTAGTATTCTATTCAGAGAGTGAAATATGGCTTATTCATTCCTTTATTCATGAAAGGTTTTGGGTTTTTTCCAGTTTTTTACTGTTACAAATAAACCAACTGAGCTAGTTGGAACCCTAAAGCTGTTATAAATATCCATGTATTCATGTACAGGAATTTCCATAAATATAAACTCTTCTTTCTCCAGGTTAAATACTCAGGAGTTGGATGGCTGAGTCATATAATAAATATATGTTTAACTTTATAAGAGACAGCCAAAATGTTTTCCAGAGGATTTGTGCTGTTTTACATTCCACAAGCAAGGCCTGCTCTTCATCCTCACCAGCACTTGTAATAGCGTTCCGTGTCTTAGCAATTCTAACGGCTGTAAAGCCATATTCAATTGTGGGTTTAAGTTGCATCTAATTAATGGTTTATGATATTGGATATCTTCTTGTGTATTTATTTCCTCTGTATATCCAGTTTGGATAAGTACCTCAGTAAGTCTGCTTTTAACTTTAAAAAGTTAGGTTGTTTTTATTCTTACACAAGTTTTTATTGAGCCCATCTAATAAGTTTTTAACATTTCACGTATTGTATTTTTCACTTCTGAAGTTTTCATTTGGCTCTTTATATCTTCTGCTTCTTTGCTAAGACAGCTTTCTAATTGTTTCAGAAGAATTCATGACTTCTTATTAGAGCATTTTTATAGTATCTGTTTTAAATTCATGCCTATGTGCTCAGTCGCTTCAGTCCTGTCCAATTCTGTGCGAGCCTATGGACTGTAGCCCGCCAGGCTTCTCTGTCCATGGGCTTCTCGAGGCAAGAATACTAGAGTGGGTTGCCGTGCCCACCTCTACGGGGTCTTCCCAACCCAGGATTGAACCCGGGTCTCCTGCATTGCAAGTGGATTCTTTACCATGGAGCCACCAGGGAGGCCCCTTAATTTAACGTTCTTGAGAGATAATTCTAATATCTGTGTTTTCTTAGCATTGTCATCTATCTCTTCTTATTTGACTTGAGATTTTCCTAATTCTTGCTATGTTGAATAATTTTGAAGTGTATCATGGATATTTTGAATATTATTCTCTGTGCCTCTGGTTGCTGCTTAAATCTTTCATATGAGCTGGAGTATTTAGTTTCAGAATCCCTCTTTCATGGACTGTGGTTCAAATGGCAGTTTAGATTACAACGCTTTTTCTGTGCTCCTTTGGTCAGCCTCACCTGTGTACTACAGAGAAATCAGTTTGAATCCTGGGTGGTATTCCATACCACAGCTCGTCTCTCAAAGTTTTGCTCTTTTGATTATGCTTGGTTTTATGAGTAAACCACTTGAGGATGAGCCTAAGCTTCATACACAGATTTAAAGGATTCCTTTCTCTAGCTCCCTCCTTTATGTAATCTCCCTTGCACTCTAGATGAAAGGAGAAAGAATACCAATTTCTGCAGTCCTTTAGTCACTGCGGGGCAGAGATTGTCAACAGGGATCCTCCACAAAGTTCCTATGTTCCCTTATCTACAAGATTTTCTTTTTTTATTCCTTTTGGCCAGGGCACATGTCATGGCAGGATCTTAGTTCTCTGACCAGGTGTTGAACCTGGGCCATGGCACTGAAAGTGCTGAGTCCTAACTCCTGGATGGCCAAGGGATTCCCTCCTTTCTTATTCTAAACTGCATAGTTTATATTTTGAAACACTGAATATCAATGGTGTCTTTCTCTCTCTGTCTAGTAATATTCTTTTCTCTCAATGCCACAGGGGTGCTTCCGAGTGCTTAAAGGCAGTTTCAAGATACATAAAGGGGAGAGAGAATAATACAAATTCATATTTTATAATTTTATCATATTTCTATAGAGTTCTTAATGTTGAATGGCAATTAGTTATGAAAATTTGTTTTTTTAAATTACTCCAAAGAACATCAACTTTCTGTTTACATTGCTACTGACATAGCACCCTCGATGTGCCAAGTATATACTTGCTACTTTTACACTAATGCTGTCTCTGGAGCTATGTTGTGAAGTGTATGTACATATTGTAAAGTGTATGGTCATAAAGTTTTAGTATTTTTACACAGAAACAATAATGCAATGGAGGATTGCATTCAGATTTAATATTTGGAGACAAGTACGTCACAGATGGGATTAATAAAAGACCGTTTTAGTAGAAGCCACAAGGAATCAGAAGTTAAGCAGCCCTATTTTCAACTTTTAGCTCTACAATATAAATGTGAGGAAGTCTACTACTCCTCAAAAGCCCATTTTCCTAATTTAGGATGAAAGAGGACCACAACAAAGGAAGGGTTGTGAAATCTGGATAACATTTTATAGACAGAGACCATCCAGGATACTGCCTGGCACAATGACTGTCAATTCACTTCTCTAATAGGCATAAAAAGCAAAAAATGACTATAACATTTGGTAGTAATGTAAAATTACAATCTAAAACGTAAAAATTATGATTTTAGCTAGAAAATCATTTCAAATCAAAAGGGCCTCTCTTAGCGGGGTTGGAGGAGAGCAGGACTGGGAGTTTGGATTAGCAGATGCAAACTATCTTATAGAGGACAGATACACAACAAAGTCCCACTGTACAGCACAGGGACCTGTATTCAATACCCTAGGATAAACCAAAATGGGAAAGAATATGGAGAGAATATGTATAACTGAGTCACCTTGTTGTACAGCAGAAATTAAATACAATGCTATAAATCGACTGTACTTCACTAATATTTTTTTTTTCCAAAATGTGAAACAAAGGGACTCTCAGATGAAACTCCACATTTTACACATAGCAAAATCAGACTCCAAAGAGTTAAGTGACCCTGCATGTGTATTTCTTGTATCCAGGAGCAAATCTGGGACCAGAACTCTGATTTCCCAATCAATAGACCTTGCCACAAACATCCCATATGAAAACCTCTAAAATGAAGTACATTATACTTGTGATCTTTACACCAGGCCCCAACATACTGTAAGATGTGCACATGGCATATAAACTACAACTGTATTATATCATAAACTACTATCATTAACTCATATGCTAATTGCAACAAACATAAACTTTTAATTATAAAACTGCTTGCTTCAGAAAATTGGAACTCTTGGGATGATATATAAGATCCAGGTCATTTTAAAAGGTTATCATGAGAAATTTAAAAAGATAATTTTTATATTTGTAGACACATATTCTTATAGAAAAGAAACATTAAAAATTATTCCACTGAATATTTCTTTACAAACATGGTTGCTGTCCTTGGAACATTTCAAGACATCCTTAGGACTTTGGGAGAACCCAGAAAGAGATAGTTTTACAGAATATGGTTCTGCACTAGTTTAAAATTTTATGGAAAAGCTTTTTCAGCTTCTACTATCTCACACCTTATCTGGTATCTAGAACAACAACAACAACAACAAAAACCAGTGAGGCCTGTTTATTCTGTAGACAAAAAAAAGAAAGGATACCATATCTACCATCCTTTTTGTTCATTCTCCCACCCATATCATGAGAATAAACATTTTCAATTTGTTGGTATTTTGTTTTCAGGATGTGTGTAGCCTTTGGCTGGCATTGTGCTAAAACCACCCCCTAGACTATGACTCAGTTTGGGTGACTGGCTCTTGCCCTGAAACTAGAGGATGCTGGAGCTGATGCTGTGTGGATTATTTATACATGATAATTAAATGACCAAAGGTAGCAGTTCCTGTCTGTCTCCAGGTCTCTGACTTGCATTACTCTCCAACTCCTACACAAATCATTTTCTATTAATCAGAGCAGATCCAGAATTTTCCTAGTCCCTATTCTCCATGGTTGTCACTTTGCTTATAGGAAGATTGTTTCCCATTGGGTTTTTTCCTCCTAGGATGTAGACAGAAGAGAAAAATAAAATTTCTATATGCTTTCATTGTTATCTCTATTAAATCAGATTTTTTTAACCTACATTATATTAACCAATACAATTTTCTTTGATTCATTATCAATATTTAAGGCAAAACATCCTCTTGGAACTCTGACATTCATGAGACTTTCAATTCTGTTTTTCAAAGGGAAGAAAAATCAAAATAATTATGTCTCAGAAAATAACTTTCTCTCCCCCTTTTTATTCTCCAACATTAGATAATCACAAATAGAACTTAAGCTACTAATCCAAGTAAGGAACACCTTGAGTATGATTTTACATTCATTCTTTTCATTTCCTATATCACTAAGTGCTCTAAAAAAAGTTGATCATTCCAGCCTTAGTTCTAGACTGCTCTGGCGTGATATGTGTCACATGGAGGCAATTATTTGAGTGCTATTTATCAAAAACCCCACTTTGAACCTTTTCTGTGTTCAGCCTAGCATTGAAGAATACTTGGATATGCCTAGCATTCTTGAAGTTTGACCATTCAGGAGACATATTTATATGAAAACCAAAAAATCTTAGATTCTACAAGATTCTACAAGTAAAAGTGTGCTAGTCTGGTTCAAAAGCAGTAGATTCCTGCTAGAGGGCGAATTTGAATGTAGCTTGATGCCTGTCCCTCATGTTGTTCTGTATCCAACCCTTACAAATTTATATCTTGATCCTTAGGTAAGAAATCTGTAATAAAAGAGCAAGTGAAAACTAAAATGTCACTTTCTTAACGCCTCCTCGAAGTATTAAGGGCATGGAGCATCAGAACTGTTGCCGTCAGCACTTATAAAGGCAAAGAGTGACAATGCCATCATATGGGCCAGAATGAGAGATGATGCCAGAAGTACAGACAGAGGGGACCATTATATCTCTCAGTGACGTCTGCAGTGTAGAACTTCATTGGCACTGGCCCCAGTGGCTATCTCCCAGTGGCTAGCTGCAGTGGTGTCCATGATAGCCATAAAGTGAGCAGAGCATCCAGAATGGTATATTCAGGAAGTAAGGGCTTCAGGGACAGGCAGCCCGGATGCATGCCCGGGATGATAGGCAGCAGCAGCAGCGAATTCTGTGTGCTTTGGCTTTATAGTTCAAATTCCTGTTCTGGAGAATAACAGAGACATTGTTTTAGTCAGGGTTCTTCAGGGAAACAGAACCATGACTGTGGAGGCTGAAAAGTCTCAGGATCTCTCTGCAGGCTAGAGACCTAGAAAAGCAGATGGTGTCACTCACTTCCATTCTGAAGGCCTGTCCTCCAGGGGAGCCAATGGTGTGATTCCCAGTTCAAAGTTGGAAGATGAGATGAGACATCCTAGCTTAGAGAGTGAGGCAGGAAATAGGAGTGAATTCCTTCTTTCTCTGGCTTCTATTCTGTTTAAGCCCTCAATAGACTGGATGAGGTCCACCACACTGGGGAGGGCAGTGGTGCTTTACTGAGTAAAGCACTTTAGATTCTACACTTTACTCAGTGCTTTACTGAGCCCAGAGATTCAAATGCTAGTCACATCTGGACACAGCTTCACCCACCAGACACCCCCAGATGTGTTTAATCTGGGCACTGTGTAGCCAGCTAAATTAATACATTAAACTAACCCCCGTATCATCAAAATTAGTTAAGCTGGAAGAGAAGTCAAAATGGTAGCCTGGAAGGTTGATTTGTGGCATGTCATTATGCACCTCTTGGGAAATTTCAACTATATGGCAGAGTTTGAAGAAAACTGGTTTTAATGCTGAGATAGGAAAACTCAAGGAAAATAATGGTTTTGTGACCTCTTATCTCTCTGCAGGCTGGTGTATCCAGGGAAAGAGAGATCACATTTCCTTAAAGAATTATATAACTCTGTTATTCTCAAATGGAGCTTTAGAGAGAGATAAAGATAGGAAAGGCCACTTGAGAGACATGTAATTTGGGGAGATAAAGAATGGTCTTTCTTTTTTGATTTGCTGCTGTTGAGATAATTTCAGACCATTTTACAATACTGGCTGGTAAAGAATCCTAATTCTTTTTTCTGAAGACACTATTAAATGGGTATATAAATGGATTAAGGTATTTGAACTGTGACTTGAGTCCTGTACACCAAAGACACATATATAGGAAAATTATATTTTATTGTTCTTCCTTAAAGTCCAAATAACTACCTCTTCTACTTTACAAGAGAGTATGCACCAGAGAGTCTAATTTGCATGGCAAAAATTGTGTATATACTTTTCTTTACATAATAAGTTCCCCTTAGATAGTTTAAATGTTTACCACCTTAGGGCAGAAAAAAATTCAGAATGAAACAGGTGACACACTGAAAATAAAGCAATTCAATTTGGAAACATTTACTGCCAACAGACTTTGTCATTTTTAACTTTTATCATGAGAGTTGAACACAGTATCTTTGTGAATTTCTCTCCTCCATGGCACAAACCCTCCCTCCTCCAGAGAGCATTAGCAGATCCTGTCTACTGAAGATCAAACATGAGGCTAAAACATTTCTGAAGCAATGAAATCGAAGAATAAAGGTTTGCTTTACAGTTCAAATTCAACTTTCCCTGACCCATCTAGGTGAGGTCTCCCCACCTGCATTATTTCCTACAGGGCTTGTTAACTGTTCCTTTAAGACATTTGAAAGAATCTGTGTCCCTTTAGTTACATGTTTACTGAATATAAATATAGTAGTTTTCTTGGAGAGTATGAGTGTTCTAACCAGATTAGTCAAAATTCTAAAACCATGATGGTAAACAAGCTTGCAGGAATTTTGTGGAAAAAAAAAATCTCTTCATAGCTGTCTGGATATATAGACAAGTCTAGGAAAATACATACATACACTGTATGTATACAGACATGTATAAATGTATGGACTGATAGGCAAATGCAAGTAAATAGATGAGATGAGACACTCTGAGATAAATAAATACACTCATACAAATGCATAAAGATTAGGGACTGAAAATTTGTATAACTCAGAGGAACTTACTGCTGTACTAAAATATACCAAACTATTTACTTGCAATCAAAGAAATATTTTTGTGTATGTTTAAGAGGACCTAGCAAATGCACACCACTTTCCTGTCTGAGTTCCCTTGGTAAGAGATAAGAATGAAGCCAATAGATAGCAAAACACAATTCCCTTAACATCAAAAGAGATGGATGAGGCTCTTCCTCAAAAGAGGAAGATGAGATGGATGTAAAGTTCCCTTGTAATCCTTAAAAATTAACCATACTGTTGGATCATTTTTTATTTTTTTTTTATTTTATTTTTTTTTTATCTTTTTTTTTTTAATTTTATTTTATTTTTAAACTTAACATAACTGTATTAGATTTGCCAAATATCAAAATGAATAATAAGCCTGTGTACGAGACAGCAAAAGAGACACTGATGTATAGAACAGTCTTATGGACTCTGTGGGAGAGGGAGAGGGTGGGAAGATTTGGATCATTTTTTATACAGCTGTAAGCAATGCTGTGCACATCAGGCCTCCCAAGGGAGAGCTCTTAAAACCAAGAGAACTGTTCTTTCCTAGTATGAATGTGTGTAACTATATTGACTTGAAAATTTCCTATACAACAGAGCCTCTGCTAAGCACTATATATAAATCAACTAATTCATAAAATTAGTAGTGGATACTGATAATCTTTACTGATTATATTTAATGATAAAAAAACTCTGGTATTGAAAATTCAGTATCTTGTCTAAATTCAGGGAGTGATTATAGATAAGTAAAGTGAAAGTGAAGTTGCTCAGTCATGTTTGACTCTTTGTGAAGCCATGAACTATACAGTCCATGGAACTCTCCAGGCCAGAATACTGGAGTGGGTAGCCATTCCCTTCTCTAGGGGATCTTCCCAACCCATGGATCGAACCCAGGTCTCCAGCATGGCAGGTGGATTCTATACCAGCTGATCCACCAAGGACACTCATAGATAAACAAACTAAGGATTAAAGTTTAAGGAACTTGCTCAAGGTCAGGAAACTCAAGATCAAATGTTAGGCTGCTATAATCAAAAACCCAATCTGTTTCATCGCATGACATTACCTTGTGAAGAAACTCAATAGGGCATCCTTAGTGGCTCAGAGTGTAAAGAATCTGCCTGCAATGCAGAACACTCGAGTTCAATCCCTGGGTCAGGAAGATCCCCTGGAGAAGGAAATGGCTACCCACTCCAGTATGCTTGCCTGGAGAATCCCATGGACAGAGGAGCCTGGTGGGCTACAGACCATGGGGTCACAGAGTCAGACAGGACTGAGCCACTATAATCAACAACCCAGTATGTTTCATTGTATGACATTGCCTTGTGAAGAAATGCAATATGCTTAATTTAAATTCTTACCTGCCCGAAGCTCCTTGGAAAACTGTAATTTATCTGAGCCTTCTGAAGGGTAGTAGGTATACTTTTTATCACAAGACCCCATACCAAAGGTTAACTGGATGAGGAGTGGCCCCTGACATAATGGGGACCATCCATTAGCTGCCTGGTTAATTATGATGTATAAGGCTTGGGTCAAGGGAGATGAAATCAGTTAACTGGAGTTCTCTGAAGAACTGAAACAAACTGAGAGACTAAAATTTAGGTGTGGTGGGTCATTATTATTGGCTTCTCAGGTGGCACTACTGGTGAAGAATCCCCCTGCCACTGCAGGAGACACAAGAGATGCGGGTTTGATCCCTGGGTCAGGAAGATTCCCTGGAGGAGGAAATGGCAACCCACTCCAGAATTCTTGCCTGGAAAATTCCATGGACAGAGAACGCTACAGTCTATGAGGCCTCAAAGAATCAAACATGACATTATTTAAAGGATCTCTAGTGTTGAGAAAAGCTCCTGAAGCCAGATAATTACCAAGAAACTTCAAAAGAGATGGTGAACTTCAGAAAAACCAACATGTGATGCTATTTTCTGTATACACATTGAATTCAAACATAGAGCTTTTATGTTCATTAAGAAAAATTGTATTTTACAGCAAATACATTAGGAAGTGAATGAATATAATACCAAAAAAATGTAAGTAAAACTGATGTTTTAAAAGTTAGGTTTAAAATTTTACCTTATAGTTAATTATATGATTTAGTAAACTAATATTTAAAATCTACCATTCTTTAATGGCTATGAAAATTAGTTAATACATGTCTTTTAAATATGTTTAAAATGTAAAGAAAAATTTACCTCATTTTTTTTCTCCCTGAACGTATAGAGGTTACTTAACAAGCATTGTTAAGGAATCAGTTGCAAACTAGAATAATTTCACATCTTTTTAAGACACTGAATTGCCCTTTAAAAATCATAATCGGCAAGTTCAATAAAAATTTATATGAGCTTTCCCTTTACATGGCTGTCTCTCAATATTTGTCAGATTTTTATATAATGAGATGATCTTGGCATTTCTCTAGCATTTTCACATACCAATGATTGTCAGATTTTAGTAACTACCCTGATGGCTCAGATCATAAAGAATCTGCCTGCAGTGTGGGAGACCTGGGTTCAGTCCCTGGGTTGGGAAGATTCCCTGGAGGACTCCAGTATCCTTGCCTGGAGAATCCCCATGGACAGAGGAGCCTGGCTGGATACAATACATGGGGTCGCAAAGAGTTGTACACGACCGAGCTATTTTCATTCACTCACTCATTTTTTACATAGAGATTCTTTTAAATAAAAAATATTTGCTTGAATAATCATCATTATCAATGATAATAGGAAAACAGAAAGCAAAAGAAGAAATCATCTCATAACTCAGTAAATAAGAAGCCAATAATGATATTCAGATAATGGGGTGAGCAAATTAGAATTTATGTATGAAAATTTAGGGACGATACATATGATGATAACTTAGATGTTGAGAACATTCTATAAATACTCATCAATTTTCATAAGCATATTTTTCAGAAACTCTCTGAAGTTCGTACCTCAACAGTTAATATTTTTCGTTTATAAATGAAAATACTTTATATGTTTGCCACAATTTTATTAATTTTATTTATTGGCTATGAGCGGTTAGAAGAGCTTTTAGATACCAAAGATCTCTGGCTACGTTGGTTTACATGTGAGGCTTTTATTTTTCAGTATGTTGCTTCAAAAATAGCCATTTAGCTCTCTCCTTTTTGTTTAGTGAACATTAAGCAAAGATATTCAGAGTTCTACCTAATGCTTTTATAACAATGTCCTGAAAATGCACTTACCAAAAGCAACAAGAATATGAGACAACCACAAATGAAACATTTTGTCTTTAGGTATTTTAGGTGTAGAAAAACATTTTATTAATGCATTATACTGGCTATTTTAGAAAAAGATAAATCTGTACTTTATAATTAAAGGCCCTTTAAGAAAAATATGGTTTTCAAGGAGTTGGTAAAATAGGACAATGACCTAACTTTGATCAAAATTCTGTATTATTTTTGTCATGGTCTGATTTTTAGTCTTGTTGCTATGCTGCTAAGTCACTTCAGTCATGTCTGACTCTGTGCGACCCCAGAGACGGCAGCCCACCAGGCTTCCCCATCCCTGGGATTCTCCAGGCAAGAACAGTGGAGTGGGCTGCCATTGCCTTCTCCAATGCATGAAAGTGAAAATTGAAAGTGAAGTCGCTCAGTTGTGTCCGACTCCTAGCGACCCCATGGACTGCAGCCCACCAGGCTCCTCCGTCCATGGGAGTTTCCAGACAAGGGTACCGGAGTGGGGTGCCTTGTTCAATTTGATTTCTGATATAGAATTTATAGTTACTAGAGAGTGGGGACTAGGTGCACATTTAAAATGCCTCCAATGGTATTATTAGGCTTCTTTGGTGGCTCAGAAGGTAAAGAATCTGCCTGCAATGTGGGAGACCTGGGTTCAATCCTGCGTCAGAAAGATTCCCTGGAGAAGGGAATGACTACCCACTCCAGTATTCTTGCCTGGAGAACTCCATGGTAAGAGGATTTGGCGGGACTATAGTCCCTGGGGTTGCAAAGAGTTGGACACAACTGAGCAAAAGACACTTTCACACTTTATAATCACTTGAGAGTGCAGAGTAGGTGAATATTTAGAATACCTCCAGTAAGGTATTATTACAACACTGAAGTAAAGTATAATGTACACATTCAAGTTTTTCCTTCTACAAACTAAAAAATTCCAACTCCTAATAATCAAAAGATAACTTATATAACCAAGAACGATATTTTGAATTGTCACAGTTATAGGATGTCATGGATAATGCCTTATGATATTCAGCATAATTGAACTGGTGAAACATGCAGTGTTAAAAAAAAAGCCCTAAGGACTTTAACTTCATTCAGGTTAAGGAATAAACTCCTTGTAGAAGATACATTGGAAATATTGTCTGGCTTGGACTGTTTAAGTAACAAGCTGGTATCTATTTTTATAAGTAAGGGACAAAGTGACAAGTTTGAGTTAGACAGCTCCTTGCTTAGAACTGCTATACACCTGCACACTGGGGAATGCTGTCTGCTTTACCTAAACATGTTTTGATTGACTTGAATAGGATAATTAACTACACACACATTAAATATTTGTGAGGTTCAAACATGTACTGATTGCTAGACTCCAATTAAATAAATGAGCAAATCATAGAAGATATCATGTGTATAGATTTTAGCCTAGTAAATATGTTCCCATTAGGCAAATCCTTCAATTGAAGGATGTAAATCCTTTGATCTTGGTTTTCATTTAAAAATCAACCAAA
This sequence comes from Bubalus bubalis, assembly GCF_019923935.1. Lineage (NCBI taxonomy): Eukaryota > Metazoa > Chordata > Mammalia > Artiodactyla > Bovidae > Bubalus > Bubalus bubalis. Next base: position 66,307,364 of record NC_059160.1, read on the forward strand.
GAAACAGCCTTAAAGCATAGTAACAATTCTTGGTACCCTCATTTCACACGACTGCTAAAATGAACTATCAGGCAAGTAAAATGCATTTTTTTATGAGGAAAATTGGACAATTATATTACCAATGGATACCAGACAAATGCAGCCCAGAAGGATAATTAGGAATAAGTCACTTAAAGCACATTGGATTGGTTCCCTGGAATGAGATTTTTATCAGTGCCGATGCATTTTTGTCTCATATCTTGCTCTCTGGTTGTATCCAGCACTTTACACAATAACACATGATGGTTATCGTATGGTCCTGCACATACAACCAATGGCATATCCAGGCAGGGCTCTGCTTTCTGTGTTCCAGCTTCTTCCTGTGCATATGACTGGGTAATGCAGGCATTTAGTGAAAGAGGGTTATCTTTATTTTTTTTAAATTTTATTTTATTTTTAAACTTTACATAATTGTATTAGTTTTGCCAAATATCAAAATGAATCCGCCACAGGTATACATGTGTTCCCCATCCTGAACCCTCCTCCCTCCTCCCTCCCCATACCATCCCTCTGGGTCGTCCCAGTGCACCAGCCCCAAGCATCCAGTATCGTGCATGGAACCTGGACTGGCACTTCCCAGGTGCTGCTAATGGTAAAGAATCCACCTGCCAATGAAGGAGACATGCAAAACTTTTCAATCCCTGGGTCAGGAAGATCCCCTGTAGAAGGAAATAGCAACCCACTCCAGTATTCTTGCTGGCAAATTCCACGGATGGAGGAGCCTGGTGTGCCACATGTCATGGGGTTGCAAAGAGTCAGACACAACTGAACATTCAGGCATGCACACAAGAGCAGAAAGAACACCAACCATTTAAAAGTCCCAATTTGGGGCAATGATAAATAAAGCTGGTATAGATAGTCATGTGCAGATTTTTATGTAGAGATAAGTTTTCATATATGACTGCTGGATCATAAGACTGTGGTTAGCAGTGCAAACCACAGAGAGATGTATCTAAGCCACTAGCTCTGACAAAGTGCTTCATGGGGAAGTGAAATATTTTTAAGAGTGATAAAGTAAACCTATGACTATTATGTCTGCTTTATTTTTTAATTAATTTTTAATTGGAGGATAATTGTTTTACAATATTGTGTTGATTTCTACTATATAGCAATATGAATCAGCCATAGGTATACATATGTCCCCCCATCTGGAACTTCCCTTCTGCCCCATCCCACCTCTCTAGGTTATCATAGAGCACTGAATTTGAGCTCCCTACTTCATACAGTAAATTTCCACTGGCTATCTAGGTTTACATATGGTAATGTGTATGTTCGGAGAAGGCAATGGCACCCCACTCCAGTACTCTTGCCTGGAAAATCCCATGGACAGAGGAGCCTGGTAGGCTGCAGTCCATGGGGTCGCTAGGAGTCGGACACGACTGAGTGACTTCACTTTCACTTTTCATTTTCATGCACTGGAGAAGGAAATGGCAACCCACTCCAGTGTTCTTGCCTGGAGAATCCCAGGGACCAGGGAGCCTGGTGGGCTGCCATCTATGGGGTCGCACAGAATTGGACACGACTGAAGTGACTTAGCATAGCATAGCATAGCAATGTGTATGTTTCAATGTTACTCTCATCATTCGTCCCAACCTCTCCTTCCTGCTTGTGTCCTTGTCTGTTCTCTCTGTCTGCATTATCCTTACAATAGCTCTTTCTGGCTAGTTTTTGTTTGTTCAGTTGCCAAGTCATGTCCAACTCTTTGTGACCCCATGGACTGCAGCATGCCAGGCTTCCCCGTCCCTCGCCATCTCCCGGAGTTCGCCCAAGTTCATGTCTGTTGAATTGGTGATTCCATCCAATCATCTCATCCTCTGTTGCCCTCTTCTTCCTCTGTCTTCAACCTCTCCCAGCATCAGGGTCTTTTCCAATGAGTCAGCTGTTTGCATCAGGTGGCCAAAGTATTAGAACTTCAGCTTCAGCATCAGTCCTTCCAATGAGTATTCAGGGTTGATTTCTTTTAAGTTTGACTGCTTTGATCACCTTGCTGTCTCAGAGACTCTCAAAAGTCTTCACGAGCACCACAGTTGGTAATTTAATTCTAGCTTGTAAGTTTGTATTGTTTACTGATTACTGAAACTCAGCTATCACTCTGTCCTTTGCAGTGAAAAATGAAAAGGATGTTTTGATTGTCCCAACCTATGTTCTGTCACTATTCTAAAGCCCTACTTAGGATTTCTGTTAATTTCCCAGGCCTTCTCATTTTCAGAATTAATTCTGCTTCAGAGTTTCTGCTACATTTGAACTCTCCATTTCACTTATATCTCACAGTGCTTGGCTATCATTCTCCCTCTATTCTTACATGAACATGGAATTCAATCTCTTTATAAGACGACACACCCCCGACACACACACAGGCACACACACATAAAAACAGGTCGAAAGGAACTTCAAACAAAGCACTTATGAGAAGAGCATGTTTCACTCAAGGTTTGAGGAAAACTGGACTTCCCTGCTGGCTCATTTGGTAAAGAATTCGCCTGCAATGAGGGAGAACTGGGTTTGATCCCTAGGTTGGGAAGGTTCCCTGGAGGACTCCAGTATTCTTGCCTGGAGAATACCCATGGACGGAGGATCCTGGTAGGCTACAGTCCATGGGGTCTCAAAGAAACAGACAGGATTGAGCAACTGAGCATAGCACAGCACAACACTGAGATAAACAGTAGTTTCCTATCTTGAAGTTTCTCATCCTCTTTTCTTCTCAAGAGGCTAAGAACCCACTTTTTCCTCTTCATTAACCCCACCCTTAGGTTCCTTCACAGATACTCAAATCATCTTGTTATGCAAAACAAGTCAGTTCTCTAAAATATGCATGGCAGGACTCCAGGCTTAATTTTACATCTCCAAAACCTCTAAACCTTTGTGAAAACAATGGTTTTTTTATGCCCATTCTTCCCTTTCAGAAACAGGGAAAAGCTGGCAGAAGCTTTGACAGTTCACTTTTTTCTATTCTCTCATCATTGTCAATCTCGGAATAAAAAGGAGTAGAGATCTATTTTCCCTTCACTGTGAAATATGTTATTTCTCTGAGCTTCCCTGGTAGTTTAGCAGTAAAGAATCTGCCTGCAATGCAGGAGACTAAAGACTATGTTGGTTCGATCTCTGGGTTGGGAAGATACCCTTGAGATTTTCCATGCAAGTATTCTTGCCTGGGAAATCCCATGGACAGAGGGGCCTGGTGGGCTGCAGTCCATGGGGTGGCAGAGTTGGACATGACTGAGTACACACAAACACACATTATTCCTTTAGAGAGATTATTGTTGTTTAGTCGCTAAATTGTGTCCCACTCTTTTGTGACCCCAGGGACTGTAGCTCGCCAGGCTCCTCTGTCCATGGGATTCTCCAGACAAAAATACTGTAATGGGTTGCCATTTCCTTCTTCAGGGGATCTTCCCTACCCAGTTGAACCCTCATCTCCCACATTGGCAGGCAGATTCTTTACGCCTGAACCACCAAGGAAGCCCTTGGTAATACTAAATAGTGATAATTAGCTTAATTTTTATATATTTTCTTCTATTATATCTAAATACCTGAAGAATTTCCCAAATGGCTTTCCATAATTACAGCCAAACTTTTTTTTTAATTTTATTTTATTTAACTTTACAATATTGTATTGGTTTTTCCATATATCAAAATGAATCTGCCACAGGTATGCATGTGTTCCCCATCCTGAACCCCCCTCCCTCTTCCCTCCCCATACCATCCCTCTGGGTCGTCCCAGTGCTCCAGCCCCAAGCATCCAGTATCGTGCATCGAACCTGGACTGGCGACTCGTTTCATATATGATATTATACATATTTCAATGCCATTCTCCCAAATTATCCCACCCTCTCCCTCTCCCACAGAGTCCAAAAGACTATTCTATACATCAATGTCTCTTTTGCTGTCTCATATACAGGGTTATTGTTACCATCTTTCTAAATTCCATATATATGCGTTAGTATACTGTATTGGTGTTTTTCTTTCTGGCTTACTTCACTCTGTATAATAGGCTCCAGTTTCATCCACCTCATTAGAACTGATTCAAATATATTCTTTTTAATGACAGCCAAACTTTTTGTCAATGTTTACAAACTTTACTATAGGTGAAAATTTATTGCAAACTATAAGTAGGGGGATACATTGTGGGCAGTATTAATGACTCTTGTTCTAGGAATGATACACTTTCCTTTTCTGAAACCCACTACACACACAGACATACATATTCCATAGGAAAATTTCAGAGGACTTTCAAACTACTTTAAAAAAGAATATTTGTGTATTTTTCATTAACATTATCAATTGGGGTCAATGGTTTTTATTAGTATGCTAACTAATAACTAAGGAAACCACTACACACAAGTCTCTGTGATGGGGAATTCACAGGGGAGAACCAGCCTAAATAAGCAGAAAGAACCTTTTGGGCATCATATATGGAAGGTGTGAAGAACAGAAATAAGCTTCATACATGACAAAAGGATGTGCTGGGTGCTCAGCTTGCTCTGATTTACATTCATCCTTTTGTTTAGCCACCTCACTAACTTCATCTTATACCATGTTGTATTTTCCCTGCTGTACTTCCTTTTCTCAAGCATGTTCTGCTAATTCCCACCACAGGATCTTTGCACATGCTGATCTTTCTGGCTCACTCAATTACCATCTCAGTCATTCCTGCTCGCACATTTCACCCCATACTTCCAAGGACTTTTACCTTTTATTTCAATCCCCGTTTAATTAAATCTTACTCAGAGATCTATTCCTTCCTTTCTGTCAAAATTAGATATTTCTACCATCTTGTATTTCTTTTTTAGAAAATCTTATTTTCCTCATATCACTTGGGAAAATTCATTAATTTATTAATAATATTAATTATAAAATAATCATGAAATATTATTTATAGATTTTTTAAATCTATCTTTCTCACTATGCACTAAGATCCATGAAAGCAGAGACCGTGATTACCATTGTTGTGATCTGTCCTACCACATTAATTGTCTATGGAAATAGTTATTGAATAATTGAACACAGATGGAAAAGAACATGAGAACAGGCTACAAATGATAATATGCATTGTGCAGGCTTAGGCAATATATTACATTTGCATATTGTTAAATAAGCCTCCTTAAGCTGAACTAAGCAATACTATTTGTTAAGAGGGATTTGAATTCAGTGGTTAAACTACACATGTAAGAGAAGGCTTACTAAAGGTAAGATAGTTGCCCATTATTCTGGAAAATATCAAATTTGGGCTTATTTACAGCTGCAAAGAAGTTCACTCTACTCCTGCATGGTGGTCAGAATGTGCTATTCTGGTTGTGCCCTGGAGGTGAAGGTTCTTGATGACACTCATATAACATTAGTTCACGCCCTTCAATAATTGTGACTGGCAACCTCTGCTGGGGGAACAGATGAGAAGATATTTTTGCAGCATTCCTCATAACGTGAATCTTGAGGCTCTATTGTTGAGGAATGTTATAAGGAAAAAAGTCTTCATGTAAAAGAAAGATGCTAACTTACTTTAAATGGAGTTGTTACTCAAAAATAATTATTTTGTATGAAGCATTAAAGTGCTAACAGAAGCTTTGCACATATTGACTATGTGTTGTCGTTTGTCTTGTTAGCATTTTGAACGTAACACTTGTAATTTGACAGTGCTATAAACATTATTTTAAGTAAGATGATGAGAATGTATACAGTTGTAAAGATTCTTTTGGTGATATTATGCTTACTTGATGCAACAACAACTAAATTATTCTCATTTAGAATGCATTGATTTTCTGCCTTTGGGGAACTCTAATTACCTTCAAGATAAGACACAGGCAGCCTTACTTCCACACTGAATGCACACCTCTGTACAGTCTATGCTGCTTTCAAATGCCACCTTCTTAAACTAATATCTTCATTTTAACTCTGGGGAATTTAAGCTACACATCAAGCTATTATAGTTACCTCCATAAAGCAGCTACATTTTGAAGTCTGGGCAACAAGTCACTCTGAATAAAGCAATTCAGTGGAAACATAGCAAATAAAAGGAAGGGGCCCTGAAGTTTGATTCTTTTTTTCTTTCCAGAAGTAATTTTTTAATTAAAAAATTTTTTTTCCAGTGACAGAAAAAGGCATCTAATTTGTAATCCTCTGATTGCACTAACTCTTCCAACCTCTTTGCCTTGCAGGTTTTTAACTCCTAAATTTCAAAATCCTCCACCTACTCTTATGTTAACAGGAATGTTCACACATTGAAAGAACTCAGTGAAACTGCCGTCTTCTGATCTCAACTTCTATACTTCCCTCTCTGACTTAACTACTATATTTAAACCATCCCCTTGGCCTCACTGAACTTTTATTTCCTCAGTCCCTGCCTGTTTCCAGGCCCATCAGTCCCCTCTGGATTTATCTGCTTGGCTCACTTGTCTAGACACAATAGTCCATTTGACTATGGAGAGTTGTGACAAAACGTGGTCCACTGGAGAAGGGAATGGCAAACCACTTCAGTATTCTTGTCTTGAGAATCCCATGAACAGTATGAAAAGGCAAAAATATAGGACACTGAAAGAGGAACTCCCCAGGTTGGTAGGTGCCCAATATGCTACCAGAGATCAGTGGAGAAATAACTCCAGAAAGAATGAAGAGACAGAGCCAAAGCAAAAACAACACCCAGTTGGTTGTGGATGTGACTGGTGATGGAAGTAAAGTCAAACAATGTAAACAGCAATATTGCATAGGAACCTGGAATGTTAGGCCCATGAATCAAGGAGCAGATGGCAAGGGTGAATATTGGCATTTAGGAATGAGCGAACTAAAATGGACTGGAATGGCTAATTTAACTCAGATGATCATTATATCTACTACTGTGGGAAAAAATCCCTTAGGAGAAATGGAGTAGCCATCATAGTCAACAAAAAAGTCCAAAATGCAGTATTTGGACGCAATCTTAAAAATGACTGTTTGTTTCCAAGGCAAACCATTCAATACCACAGTAATCCAAGTCTATGCCCTGACCAATAATGCTGAAGAAGCTAAAGTTGAATGGTTCTATGAAAACCTACAAGACCTTCTAGAACTAACACCTAATAAATATGTCCTTTACATTATAGGACCTGGAATGCAAAAGTAGGAAGTCAAGAAATATTTGGAGTAACAGGCAAATTTGGCCTTGGAGTACAGAATAAAACAGGGCAAAGGCACTGGTCATAGTAAATACCCTCTTCCAACAACACAAGAGAAGACTCTACACATGGACATCACCAGATGGTTGACACCAAAATTAGATTGATTGTATTCTTTGCAGCCAAAGATGGAGAAGCTCTACACAGTCAGCAAAAACAAGACCAGGAGCTGACTATGGCTCAGATCATGAACTCCTTATTGCCAAATTCAGATTTAAGTTGAAGAAAGTAGGGAAAACCACTAGACCATCCAGGTATGAACTAAATCAAATCCCTTATGACTATACAGTGGAAGTGACAAAGAAATTCAAGGGATTAGATCTGATAAACACAGTGCCTAAGAACTATGGATGCAGGTTCGTGACATTGCACAGGAGGCAGTGATCAATACCATCCCCAAGAAAAAGAAATGCAAAAAGGCAAAATGGTTGTCTGAGGAGGCCTTACAAATAACTATGAAAAGAAGAGAAGCAAAAGGCAAAAGAGAAAAGGAAAGATATGCCCATTTGAATGCAGAGTTCCAAAGAATAGCAAGGAGAAATAAGAAAGCCTTCCTCAGTGATCAGTGCAAAGAAATGGAAGAAAACAACAGAATGGGAAAGACTAAAGATCTCTTCAAGGAAATTAGAGATAACAAGGGACCTTTTCATGAAAAGATGGGCACAATAAAGGACAGAAATAACCTAACAGAAACAGAAGATATTAAGAAGATGTGGAAAGAATACACAGAGAAACTATACAAAAGAGATGTTCATGATGCAGATAATCACGATGGTGTGATCATTCACCTAGAGTCAGACATCCCAGAATGCAAAGTCAAGTGGGCCTTGGGAAGCATCACTGTGAACAAAGCTAGTGGAGGTGATGGAATTTCAATTGAGCTGTTTCAAATCCTAAAATATGATGCTGTGAAAGTGCTGCACTCAGTATGCCAGCAAATCTGGAAAACTCAGCAGGGGCTACAAGACTGGAAAAGGTCAATTTTCATTCCAGTCTCAAAGAAAGGCAATGCCAAAGAATGCTCAAACTACCACACAATTGCACTCATCTCACACGCTAGTAAAGTAACACTCAAAATTCTCCACGCCAGGCTTTAACAGTACGTGAACCATGAACTTTCAGAAATTCAAGCTGGTTTTAGAAAAGGCAGAGGAACCAGAGATCAAATTGCCAATATCCATTGGATCATCAAAAAAGCAAGAGAGTTCCAGAAAAACATCATCTACTTTTGCTTTATTGACTATGCCAAAGTCTTTGTGTGGATCACAAAAATCTGTGGAATATTCTGAAAGAGATGGCAATACCAGACTACCTGACTTGTCTCCTGAGAAATCTGCATGCAGGTCAAGAAGCAACAGCTAGAACTGGAGGTTGAACAATAGACAGGTTCCAAATTGGGATAGGAGTATGTCAAGGCTGTGTATTGTCACCCTGCTTATTTAGCTTATATGCAGAGTACATCATGAAAAGCCAGGCTGGATGAAGCACAAGCTGGAATCAAGATTGCCAGGAGAAATATCAATAACCTCAGATATGCAGAAAGTGAAGAAGAACTAAAGAGCCTCTTGATGAAAGTGAAAGAGGAGAGTGAAAAATCTGGCTTAAAACTCAACATTCAGAAAACTAATATCATGGCATCTGGTCCCATCACTTCATGGGAAATAGATGGGGAAACAATGGAAACAGTGAGAGACTTTATTTTTGGGGCTCCAAAATCGCTTCAGATGGAGACTGCAGCCATGAAATTAAAATACGCTTGCTCCTTGGAAGAGAAGTTATGACCTACCTAGACAGCTTATTAAAAATCAGAGACATTGCCAACAAAGGTCCATCTAGTCAAGGCTATGGTTTTTCCAGTGGTCATGTATGGATGTTAGAGTTGGACTATAAAGAAAGCTGAGCACTGAAGAATTGATGCTTTTGAACTGTGGTGTTGGAGAAGACTCTTGCGAGTCCCTTGGACAGCAAGGAGATCCAACCAGTCCATCCTAAAGGAAATCAGTCCTGAATATTCATTGGAAGGACTGATGCTGAAGCTGAAACTCCAATACTTTGGCCACTTGATGGGAACTGACTCATGTGAAAAGACCTTGATCCTGGGAAAGATTGAAGGTGGGAGGAGAAGCGGATGACAGAGGATGAGATGGTTGGATGGCATCATGGACTCAATGGATATGTGTTTGAGTAAACTCCGGGAGTTGGTGATGGACAGGGAGGCCTGGTGTGCTCCCGTCCATGGGGTCGCAAAGATTCAGATCTGACTGAGCTACTGTACCGAACTGAATTTTCGGAAACTCGGTATCTCTGCCTTCACCCTAGCTCCAGCTTTGTGCAATTGTAACTTAAAAACTCCGGCCCGTGTATTTTCCACTCAAGTTTTGCAACAGAACATGAGAAAATTATAAACTTCCAATAGTTGTAGAGAGACTCACTCCATCTCAACACAGTTGCTTCATACTCATCTTCTGTTGAATCTTCTATAATTTATTTTCCTGATTATATTCTTTAACCTGTAAACTGTAATTCTCCTATCTTCCCCTTTATTCAGAGGGCTATTTTGACTATTTGATCAACAGAATTCACAGATCTGTGAAGGAAAGTACTTTATCTCAACAAAATAATTTTCCCACACTTTTGCTACTTCCCCCTTTGCATCAGAAGAAAGTATACTGGCCTCCTTAAGATTTATCTTTTCAATGGTCTTTCTTTACATCATTTCTTCTTTCCTCCGAAACCTTGCTTATTTGATTCTACCCTCCCTCTTGAACATTGAATATTTCTCCACTGTTTCCTTCCTTGTATCTTAAATCAAGTTTCTTAAATGACTTACAAAAAGAAAAAAAAAAAGGTAAAAGTCCTCCCTGGACCTCACAATCATGTCTAGCTCTTCACTCTCCTGTTTTAGCCAGATATCTTAAAGATACCATATTTCATATTTTTGTATTAGATTGTTTAAACAACCGATCACCTGTCTTTTAATTGATGAGCTCAATCCATTTTATTTATTGTAATATATAAATTGTAATAAATTATTGTAATAGCTGTTACATTCAAAATTATTTCTGCCCTCTTATATTTTCAAATATGTTATTTCCTTTATTGATTTTGGTTTTAATCTTTCCAGCTTTCCTTCAGATAAAATCTTTCCTAGAAAGAAAAATGTTTTATTTAGTATGTTCTCATGTTCTGTTGATTACCTTTTGTCTGTTTTATCTTTTTCTTGACAACTTTTTTAAGCAGCAGCAGATTTCTCCCCCCAAACTGAGCACAATTAGTCCACCTGTCTTTTGCAACATTCACTTAACCTGTTTTGTACATAAGTACCTCCTCCAAAAATATTACCAATGTGGGTTCTTAGATGACACATTTCCTTGTAATGGATTTCTGTCTTTATTATGCCCTCATAATTGAATGACTTTCACTGGATAAACATTCTAAGTTTTAAATTTTTACTTTTATTAATACTCTAAAATTACTTCATCTTTCTGGACTCTATACTGCTGTTGAGCAGTGGGCAATCAAGCTACACATCATTTCTCTGTGAGCAGTCTCTTCTTACTTTCTTAAGCTTTCAGAAATTATCTTTATTCAGTATTCTTAAATTTAATGTACCTCTGTAACTTTTTTTCACCTCTCCCCTTTCATACTCTAAAAACTTTTTCAACCTGTGATTTTTGTTTTTCTTGAATTCTGTTACCTGTAAATGCATAATCTATTCTTTTTTCTTGACTCAGATTCATGACTTCATTTAATCATAGCCTATATTCATGATACCTCATGATCATTTGCCCGTGCCTGGTCTTCCTTTTCATTTGTGTATTTAATAATTTAATGAGCAACTATGAATATAGAATCCTTTTCAATGTTTAAAATATTTCTGAATAACATATCCCCACATGTGCTCTTTCTCTGGCTTACATCATTTGAACCCTGTCTGTCCCTCCACAACAAACCAGGTAACCAATATTTTAAATGTTGTATTTATACATACTTCCTTTTATATGTATCAGAAATGATTTATAAAAATTATTTTCATAATATATGTGGCCATGTATGTTATTTATTTTGTTATAGTTTATTAATTTTGGCATCTTTTAAATATTATAGTTTATGAATATAATAGGAGTTATTTATTCATTCTGTTATTAATGAATAATTTGGATTGTTTTCCACTTATTTGTTGCTATAAACAGTGGTTCTTGGAACATTCTGATCCATTTCCTGGAACACATACAAGAATTTCTCTTAAGTATACATATAGTTATAGAATTGATGGCTTGTAGAGTATGGGCATGTTAAACTTTTAAACTTGTAAAATTATTACAAGATAATTCCAAATTGTTTTCCAAAGAGGTTAGACTAACTGATAATTCATTTGAAATATATAGGCTTGTCTTTGATTCAGTATCTATTCTAAATCTTGGGATTTAAATTTTTACAATCAACACCTATTAAAATGAACAGATCAAGGTCTTGATTTCCATGTCTCTGATTACTGATGATGTATCATATGCTTCTTTATGTTTACTGGTCATATAAATTTACTCTTGTGTGAAGTGCCTATTCATGTTTTGCCCAGTTTTCTGTTTTTTTTTTTTTTTTTTAATACTTTTACATTGCCTTTTTCACTTTCTTTAAGGTGATTTTTGGTAATTAAAAGTTTAGTGAAGTAAAATTTATTATTTTTATTTTGTGATTGACAATTACATGTCTTGTTTAAAAAATCATTCCCTATTGCAGACTGAGAAATATACTACTATGCTTTCTTCTAAAAGTTTAAAATTTATGCCTTTGAAATATGAGCCTCTGATTCATTTAGTTAATTTTTGTGATGGTGTGAAATGGCAATTTATTTTCTTTTTCTTTTCTATATGGATAACAATTAATTCAAACTCATTTGTTTAATAATCCCACCCCTAAATTGTACCTTGCTACACCCCTCTCTGTTATCTGATGGAATTCCAGATAGGCATAATATACTTCTGTTTCAGTTGTCAGTTTGTCTGTCTCTGTACCAATAGCACATGCTTTTAAGAGCTATCACTTTGTGTGTCTATATTGTAGGGCAACCCCTTTCTCCTATTTCCTCCTCATCCTTCTTCACAAAAGTCTTGGCCAATCTTAGCACCTTGGTCTTTAATATCAACTTTTTAAAATATTTATTTATTTATGGCTGCACTGGGTCTTTTTTGCTGCATATAGGCTTTCTCTGAGTTCAGTTCAGTTCAGTTGTTCAGTCATGTTTAACTCTTTGCGACTCCATGGACTGCAGCATGCCAGGCTTCCCTGTCCATCACCACCTCCCAGCATTTGCTCAAACACATGTCCATCGAGTAGGTGATGCCATCCAACCATCTCATCCTCTGTCGTTCCCTTCTCCTCCTGTCTCTAATCTTTGCTGGCATGAGGGTCTTTACCAATGAGTCAGTTCTTTGCATCAGTCTTTCTCTAGTTGTGGCAAACAGGGGCTACTCTTCACTGCGGTGTGGGCTTCTCATTGCAGTGGCTTCTTTTGTTGTGGAACATGGGCTGTAGGTGCACAAGCTTCAGTAGCTGTAGCACGTGGGCTCAGTAATTGTGGTACTTGGGCTTAATTGCTTTGTGGCGTGTGGAATGTCCCCCAACCAGGGATCAAACCCGTGTCCCCTGCATTGGCAGATGGATTCTTATCCACTGTGCCACCAGGGAAGTCCTTTAATATCAATTTAAAATCAATTTATCAAGTCCTGTGACTAACTCTACCAGAACTTAGATTAACATGTTATCAATGTAATAGATAAACTTGGGTGAAGTGGCATCTTTAAACTATCCTCTCCTGTGTAAATGTGGGCTGTCTCTCCACGTATTTAAGGTCCTTCAGTAAAAGAATTTCAGTTTGTCTTTAAGCAGTAAGGGCTTCCCTTGTAGCTCAGCTGGAAAAGAATCTGCTGCACTGTGGGAGACCTGAGTTGATCCCTGGGTTGGAAAGATCCCCTGGAGGAGGGAATGCCTACCCACTCCAGTATTCTGGCCTGGAGAATTCCATGGACTGAATAGTCCATGGGATTGCAAAGAGTCGGACACAACTGAGCCACTTTCACTTTTCACTTTAAGCAGTAAAGGATCCTAAATATTCAATCAGTTGGTACAGAACTCACCCACTAGGAAAACACTTTGACCCTGTAATTAAATAAAACAGCAGGAGATTTTAAAGCTATACTTAAAGGGCGAAAGCAAACTTCTTCGTTTTTGGATGTTTATGAGCACTGCTAATTTTTTTTCAAGGGAAGTCTGATTTGGGAACATAATATAGATCTCAAAATAGCTCTCATCTATCCATTGTAAAGCAGGAAGGTTACAACTTTAATAATTAACATATACAGATATGTATATGGACTCTTTATATGGAACCCATGGAGCTCACATAGAGCTATTTTTGATATGGAAATATAATCCTGGAGTTCCAGAAAGAGTCACAGATGCAACATTCTGCTGTCAGATGCAACATTTTACCACTTAACATTATCCATAAACAATTACTGGAGATCATTATTTCCTATCACCTTCTGTACCGGAACATTTACCAGAGCTAACAAATAGCAAAACTGACTACAGTGAAATTATCCTTCTGTTCCTCTACTACCCTTCTTGATTGGAAAGAATTAAGCAGTCTAAATATAGGTAGGAAGAAAAAGGAAATGATTATGTTTGGGTTGTAAAGCCACTAGATAACTATTTGGTTAAAATTTTCTTAACTGAACCACCTCAAAAAATCAGTAATTTAAGCAATGGATTCCATAATTTCCCCCAAATGTGTAGGGATGTTTTGTAAACTGTAGTAAAACTGTATTCCCTCTTTATCCATGGAGAATAAAATTTCAATTATCTAATCAATACCTCCATATATGAGATACAATTTACTTCCATAAAATTTATTTTTCTAAATTTCTACATCTAGATTCAACTCAACCTTCAAGGTCCAACTAAATGCAATATTACATTTCTCTAGTCAACCACAGTAACAAAAAATGTGATATATTTTCTCCCCTAATCCTCATGCCACCTCATAATGCCACCTATTATGTCACCAGTAACATTTTACTTGTCCGTATAATAATTTTTAGATTGTCTCTTTTCACACATCAACTATTAAAGGCAGAGAAACTATCAGTAATATTATTTTTAATGGAAATTTCATAGGCACAACCAATAAAATGTAGACTCTGTTTCACAGAATAACACTCAATAAATAGTTTATCAGCCTATTAAATACTAGTATACCATGAGAGAATCAGTTGGCTTTCTCAAGTGACCAAATGTGATCATTTGCATATCTACATCTAATATTTGGATCACTAGAATATGAATTATTGGCACAAATGGGCAAGAACAAACTAGGATTATCACTGAATGCTGAGGGACAGTTGGAGCTAGACACAGCAACAACAATCTCAGTCTAGTTATGGTGACTTGATACTGCCAGTTTCAAAGAATGGCAGGCAGCCACCCAACTCTAATTCTCATGGCATAGAAGGCAATACTTCTAATCTTAAAATATTGTATATTGTGAAACTTTATCAATAGCATTGAGGTGTTTTTGTCCAAACATGGAAAAGATATCTGAAATAACAGTGGAGAGCTAATGTATAACAAAAGACTGGATGTGATTTAGGATATAAGAGATTCCTTGAAAAAAATTAAATTTCATTGCATATCTTACTAAAAACAAACATTTAGATATAATACCCAGAAACTGACCTATTGTTGTTATAGAAAGAACAGGTACCCAGGATATTCAGCCCGTTTTTGTAAATCTGATGAATCAGTATGTATGTGAGCCCTATCAATTCCCTTTGACTTGTGCTGAGTCGCTTCATTTGTGTCCGACTCTGTGTGACCCTGTGGACTGTAGCCCACCAGGTTCCTCTGTCTAGTGGGATTCTCCAGGCAAGAATTCAGGCATGGGTTGCCCTGGAGGACCCCTCCTGGTCCTCCTTAAAATGCACTGACCACAATCATCACCAATCACATTTCATATGTATGTTTAGATTACAAGTTCATTCTTTCAAAAAAAATGCCTCCTTGTGCTAGGTACTGCGGTGTCATATTTTAAGAATAGAAAATTAATTATAACTCCCATTCATGAATCTCAAATTTGGGGTAACAAGAAAAAAGAACATTCCACTAATATAAGCTCAAACCCAGGATTCAGTCAGAAACATTCCATTTTTTAGTGTAACAATCGTACATATTTTTTTTTAATTTTCTCTTGACCATTAGATGCCTCAGAATGTATCTAATTATAAACAATTGGCATTTGATTCAGTCATAAATGATACAGTCATCATTTACAATTTGCTCCCTATTTAATGATGACTTCATGAAACTAAGGAAAATAAAGATCAGCAACCTAAGCAATTGTTTGAATAGATGAGCAGTTACTAGAGCTACCTAGCTCTTCACTTAAAAATATACTAGCAGAAGATTTGTTTTACTTTCCCGACATTACCCTTGCATTACCCCTTAAATCAGACCACCCAATACAACCCACAGATTAATAGCATCAACTTTCAGATGAATGAGGTAAATGCAACTTTCTTTACTGATGATTTAAATTTGGAGATGCAATTATCAACCTGCCAAGAGGACTGGGCTTTCAAAAATTGTATTAGAGACTGGTAAAAGGACTAGACTAGTTATCATATATTTGCATTAAAATAAAACTCTTAATGCAAATAAATACTTTTAAATTAAGTGAATTACTATATTACCAAGGTGTGTGGGGTTTGGGGTTTGAAGAGTGATCAAGCCTGCATTTATTATTTATGCATAAAACAGCCTCACAAAATGAGAGTACTGTGACAGATGGTTACCTAAAATTGTTGCTGTTGTCTCTAATGTTTTCAATCTATATGACAGATTACCAGTCAGATTAGATTCAGTATCATTTATTTATATCAAAACTCTTATTTTATTTTTATCAAATTCCTAAATCTAGTTATGACACTATTTCCTGGTTCGTGTTTTTTGAAATCTAGAATAAGACAGCTTGTCTAATTATATGTTTCCCTTCTTCTCTGATTCAAGTAAAAGTTAGTTTCTAAAGGAAATAGATCTATTCAGTTTCTGGAAAAATTATAGTGGCTACTTCGAATATTGGATCATAGAACATTAAAAACAATTCAGAAAAGAAATAATGTCATCATGGACAAAGGTGGAAAAGTAGAAGGAAATGGAAAGACATGGTTGGCTACAACGTATATAGTTTTCTGTTGGAGTGGTATTATACAAAGACAAAATTACTGATGACTTAATTTTTGTGGTGTTTCTTTGTATTTTACCTAGCATCTAATTGGGCTTCCCAGGTGGTACTAGTGGTAAAGAACCCATCTGCCAATGCAGGAGACATAGGATAGGTGGGTTTGATTCCTGGGTGGGAAGATCCCCTGGAGGGTGGCATGGCAACCTACTCCAGGATTCTTGTCTGCAGAATCCCATGGACAGAGAAGCCTGGCAGGCTATGATCCATAGGGTCGCAAAGAGTTGGACATGACTAAAATGACTTAGCATGTATGCACCCGTGTAACTGATAAGCCCATTCATGGAACTGGATAAAGAGTTGGGGGGGGGGGTGGAAATATTCCTTTGAGAGGAAAGAAATTTGGGAGAAATCAATGATTGTTGACATGGTACATCTTAGATATCAATTAAATAAACATGTGGAATGAAAAGCAGAAAATTAGAAAAAAAGTTTCTTTAAGTTGTATGTAATTTCTCAAAAGTGAAAAGTTATCAAAGTTTGGAGGAAGACTATTTCCTGATATTATTCTTTTTTGTATGAAAGGGAATTGTCAGAGCATCTAGTCTCCAGAACTCTCACACTTCTAGTCATGTATCCACTTAAATGGAGGCAGGGGTAGAATAGTGGTGACTTTTGTTTCTGGATTATTTGGGTCCTCTTAGTCTAGAAACAAATTAGAGAACAATGTTATGAGTTTATGGAGGAGGTAATGAATATGAATTCAGTATATAAAATTTACCTCCAACAGTGGAAAAAGTATGAGATTTGGAGCTAGACAGATCTGACTCTGCCACTTGCTGCCTGAAAGACTTTATGAGCTTTATTAACATCCCTATGAGTACAGAAATTATGTAGAAAAAACAGTAATTGAATTTATCCTGAAAGATGTTGGAAAGAAAGAGGAAGGAAAATGGAGAAGTTGATATATAACCTGGATTTACTACCTGTCATGTCATGTGTGCCTTTGGGGACAGTAAACTCTCAAAGCAAAATTATTAAATTTTTTTTTCAAGAGGAAATTGTGTACAAAGGAAATGAACACATATTGTTTCTATGGAACTATAACTAGTTTTAAAAAATCAGTGTGACTGGGTATATAGACTATAAGATGAAAAAATATGTAAAAATGAAGATATAGAAATTGAAAGGAGCAAGATCAACTTGGATGAAAAATTTAAGAAGTGTTAACATTATTTTTTAGACAATAAGGATAGTGTTAGGATATTTCATATTCTTTAATTTAGCATCATCTAGGAAAAGATCCTTTCTCTGAACACAAAAGAGATCAATTTTTCAAATGGTCTGACTTATTAAAACACTTGGCTCCTTTGATCATGAAGTTATTCAGAGCATATGACACAGGAGATAATGTACCAGTGTTCAAGGCTGTAACTTCTATTCCTGTTGCTATACATTCCAAGGAGTCTTCTAAATGAATGTCTCTTAGAAAACGCCCAATAGACTTCCTTCTGGAGATTTAGGATCTCCATCTTAACTTGATGCCCCCATTAACACTCTCAATAGTGAGAGTGGAACACATCTTCATGTAAAGTATTAGTGACAACATTTAAAGTACATTCCCTTATTATGTAACGTTTAAAAAAAAAAAAAAAAAAAAAAAAGTACATTCCCTGGAGAAGGGCATGGCAACCCACTCCAGTGTTCTTGCCTGGAGAATCCCATGGACAGACTAGCCTTTCAGACTACAGTCCTTGAAGTTGAAAAGAATCAAATGCAACTGAATGACTAACACTTTAAAGTTTCATCTGACATGGCAGGTTTACACCCTGCTCCTTAAAGGAATTTTCTGACTTGTCTTTCAGACAACGGCATGCTTGGTCCTCATCTGGCTTTTTTGACTCTCTCAATCTCCTTTGCTGGATAGGCTTCCTTTTACCCATCTCTCTATATATACTGGAAGGACTCAGGACTATAGCACATTTCTCTTCTGCTCCCTATATTCATTTCTAGGTGACTTATAAGCATCAGTGAATGTATGAGTTGGAGATCAAGAGAGAGGCTGATCCCAATTAATAAACATTATTATTTGCAATAGACAGAAGTGTAGTATAGGAAAACCTAAGAAAATTAATTGGTAATCAGAAGAAATTTCATTTATTATAAAGGCTGTATTTCAAATAAGTGGAGGAAATATTTTCAATATATTGTCTTGGGTCCACTTGGAGAGATATTTGAGGGAAAGAAACCAGAACTGAATGCTTGCTTTACCCTGTACAAGAACAAATTCTAGCTGGAGCAAAGGTTTAAATGTCAAGAAAAATAGCAAAAGAAAACAGTAACCATAATAAACACTCACACATGTATAAAAATTTATATACACACATGATCATAAATGTAGTAAAAACAGATATGTCCTCATAATCATGTGTAAATAATATTGTTAAAACCTGAAAGAGTAGCTTATTGTCATAGATACAAGGAAGAGTACCATGAGTTGACTCAGTTGGAGGATTCTAGAGTCAGATTTTTCTTCTCACCCTTCAACTTTATGCAAATTATTGTTTTTTCTTTTGTGTCTCTTTTTCTTGTAGGTACTCACAAGACTGTTTTGAAACTCTGAAGATAAAAATAGTTAATAATATAGAGTGCACAGAATTGTGGTTGGCATATCAGTTCAGTTCAGTCACTCAGTCATGTCTGACTCTTTGCAACCCCATAGAATATCGCGCCAGGCTTAACTGTCCATCATTAACTCCCAGAGTTTGCTCAAACTCATGTCCATAAAGTCAGTGATGCCATCTAATCATCTTATCCT
This sequence comes from Bubalus bubalis, assembly GCF_019923935.1. Classification (NCBI taxonomy): domain Eukaryota; kingdom Metazoa; phylum Chordata; class Mammalia; order Artiodactyla; family Bovidae; genus Bubalus; species Bubalus bubalis. Next base: position 66,326,604 of record NC_059160.1, read on the forward strand.
CTGTTGTCCCCTTCTCCTCCTACCTTCAATCTTTCCCAGGATCAGGGTCTTTTCCAATGAGTCAGTTCTTTGCATGAGATGGCCAAAGTATTGGAGTTTCCATTTCAGCATGTCTTTCCAATGAATATGCAGGACTGATTTCCTTTATGATTGACTTGTTTGGTCTCCTTGCAGTTCAAGGGACTATCAAGAATCTTCTCCAACACTACAATTCGAAAGCATCAATTCTTTGGCGCTCGAATTTCTTTATGGTCCATCTATATATGACCACTGGAAAAACCATACCTTTGGCTAGACAGACCTTTGTTGGCAAAGTAATGTCTCTGCTTTTTAATATGCTGTCTAGGTTGATCATAGCTTTTCTTCCAGGGAGCAAGCATCTTTTAATTTCATGGCTACAGTCACCATCTGCAGTGATTTTGGAGCCCAGAAAAATAAAGTCTGTCACTGTTTCCACTGTGTCCCCATCTATTTGCTATTAAGTGATGGGACTCGATGCCATGATCTTTGTTTTCTGAATGTTGAGTTTTAAGCCAGATTTTTCACTCTCCTCTTTCACTTTCATCAAGAGGCTCTTTAGTTCTTCTTCACTTTCTGCCATAAGAGTAGTGCCATCTGCATATCTGAGGTTATTGATATTTCTCCTGGCAATCTTAATTCCAGCTTGGGCTTCATCCAGTCCAGCATTTCGCATGATGTACTCTGCATATAGGTTAAATAAGCAGGGTGACAATACACAGCCTTGATGTACTCCTTTCTCCATTTGTTCTATGTCTGTTGTTCTATGTCCAGTTCTAACTGTTGCTTCTTAACCTGCATACAGATTTCTCAGGAGGCAGGTAAGGCAGGTAAGGTGGTATGGTATTCCCATTTCTTGAAGAATTTTCCAGTTTATTGTGATCCACACAGTCAAAGTCTTTGGCATAGTCAATAAAGCAGAAGTAGATTTATTTTTTTCGAACTCCCTTGCTTTTTCTATGATCCAACAGTTATTGATGTCTTGAGCAATCATTGAGCAACAGTATACAGCTTTGACTACTCCCTTCCCAATTTTGAACCAGTCCGTTTTTCCATGTCCAGTTCTAACTATTGCTTCTTGACCTGCATAGATTTCTCAGGAGGCAGATAAGGTGGTTTTGGGTTCTCATCTCTTTAAGAGTTTTCCACAGTTTGTTGTGGTCCACATAGTCAAAGGGTTTAGTGTAGTCCTTAAAATCTCTCAAAAATCACTATTTATATCTTTGAGATGTCCCTCCACCAGAGTTTCACAAAGCAAATTTTTATCTGCTAGATAACTCCGAATACACTGTAACAATTTATTATAGCCAGTATTCCATGATGGGTCATCAGATAAATGGGAACAGGGACAGACAGATACATATGTATATATAATTTTGTATATATATATATGACATATATATATAATTTTTCTCAACCAAAGTTTTGTGATGTTTCCCATCTCACAGATCTTTTTTCCCCCCATAAATCAGGGGAGTTTGTACTGTAGTTTGCCTTCTATGCCAAAGTACACACTGAATTTTTGTGGGGAAAACCAGATACAACTTATGAAATTAGCCAAAATACGAGAGCCGAGAGAGAGGGTCAGGCAGTTATTCTGATTTAGATTGTTTTCATCATCTCCATTTTCTCAGGAAGAACATATGTTTTTTTTTTTTCCCATTCAAAACTCAGGGTGACATTAAGCTGCAGGATAGTGTATTTTTATCTCCAAATCAGAAGCATAAATCCAACACTCTCCAAAAAAACCTATGTACAGTATTTAAGGAACTGATAAGAAAGCTTATGGTCAGATGAAGCTGAAAAAGGTCAACAGAATTTGGTTTCAGTTTGCTAAAATATATGTACATGCACATAAAAATGGCAACAGAAATGTACTTTTTCCTACAAAAATGTTTATTTATTAGTTTACTCTTACAAGGAATAAGTTCTAATTTCAAAACTATCAATAATATTTTTCACTTTAATAGATTTACCCCATACTCAGATTAATTTTTAAACTTTTTTCTGCCAAATTGTAGATAGCTACTGATGACCTGTTTTAATATTGAATAACTGTCATTTAAACTCTTCAAAAAAGAGCAAAAAACTCATATTTACAAATACAAAATTCCTAAAATTCCAATTAAAAAAATGAATGAGTTACAGGGATAAAAATGTACAGTGTGGAGAATATAGTCAGTAATAATATATTTTTGAATTATGATAAGGTGGTCAAAAGGTAAAACCTTCCAGGTACAAGATAAATAAGGTATAATGTACAACATGATCGATATAATTAATGCTTTTGTATGTTATATATAAAGTTGTTAAGAGAATAAATTCTAAGAGTTCACATCACAAAGAGAAAACATTTTCTTTACCTTTTATTTTGTATTTATATCAGAAGATGGATGTTCACTAAGTTTTTGTGGCAATCATTTCATGATGTATGCAAGTTAAATCATTATTCCATATGCATTAAGTTTATAGAGCTGTGTATCAGTTGTATCTTAATAAAACTGGAAAGAAAAACATAATTCCTCAATAGGGTATCGTAAGATGTTTATATGGAACCATGTAAATTATTACTACCCTGACAGAAATCTCTTAATATAAATTGAATCACCAACAGTGTATTCCATTGTGACATTGTTGAGGCATGCAACATAGGGTATCCCACTCATGGAGGAGACCATATGCCAATTTATATACCAAATGTTAACATATAATAGTTTGGTATAAAACAGTTTGATATGGACCAAACTTCAAACAGTTATTTTAAAAGAAGCTAATGGAGAGGAAGAAATGAAGCCACAAAAATTGATGATTCTTCATCAGGCAATTTAATGTGATAACAAGAATTGATATTCTTTAAAAAAAAAAAATCCTATATGAAGAAATAATTGTGGAAGCATGAGAATTTACTTCAATAAGCTGAACAAAATGCTTAAAATTCAAAATGCAATTCACCCTAAAGAGCTTGAGATTAAAAATGAAATATAACTCAGAATATATATATTTACACTTATCTCTTGTAGAGCATATGTTCCCTTCCAAGCTATGCAAGGATTTACCATTTGCCATGTTTTCACGGATTACATATTGTTAGGTGCTCCAAGGCACTGTTCATAGCTACTTTCAAAATTAAAACTAACCAGAAAAAAATCTGTTTTAAATACATCCTTGTTATTTGACACTTTAGTGCTTCTAAATCACATAAAGACAGGCTATTTTATTCCTCTGTAAATCAATACTGCAAATGTTAGCATATTGAATATTAATATGATCAATATAAAAACATCTAAGACAGTTATATTTCTTTTAATTCTATAAAGTAATATACTGGATACTTTTTACAAGGCTGGGAGGGCTATCAAGTCTTGAATATTCACTTACTTTGCTTTTTCTATGTGCAACTATGTGTTTATGTTTTTATCACTTTTTGCTGTTTTCCACAAGCACTTGTAAGAACAAACAATAATTATATAGTATACAGGGAACATTTTATGTAACTTCAATCTTTCCTCTTGTCTCTCAATAGCAGAGCCACCACATTTGAATTTGGAGGTATAATATCTTAAGTGTCATTTCTACTGAAGGGGAGCAGAATATGAAGCCCCTAAATGTGCCACTTTGACATGAGGATTATTATAAGCAGCAGAAGGCATGTAAGACCCAGCAGATTCAGAAAATACACTTATCTTTCCCTAAAACCTCTAAGAATTTAAATAAGGAGCCTAGTCCTGAAAGAGAACAACTGCCAGAGATGACGTTTTTTTGAATCTGAAGCCTTATCTGCATGGAAGGGCAAATATCTAATTAGCAAACATCTGTGCTTCTTAACTTCCTGTGAATTGTCCTCCACTTTAAAGCCTCTACTCCATTTCTTACTTCGGGATATAATATATTTTATTAACATGTTATATTATTAATACTACAGCACACTGAAGACTCTAAGAAGTTCTTAAGTAGAGACACTTGCTTTGCTTCACTTTATTTCAACATTTGCTTGTCTTATTGGAACCTGTGAACATTCCAGTGTTTATTTAGAAAACATGACTCTTTAACAGCTCTCCTGCCTCCTTGTCCATTTGATTTGGCCCTCTTTAGATGTGTGTGTGTGTGTGGGTGTGTGCAAGTGCACATGTGTGTATAAATTGCTATTCGCCACTAGCCAAGCTGAAGCATATTTTATAAAATAATTATATGAAACTTTCTGCTTCAGTATTGAAGAGTTTGACTTGGTGATACTGCTTCCTAAATCACACAGTGTTCTCTTCATAGGACTCCTCTGCAGAAAGTATTTTATATCTCAGGACCAGCAAAAGCAACAGTCATGCTATGATTTTTTAAATTAATTTTTAATGAATTACAAAGTTAAAATCAATCAGATTTCAGTGTTGACCATCTGGTGATGTCCATGTGTAGAGTCTTCTCTTGTGTTGTTGGAAGAGGGTGTTTGCTATGATCAGTGCATTCTCTTGGCAGAACTTTATTAGTCTTTGCCCTGCTTCATTCTGTACTCCAAGGGCAAATCTGCCTGTTACTCCAGGTGTTTCTTGACTTCCTACTTTTGCATTCCAGTCCCCTATAATGAAAAGGACATCTTTGTTGGGTGTTAGTTCTAGAAGATCTTATAGGTCTTCATAGAACTCTTCAACTTCAGCTTCTTCAGTGTTACTGGTCGGGGCATATACTTGGATTACCGTGATATTGAATGGCTTGCCTTGGAAATGAACAGAGATAATTCTGTTGTTTTTGAGATTGCATCCAAGTACTGCATTTCGGACTCTTTTGTTGACTATTAAGGCTACTTCATTTCTTCTAAAGTATTCCTGCCCACAGTAGTAGATATAATGGTCACCTGAGTTAAATTCATCCATTCCAGTCCATCTTAGTTCACTGATTCCTAGAATGTTGACGTTCACTCTTGCCATCTCCTATTTGACCACTTCCAATTTGTCTTGATTCATGGACCTGACACTCCAGGTTTCTATGCAATATTGCTCTTTACAGCATCAAACCCTGCTTCCATCACCAGTCCCATTCACAACTGGGTGTTGTTTTTGCTTAGGCTCCATCCCTTCATTCTTTCTGGAGTTATTTCTCCACTGATCTCCAGTAGCATATTGGGCACCTTCCGACCGTCTTACTTCAGTTTCTCTTACCTTGGATGTGGGGTCTCTCTTCACGGCTGCTCCAGCAAAGCAGAGCCACTGCTCCTTAGCTCTGATGCAGTGTAGTTCCTCTCTGCCACCGCCCCTGCCCTCGGGCGTGGAGTAGTTCCTCTTGGCTGTGCTAGTGCGCCTTAGCAGCCGTGGCACTCGTGCGCCATCGCAGCATTGCGTGAACCGTGAACTTCCAGATGTTCAAGCTGGTTTTAGAAAAGGCAGAGGAACCAGAGATAAAATTGCCAACATCTGCTGGATCATTGAAAAAGCAAGACAGTTCCAGAGAAACATCTATTTCTGCTTTATTGACTATGCCAAAGCCTTTGACTGTGTGGATCACAATAAACTGTGGAAAATTCTGAAAGAGATGGGAATACCAGACCACCTGACCTGTCTCTTGAGAATCCTGTATGCAGGTCAGGAAGCAACAGTTAGAACTGGACATGGAACAACAGACTGGTTCCAAATAGGAAAAGGAGGTACGTCAAGGCTGTATATTGTCATCCTGCTTATTTAACTTATATGCAGAGTACATCATGAGACATGCTGGACTGGAAGAAGCACAAGCTGGAATCAAGATTGCCAGGAGAAATATCAATAACCTCAATATGTAGATGACACCACCCTTATGGCAGAAAGTGAAGAGGAACTCAAAAGCCTTTTGATGAAAGTGAAAGAGGAGACTGAAAAAGTTGGCTTAAAGCTCAACATTCAGAAAACAAAGATCATGGCATCCAGTCCCATCACTTCATGGGAAATAGATGGGGAAACAGTGAAAACAGTGGTTGACTTATTTTTCTGGGCTCCAAAATCACTGAAGATGGTGATTGCAGCCATGAAATTAAAAGACGCTTACTCCTTAGAAGGAAAGGTATGACCAACCTAGATAGCATATTAAAAAGCAGAGACATTACTTTGCCAACAAAGGTCTATCTAGTCAAGGCTATGGCTTTTCCTGTGGTCATGTATGGATGTGAGAGTTGGACTGTGAAGAAAGCTGAGCACTGAAGAGTTGATGCTTTTGAACTGTGGTGTTGGAGAAGACTCTTGAGAGTCCCTTGGACTGCAAGGAGATCCAACCAGTCCATTCTGAAGGAGATCAGCTCTGAGATTTCTTTGGAAGGAATGATGCTAAATCTGAAACTCCAGTACTCTAGCCACCTCATGCGAAGAGTTGACTCTTTGGAAAAGACTCTGACACTGGGAAGGATAGGGGGAAGGAGGAGAAGGGGATAACAGAGGATGAGATGGCTGGATGGCATCACTGACTTGATGGACGTGAGTCTGAGTGAACTCAGGGAGTTGGTGATGTACTAGGAGGCTTGGCGTGCTGTGATTCATGGGGTCACAAAGAGTCAGACACAACCGAGCGACTGAAATGAACTGTTCACCAACGAATTGATGCTTTTGAACTGTGGTGTTGGAGAAGACTCTTGAGAGTCCCTTGGACTGCAAGGAGATCCAACCAGTCCATCCTAAAGGAGATCAGTCCTGGTTGTTCTTTGGAAGGACTGATGTTGAAGCTGAAATTCCAATACTTTGGCCTCCTGATGCAAAAAGCTGACTCATTTGAAAAGACCCTGATGCTGGGAAAGATTGAGGGCAGGAGGAGAAGGAGACGACAGAGGATGAGATGGTTGGATGGCATCACCGAGTCGATGGACATGGGTTTGATGGACATCATCCAGGAGTTTGTGATGGACAGGGAGGCCCAGCGTGCTGCAGTTCATGGTGTCGCACAGAGTCAGACATGACTGAGTGACTGAACTGAACTGAACTGAAAGTTAAAATCATTTAGAGTCTAAGTAGCAAAATTATATTATAAAGATAACTTTAACATCTACACACTCAGAATTGAAAGAACATTTTATTCCTAGTTTCTAGCAGAGTCTTGACAAATAGTAGAAAAGTAGTAAATACTTTTCTAATGTCTATCAGTATTTCATTTAGACAATTATTTTCACAGTTATGATGCAGACCATCCTGGAAATTTATTTATATTATTTAAAAGCACCAGATGGTATTATATAACACACACTTGCTGTGAATGAAAATTCATTCTCTCTATCTTACCCCTCTCCATCCTGTGACCTCTACCCAAAAGGCTTGATTTTGTTCAGATTTCCATCCTCTCTTGCAGTTGGAGAGTCTGACCCATCTCTAGTAAAAGCAAGTAAATCCTAGTTTGTCTCGGCTAATCATGATAGTTAATTGTAGCAAATGGTGTGTGAAGAAACTTACTAAGGAAACACTTAGGAAAGATTTGTTCACTCTTTAAAATGAAGATAGAGTTTATCTCTTGTGATGATGGCCATGATTACCATGCCTGGGTGTGATGTCTTGGAAATGCGGATAAACCAAGAAGTAAAGCCCATAAATGTGGGGACTGGGGATTAGAGGCAGAGACATGGGAATAAACTAAGTCATTAATATTCTTATGTCACTGAATAAACCAACCCTGGAGTTGTCCTTTCCTGTCTTTCCCTGAATTCTTGATAAGTGAGAATCTTATTAAGTAAATGAGTAAATTTCCAAATAAAGTCCAGTTAAGGCTATTCAAATGGGAATTTTACATTACTTGCAGTCAACACATCCTAACTGTCATACTCACTAACTTCTAATAATTTTACTCAGATTTTAATCATCAAATCTAGTTTTTTTATATCAATGCTTACTTTATTTTTTTAATTTAATTTAATTTTATTTTTACACTTTACACTATTGTATTGGTTTTACCAAATATCGAAATGAATCTGCCACAGGTATACATGTGTTCCTTGTGAGCTGTAAGAATTTCATATCACCAGACTTATTTTCCTCTTATTTTTACTAAGATTATAGGTGCTAGATTATCCTTCACTCAGATTCAATGGCACTGTATCCTTATAAAATTTAGTTTGTTTATTTTGGGAAGTGTCAACATGAATAGAAATGTTCCATCCTTAAATGTAAATACATTAAGCTTAAGCTTCCAAAATAAATGTATTGAAACTGTATGTCATTAACACTTTTTCTGATAAATTTTCAACTATTTCTCATTCACAGTGATTTTTTTCATAAACATACATTCAAAATGGTGAACATTTTCATCCTCTACTTTAATAAAACCCCAAAATCCCAGGATTGACTGAAATTGAGAACTTCTATGTTAATATCTTTAATGGCACATCTTAAAACTAGGTCTTTCAGGCTGAAATTTTCCAACCTTACAGTGGTATTTCTTTTGAGAGGATTTATTATGTGGAATTTAGTACAGTGGACATGGCCCTTGCACAACTCTCTATTTCTCAGTGTTTGTATTTGCATGGAACATTCTGCTGGAATCTGCTCTTACTTTTCTGTTTGTGAAACATAATAAATTATAAAAACAGTTTATTTCTCTAGATAAAAAAATAACCCAAGGACAGTAAATCCTGTCATTATGTTAATACATGTCTCTCCCATGAAGACAAATCCAACATATCAAATATTGAAGAGAATGACACCTAAAATATTTTTTTACTAGTTAAGTTCAGGACTTTAAAAGAAAATGAAAAATTGCCCAACAGAAAATTTTAAACTGGTAGCATTTTCATTCAATTGTGAAATGATTATTTTTGTAATCCATGTTGACATCTTCTTTTCAACATTTTCTGTTATGTGAATCAGATGAGTATAGATGGACAATGAAACATATTAATATGATCTCCTTTAATTACCAATCTCACTCACTTAAGCAGTTGATGAAAACAGCTGGTTGTAAAGCAGAGAAATTGTCTTCAAATAAAGGAAGATGAAAACTGTTTTAGTTAGCTCATGCTAACTAAATATTATAACCTGGTACTTAAACAACAGACATATATATCTCTCAGTCCAGGTGGCTGGGTACTTAGAGATCAGGGTGACAGTATGATTGAGTTCTGGTGAGGACTTGTACATGCCACACTTCCTCATTAGCTCCAAGCTTCATTTTAGAGAGCTCTCATAGCAATATTGATGCCATTTTGGTTTTCCTTTCATAAATTATAAATGAAAAAACAGTACACACTGTCTTAGTATGTTAGGATAAAGATTGCAAGTCAGTAAGTCATATATAGATATAGATTCTATATATGCAAATATACATAATATTTCTATGAATATTAATATATATTTGACAGATAAAGTATCAGAAATACTGTCTGGAGCTGACATATGAATTTTTGAGTCCTCTGCATATAGAGGATCATTGAACACTTGCTTTTGGTGTGAGGGAGTCAGTGTGCAGAAGAATGAGGGCATAAAGATCTGGGAAGAAACCTGGAGAGACTCCAGCATTAAGGGAGGAGAAGACAGGTTCATTCAAGGTAGGAATTTGGGCAGATGTGGTCGACTGAAAATTAAGGAAAAGAAGTTTTGTTTGGCAAGAGCATGACTGTGATGATGTTCCATGAAATCTAAGTAGGAAAGGAGCAAAGGAACCACCACAATAGTTCATCTCTTTTTGTTGAAGAACCAAAGTAAATAGGCAAGTCGAAAAGAGGGTAGGTGGCATTCTGAATGAAATGTCTAATTATTAGTTTTATAGCTGTTATGCATGTTGACAAGAACCAATGTGATGGGGAGAGTAGCTAAAACAGAGGGATGGCTATCACTGAAGGTGAATGATGTGAATCACTGGGAAGCTGTTAGGTCAAATGAGCCATTCATGGTGACATTTACGTCACCATGGCAACAGCTTAGGAATGAGGCATGTAGGGATACAGAGGAATTCTGTAAGCCAAGCTATGAAATTGCTAACAAATGGAAGGGGGTGATGTGAAAGTTGCTAAAAACAGCAATGGGAAGGAAGTACTATTGCTGAATACCACACACCTGAAACAGAATTCCTTTTCTTTAAGAAGATAGAGAAGTAAATTTTGGCAGAGTTATTAGTGATGAGAGGAGAGCAAAGATCATACATCTCAGCCCCAAGGTTACTGAGGAATAGGAACGTCAGCAGCTTGAGAAAACACTAGAGAAAATGGAATGTCGGGGAAGAACTAGTTTCACTTAAGTCACGAGGTCAGGGAGCAGCTTAAGGAAATATAGGAATTGTCTCCTTGGAGTTAAGGCATTTCTATAGGTCACCATTTGAAGGGTGGTTTGGGAGGCCTGGGTCGAGTTAATGAAGTATTGCGGTTTAGGAATTACTGTGCTGGAAATGTACATGAGCAAGGGGAACACATGAGTGGTGGAGGAGGTAAGAGCTTGTGATCCAGATGTTGACTGATGAGAATTGGAATGTGGGCAGGATGGATTCAGTCTCTACAGTTACTTTAAAGAGAGAATCCTGCTTACAGCAACTACATGAACATTTATTAGCTCAGCTGATGAATCTTCATAAACTGATTGAGAGGATTAAATAAGATTATACAGATGTTTTATAGAATGGAATAAAAAAGAATCCATTATTATTTAAATGCATGAGTCAAATTTAATAAAATAATTAGGTATCAATCAAGGTATTCTTTCCTTTTTTAAAGTTATGAGAATTTTTCCTACTGTCACTACAGTTATCAATATAATACCGAAAAGAATATGATGACATAATGAAAGATCTAAATTTGATCAAATTCTATTTTTTTAAGAGGAAGTCTCATCATTATTCTAGATTCTTCACTATGTGGTTCAAATTTTTAAGGCACCTGGTTGCCAAGTTTCCTTCTTCCAATTTATCTTGATTCTATTGTTTGCTAATCCTGTTTATAGCATCATTTGGCATTTTTACTTTGAATGGGGAAAACAATAAACCTATGGCAAGACTATCTTAAATGTTGAATCAAGCATGTTTCTAGAGCCATGAATAATCCTCAAACATATATTACTTAAAGGCTTCCTTCAAATACTGACCTTTTATTCCTTATGTATACACAATATCTATCATGTTAATTCTTTCCTATATGCTAGGTGTTTTACATTATTATTTCTAATCTACATAACAAGCTACAGAAGTGGATTTTCTAAATTTTATTTTCCCAGTGAGAAAACTAAGACTTGGAAAGATTAGATCTGTCCAAAGTCTCCACCTTATAAGTAATGAGCGTTTTGGATCCAAACCTGAACCTGTCTGATTCCGAAGCACATGCTCTTTAATATTGTATTACCTCTGCTTATTGTAATCACCTTTTCTAATAGGATATGATTTGAAGGATGCAGGAAAGAGTCTAGTTCTCTGGACATTTCTTTACTGGCTTAATGAAGTTCTGAATGTCCACCACTACAGAGTCAGTCATTTGGGGTACCACTTTGGTTTTTCTATCAAATAACTTCCAAAAATTTTAAAATATAGGCTGGAAATCACACCCATTATTACAAATGTGTTCATAAGCACTCTTTCCTTTAGAAATGGTGTTCAGAGATTCTGTGTGTTTGGTGTATGAAAAGATTTGGGTCAAAAAAAGTAGTTTAGACTTCATCTTCCCACATGGGATTGTCCCTTGGTGGGACAGCACAGTGGAGAATACTGGCTTATGCCTAAGTTCTGGGTATTGAAGAGCATAAGACTTTAGAGTGAGATTCAGAAATTATATATCAAAATATCTTATAAACAAAGCATTTTCTTTATAACTTCGTTCACAATTAGACTTACTTTACAAATGCTTTTAAATCAAAATAAGATGCACAGCCAATGATGAACATTTTTCCTGCCTGCAAGAGGGGACCAAAATACTGCAAATGCTATTTGATTTTTGATATACTGAAGATAACAAATGGCTTTTCCATTGATCCTCTTTCAATCTATTATTTCAATTAATCTTCATTATCATGTGCACATTTTAAATAGCTGGTTTTTTAAAAATAGGGAATAATTTTTCAATCTTTTGCAAGTATTAACATGGCAAAATGGCTTTTACTTTTTTTCATTTCACTGTCACTGCTTCATCTGTATATTCTCTTTGAAAGTGAACTAACTGCTAAATAGGTAAACACATAAAACTAAATGCTATCAGGGCCAACATGGTTTATATTAACTTATGAAGAGAAAAGTAAGATGAATGATTTCAGGAATATTTTCATTAAGTCACACAGATTACTACTTATTCTCCACACATTTGTGAGAATAATAGTTTGTAGAAATGAAATCTTTTGCTTAAGTACAATACCTGTACCATAATGTTACAAAAATGAAACGGCAACCCACTCTGGTATTCTTATCTGGAAAATTCTTGTCCATTCTTGTTATGGACAGAGTGAGCCTGGTGGGCTATACTCCATGAGGTCGCAAAAGGGTCAGACATGAATGAACCACTCAGCATGTACGCACACATGTGTGTATATGTATATGTGACATTTATAAAATAATAATATACAAATCACATTACAAACCAGAAATAATGCCTTTACCTGTTGAAAAAGTTGAAAGTTGAAGGTGAAGTTGTTCAGTTGTGTCTGACTTTTTGCAACCCCATGGGCTTTAGCCTACCAGGTTCCTCTGTCCATGGGATTTTCCAGGCAAGAATATTGGAGTGGGTTGCCATTTCCTTCTCCAGGGGATCTTCTTGACCCCAGGATTGAACCTGGGTCTCCTGCATGTAGGCAGGCACTATCACTGAGAGAAATGATCCACTGCTTATAATCTTGAGCTGCTTCACTGAAATTTGAGAAAATTTTTATACATATTAATATATATGTATTTAAGTAATTATTGATTTTCTTGCCGATTATGTCATAAAAACCCAAAATATTTTAAGATCCACCTTTTAAAATGAGATTAATTTGGTTTAATGTTAAATGAGTAAAGTAAATCACAGATTAGTACAGACAGCATACCTACTATACCCTGGTTTTGATTGTTTTCCTTTTATTCTCCGTAAGTAATAAGTATGTGAATGGACTTTTATCCTAATTCTTCAAGAAATAAAATTTGGAGCTCTTACAAGAAAAATGATAGTCTCCTGTATCAGATCAGATCAGTCGCTCAGTCATGTCCAACTTTTTGCGACCCCATGAATCGCAGCACGTGAGACCTCCCTGTCCACCACCAACTCCCATCACCTGTATAGTAGAATGTAAATAATTAGCATTTCATAATATTCTGAAAAATTGTTTTATGCTCCCAAATTATCTAATTTAGATAGTCATTTATTTGCTTATTTATTGTAATTTCTAGTGCCATCTGTAGACTCATAAATACGAGCTAAAATGATTTTTTGAAAAAAATAGTGTGGATCCTTATTTATAATATTTTGTTTTAAAAAGAAGTGAGGATTTTTAGAACATAAGAAACCCACTATACTTTACTCTGTCATTGGTAAACCAGTGTTTCAGATGCTTTAGGTTCAAAGTTTAATACTGAAAGTGACTTGCTTTGATCATGACACTTGAGAAAGTTTCTCTCTGCCGGTTTCCTCACTTGAAAAACAGGGAAAATAATGTTGACCTCATGGACTTCTCAGATGGAAAAGCCAGTGAAAGCTGGAGCTATTCTCAACTGTGGTGACAATGATCTAAAGTGTTTAAGATCAGAACATCTGGGTCATGATCTGGATGATCTGTTAATGCCAGACAACCATGGGGTATAATCAGAAACTTTTTCCTAACCTAATAGAAAACCAAATATTTCCATGAAATGTGAACGAGAGGATACAACCTGTTTAAACAACTGTGGAAATACAGGAAATGAAAATGACATTTTATGTCATAGGGGAATTTTACTAAGCTTTGCCCACAACTCTCATTTAGAGTAATTATTAATTATTTATTCAAGGCCCTTGCATGATATATATGACTTCTTTTCACTGTAACATGGAAAAACAGAACAGTGATTTATTATATCTGTTACAGTTCTATGTCCAACATCTTTCATGCCAGTATCATAATTGATTTATACTGTATTATTCAGTTCAGTTCAGTTCAGTCGCTCAGTTCAGTTCAGTTCAGTCACTCAGTGGTGTCTGACTATTTGCGACCCCATAAATCGCAGCACACCAGGCCTCCCTGTCCATCACAAACTCCCTGACTTCACTCAGACTCACGTCCATCGAGTCAGTGAGGCCATCCACCCATCTCATCCTCTGTTATCCCCTTCTCCTCCTGCCCCCAATCCCTCCCAGCATCAGAGTCTTTTCCAATGAGTCAACTCTTCGCATGAGGTGGCCAAAGTACTGGAGTTTCAGCTTTAGCATCAGTCTTTCCAATGAACACCCAGGACTGATCTCTTTCAGAATGGACTGGTTGGATCTCCTTGCAGTCCAAGGGACTCTCAAGAGTCTTCTCCAACACCACAGTTCAAAAGCATCAATTCTTTGGCGCTCAGCCTTCTTCACTGTCCAACTCTCACATCCATACATGACCACAGGAAAAACCATAGCCTTGACTAGACGGACCTTTGTTGGCAAAGTAATGTCTCTGCTTTTGAATATGCTATCTAGGTTGGTCATAACTTTTCTTCCAAGGAGTAAGCATCTTTTATTTTCATGGCTGCAGTCACCATCTGCAGTGATTTTGGAGCCCCCCAAAAATAAAGTCTGACACTGTTTCCACTGTTTTCCCATCTATTTCCCATGAAGTGATGTGACTGGATGCCATGATCTTTGTTTTCTGAATGTTGAGCTTTAAGCCAACTTTTTCACTCTCCTCTTTCACCTTCATCAAGAGGCTTTTTAGTTCCTCTTCACTTTCTGCCATAAGGGTGGTGTCATCTGCATATCTGAGGTTATTGATATTTCTCCCGGCAATCTTGATTCCAGCTTGTGCTTTCTCCAACCCAGTGTTTCTCATGATGTACTCTGCATATAAGTTAAATAAGCAGGGTGACAATATACAGCCTTGATGTACTCCTTTTCCTACTTGGAACCAGTCTGTTGTTCCATGTCCAGTTCTAACTGTTGCTTCCTGACCTGCATACAAATTTCTCAAGAGGCAGGTCTGGTGGTCTGGTATTCCCACCTGTTTCAGAATTTTCCACAGTTTATTGTGATCCACACAGTCAAAGGCTTTGGCATAGTCAATAAAGCAGAAATAGATGTTTTTCTGGAACTCTCTTGCTTTTTTGATGATCCAGCGGATGTTGGCAATTTGGTCTCTGGTTCTTCTGCTTTTTCTAAAACCAGCTGAAAATCTGGAAGTTCACAGTTCACATATTGCTGAAGCCTGGCTTGGAGAATTTGGAGCATACTTTACTAGCGTGTGAGATGAGTGCAATTGTGCAGTAGTTTGAGGATTCTTTGGCATTGCCTTTCTTTGGGATTGGAATGAAAACTGACCTTTTCCAGTCCTGTGGCCACTGCTGAGTTTTCCAAATTTGCTGACATATTGAGTGCAGCACTTTCACAGCATCATCTTTCAGGATTTGAAATAGCTCAACTGGAATTCCATCACCTCCACTAGCTTTGTTCATAGTGATGCTTTTTAAGACCCACTAGACTTCACATTCCAGAATATCTGGCTCTAGGTGAGTGATCACACCATCGTGATTATCTGGGTCATGAAGATCTTTTTTGTACAGTTCTTCTGTGTATTCTTGCCATCTCTTCTTAATATCTTCTGCTTCTGTTAGGTCTGTACCATTTCTGTCCTTTATTGAGCCCATCTTTGCATGAAATGTTCCCTTGGTATCTCTAATTTTCTTGAAGAGATCTCTAGTCTTTCCCATTCTGTTGTTTTCCTCTATTTCTTTGCATTGATCGCTGAGGAAGGCTTTCTTATCTCTCCTTGCTATTCTTTGGAACTCTGCATTCAGATGTTTATATCTTTCCTTTTCTCCTTTGTTTTTCGCTTCTCTTCTTTTCACAGCTATTTGTAAGGCCTCCCCAGACAGCTGTTTTGCTTTTTTGCATTTCTTTTCCATGGGGATGGTCTTGATCCCTGTCTCCTGTACAATGTCATGAACCTCCATCCATAGTTCATCAGGCAGTCTATCTATCAGATCTAGTCCCTTAAATCTATTTCTCACTTCCACTGTATAACCATAAGGGATTTGATTTAGGTCATACCTGAATGGTCTAGTGGTTTTCCCTACTTTCTTCAATTTCAGTTTGAATTTGGCAATAAGGAGTTCATGATCTGAGCCACAGTCAGCTCCTGGTCTTGTTTTTGTTGACTGTATAGAGCTTCTCCATCTTTGGCTGCTAAGAATATAATCAATCTCATTTTGGTGTTGACCATCTAGTGATGTCCATGTGTAGAGTCTTCTTTTGTGTTGTTGGAAGAGGGTGTTTGCTATGTCCAGCGCATTTTCTTGGCAAAACTCTATTAGTCTTTGCCCTGCTTCATTCCATATTCCAAGGCCAAATTTGCCTGTTCCTCCAGGAGTTTCTTGACTTCCTATTTTGCATTCCAGTCCCCTATAATGAAAAGGACATTTTTTGGGGTGTTAGTTCTAAAAGGTCTTGTAGGTCTTCATAGAACTGTTCAACTTCAGCTTCTCCAGTGTTACTGTTTGGGGCATAGACTTGGATTACTGTGATATTGAATGGTTTGCCTTGGAAACGAACAGAGATCATTCTATTGTTTTTGAGATTGCATCCAAGTACTGCATTTCGGACTCTTTTGTTGACCATGATGGCTACTCCATTTCTTCTGAGGGATTCCTGCCCACAGTAGTAGATATAATGGTCATCTGAGTTAAATTCACCCATTCCAGTCCATTTTAGTTCAATGATTCCTAGAATGTCGACGTTCACTCTTGCCATCTCCTGTTTGACCACTTCCAATTTGTCTTGATTCATGGACCTGACATTCAAGGTTTCTATACAATATTGCTCTTTACAGCATCGGATCTTGCTTCTATCACCACTCACATCCTCAACTGTGTATTGTTTTTGCTTTGGCTCCATCCCTTCATTCTTTCTGGAGTTATTTCTCCACTGATCTCCAGTAGCATATTGGGCACTTACTGACCTGGGGAGTTCCTCTTTCAGTATCCTATCATTTTTACTTTTCATACTGTTCATGGGGTTCTCAAGGCAAGAATACTGAAGTGGTTTGCCATTCCCTTCTCCAGTGGACCACATTCTGTCAGACCTCTCCATGACCTGCCCATCTTGGGTGGCCCCATGGGCATGGCTTAGTTTCATTGAGTTAGACAAGGCTGTGGTCCTGGAGAAGCAATGGCAACCCACTCCAGTACTCTTGTCTGGAAAACCCCATGGATGGAGGAGCCTGGTAGGCTGTAGTCCATGGGGTCGCTAAGAGTTGGGCACGACTAGCAATTTCACTTTCAGTTTTCACTTTCATGCATTGGAGAAGGAAATGGCAGCCCACTCCAGTATTCTTACCTGGAGAATCCCAGGGACAGAAGAGCCTAGTGGGCTGCCGTCTATGGGGTCGTACAGAGTTGGACATGACTGAAGCGACTTAGCAGCAGCAGCAACAGTGGTCCTAGTGTGATCAGATTGACTAGTTTTCTGTGAGTATGGTTTCAGTGTGTCTGCCCTCTGATGCCCTCTTGCAACACCTACCATCTTACTTGGGTTTCTCTTACCTTGGACATGTCAAGGTAAGAGAAACCCGGTCACTCAGTCGTGTCCAACTCTTTGTTGGACCCCATGGACCACATTGCCAGGCCTCCCTGTCCATCACCAACTCCCAGAATTTACCCAAACTCATGTCCATTGAGTCAGTGTTGCCATCCAACCATCTCATCTCTGTCATCTCCTTCTCCTCCTGCCTTCAATCTTTCCCAGCATCAGGGTCTTTTCAAGAGAGTCAGCTCTTCATATCAGGTGGCCAAAGTATTAGAGTTTCAGCTTCAACATCGGTCCTTCCAATGAACACTCAGGACCATTCTCCTTTAGGATGGACTGGTTGGCTCTCCTTGCAGTAAGTATACTGTATTATTAGTAATCAGTTAATTTTGTGAGGTATGATGACAAGAAATAAACAAAGGCAATTAAGATATTGTGAGAATTATAATTGGCTAACAGCAGAACAAACTTTTTTCTATTGAGGTGGCATTCATTTACAATATTATGTAATTTTCAGGTATGTAGCATAATGATTCACAATTTTAAGCATTACACTCCATTTATTATTATTATTATAAATATTGGCCACATTCCCTATGCTGTACAAATTATCCTTTAGCCTATTAATTTTATACATAGTACTTTGCACTTAATCCCCTACCCCATCTTGCCTCTCACCACTGATGATCAGTGTAGAATCACTCTATATCTGTGAGTCTGTTTCTTTTTTTTTTTTAATAGTCATTAGTTAATTTCTTCAATTTTACATATAAGTACATATGTACATGTTGTATGCAGAGTACATCATGAGAAACACTGGACTGGAAGAAACACAAGCTGGAATCAAGATTGCCGGGAGAAATATCAATAACCTCAGATATGCAGATGACACCACCCTTATGGCAGAAAGTGAAGAAGAACTAAAGAGCCTCTTGATGAAAGTGAAAGAGGAGGGTGAAAAAGTTAGCTTAAAGCTCAACATTCAGAAAACGTAGATCATGGCATCCAGTCCCATCACTTCATGGGAAATAGATGGGGAAACAGTGGAAACGGTGTCAGACTTTATTTTTTTGGGCTCCAAAATCACTGTAGATGGTGACTGTAGCCATGAAATTAAAAGACGCCTACTCCTTGGAAGGAAAGTTATGTCCAACTTAGATAGCATATTCAAAAGCAGAGACATTACTTTGCCAACAAAGGTTCGTCTAGTCAAGGCTATGGTTTTTCCAGTGGTCATGTATGGATGTGAGAGTTGGACAGTGAAGAAGGCTGAGCACCGAAGAATTGATGCTTTTGAACTGTGGTGTTGGAGAAGACTCTTGAGAGTCTCTTGGACTGCAAGGAGATCCAACCAGTCCATTCTGAAGGAGATCAGCCCTGGGATTTCTTTGGAAGGAATGATGCTGAAGCTGAAACTCCAGTACTTTGGCCACCTCATGCGAAGAGTTGACTCATTGGAAAAGACTCTGATGCTGGGAGGGATTGGGGGCAGGAGGAGAAGGGGATGACAGAGGATGAGATGGCTGGATGGCATCACTGACTCAATGGACATGAGTCTGAGTGAACTCACGGAGTTTGTGATGGACAGGGAGGCCTGGTGTGCTGCGACTCATGGGGTCGCAGAGAGTTGGACACGACTGAGCGACTGAACTGAACTGAACTGAACATATGTACATAAGTACACATATCATACAAAATTTTTCTTTCTCCATCCGACCTTGCAATCCATCCATGTTGTTGCCAATGGCAAAATTTCATTTTATGACTGAGTAGTATTGCATTGTATATATACTACATCTTCTTTTCCAGTTATCTGTTGATGGACACTTAGGTTGCTTTCATATCTTGACTACTGTAAATAATGCTGCTATGAACACTGGGATGCAAACATCTTTTCAAATTATTGTTTTCTTCAGATGTATACCCAGAAGTGGAATCGCTGGATCATATAATATTTTTTATTTTTAGGTTTTGAGAAACCTCCATCCTGTTTTCCATAGTGGCTGCATAAATTTACATTCCCATGAATAGTGTACAAGGGTTCCTTTTTCTCCACAACCTTGCCAGCATTTGTCATTTGTGGTCATACTGATGATAGCCATTCTAATAGGTGTGAGGTAGTATCTCATTTTGGTTTTTATTTGCATTTCTTTGACTAGTAATGTTGACATCTTGTCATGTGCCGATGTATGTCTTCTTTGGAAAAATGTCTATTCAGGTCTTCTACCATTTTTAATGAGATTTTTTTTTCTGATATAGAGTTTCATGAGCTGTTTATGTATTTTGTTTTTCATAAACATTTTTTTTGTCACTCATTACTTTTTAAGAGAATAAGGGACAATGATATAATTTTAAGTGGGATAGTTACACCTGTCTAATTCTCAAATAATAGAAATAAAACCTGAAACTGAAAACAGCAGCTAAATGAAATTATCATAAATGAATATTTCTGACTTCTCCACTTTCCTAGCTTACAGAAGCTTGTCCTTGGACAAGCTACTTTGCTTTTATCTTTTTATTATTAAGGTATTTTGTGAGAATTATGTTAGATAATCTATCATCTATTAAATTATCTAACATGTTGTAAACATTTTAATGTATCATTTTTGGTAACATTTTATCATAGATAATACAGAAATGATGTGAGTCACATGTATTTTCAGTATAAAAATACTCAATAAATGGTGCTCTATAATTTTTAAAGTCAACATGTGTTTCACTTTAAATGGTGGGGACAAAAAGATCTCAAAGAAATCAAATAAAAGGTACACTAAGATGTATTACCTAAGACTGTAATGTCTGATATATGAAATATTATCATGTTCATTTGATGACATTAATTGACTCAAGCCACACATATTTTTCAACCCTGTTTCTGTTTCTGAAATTCATTTCTTCTATACAGCTTAGGGATTTTGCCCCAGCTTATATAATAGTTCTTCTTTTCCTGAATGGTTTCTTTTTCTTAATGATTTCTTCCATTTGCAATGCAGCCCTATGTGTGCAGCTCTTCCTAGGCAGCTTAAATAACCTGGTCATTACTTTTGCTTCTCAGATGGGTCATTACCAACCACTGATTTTTATATGACCACCACCCAGTCTTTCCCTAAAATAGTAGCATCTAACACAATGGTTTAGAATGTTACTTGAGGTTTCACTAGCCATTCTCTGGTCTGTTTGAACTTGACAACTTCTTGAGTCCAGCTTCTGCTCAAAATGAGCAGTTATATCCAGGCACGCTTTCACGAGCAGTCTCTCCTTGGCTGTTGCTATATGTGTATGTTTTCCATACTGTATTCTACTGAATAGTAGCTCTGGAAAAAATCAGTAGTCCTCTTCCTAAAGGGGTTCCTGTGGTCAAATTGTTTCAGAAATGCTAACCTGCAATCTTTCCTCTCAGAGATTCACAGGCTAGCTTGGCATGCCAGAAAAAGACCTAGAAAAGTCTTGCGACAAAGACACCTAATTAACCATTACTCATTGAAATCTATGGCTGAAGAACACACTGAACTTAATAGTTGCCTCTTATGCTGCTGCTGCTGCTGCTGTGTCGCTTCAGTCGTGTCTGACTCTGTGAGACCCCATAGACGGCAGCCACCAGGCTCCTCCGTCCCTGGGATTCTCCAGGCAAGAGCACTGGAGTGGGTTGCCATTTCCTTCTCCAACACATGAAAGTGAAAAGTGAAAGTGAAGTCACTCAGTTGTGTCCGACTCTTAGCGACCTCATGGACTACAGCCCACCAGGCTCCTCCATCCATGGGATTTTCCAGGCAAGAGTACTGGAGTGGGGTGCCATTGCCTTCTCCGAGTTGCCTCTTATAGTCCTCCATTAAAATATATTTCTACTATTTCTCTTTAATGTTATACCGATAAGAACAACAAATAAATAAGGCAGTACTCTTTGCTTCCTCTGGCTTAATGTGCATGGAAATAGCTCTTTTTTGGTAATTAATCAAGATGGGAGTCATAAAAGGTCCCTCCAGAACTCAGAGCCTCAAGGACCAAGTGCAGCAGGAAACCAGAAAAGAATTCTCAGTCCAGGGCTCTGGGGTGAGGTTATTTAAGTGCAGATCTTAGCCCAACCCGATTTCTACTAAATCTGTTCTCTGAGAATGGGGTCCAGTAATCTACATTTTAGATCAACAATCTAATTGTTAGAACTCACCAGCCAGAGTCTATCTGAAAACATAGCAGGAGAATGAGAAAAATTCTAGCTGAAGGAATACCTGTGTAAAAAAAATACCGGTGTGAAAAAATACCTGTGAACATAGGGTATTCTATAAAATTGTAAAATTCTACAAGGATAAGCTCTCCTAAGAAGAGATCATTGATAGAGTAGTGGTAAGGGTTAAAACACAGATTTCTTTCTTTCTTTTTTTTTTTTTTTCCAATCTTAAACTTAGCATATCTTCTTTGGATGTTAGCTGCCTGTCTGTTGCCTTGCACATTGACCTAATTCTTTTTCTACTCTGCTGCTTCCCACCCAATCTTGAGCTGATCAAAACATTTTGTATTTTGTATGTAACCTCTTTCTGTCTCTTCTGGACTTGTGTATATTTTCTAATGGACTACTACTCATATCCATCTAATTGAAACTTCAGTTCAGTTCAGTTCAGTTCAGTTGCTCAGTTGTGTCCAACTCTTTGCGACACCATGAATTAGCCTTTACATAATTTTGTCTGTGAGTTCTTACATAATTTTGATATTATTTACTTGAATCAGCTCTGGCCACACTTTGCTAGAAAGTTATGGCTGCTTTCTGCCTTCACAGTGTATATACTGACACATCATTGGCTCAAACCCTGACAACTCTTGCATCTATAAGGCTTCTTTATACCATTAACCTATTTCAGTCCATCCTGCTTCATTTGAAAAATCTAATAAATATTTAAGTAGGCATCTCAGAAATAAAGATATTTCATGGGTCCTATCTTTCCTTTTGTCTCATTTTTGGTTAAAAAAATCTAAATACTGTCTTCAGCTTTTCATTCATAGGCTCATCAGCTTTCTGTTTTGCCAAGAAAATAGCGGGCTTGAGAAATATGCAGAAATTGTGAAAGTTGTTTGCATTCCACTGAAATATTTCTTTAGCTGAAGGGTATCAAATCAATAAAATATGATGAAACCATATGCTCATTATTTCAAAGGAGAGCAGCTGCTTCAGGGAATATTGGGAGACTTATTAATTCTACCACTACCTCTCATTAAGGCTAGATATCTCCAAACCTGATTTCCTAAATAAAATGCACCTCAGTAGGAAAAGCACACTTGTAGAATTTGTGCTAATATTCTATTTGATGTATTTTCCATGGTTACTTTTATGGTAGAGATAGCATTGTACAATCTGAAATTATTAAGCAAAAAAAAAAAAAAAATCCATTACACAGAAAAGGTTTATAGCATAGCCATGGTTTGGAAATGCCACAGAGAAATCAGCCTTGGCAAAGATGAATGCTTACTGCTATGGGCCATATGTGCATATAATTGAGTTCGCAACTTTCCAGGCAAGATGCCAAATGAATAGTCTGCCGTCTGGTAAGAGAGGTGATGTGTTCTGTCTTCTTGTTCTCACCAATTTTAGATGTGCAAGAAGATTCAGATTTGCTCCTTGAAAGACTTCTGTCCAAGTACAAAGTCAAATAAATGAGCAGAGCAAGTGAAAGAACCAATGCATTTAAGTATTTAACTAACTGGGTTTAAACTTATGTCCACATACTCAAGGGAGTTCAGTCATGAAAATTCATTGCTCGATTAGTTAATTCCAATTATAAAATTTAAAATAAATAACAGAAAGAAGACGTTTAATCTAACCACCTGTATCCCATTAAAAACAACAACAACAAAGCCTAAAAGGCAAAACAAATAAAACAACAACAAAAAGCAAAATCCCTAGTAGGAAGTTATAGAATCTCTCCCTGGTGGCTCAGCTAGTAAGGAATTCATGTGCAATGTGGGAGAACTGGGTTCGATCCCTGAATTGAGAAGATTCCCTGGAGAAGGGAACAGCTACCCACTCCAGTATTCAGGCCAAGAGCATTTCAAGGATTGTACAATTAATGGAGTTGCAAAAAGTCAGACACAACTGAGCTACTTTAAGTAAATAAATAATGGAATTTAACAGAGTTTTAAACAGTGCATATCATTATAATATACTCTCTCACATAACTAGAAGTAAGACAAATTATCTAAAAACATTAAGAAAAACTGTATATTTTTCATTGAGGTATAATTGATGTACAATAAACTACATATATTTAAAGGGTTATTTTGATAAATTCACATATCAAGATAATGAATTTATCTATTATCTCCAAAGTTTCCTAACACCCATTGGAATCCCTCCCCCCCCCCTTCCCCTGGAGAAGGAAATGGTAACCCACTCCAGTACTCTTGCCTGGAAAATCCCATGGATGGAGGGAGGAACCTGGTAGGCTACAGTCCATCAGGTCATGAAGAGTCAGAAACGACTGAGTGACTTCACTTTCTCTTTTCACTTTCATGTGTTGGAGAAGGAAATGGCAACCCACTCCAATGTTCTTGCCTGGAGAATCCCAGGGACGGGGGAGCCTGGTGGGCTGCCGTCTATGGGGTCGCACAGAATCAGACACGACTGAAGCGACTTAGCAGCAGCAGCTACCCCTCCCCAGCACCACCCCCCAGGTAGTCACTAATTTGTTTTTTGTCACTATAGTGGGTTTTTTTCCACTATAGTGGGTTTTTTACTACAATTTTATTCACATAGATTTCTAGAATGGGCCCTTTTTGGTCTTACAGAGTGATCATTTGGGGAATGATCAGTGAAGTTTCAATCGTAACAGAAGTTCAGTCTTATTTTATTGTTGAGTAATATCTCATTGTCAGACTATGCCACAATTTTTTATGCACTCACCTGTTGTTGGACATCTGTGTTGCTTACAGTTTTTGACTAGTACAAATAAAACCCTTAGGAAAATCTGTGGACAAGTCTCTTTGTGAATGACTACTTTTATTTCTCTGGGGTAAATTCCATGAGTGATAAGGCTGAGTCATAGAGTAGGTATAGGCTTAACTATTTAAGAAACAACCAAGCTATTTTTTTTTTTTTTTTATCCAGAGTGGCATTGTATTTTTCATTCTTGTCAGTAGTGTATGAGAGTTTCCAATTGCTCCAAATACTCACGAGCTCTTAGTATTTTTAGCCTTTCATTTTACCCATTCTATTTACTGTGTAGTATCTCTTTGTGATTTTAATGTGCATTTCCCTGATAATCAATGATGCTGAATTTATGACATGAAGGTCCTTAATGATTTTCTTCTGCTTTATTAAAGATTTTGGAGTTTTAGCTCATATTTAGGTCTATAATACATTGTAAGTAATGTATTTTTTTATGTGGCATGATATCAGGACTGAGATTCATTTTCTTTGCCTATGAGAACCTATAAGTCCAAGATGCATAAATTAAAAAGTTCATCTTTCCTTCATTGAATTGCCTTATAACATTTGCTAAATATCAGGTGACCACACATTCGTTGGTCTATTTCTTTATTTTCTATCCAGTTCTGATTTATTAGTCTATCTTTATGTTAATACCAAAATGTTTTATTTACTAAAACTCCATATTTCTTATATCATATAGTTTATGTCCCCTCAATCTTATGTTTTCAAGTTTGTTTTGGCTGTTCTAGTTCTTTACATTTTCATATAAATTTTATAATAAGTTTTCAATTCTTAAAAAATGTCTGTTTAAGACTTGTGGACACAGCAGGGGAAGGAGGGGGGGATGAATTGAGAGGGAAGAACTGAGGCATATATATTACCATATGTAGAATAGCAAGCTAGTAGGAAGCTGCTGTATGGGCATAGGGGGCTCAACCCAGTGCTCTGTGACAATCTAGAGGGTTGGGATGGAGGTTTAAGAGGGAGGGGACATATGTATCCTAATGGCTGATTCACATTGTCAGATGGCAAAAACTAACACATCATTATAAAGCAATTATCCTCGAATTAAAAAAAAAGCTGTTGGGGAAAAAAGGTCTTCAGATTTTGATTAAGATTATATTGGATTTATTTATAAATTTGGGGATTATTGGTGAAGATATGGAGCAACTACAATATTCATATATTCCAGTGAAAATACAAAACGGTACAGTCACTTTGGAAACAACTTAGCTGCATTTATAAAGTTAAACATACACTTACTATATGACTTGGCAATCCAGTTCTGACAGTATACCCAAGAGAAATGAAAGCATATGTTTAAACCAGTAGTTTTACTGGACTGTTTGTGTAAGCTTTATTCAAAAGAGCCATAAAATGGAAATACATTCAAATTTTTATCAGCTAGTGAATGAATAGAAAATTGTGTTATATATTATATTCATATAATGAACTATTAGTCAGCCATAAAAAATAACTCTTGATACATGCAATAATATGGATGAATCTCAAATACAATATGCCAAATGAAAGAAATCAAACACAAAAGATTATATTTTGTGTATTTTAAATTCTATTTATATGAAATCCTAGAAAAAGAAAACTATAAATATGACAGAAAATAGATCACTGGTTGTCAAGAGATGGAATGGCAGAGAGAGAAATTGTGGAACACTCAGGAAATTTTTAGGGTGATAGAAGTATTCTACAAAGTGTTCCATAACATGATGGTGATGGAGATTACATGGTTGTATATATATATATTGTTAAAATTCCTGTAATTGTACCTTTATAATTACTAGATTTTATTGTATATAAGATATATAAATATATAAAATATATATTGTATATATACTATGTATATATAGTACATAAATATATATACAATATATAAAATGTATGAAATATATTGTGTATATATATATATTTTATATATAAACTACATATAAAAAGCTCAAAAAACTGTCTAAAAATGCACAAAACTGCAAATATCCTGAGTATCTTTGGATATAATCAAAGTTGAGAAAATTCCATGTGATTCTGCCCATACAGTTTAAAGTGCATTACTTTTTGGTAGTATGCTTCTTATATACAACATCTTAGCTATTTAACATAATTCAAACACTAATGAAGAAATTCACTTACCAATGAAAATTACAGGTGCAATTTAGGTAACTGGGAACCACTGATACATCCTGTAATCTAGTACAAACATATGTTCAAGAATAAAACTTTTCTGTCACAACTGAAATGGTTTCAATGAAGACTGATAATTCAGTTCAGTTCAGTTCAGTTCAGTTGCTCAGTCGTGTACGACTCTCTGCGACCCCATGGACTGCAGCACACCAGGCCTCCCTGTCCATCACCAACTCCCGGAATTTACCCAAACTCATGTCCATTGAGTCGGTGATGCCATCTAACCATCTCATCCTCTGTTGTCCCCTTCTCCTCCTGCCCTCAATCTTTCCCAGCATCAGGGGCTTTTCCAATGAGTCAGCTCTTCGCATCAGGTGGCCAAAATATTGGAGTTTCAGCTTCAACATCAGTCCTTCCAATGAACACCCAGGAATGATTTCCTTTAGGATGGACTGGTTTAGATGACTCCTTGCAGTCATCTAAAATCATATTTTATGACCTTGAAGCTTAAGGAAATAACAGCTTTAACTTAAAGTGGTCTCACCTGATTTTCGTTGACTCAGCGAAATCTAGTGCCTAAGTGCATTTCCTTTCTACAATATTTTTTTCCTCCCTGTTATAAAAATGCTCCTCTATTTAAGAATGCTTAACATTTGGAGTGTTGTCATGTAGCCTTTATTATGTAGCATCAACATTTGGTAATGATTCCGAAAATACTTCTGAAATGTTTTACTTTGAGTTTTGTATTAAATGTTGTGCATCAGGGAACCATATGGTCAGACATTTTATAACTGTTTTCAACTGGTGTAATGGCAAAATTACTGAATGTAACTGAGAATATACAAAGTCTTACTAAAATTTAAATGTTCAAACAAGATACACATTCATTGAGTAAGTGATGCTACCAGAATATAATAAAAGCTCACTTACTCAATGTGTATTTTCTCTCACAAAAAGCGAATTTTTTTCTTGATTTACATCAAGCTACTAGAGGCAAACGTACTTAAACTTGATATAAATCAAGAAAAAAAAATTGGCCTTTTGTGCAAGAAAATACAATCAAAGGAAATAGAGTTTTTCTTGTTAACACCAAGGCAGAATTAATATTTAGATTCCCAGTATCTCCTGTAGGATATAGATGAGAACACTATTTTTCCCTTTTACTGTCAGTTAATTTTCAAAGTGTTAAAAGTAAATAGGCAGGGCCTATTTCTGAAGCTGTCTATATTTAAAATTTATTGACATGGTCTAATTTCAGTGTGTACCTTTAGGCCAATGACAACAATTATTGTCAAGGGATATTACTAGTGAAACACTAATCATAGAGCTGGCACCAACATAGTGGTGACATGGATAGAAAATCATACAGAGAAAACAGCAAAAAGTAAAAGCGAATCTTTGCTCTTATCCTGCTAATAACAGGAAAACAAATGAACAGAAAATATTAGACATGGATGGAAGGAGGAAGTGTTGAACATGCTATAGCTGTTTTCACATTTAATATCCAAGCAAATTTTGAAAACTCCAGTGTAATATTCAGATATTTTCTGAAATCCAAAATTGTATCAGGTCAGTACAGTTCAGTCACTCAGTCGTGTCCAACTCTTTGCAACCCCATGGACTGCAGCACCCCAGGCTTCTCTGTCCTTCACCAACTCCCAGAGTTTACTCAAACTCATGTCCATTGTGTTGGTGATGCCATCCAATCATCTCATCCTCTTTAGTTCCCTTTTCCTCCCACCTTCAATCTGTCCCAGCATCAGAGTCTTTTCCAATGAGTCAGCTCTTCGCATTAGATGGCCAAAGTATTGGAGTTTCAACTTCAGCATCAGTCCTTCAGATGAATATTCAGGACTGATTTCCTTTAGGATAGACTGGTTGGGTCTCCTTGCAGTCCAAGGGACTATCAAGTCTTCTTCAGCACAATGGTTAAAAGGCATCAATTCTTTGGTGCTCAGTTTTCTTTATAGTTCAACTCTCCCATCCATACCTGACTACTGGAAAAACCATAGATTTGACTAGATGGACATTTGTTGGCAAAGTAATGTCTTTGCTTTTTAATGTGCTGCCTAGGTTGATCGTAACTTATGTTTCAAGGAGAAAACACCTTTTAATTTCATGGCTGCAGTAACCACTTGCTGTGATTTTGGAGCCCCCCAAAATAAAGTCTCTCACTGTTTCCCCATATGTTTGCCATGAAGTGATGGGACCAGATGCCACAATCTTAGTTTTCTGAATGTTGAGCTTTAAGCCACCTTTTTCACTCTCCTCTTTCACTTTCATCAAGAGGCTCTTCAGTTCTTCTTTACTTTCTGCCATAAGGGTGGTGTCATGTGCTCATCTGAGATTATTGATATTTCTCCTGGCAAACTTGATTCTAGCTTGTGCTTCATCCAGTTCAGCATTTCTCATGATGTACTATAAGTTAAATAAGCAGGGTGACAATATACAGCCTTGATGTACTCCTGTCCCAATTTGGAACCAGTCTGTTGTTCCATGTCCAGCTCTGACTGTTGCTTCTTGACCTGCATACAGATTTCTCAAGAGGCAGGTCAGATGGTCTGGTATTTCCATTTCTTGGAGAATTTTCCACAGTTTGTGGTGATTCACACAGTCAAAGGCTTTGGCATAGTCGATAAAGCAGAAGTAGATGTTTTGATAGAACTCTCTTGCTATCTCGATGATCCACCAGATGTTGGCAATTTGATCTCTGGCTCCTCTGGCTTTTCCAATTTCAGCTTTAACATCTGGAATTTCACAGCTCCCTTACTACTGAAGCCTGGATTGGAGAATTTTGAGCATTACTTTGCTAGCATGTGAGATGAGTGCAATTGTATGGTAGTTTGAACATTTTTTGGCATTGCCTTTCTTTGGGATTGTTATAAAAACTGACCTTTTCCAATACTGTGTCCACTGCTGAGCTTTCCAAATTATATATTATATATAAAATTATACAGTTTATATATGTAATAAATAGGTATATAAACACATAGATATATAAACATTTTGACACACTGATATTACATAAATTTATCTATCTATTTAACAATCACTTCTTGAACATTTATCACATACATTGTTTAGTAGAAACTCAGAGATGGATATGTTTAATGATTAAAAAGGAAAGAAATGATTATTTTATATATGTGCTTAATCTCTCAATTTTGTATGCCCCTTTGTAAGCCCATGGACTGTAGCCCACTGGGCTCCTCTGTCCATGGGGATTCTTCAGGCAAGAATACTGGAGTGGGTGGCCATGCTCTCCTCTATTGTATATATATGTATATACATATCAGATGGAATTGGGAACACAGAGGATGGGGTTTCCAAACTCTACTCTGAGTGGTAAATTGGATGGGTTGGAAAGCAAAGGTAGACAAGAAAGGGGATTCTTGGCACAGGAATAAGCTTATGCCAATAGAAAATAGACATTGTGTAAATAGTTTTATACCAAAGTATAAAATTTTCATATTTTGAAGGGTGGCACAATGTAGATAGAAACAGGGCTGGCAAAATATCAATTCAGATAGTTAAGGATTTATCAGGAAAGCTGGGGGAATTAGTTAATGGGGAAAAAACCCATTGCTGAATTGTTTTTCAGAGATACACCATGATCAGATTTGCATATATGAAAGATCTCTTTATATTCAGTTCAGTTCAGTTCAGTTGCTCAGTCGTGTCCAACTCTTTGTGATCCCATGAATTGCAGCACGCCAGGCCTCCCTGTCCATCACCAACTCCCGGAGTTCACTGAGACTAATGTCCATCGAGTCAGTGATTCCATCCAGCCATCTCATCTTCTGTCGTCCCCTTCTCCTCCTGCCCCCAATCCCTCCCAGCATCAGAGTCTTTTCCAATGAGTCAACTATTCCACCCACAGATAATGCTATTTGAGCATATTATTTTTTAATTAAAGCTACTTATTCATGGGGTCGCAAAGAGTTGGACACGACTGAGCAACTGAACTGAACTGAACTGATATAACAAGTACATTGTATCTTCCTTTGCTGCTGAAAGCAGAAAATAACCACCCTCTATGAAATTCACCCTCCCTCTACCAGGAAGGTTAGAAGCATCCATAACACCAAAGACAGAATATTGAGGATCAAGAAGCCTGTATAAATAAACATTGTCACTTCTTCGCCAATTTGCCACCCCAAGCCTACACCCAATTGTCTTGTCAATTCTTCACAAATGTATTGTTTCCTTGCCTAAAAGGTATAGAATCTACCTGCTTTGTTCATTTTTTTGAGGCTCATATTTTTATGGGATACCATACATGTGAAGAGAGTTCCAGAAAAACATCTACTTCTGCTTTATTGACTATGCTAAAGCCTTTGACTATGCAGATCACAAAAAAACTGTGGAAAATTCTTAAAATGATGGGAATACCAGACTACCTTACTTGCCTTCTGAGAAATCTGTATGCCCATCAGGAAGCAATAGCTAGAACTGGACATGGAACAAGAGACTGGTTCCAAATCGGGAAAGGAGTACATCAAAGCTATATATTGTCACCCTGCTTATTTAACCTATATGCAGAGTATCTAGTGTGAAAAGCTGGGCTGGATGAAGCACAAGCTGGAATCAAGAGTGCTGGGAGAAATATCAATAACCTCAGATAAGCAGATGACACCACGCTTATGGCAGAAAGAACTAAAGAAATAAAGAGCTCCTGGTGAAAGTGAAAGAGGAGAGTGCAAATGTTGGCTTAAAACTCAACATTCAGAAAAATAAGATCATGGCATCTGGTCCCATCACTTCATGCAAATAGATGGGGAAACAATGGAAAAAGTGAGAGACTTTATTTTTTGGGGCTGCAAAATCACTGCAGATGGTGACTGCAGCCATGAAATTAAAAGATGCTTGTTCCTTGGAAGAAAAGTTATGACCAACCTAGACAGCATATTGAAAAGCAGGGGCATTACTTTGCTGATAAAGGTCCATCTAGTCAAAGTTATGGTTTTTCCAGTAGTCATGAATGGATGTGTGAGTTGGACTATAAAGCTGAGCACTGAAGAATTGATGCTTTTGAACTGTGGTGTTGGAGAAGACTCTTGAGAGTCCCTTGGACTGCAAGGAGATCCAAGCAGTCAGTCATAAAGGAAATCAGTCCTGAATATTCATTGGAAGGACTGATGCTGAAGCTGAAACTTTGGAGTTTCAATACTTTGGCCACCTGATGCAAAGAAATGATCATTTGAAAAGACCCTATATGTGAGACAGCAAAAGAGACACAAATGTAAAGAACAGAATTTTGGACTCTGTGGGAGAAGTTGAGGGTGGGATGATTTGAGAGAATAAAAACATATATATTCAGTTCAGTTCAGCTCAGTCGCTCAGTCGTGTGTGACTCTTTGCAACCCCATGAATCGCAGCACGCCAGGCCTCCCTGTCCATCACCAACTCCCAGAGTTCACTCAGACTCACATCCATTGAGTCAGTGATGCCATCCAGCCATCTCATCCTCTGTCGTCCCCTTCTCCTCCTGCCCCCAATCCCTCCCAGCATCAGAAATAGATCGCCGGTCCAGGTTCGATGCATGAGACAGGGTGCTCAGTGCCAGTGTTCTGGGATGACCCTGAGGGATGGGAATGGTGAGGGAGGTGGGAGGGATGTTCAGGATGGGGAACACATGTACACCCATGGCTGATTCATGTCAATGTATGGCAAAAACCACTACAATATTGTAAAGTAATTAGCCTCCAGTTAAAATAAATAAATATGAATTTTTAAAAAACAAAGAAAAAAAAGAGAGAGAAGACCCTGATGCTGGGAAAACTCGAAGGCGGGAGGAGAAGGGGACGACAGAGGATGAAATGGTTGGATGGCATCACTGACTCAATGGACATGAGTTTGAGCAAGCTTCAGGGGTTGGTGATGGACAGGGAAGCCTGGCGTGCTGCAGTCCATGGGGTTGCAAAGAGTCAGACACAACTGAGCGACTGAACTGAAACCTGTGAAATTAAATTTGTTTTCTCCTGTTAATCTGCCTTATGTCAATTTACTTATTAAGCCAGCCAAAGAGCCAGGAAGAGAAGAAGGGAAAAGTTTCCTCTCCTACCCAATCTTAAACTGTTCTGACTTGCATTTTTTTAAAGCTATTTTAAGAACAATGACCATCCGTTTGCAAGCTAACATGTCTATCTAGAGAACTTATTTACATTCAGTAGATGTTTGCGGCAGATCTCTGAACCTTGTAGACAGAAGAGATACAGCTGACCCTTGAACAACACAGGTTTGAACTATACAGGTCCACTAAGAGGCAGATTTTTTTCAATAATGAATGCTGTAGTATTACATAACCATTGGTTGAATCCATGGATGCCCAAGCACTAATATGGAGGAAGAGCATGTATGGAAGACTGATTATAAGTTATAAGCTAATTTTCTGATTGCACAGAGCATCAGTCCTCATAATGCCAACATTGTTCAGTGGTAAACTATATTTTTACTGTTTAGACTAAATAATATTATAATTATTTTCATATATAAGCTATCTGAAAGTAGAAATCATTTTGTTCAGCTTTACATCTACAAAAGTTATCTCTCCAATCAGTAGTTGCTAAGTACAAATGAGCCAAAGGGAATGACTGCTAATGGAGAGCACGAAGACAAACTAGATATAAAAGTTCATTTGGGTAAACAGAAATAGTGAACCATCTGGCAAAGTACAGGTGTTGATGAATGACTATTGTTTTGATGAAAAATTTTTATGTCAGGTAGGTATTTTGAATCTTAAAATCCTATCATCCTTTTGTGCTAAATATTATTATGTTAGATAGGTTAGCTAATAAGCATGAAATTTAAGGAGATAAAAATGTAAATAACCCTTATATCTACAAAGTCTAGTCCCAAGGAATGTTATAATTAGTTTTACATTAACTGAAATATTAGCTACTAACCAGGATTTTGAATATGCAAATTTATTTGAGATTCATAACAGGAAAATAATTTTTTGAAAGCAGGAAAAAAATGTATGCACCTTATTGAGTACTCCCAGAAAAAAATTACATGCTGTAAATTACTCAATGGAAAGAGTAATCCGCTAAGATGACCAAAACAAAAAATGGAAAGTGAATGATGCTAACAAAGTTACATTTGAATCAGTTCTAATGAGGTGGATGAAACTGGAGCCTATTATACAGAGTGAAGTAAGCCAGAAAGAAAAACACCAATACAGTATACTAATGCATATATACGGAATTTAGAAAGATGGTAACAATAATGCTGTGTACGAGACAGCAAAAGAGACACTGATGTATAGAACAGTCTTTTGGACTCAGTGGGAGAGGGAGAGGGTGGGATGATTTGGGAGAACGGCATTGAAACATGTATAGTATCATATATGAAATGAGTCACCAGTCCAGGTTCGATGCACGATACTGGATGCTTGGGGCTGGTGCACTGGGACGACCCAGAGGGATGGTACGGGGAGGGAGGAGGGAGGAGGGTTCAGGATGGGGAACACGTGTATACCTGTGGTGGATTCATGTTGATATATGGCAAAACCAATACAATATTGTAAAATTAAAAAAATAAAAAAAAGAATAGATAATACAACAGGTTAAAACAAACCATCAGTTTGCTTTTCGAAAATAAGATTGTAAGAGAAATTTAACCAAGAATGGTAACAGTAATTTTTAAAGTTAATTATTGTGACTTACCTATCCAGAGGCATTGTATAAGACTATTACTTTGAATTGCAATAGTATCTCAGAAAATGGTTTTGCTCAACTACAAGGAGCTGGGGATTTCTTGAACTAAGAAATCTTTTAAAAAATTGCTTTCTTTTCTGGAGAATGCAATGACTAGTGAAAAAATAGCACATTAACAATTAATTATCCTGTGGCAAAGAGTGTAGCATTATAGAAGCATAGTGTTATAAAGTACTATGAACACAATGAGAAATTTTTTTTTTTTCCAACCAAATATAAGAAGACAAATTGAAGTAGCTCCTAAGCTGGGCATTGTTGTAGGAAAAGAACGAATGAGCAATTTGTTAATATAGGTTTTTTTTTAAAAAAAAAAAAAATTCTTTCATTATGGTGGAAGCTGTCTATTCAATTAAAAATGTGAGAAAGGAAATACTGGCAATGAAAATTAAATATAATGTAGTATGAGGCAAAATACAGAATATAATCACTCTTATACTTGTATTTATTAGTTATTTTTGGAAAATCTCTTCCAAATGCAGCAATTCAGTGAATACTGAGCTGTCCATGTCCCAGGCATATCCCCCATATACCAGGCACTCCCGTAAGAACTAGTCTAGAGGCACAGAGGGGCAAAGAGTCCTTACTGTCAGGCAGCTGGCTTTGCAGTGAGGAAACAAACAATACATAAGATGAAATTTGCTCAAACAAGTGAATGATGAGCAGTCATCGTCCACGGGACTGCTGGAGCAGCTGGGCTTCTCTAGTAGGATTCTCTGGACAAAAGTAGAGATCTTGAATTTTAGGAAATCTTGATGTGTGTAAAGGGAGGGAACGCAGTATTTTTTTCTGGATATAAAAATTTCCAGTGATTTTTTTAAGAAAACTGTACTTTTGTATTATGGGAAGTAACTTTGAATGTACCTTTTATTTATATAAGCACCTCTCCATGTTTTTAGAAAACAAAACCAGTATCAGAATGTAAATGTTTATGTTAAGAACAACACTATTCTGGGAGGTAGAGAGGTAGAGCACAATACTCTGTGTAACTTTTTAGCATGTCTGCAAAACTATTGCCCATTTGGAAGAAATGTTTCTTGATCTTGTAAGAATTTGCTGTTCACTGATCTGTAAACTGACCTTATTTGAAGTCTTATGTGTATTGGTTTTCAAGTATTTGTGGATGAAGCTGATACTGCTGGGGAAAAAAAAAATCTATAGGTGTGAGTTTCTTGCCACACAAGACAGGCTGTGAATCAGAATTTGACTACTTTTTTAAAAAAATCATTTGCATATGTTTGTTTTTTTAAATGAATGAATTGGAAAATGCCCATCTTTGACTATTATGTTTCAACTGATCAGGCTGTGGTGGCTGGAGGATGGTTCCACATCTTTGGGAAGATAATCTGGAACTTTCACTAAATGGTGAGGCATTTAGAAGCATTCTAAGAGGTGCTTGACTGGAGACAAAAAAAAAAAATAAAATATGAGATACAGACTTAAAATAGGGACTTCTCTGTAACTTAAGGCAATTTGATTTTCAATTTGGAGTCACAGATATGCATAGAACACTCCCAGTAGTTTCTCAGATGTTTGAGTGTGATTTTATGTGCATGTATATGAGAGTGTGTGTGTGTGTGTGTGTGCTTCGAGTAGGAATTGGCATCTTCCACAAGTTAGATAGGCAAATAGATGCTAAAGATGGCCCTGAACCTGCAGACCCTGAAAGCAGGCATATTTAGGAGCTAGTTTTACATTACTCTTTGGAGCTGTATTTCTGTATTCTTGTCTTCACACCTTTCAGTAAAATATTTGTAAAATGGTCAGCATCATCAGAGTTTTATAGCAGTGAATTATGGGACAGGCTTGCTCCATGTTGAGGATGGGGTGACACTGGAGAGGATAGAAAGGCTGTCCTTCTAAGAGCTTCAGTAAGAGATGATCACAAGGACAGGGTGACTGCACCCTGCAGAGTGGTTCTCTAGCTGATGTATTATTATCACCAAGAACACTAATGAATTAATGAAGAAGATGAAGTGGAAAATTGAAGAACTTATTCCTGAGTACTCATGAGACAGCTCCTTGGAGGGCTCTCAGAAATAACTTGAAGACCTTGTGTAAGGGGATTCAACATTAACTTGAATTGGGATGCTTAATGAGAATATGAATTAATTTTACCTACTGTCACACGAGGCCAGGCTCTGTTGGTAACTTGCAAGATATCAATAAGAACGGTTGAGTCAACACTGAGAGAAGGGCAAGAGTCTGATGCTGAACTCTTTGAAAATGAAAAATCAGTGGCTCTAAAACGAAGCCAGAGTAGCCACAAAACAGGGCAAGTTCCATCTCCTGAGGCTTTAGAAGACGTGACATTACTTGCTTGTAGGAAGCTACTTTATTCTAACCAAAGTAACAAATGATGAACTTTCAAAGGAATTGTATTTGTCTTATTTATCTCTGCATTTGCAACTTATAGCAGAATATTCTCAGAGAAGGCAATGGCACCCCATTCCAGTACTCTTTCCTGGAAAATCCCATGGATGGAGGAGCCTGGTAGGCTGCAGTCCATGGGGTCGCTAAGAGTTGGATATGACTGAGCAACTTCACTTTCACTTTTCACTTTCATGCATTGGAGAAGGAAATGCCAACCCACTCCAGTGTTCTTGCCTGGAGAATCGGAGGGACGGGGGAGCCTGGTGGGCTGCCGTCTATGGGGTCACACAGTGTCGGACACGACTGATACGACTTAGCAGCAGCAGCAAAATATTCTACTTAATTGGAAACTTTTGTAAAAGTTGGTAAATATATAGATTTTCTCATTAAATAAAATCAAGTTATTAATTTTTAAAATTAGTCTCAGTTCAGTTCAGTTCAGTCGCTCATTCATGTCCGACTCTTTGTGACCCCATGAACTGCAGCACGCCAGGCCTCCCTGTCCATCACCAACTGCTGGAGCCCACCCAAACCCATGTCCATTGTGTCAGTGATGCCATCCAACCATCTCATCCTCTGTCGTCCCCTTCTCCTCCTGCCCTCAATCTTTCCCAGCATCAGGGTCTTTTCCAGTGAGTCAGCTCATTGCATCAGGTGGCCAAAATATTGGAGTTTCAGCTTCAACATCAGTCCTTCCAATGAACACCCAAGACTGATCTCCTTTAGGATGGACTGGTTGGATCTCCTTGCAGTCCAAGGAACTCTCAAGAGTCTTCTCCAACACCACAATTCAAAAGCATCAATTCTTTCGTGCTCAGCTTTCATTATAGTCCAACTCTCACATCCATACACCATAGCCCTGTCTAGACAGACCTTTGTTGGCAAAGTAATGTCTCTGCTTTTTAATGTGCTGTCTAGGTTGGTCATAACTTTCCTTCAAAGAAGCAAAATTTGTCTACTCCACTGCTAAAGAAATAAGTCACAAACTCCAGAATACAGCCTGGATCCAATCTACTTAAATAATATCAGCTCCCAATATTTCTCTATATGAATCTATAATCATACTAACCCTCAGCCTTTCATCAATCTCAATTTATGTAATCATGTTGTCTTATTCTTGCTCAACTCTTCCCTTAAGTAAGGATTTATTTCTCTCAGTCTCAGTGTCCATCTATATATTCCAATTTGATCTTTGGACTTTGGAGGGGTGATAATTTTTGATTGGTTCTTTTGCTATTTCTACTTACGCCCTATAATGTTTTTCTTAACATTAGCCAGAGACAGGTTTAATGGGTTTTTTTGTGTTTATTTGTTTAATGCAAATTAGGTCATATCACTCCATTGCTTAAATTTGCCCACTAGTTTGCCATCACACTTGAAATTCAAGCCTTCATCATGTCTCTCTAGGACCACATTTCTCTAGCACATGGATTCTTCTCCAAAGTCATTACTGCCTCACTTACTCCCCTCCAACCGTATTGATTCTTATTGTTTCTTGAGCCTACTAATTCCATTGTAGCTTCAGGGCCTTTTTTTTTTTTTTAAAAATTACAAGTATAGTTGATTTGTAAAGTGAAGAGGAACTAAAAAGCCTCTTGATGAAAGTGAAAGAGGAGAGTGAAAAAGTTGGCTTAAAGCTCAACATTCAGAAAACTAAGATCATGGCATCTGGTCCCATCACTTCATGGCAAATAGATGGGGAAACAGTGGAAACAGTGTCAGACTTTATTTTTTGGGGCTCCAAAATCACTGCAGATAGTGATTGCAGCCATGAAATATCTACCTAAAGAATCTAAAGACCTATATATAGAAAACTATAAAACACTGGTGAAAGAAATCAAAGAGGACACTAACAGATGGAGAAATATACCATGTTCATGGACTGGAAGAATCAATATAGTGAAAATGAGTATACTACCCAAAGCAATCTATAGATTCAATGCAATCCCTATCAAGCTACCAACAGCATTCTTCACAGAGCTAGAACAAATAATTTCACAATTTGTATGGAAAAACAAAAAACCTCCAATAGCCAAAGCGATCTTGAGAAAGAAGAATGGAACTGGAGGAATCAACCTACCTGACTTCAGGCTCTACTACAAAGCCACAGTTATCAAGACAGTATGGTACTGGCACAAAGACAGAAATATAGATCAATGGAACAAAATAGAAAGCCCAGAGATAAATCCACGCACATATGGACACCTTATCTTTGACAAAGGAGGCAAGAATATACAATGGATTAAAGACAATCTCTTTAACAAGTGGTGCTGGGAACTCTGGTCAACCACTTGTAAAAGAATGAAACTAGAACACTTTCTAACACCATACACAAAAATAAACTCAAAATGGATTAAAGATCTCAACGTAAGACCAGAAACTATAAAATTCCTAGAGGAGAACATAGGCCAAACACTCTCTGACATACATCACAGCAGGATCCTCTATGACCCACCTCCCAGAATATTGGAAATAAAAGCAAAAATAAACAAATGGGACCTAATTAACCTTAAAAGCTTCTGCACATCAAAGGAAACTATTAGCAAGGTGAAAAGACAGCCTTCAGAATGGGAGAAGATAATAGCAAATGAAGCAACTGACAAACAACTAATCTCGAGAATATACAAGCAACTCCTACAGCTCAACTCCAGAAAAATAAATGACCCAATCAAAAAATGGGCCAAAGAACTAAATAGACATTTCTCCAAAGAAGACATACAGATGGCTAACAAACACATGAAAAGATGCTCAACATCACTCATTATCAGAGAAATGCAAATCAAAACCACTATGAGGTACCATTTCACACCAGTCAGAATGGCTGCGATCCAAAAGTCTACAAGTAATAAATGCTGGAGAGGGTGTGGAGAAAAGGGAACCCTCTTACACTGTTGGTGGGAATGCAAACTAGTACAACCACTATGGAGAACAGTGTGGAGATTCCTTAAGAAACTGGAAATAGACCTGCCTTATGATCCAGCAATCCCACTGCTGGGCATACACACTGAGGAAACCAGAAGGGAAAGAGACATGAGTACCCCAATGTTCATCGCAGCACTGTTTATAATAGCCAGGACATGGAAGCAACCTAGATGTCCATCAGCAGATGAATGGATAAGAAAGCTGTGGTACA
Organism: Bubalus bubalis; assembly: GCF_019923935.1. Lineage (NCBI taxonomy): Eukaryota > Metazoa > Chordata > Mammalia > Artiodactyla > Bovidae > Bubalus > Bubalus bubalis. Next base: position 66,366,455 of record NC_059160.1, read on the forward strand.
TATACACAATGGAGTATTATTCAGCCATTAAAAAGAAGACATTTGAATCAGTTCTAATGAGGTGGATGAAACTGGAGCCTATTATACAGAGTGAAGTAAGCCAGAAAGAAAAACACCAATACAGTATACTAACGCATATATATGGAATTTAGAAAGATGGTAACAATAACCCTGTGTACGAGACAGCAAAAGAGACACTGATGTATAGAACAGTCTTATGGACTCTGTGGGAGAGGGAGAGGGTGGGAAGATTTGGGAGAATGGCATTGAAACATGTAAAATATCATGTATGAAATGAGTTGCCAGTCCAGGTTCGATGCACGATACTGGATGCTTGGGGCTGGTGCACTGGGACGACCCAGAGGGATGGAATGGGGAGGGAGGAGGGTTCAGGATGGGGAACACATGTATACCTGTGGCGGATTCATTTTGATATTTGGCAAAACTAATACAGTTATGTAAAGTTTAAAAATAAAAAAAAAAAAAGAATTGGAAAAGCAAAAAATAAAAACAATAAATAAATAAAAGACACTTACTCCTCAGAAGGAAAGTTATGACCAACCTAGATAGCATATTCAAAAGCAGAAACATTACTTTGCCAACAAAGGTCTATCTAGTCAAGGCTATGATTTTTCTGTTTTTCCAGTTGTCATGTATGGTTGTGAGAGTTGGACCGTGAAGAAAGCTGAGTGCCAAAGAATTGATGCTTTTGAACCATGGTGTTGGAGAAGACTCTTCAGAGTCCCTTGGACTGCAAGGAGATCCAACCAGTCCATTCTGAAGGAGATCAGTCCTGGGTGTTCTTTGGAAGGAATGATGCTAAAGCTGAAACTCCAGTACTTTGGCCACCTCGTGCAAAGAGTTGACTCATTGGAAAAGACTCTGATGCTGGAAGGGATTGGGTGCAGGAGGAGAAGGGGATGACAGAGGATGAGATGGCTGGATGGCATCACCGACTCGATGGACGTGAGTTTGAGTGAACTCCGGGAGTTGGTGATGGACAGGGAGGCCTGGTGTGCTGCAATTCATGGGGTCGCAAAGAGTCGGACATGACTGAGTGACTGAACTGAACTGAACTGAATTCCTGAGGTACAGCAAAATGATTCAGTACATATATATACACATTCTTTTTCATATTCTTTACCACTATGGTTTATCATAGGGTATTGAATATAGTTCCCTATGCTGTACAGTAGGACCTTGATGGCTATAGAGTTTGCATCTGCTAATCCCAAGCTCTCAATCCATCCTTCCTCTATTCAGGCCTTTTAATTTGCCTTCTCCTCTTTCAGAAATATCTTTACCTAGCTCTTTTTGTGTGTCATTCTTTATTTTATCCCTATTTTTACTTAAATGTCACCTTCTGAGAGAAATGTTCTCTGACTTATCTAATCTAAAATAGCCCCAACTAATATCTTTATTCTGTCCACATTCTACCCATTGATATGAAAGTATTTTATAATATATACCACAAATTCCAAAAGCTAGTCAAAAGCTGATATATATATATATTAACAAAATTGATTAGAAATAACTTGCCTATTAATGAAAACACTTAGAGTAATCTTACCCCCTAACCTGTGTTTAGCTATTTTGTTCAACAAATTGAACCTATAATAAATCTCACCTTTGAGAGAGGAATGGAGTGAATTTTCTTTTGATTAGTAAACACATAATTATTGCTCTTGAATAATTACAGGATGATTACTAACTCAAATCCAGTCTCTCTTCAGTGAAGCATATCAAGATGGAGTAAAAGTAAACATAGATTTGTAAGTAAGTGGTTTTGACCATATGCTGATGTCTGGACAAAGTTGATTTGCTCTGTAGAAAATCCTGGTCTGACCAACTAAAACTTGATTCTCTTTTTCACCTTTAAATTGCATAAGCCTTCTAACCTTGGTTTGCTGCTGCTGCTTCTAAATCGCTTCAGTCATGTCCGACTCTGTGCGACCCCATAGACGGCAGCCCACCGGGCTCCCGCTTCCCTGGGATTCTCCAGGCAAGAACACTGGAGGGGGCTGCCATTTCCTTCTCCAATGCATGAAAGTGAAAACTGAAAGTGAAGTCTCTCAGTCGTGTCCGACTCTTAGCAACCCCATGGACTGAAGCCTATCAGGCTCCTCCGTCCAGGGGATTTTCCAGGCAAGAGTACTGGAGTGGGGTGCCAATGCCTTCTCCGAACCTTGGTTTAACCTTGTTCAAAACCTTAGAAAGCATCTGCCCTTGACTTTTCAACCATGAAACTCCTTTCTGCACATAATACAAATTTAATTTCCTCTGTTTCCCTGGATCTTCAGTTGGTCCTAAGTAGCTGCTATAAGTATGTGCCTACTTTTAGTTGAAACTGAAAATTCTTAACTCCCTATTTGAGATGTCAATATAGGCTTTGGGGAGTTCACCTAGTTTTCATTTCCTCAATAGGATAAACAATTTCAATTTATATTAGGGACTTTGAAAATTATTTTGTGGTGCAAAATTATGTTAAATTTATGATGAGATTTTTTTTCTCACACCATAGAGTAGCAAACTATTATTTATGTATATTATTACTTCCATATTTTATCATATAAAATAGTCAATATAGCATATAGCATATTCCCCTATAGCATATTCCTCAATATAGCATATTCCCCTAATAGCATATAGGGGAAATATGTCATTTATGGATATCTACTTATCATTTCACATTGGATCGCGTTTAAACAATCTTGACCCAGAATTCAGTATTCTATTCACAGATGAAATAAATCCTGTCAAGGTGATGGTTAGAAAGCACCAGGTTCTATGGCTTTGGTAAAGAAAGAAGGTTCATAGTTTCAGACTCACAGTTTCTATCAATGTTGTGTCCAAAAGGTTCTACCAACTGAAAGACAACAAAATGACATACAATTTGTTGACTTTACCAGATCTCACACCATAAATCACTTATCAAATGATTTTGTCAGGAATTGAAAATGGAGTTTGAAGGTTTTGTTCTTCCTAAGAAGTCTTTAATCTTCCTTTATTTTTAAAGGATATATCTTCCAAGTAGAGAATTCTTGGTTAACTGTTTTTCTTTCAACATTTTAAAGATGCTACAACATTGCTCTTTGATTCACATGATTTCTGATAAGTCTTCTGTATATCTTATATTAATAATTGTCCTTTTGGATGAAAATTGTCTTTTTCTGACTGCATTCAAGATTTACTTTTTACCTCTGATTGTCAACAGTTTGAGTATAATGTGTTTATGTGGGGATTTCTTGTTTGTTTATTTTTAATATTTGTCCTTCTTAGGACTCTAAGTTTTTTAGATATATAATTTTTAATATTTTTGGAAAATAGCCACTATCTATTCAAATATTACTTCTCCATTTTCTCTCACTTATCTTCAAGAATTCCAATTACGTGCATTATATTGTTTTATAATATCCCACAAAATGTTCAGTTCTATTTTTTTCTGCCAGTGTAGTCTTTCATGTTATAGTGTGAGTAATTTCTATTGATCACGTGTCAGGGCCACTTACCCATTTCTTAGTTGGGTCATGTCTACTGCTAAGCCCATCAAAGGCTTTCTTCAACTATGCCACCATATTTTTCTAGAATTTTCATTTCATTTGTATCTCTGCTAAAATCTGCCATCTGTTTAAGAATACTATTCACCTTTTCCACTAGAATCTTTAACTTATTCATTATGGTCATTTTAAATTCCTTGTCTGAACTTGATTCTGTTAATGATTTTGACCCTTAAGGCCTTAGGGGAGGATTTTGTCTCTTGATAGTCACCTGTCTCTTATTTTGTGTTTTATAATTTTTAGAAAATAAGAGACTGAAATAAATATTTTTGCCAGAAATTGGCATGTTTGTTTTTCTGTTATGCCTTAAGAATACTAGATTGAGTTAATGTAGTTAGGAGTTTAGCTAGGCTTGGGTTTTATTGTTTGCTTTTGTTTGAAGTTTGTTATAATCCAGAGTGAACTACAAACTTCAGAGTCCTCTAACATCACCCTATGCTTAACGTAGGACTAGACTAAATATTTTTCTCAATGTTCCTGTTCCACCTTCAGCTTTAGGTGTTTCCTCTAAATCTGCACCTCAGAAAAGGATTTTCTTCACACTCTTGTTCATTCTCCAGTGGTAAAACCACTATTACTTTTTAATTAATGCATATTTTTCTGGTGGGAAGTGGTGTGTATTCTTTGTTGTCATAATTATTCTATTTTAATTAAGCTGTGTATCTCTAGGTGTTGGGAATGGGACTAATTCAACAATTCTTTCTCTTACAGCAATAGTAGGACACTTTTAAAGGTCTAAGCCTAGGATGGTCTCTATTTGAAGTCCAGGAGTAAAGAAAACTTTTCTTTTAACTTGCCCCAGCCATAATGGGCTTTCAGCGGATCCCTGTGGGTAACAGAATTTGCTTCCCTTACAACTATTGTGTAGTAGAACTTTGTTCCTTTTCTACTTCCCTCTTTGGGCCTACACTTGAGAATGGTTTCCCCATTCTACACTCCGGCCTTCCATCTTTTTCTGTGAGAATTTGATGAAGTCCATTGAGAGAAACCTTTAACTGGCTGCAAATTCTCATACTAAATCATATTTAGCTTTTAAAAACTAGTTAAATATTTTTAGCTGAATATTTTTTTCTGAGAAAAGAATTCTGAGGTATAAAGATAGACTTTGTTTTTGAAAACTGTTGCTTGTTTGTCTTCTCTCTTAATGCAGCAGCAGACACTTATCAGTCTTTTCTTTGCTCTCCTATAATATAACATGTATTATTCCTCAGATTGTTTTTAAAATGTTCTGTTCAATGATTTTTGGTAATTTAATTAAAATATGCCCTGTGTGGTTTTCTTTGTATTTGTATGGCTTTTGGTTTATTCATCTCTCTGGATGTGTGGGTTTAGTTTTCATGAAATTTGGAAGCTTTTCAACCATTATTGTTTCAAATTTTACTTTTGATTTTTCTCTTTTTGGTAATTTATTTACAATGGAATTAAACAGTTTGGCTTTGCCCAATATGTCCCTTGGAATTGTATATTTCTTCAGAATATACAGAACTGTGCTTTGGTTTTTTATAATGTCTTAAAGAATCCATCTATAATGCGGGAGACCCAAGTTTGATCCCTGGGTTGGGAAGATTCTCTGGAGGAGGGAATGGCAATCCACTCCAGTATTTTTGCCTGGGAAATGCCATGGGAAGAGGAGCCTGGCAGGCTACAGTCCATGTAGTCACAAAGAATCAGACATGACTGAGCGACTAAGTACGCATGCTCAGAATCATAATGCTCACTGATGATTTTCTCCTGTATTATGTAACCTGCTGTTTATTCCATTTAATATTTTTTAAATACAAATTATGCTTTTCATCTTTAGACATTTGTATATTCCATTTCTTCTCTCATATTTTTATGTCTCACTTTATATCCTTGAGCATAGTTGTAAAAGGTGTGGAAGTCTGAGTATTAATCCCATCAACTGGCAGTTCTGTAGCTGTTTCTACACACTGATCTTTCTCCTGGTTAATATGTTAGTTTTTTTCTGCTTTGCACATATCTATTAATTTTGGATTGGATGCTGGATATTTTTGAGTGTGAGTTTTGGTTTCTTTAAAACTATTGAAGTTGTTTTTGTTTTTTTTTTTTGGAAAGCAGTTAAATTATTTGGAGATCAGATTGATGCTCTTCAAAGCGTATTGCTAAGCATTGTTAGGATGACAATAAGGTAGCATTTATTCTATGTCTGGCTTAGCTCTACCCTGAAGACATTATCCTTCTAGAGTGTCTCCTGAATGTCCTGACTATTTAACAAGGTTTTTTGACTTTGATGTCCAGAATTCAAACATTCTCAGGCCTGTTTAGCTTTGAGGATTACTCTTCTTATAATTCCCTGCCATGTGTTTCACTCTACATATTTGGCTTATTTTTTAGCAACAGACTATAGGAAAGTTCTATGCAGATTTATGAAACTTTTCCACTGCTATCTCCTCTCTAGTACTCTGCCCTACAATCCCAGCTGCCTCTAACTCCCTCATTGCCAAGCTTTGTCTTCTCAATTAAAAGGATTTCTATGTTCTACAGGGGTCTTCTTCCCTCTACCATCACCTGCAAAGTTCCACCAGGCAGGAAACTTTCAATTGCAGGACTTATTTCATTTATCTTCTTTATGGATTCTCTTTAAACAATTCAGTGTCTGAAAATAATACTTGCATTTTTCTTTCATTTTCTAGCTGTTTATGATGAGAAGGGAAGTGTGGTCCTAGTTAATAATGGCTGCTATCAGTTTTTGAGCAATTTGTTTACATATTTAGAGATTTTTTTAGATTTCAGTTTATTTCATTTGTCCACCCTGTTATCTAAGGTTTGTTCCTAAAATGTCTCTATATATGCCATTTCTTATCTATATAGATCAGACATCCAACTCATGTTTAAAAGCTGCTTATGGACAATTTTTGCTTCTATAAAAGCTTGCTTCTCTTTGAGAATTTAGTTTATCAGGGTTTCTTTGCATTCACCACTTTTTACTATTTCCATAGTACAGTATAATTTTTATTTTGACTTATATTTCTTCTTGTTACCAGGCAATTAAAATCTTTCACATCCATCTGTATCTAACAAGGAATGAAAGTTATGTGCTTTTGACAATATATTTTAGTAAATCTTACTAATATAACTTCCTTGACACACTCCATAAATTAATTGGTCTTTTAAAAAGCAGTGAAGTAAGCTTTCAGATTTCTCGAAACATAAATCATCCTAAAGCTTTTCTTCAATATAATTCTTTATGTCAGAGGATCTAAAGCCTCTTTTTTTGCTCACCTTTGCTGAGCTTCAGCTTTTGGTAAAGAGACACTTTACAAGTTGAGTTCTTCTGGGAATTCCACATAGGGATAAGGATATTAGTTTCTTATTCTAACATACCATCCCTTTCTGGGACTTCAACCCAGAGAAAGTGAGTTAGGATGCATTATGAAACCTCTACTTGTCTCTAGACAGGATTTTCTAACCTCTTCTCCTCTGGTATAAGTTCATCTCTGTCCTTTCTAAATGCAGCCTCAAGTTATACTGGGGTTCACTCAAACTGTCTTACTCTAGGAAAAGTTTGTAAAGCTTTTACAGATACTGACCTGACATGAGATTATCTGTGAAAAGCCTTGTTTTTTTTAAAGCAAGCATAAACCAGAGATCAGGAACATAGATCACAGAACTAAAGTTTTAATGAAATCACACACACAAAAAATAAAGAATACTTACATACTATCTAATGCTTCTATCCTTTTATAGTCTGAAGTGTTGATCTTTTCTACAGTCAATCCTTAGTGTTCATCCATATGATACCACTTGAAGCAAAAAGGATAATTAAAATGTTTGCCCTGTTTGTATTCCCCAGGATAAAAATTATGGTTTGGTTCAGTTCAGTCACTCAGTCATGTCCTACTCTTTGCCACCCCATGAACCACAGCACACCAGGCCTTCCTGTCCATCACCAACTCCCAGAGTCCACCCAAACCTATGTTCATTGAGTAGATGATGACATCCAACCATCTCATCCTCTGTCGTCCCCTTCTCCTCCTGCCCTCAATCTTTCCCAGCATCAGGGTCTTTTCTAAGGAGTCAGCTCTTCGAATCAGGTGGCCAAAGTATTGGAGTTTCAGCTTCAACATCAGTCCCTACAATGAACACCCAGGACTGATATCCTTTAGGATGGACTGGTTGGATCTCCTTGCTGTCCAAAGGACTCTCAAGAGTCTTCTCCAACACCACAGTTCAAAAGCATCAAATTTTTGGTGCTTAGCTTTCTTTATAGTCCAACTCTCACATCCATACACGACTACTGGAAAAACCATAGCCTTGACTAGATGGATCTTTGTTGACAAAGTAATGTCTCTGCTTTTTAATATGCTATCTAGGTTGGTCATAACTTTCCTTCCAAGGAATAAACGTCTTTTAATTTCATGGCTGCAATCACCATCTGCAGTGATTTTGGAGCCCAGAAAAATAAAGTCAGCCACTGTTTCCACTGTTTCCCCATCTATTTGCCATGAAGTGATGGGACTGGATGCCATGATCTTAGTTTTCTGAATGTTAAGCTTTAAGCCAAATTTTTCACTCTCCTCTTTCACTTTCATCAAGAGGCTTTTTAGTTCTTCTTCACTTTCGCCATAAGGGAGGTGTCATCTGCATATCTGAGGTTATTGATATTTCTCCCAGCAATCTTGATTCCAGCTTGTGCTTCTTCCAGCCCAGCATTTCTCACGATGTACTCTGCATATAAGTTAAATATACAGGGTGACAATATACAGTCTTGATGTACTCCTTTTCCTATTTGGAACCAGTCTGTTGTTCCATGTCCTGTTCTAACTGTTCCTGACCTGCATACAGGTTTCTCAAGAGACAGGTCAGGTGGTCTGGTATTCCCATCTCTTTCAGAATTTTCCACAGTTGTGGTGATTCACATAGTCAAAGGCTTTGGCATAGTCAATAAAGCAGAAGTAGATATTTTTCTGGAACTGTCTTGCTTTTTCGATGATCCAGTGGATGTTGGCAATTTGATCTCTGGTTCCTCTGACTTTTCTAAAACCAGCTTGAACATCTGGAAGTTCACGGTTCACATATTGCTGAAGCCTGGCTTGGGGAATTTTGAGCATTACTTTACTAGCGTGTGAGATGAGTGCAATTGTGTGGTAGTTTGAGCATTCTTTGGCATTGCCTTTCTTTGGGATTAGAATGAAAACTGACCTTTTCCAGTCCTGTGGCCACTGCTGAATTTTCTAAATTTGCTGACATATTGAGTGCAGCACTTTCACAGCATTATCTTTTAGGATTATGGTTAGCACCACTAATATTTGGAAATTTGCTTCATTGAATAAATTGGAGGGTAGGCTGATGTGAAAGGGAAAAACTGATTTGGGGGAGTCAACTTCTTAGGAAATCTTTATTTTTTCTGAAGTCAAGTTAAGGATTGACAAGTTATATGTAAGAAAATACAGTTGTGAAAGAATACTGATAACAGGTAAAGATGTATACACAATATATGCACAATATTTTTGCTAATTATTAAGTAATCCATTAAACAAATTGTTTCAAAGGCCAATACTACACTGTCCAATACTGTAGCTGCTAAGTACATGTGACTATTTACATTTAAATTAATCAAAATGGAATACAATAGAAATTTAGCTCCTCAATCTCACTAACCATATTTGAAGGACTCAGTAGACACATATGCCTACTGGCTGTCCTACTGAACTGAGTAAATATAGAACATTTCCATCACTGCAGAAAATCTTATTGACAGTACTAGACTAAAACAGTCCATTGTGTCCTGGCCCTTGGTTATAGAAATATACAGACTCTCTTCCTTTATGGGGCTAAATATATTGCTATATTCAGACAATAAGCATGTAAACTAATATGAGCTCATGTTAAGAATAAAATAAAAAAAGGATATTAGGAATCAAAGAGAAATTTCTGGGTTAGGGAGTAGAGGGGGTTATTTTATCTAGAATGTTTAGGGAAGACTTCTTTGAAGACATGGCATAGAAGTCTATGCGAAGCCCTAAGATAAGCGCATTTGAATTAGCAGAAAATACAAATATCCCGAGTTTTGTTAAGTTATCCTGAGACAGAAAATCAAAATAGACAGCGTGACTGGAGCATAGTAGTCATTTGAGGAAAAGGTTATGAGATGAGGTCAGAGTAGGAAGTAGTTCATATGAAATCAGTGTGGCAGAAAATGATCCACTCAGCACCTGTTCCACTTCTCTTTTTACTTTATGCGAAATAAAGCTAGTGAAAATCTTTTCCAGATTTTCCAGTCTATGGGGAGTCTCCAGGCGAAATACTGGAGTGGGGTGCCATGCCCTCCTCCAAGTGTTAGAGGAGGATATTAGAGTGGCCACACATGACTTAAAGGTCAGTTGCTTTCACCCAAGTTTGGATTCCTTTGGACACACATGTCCATCCCTAGAGCTACACACCATGGAAGTCAATGATATGACCATGGTCAGGTTTTTTTTTTTTTTTTTCCTTCCCCAAACTACTTTTTTTAAGGCCCTAAGCAATTAAAAAATACAGAGAGCATATTTTTCTGTTCCAGCACATTCCTAACAGTTACGAGTCAGCTGCACCTTAGCGTCCTCTAGAGGGCAGCATTGCTTAATTCCAGAAGCCATACCATTCTCATGGTATTGGGTCTTTGAAAAACACTGGTGTAATAACTGTTAACGTAGAAGGCGATGGCACCCCACTCCAGCACTCTTGCCTGGAAAATCCCATGGACGGAGGAGCCTGGTGGGCTGCAGTTCATGGGGTCGCTAAGAGTCGGACACAACTGAGCGACTTCACTTTCACTTTTCACTTTCATGCATTGGAGAAGGAAATGGCAACCCACTCCAGTGTTCTTGCCTGGAGAATCCCAGGGACGGTGGAGCCTGTTGGGCTGCCGTCTATGGGGTCACACAGAGTCGGACACGACTGAAGTGACTTAGCAGCAGCAATAACTGTTAAGATGAAATTCTCCCAAAAGTTTCCTTGGAAATAGAAATAATTCAACACAATTTTTGAAAGATGTGCTTGGAGAATTTTCTGTGAAAAGATAATATTCTTTAAATACACACAAGGATAAATTAAACCCATGAGGCTAGAGTATTTTGCCAGTTTGGCTAATGCCAATGAGGCATGCTCAGTCACTTTAGTCATGTCCGACTCTTTGTGACCCCATGGACTGTAGCCTGCCAGGCACTTCTGTCCACGAGATTCTCTAGGCAAGAACACTGGAGTGGGTTGTCATTACCTCCTCCAAGGGATTTTCCCAACACAGGGATCAAACCTGTGTCTCCTACATTTTAGGCAGACTCTGGAGGGGGTGGGGGTGGATGTGTTAATTTCTTTGTGTAGCCATTCATAGGTGGGCCTGGTCAGGATAGTTCCTGTGAGCTAAACAAAAGTATTTTAGCTTAAGCTCAGGGATGGGAGGCAAGGTTCCTGGAGTTGGGTCATTATGTATACTTTAAGCTATAGGCAACACCCCTTTAGTAATTGTAGCAAAAGCAATAAAATTCAAAGGTTAAAGTAAAAGAAACATCCACTATGGAGTCTTTTTGTTCTTCCCTCTTACAGTAAATGGGATTGTTTCCTTAATTTTTTTTTTTTGAGAGTTTGTGGTTAGTATACAGAAATGGAACAGATTTCTGTATATTAATTTTGTATACTGTAACTTTACTGAATTCATTGATGAGCTCTAGTAGTTTTCTGGTGGCATCTTTAAGATTTTCTGTGCACAGTATTAATATCATGTCATCTACAGACACTGGCAGTTTTAATTCCTCTTTTCCAGTTTGGCTTCCTTTCTACCAGATGTAATCTTGATCAACCAGTTTGTAATTTTCCAGTGAATATCTGTGAAGCAATCTGTCTCATGAATTCTTTCTGTCCCCTCCAGAAAAGAAGAGCCAATCTGCATAATAAAAAGACTTTCTGGCCTAAGAATAATTATTTCTTTTCTTTTGCTAAGAGCTCACTTGCCCACCCTTCTTTCTATAAAAACTTTCCATTTTGTACAACCTCTCAGAGTACCCTTCTAGTTGCTAGATGGGCTGCTGCCTGATTCCTGAATCACCTATTGAAGCCAACTGAATCTTCAGATTTACTCGGGCTGAATTTTGTTTTCAAGCACATCTATTATGGTGGTGCTATGTGAGATAATAAAATCATAATCCAATTTTAGACCCTGTCATAGGAAATAATACTTTTAAAAAAATTTTTGTGCATATAAACCCCTTTAAGTATTTTCTCAATTAAAGTTAACCTACGTTTAAGGATTAAGTCTTACTCAGTCATGTCCGACTCTTTGTGACCCCATGGACTGTAGTCCACCAGGCTCCTCTGTCCATGGGATTCTCCAGGCAAGAATACTGGAGGGGGTTGCCATTTCCTTCTCCAGGGGATTTTCCTTACTCAGGAAATGAACCCAGGTTTCCTGCATTGCAGGCAAACTCTTTACCCATCTGAGCCATTAGGGAAGCCCCTAACCTAAGTTTGATTGCTTAGAAATTTAACTATTGCATAAAATTTGGATTTATCTCAAGGAAATGAAGTAGTTACTTCAATCATTATTTGAGTGAAGCAGGTAGTCAGTTCAGAAGAACAGATGTCTATACAATCCAAATATTAGGATAAAATTCACAAGGTAATTATTCAAGTTGCAAATTTGCCTAAAAGTCATTGAAAAATACTACCAATTGGCATGTAGCTAAAATAGTTTTATATAATTTTCCCCTTTTTTGGCAAAAAGAAAAAAAAAAAAAAACACGCTGTCTAAAATAATCTGTACTATGGGAGAGCTGCCAACACTGGATCCAGTTTTTGCCACTTGAATAAAGTCAGCTTAAAAATAACTCATGTTTAAGAAAAAGCTTCCTCTCCATATTGTCTTCATAAACTTTTAGAAGTTCCAGTATTTTTGAAGATTAAACACTAGTTTTACTGTAACAATACAAGATCCTCTTTGTTTTAATTCCTTTTTATTCATAAATATTTTCAGCCTTACCCCTTTTGTTCACCTAAATGTACCACATATGTTCTATATTAAAATTCTGTATGGGAAACATAAAGATATAATTCATAATTAAAGGAAAAATCATTGTAATACTATTGGAAACAGAGACCCAGATTTCATAGACTCATTCCCATATCCATTGTCTTAACACATATTTACTAAACAAATCTTACATGCACTTCTTTTCTATTAATAAGTTATGTACTTCTCTCAGTACCCTTATGGCTAATACACAGATCTAATAGTTTTAATAATTAAGTATATAAGAAAATAACAATGTGACATAAAACTTTAAATAAGGTAATGATTACTTTTCATTTTACTTTTCCCTGCAAGAAGTATTGAGGAGCTTGGGGCTGGAGTAGAAAAATCACTTCCACTTTAGGACATTTTGAAAAATTTTGAAAGAAAAGCTGAATTTGAGATACACCTTATAAAAGAGAGATTTCTTTAGGTAGAAATGGAAGAAGAGTGTGTTGGTTGGAGTGAATAGAAGAAGCTAAAGTGGAAATGACACATAATGATAGCAGTCATTTAGTTAGTGCTTACTATTTGTCAAGTAATTTATATACTTATCTCCTGTAATTCTCACAATGACCTTCAATCCTCATTCGGTAAATGAGGAAAGTCAAGATCAGAGATATTGAGCAATTTACTGAAGGTCACACAGGTCCTAGGTAACATGCTGAATTTGTTCTTCAGAGCTCTGACTCTTGATCTTAATACAAGAGTCACTCAGATTTGTTATTCCTGGATCACAATTCATGCTAAAGAGAACTCAATTTTAAGACTCAAAAAACTATTTTAGGGAAGCTCATAAATTAATAACCACATCTGCCAGTAGCTAAGCAATGTCTTATTTCAATGACACATGATATTTACAATGGAACTGACCTTTCTTTTATGTAAGAGAGTCAATGCAGGATTCCATTTACTATGGCAGGATATGAAGTTGACTCATGAGATTTGAACTTCCTGGTACTTGCACGTTAAGACTTAAAAAAAAATCCTGAAATTTACAATAAGCATCTTATAACTGGTGACCAAATGGGAGCCCTGGGAGAAGTACAGGTGGAACACAAGCATTTAGATAACTATTTATTACACTAAACTGTCTCCCTGTTTTAGTTCAAGGTCCTGATACTAGATTTCATAGGGGAAAAAAGTGAATTGCCATAACATCAGATAAAGTAGCATATTGTGAAAATTATTCATGGAATAGCCCATGAAATGAGATATTCCCCATCACTTAAACTAGAGTAGTACTAGAAGTATAAAGAGTTCTCATAAAATATATATAGTACAGTCTAGCTAATGTAACTTTGATTATATTTTCATTAGTTTTGAATTACTTTGGAAGGTGAAATGTAAGTGTTATGTGTGCAAAACTCTGGATTTAACACTGAGGTGATTATAGTAGCCTAAAAAAAATAGAGACCTTCAATTTAGAAAATGTTAGTTGTGGTTGAGGATTACAGAAGCAAAGGGAGTCCATTGCTTTACTTGGACTCATATTTTTAACACAGGAACCTTAGATACATTGCATGCATACATACACACTTTCAAGTAACCTTTTTATTCTACTAGGTAGATGCATGCTGAAATTAATTACTATTGTCAGCACCATTGAACATTCTCAAATGTTACCTTCTCATCACACACACAAGACCTACAATTTTAGTATGATCTTTCTGTCTCTTTTTGTAGACATGATGAAACGTCATCTGTAGTGATGGCATTCATTGCAATCTTAGGAAAAAATATTTCCCTTTTGGAGATAAATAGTGAGTTGAGTTTTTTGAGTCTCACTGGATTTATACAGAACTAGCTAGGAAAAGAAAAGATAGTTAAAAATAAAAAGTAGAATATAAGAAGTTCAGAAAAGCAGTCCTTGAGTTGACAGTTTGCTATGAAATTTCATGTCCTGAGTTCTTTTAATATAACTAGAAATCTTTCAGTAAAGCTCACTGTATATTAAAATGGTTATATAATAACAAAAACTGAAGATGTGATAGCTAAGAGCTAATTTTTAAATTAATGTTGGAAAATTTTCTTGCATCCTACAAAATATCATTAAATATAATTTAACTACTTCCTTAAAATGAAAACCAAATTTAGTTATAATGGCTTATAGAACAGGAAGATATTTCTCTTGGATATGCATATATTTTGAGGCTTCCCTGGTGACTCAGACAGTAAAGAATCTGCCTGCAATGCAGGAGACCTGGGTTTGATCTCTGGGTTGGGAAGATCCCCCAGAGTAGGAAATGGCAACCCACTCCAGTATTTTTGCCTGGAGAATTCCATGGACAGAGGAGCCTGGCAGGCTACAGTCCTGGGGTTGAAAAGAGTCAGACAGGATTCAGTGACTAACAATTTCACTTTGTTTCATGCATATATTTTAAATTGAATGAATCAAAAAGTATGTGTGTACCTGAAATTCTACATTATAATGCAGATACTTCTTTAAAAATAATGACTTTCTGGCATAATTCAATTACTTGACATGTAAGCAGCCCAGATTTTTAAAACAAACCAGATGTATTAGAGTGATTAAAAAAAAAAACAAAACAGGCATGGTTTGTGTTTTTCGGGGGATATTTAATCTCTTGCTTTACAACCAAATTCAGGGCTTTACAGCTTTCAGTGAGCATCAGATTTCATGTGTGTGCCAATCTAGAATTTGATGTTACCTTTTTTTATAAGCTATTATATTAATCTATTACTTTTTCATGGATGCGGGTAGAAGATTTGAGACTCCAAGGTCAGAGATAAAGGGCTTGGTTACAATGTAGCAAACAGCAAGTCAACATCAACCAGTTCTTCATTTTCTTGCCCCCATGTTCTTCTACAGTGTCCTGAAGGATGTGTGCATAGGACATGTTGCAGGGAATTGCTAGAATCCAGGTGGCTGAATGTTTCAGTCTCCTAGCTTCCCTTTTGACTAAGATGCCATCTAGAGGATGTACCCATCAGGCCTACCTGAGGTTACTTGTAGGAGAAAGGCACACGTCATCCCCAGGAATGGTCAGGGAAACCTCTTGAATTTTCAAAAGAGTCTTATATGTTTCCCCTCCCCATTCCTCTGATCATTACTCATGAGGAAGCTAAGAGATCAACCCATTCTGAGATGGCCACATTCAGTGATCAGAGTGCCTTGCCAGGAAGAGATAAGGTTGATAAAGTCAGAAATAATTTTCAGATGATTTTTTAAAAATGCCTTCCACCTCTCAGTGATGCCAGCAGCCTGAAGATGATAAGGACTGTGAGTGTACAGCAAATAACATGATTATCAGTCTATTTTTTGGTGGTATTTAGTACAAAAAGTAAACTATTGTCAGACTGTAGATGGTTTGGAAAGTAGAACCTGGCACAATTTAGATTTAACAGTCACAGTTCAATGGCCAAGATTTGCTCGAAGGACTGGAACGGCATCACCATGACCAAAAGGTGGTGACAGTCATGAACTACCACAGATAGCTTTTTTTTCCATTTTTTTTTAAATTTTATTTTTTAACTTTACAATATTGTATTGGTTTTGCCATATAGATAGAAATGAAAGATTCCATGTAGTCAGTTTACCAAAAGGTAGATGTAATGACTCCTGCAATGTGTCATTCCACTTGCGAGTCAAACGGTCAACTTTTGGCAAGAGTCACAAGTTTGGCATAAAGTAATGACTTCTACATCAGAAACATATAATTCTTTAGGTCCAGTCAATGAAAGTGGAGGTATTGCCATGTCCAGGACAATGATAAATGTAGGTCGTATGGTTGTCATCTGAACAGGCTTGATCAACAGCTTGATTCCAATTGGTCTCATTAACAAGTGGGCCCTTACCATTGGCATCTACAGGAGTAAATTTGATTGCTAGCCGAGATTTATTTCCATAGTTCATGATTCAAAAAAGGGATGCATTTAATCTACCAATCTGAGGTTTTCCAAGTGGTAAATCAGATACCTGGGATATTGGCAGCAACCCAAGTGTTAGTAAAAATTTGAAAAGATTTATCAAGGGTGGTATTGGTGAGGGTTACTAAGACTGCCTTGAGTTCTGTATACTGAGTGACCACATCCACCTTTGTTTACAAATAGCTGGCACTAAGACTGAACAGCAGTAATGACCCAATGAATACCATTAGTTTTAATTTAGTTGAGCTATCAGTAAATCAGGCCTACAAATTTAGAACAACTGTAAGTCAAAGACCCCATTGGGCCAGCAGTGTTACTTAAGAAAGCATTAGAATTGGAGATCATACTTCCTCCAAAGTTGTGGCTGCCTATTTCTGACGTAAAGACAAAATGCTGCCCCAACCTATACAGCTGTGCTCTTGAATGTATCATCTCCACTCAGCTAGTGAGGCTTACTGGGTTCCTTCTTTGTCCATGAACCTGAACATTATTTTATATGTTTATCGGCTATTTCTACTTATTTTCTATGGATTGCCTGTATTATTTGCCCACTTTTCAGTTGTTCACATCTGTATTGCTTTGTTGAAGTTTTTTATATTGTTTTCCAGTCTTTCATTGCTTGTCATTTATGGCATCTTTCACTATACAAAATTTGTAATATCTTCTATATTCAAGTCTATCATGGTATATCTATAGGCCTTCTGGGTTTGGTGCATTACTTTGAAAACATTCTTCTACCTCAATATTATTAAAATATTTCTGTATGTATTCTTCCAAATTATTTGTTGTTGTTCAGTTGCTCAGTTGTGTCCAACTCTTTGCAACCTCATGAAAGGCTGCATACTAGGCTTCTCTGTCCTTCACTATCTCCTGAAGTCTGATCAAACACATGCCCATTGAGTCAGTGATGCCATGCAACCATCTCACCCTCTGTTGCCCCCTTTGCCTCCTACCCTCAATCTTTCCCACACTGTAGGCAGATTCTTTACTGTCTAAGCCACCTGAGAAGCCCTTCTAAATATTACAATTTTTGAATTTTCAGTCCATCTAGATTCCATTTTTATATATGATGATTAGTTTTCAAACTTTATTTTCTTCCAAATAGTCAATATCCTAACAGCATTCATATTTTCATTATGCTTCCATTCCCCACTGATTTAAAACACCTCCTTATTTTCATGCAAAAATTCCAAATATGCTGGGACATATATTCTAGATATATTTTGGACTGTTCATCCGAGCCTAAAATATTAATATTAGACTGTTGATGGGACAGGAAAATAATTATGTGATATTATTTTGAAATGAAATGTAATTTTTAAGGCTATTGCCTTATAGCTCATAATGTCATTGAATTTCTCAAATCATGCTTAAATGTGCATTTTAAAGAGAGGGAGAGGGTGGGAAGATTTGGGAGAATGGCATTGAAACATGTAAAATATCATGTATGAAATGAGTTGCCAGTCCAGGTTCGATGCACGATACTGGATGCTTGGGGCTGGTGCACTGGGACGACCCAGAGGGATGGAATGGGGAGGGAGGAGGGAGGAGGGTTCAGGATGGGGAACACATGTAAACCTGTGGCGGATTCATTTTGATATTTGGCAAATCTAATACAGTTATGTAAAGTTTAAAAATAAAATAAAATTAAAAAAAAAAAAATAAATAAAATTTTCTTTATAAAGTTACAAGGAGTATTATTAATAGAGCTTACATTACATTTACGAAAAGACAATAAAATTTAGTTTTTATAAGTGACTAATAGTATCAATAGAGTTGATTTTAAAGTATCCCAATATCTCTAATCAGTAAGAAAAACCACTGCTACATTCTGTATTCAAATTTACTCCAATGTCAGAAAACCAAAGATGTGACTGAGGCTAAAGATTATTAAGGATATGTATTTTCTTACTGTAAATTTTCTTTATTTTTGTGTCAAAATCAAAAGCTACTGAAGTCCATATAATTGACTTTTTTTAAATTAATTTATTTTTATTTTATTTTTTAACTCTACAATATTGTATTGGTTTTACCATATATCAAAATGAATCCGCCACAGGTATACATGTGTTCCCCATCCTGAACCCTTCTTCCTCCTCCCTCCCCATACCATCCCTCTGGGTCGTCCCAGTGCACCATCCCCAAGCATCCAGTATCGTGCATTGAACCTGGACTGGCAACTCGTTTCATATATGATATTATACATGTTTCTGTCTTAAGTGAAGGAAATATCCAATACTTATTACATTTAATTATGGATTACAAAGATTTCATCACCACCAAGGAGGTAACTTCTCTAACTCCTTATTCTTATATAAAATCCCTCAAATAAATCCTATATTAATTAGATTATATTGCAAACTTCATTCCTGCTATTTGGTTCTTGGGTTCAGCATTTAATCATATATATAGAATGTAATCATTGATAGTTTAACAATGGCTATCATAACCATTCTAAGATGGTGACTTGATCACTTTTAAGATAGAGAGTATATGCCCAGCATTCTTTGCCTAATTACATCATTTAATTTTCACTATAATCTAGTAAATTAGTATTTTATTATGTTCCCCTTGTGCACACCAGAACCCAGAGACTGTACAAAGACTGAGACAGAACTGTGCTTGAGTGTCTCCTGTGGAGGTATGTGTCAGCAGTGGCCTGCTGCAGGGGCAGGGGCTCTGGGTGCAGCAGAGGGATATGGCATAAGCCCTCTTGGAAGAGGTCACCATTAATCCCATGATAGAGCTGCCAGAACTTACACAGGACTGGAAAACAACTCTGCTGCTGCTGCTAAGTTGCTTCAGTCGTGTCCGACTCTGTGCGACCCCATAGGCGGCAGCCCACCAGGCTCCACCGTCCCTGGGATTCTCCAGGCAAGAACACTGGAGTGGGTTGCCATTTCCTTCTCCAATGCATGAAAGTGAAAAGTGAAAGTGAAGTCACTCAGTCGTGTCCAACTCTTAGCGACCCCACTTACTGCAGCCTACCAGGCTCCTCCGTCCATGGGATTTTCCATGCAAGAGTACTGGAGTGGGGTGCCACAACTCTAGGAGGGCACAAACAAAACTTTGTGCATGCCAAGACCCAGGAGAAAGGGGCAGTGACCCCACAAGAGACTGACCCAGACATGCCCTTGAATGTCTAGGAGTCTGGGGCAGAGGTGTAGCTTGGCAGTGGCCTGCTGCAGGGTTGGGGGCACTGAGTGCAGCAGTGCCTGCATAGGACCTTTTCAAGGAGGTTGCCATTATCTTCATCAACTCCACCATAGTTTGGCCTCAGGTAAAATGCTGGACTGGAAGAAACACAAGCTGAAATCAAGATTGCCAGGAGAAATATCAATAACCTCAGATATGCAGATGACACCACCCTTATGGCAGAAAATGAAGAGGAACTCAAAAGCCTCTTGATGAAAGTGAAAGTGGAGAGTGAAAAAGTTGGCTTAAAGCTCAACATTCAGAAAACAAAGATCATGGCATCTGGTCCCATCACTTCATGGGAAATAGATGGGGAAACAGTGGAAACAGTGTCAGACTTTACTTTTTTGGGCTCCGAAATCACTGCAGATGGTGATTGCAGCCATGAAATTAAAAGACACTTACTCCTTGGAAGGAAAGTTATGACCAACCTAGATAGCATATTCAAAAGCAGAGACATCACTTTGCCAACAAAGGTCCGTCTAGTCAAGGCTATGGTTTTTCCTGTGGTCATGTATGGATGTGAGAGTTGGACTGTGAAGAAGGCTGAGCACCGAAGAATTGATGCTTTTGAACTGTGGTGTTGGAGAAGACTCTTGAGAGTCCCTTGGACTGCAAGGAGATCCAACCAGTCCATTCTGAAGGAGATCAGCCCTGGGATTTCTTTGGAGGGAATGATGCTAAAGCTGAAACTCCAGTACTTTGGCCACCTCATGTGAAGAGCTGACTCATTGGAAAAGACTCTGATGCTGGGAGGGATTGGGGGCAGGAGGAGAAGGGGATGACAGAGGATGAGATGGCTGGATGGCATCACTGACTCAATGGATGTGAGTCTGAGTGAACTCTGGGAGTTGGAGAAGGACAGGGAGGCCTGGCGTGCTGCGATTCATGGGGTCACAAAGAGTCGGACACGACTGAGCAACTGAACTGAACTGAACTGAAAACAACAGGAAGGGAACACAGCCCCACCCATCAACAGAAAATTGGATTCAAGATTTACTAAGCATGGCCCTACCCATCAGAATAAGACCCAGTTTCCCCACCCCCGACTCAGTCAGTCTCTCCCATCAGGAAGCTTCCATAAGCCTCTTATCCCTCTCCATCAGAGGACAGACAGAATGAAAACCACAATCACAGAAAACTAACCAATCTGATCACATGGACCACAGCTTGTCTAACTCAATGAAACTATGAGCCATACAGTGTAGGGCCACCCAAGATGGACAGGTCATGGTGGAGAGTTCTGATAAAACGTGGTCCACTGGAGAAGGGAATGACAAACCACTTCAGTATTCTTGCCTTGAAAACCCCATGAACAGTATGAAAAGGCAAAAAGATAGAACACTGAAAGACGAACTTCCCAGGTGCCCAATATGCTACTGGAGAAGAGTGGAGAAATAACTCCAGAAAGAATGAAGAGACAGAGTCAAAGCAAAAACAACACCCAGTTGTGGATGGGACTGGTGTTGGAAGTAAAGTCTGATGCTATAAAGAGCAATATTCATAGGAACTTGGAATGTTAGGTCTATGAATCAAGACAAATTACAAGTGGTCAAGCAGGAGATGACAAGAATGAATGTCGACATTTTAGGAATTGGAGAACTAAAATGGGCTATAATGGGTGAACTTAACTCAGATGACCATTATATCTACTACTGTGGGCAGGAATCCCTTAGAAGAAATGGAGTAGCCATCACAGTCAACAAAAGAGTCCAAAATGCGGTACTTGGATGCAATGTCAAAAATGACAGAATGATCTCTGTTCATATCCAAGGCAAACCATTCAATATCACAGTAATCCAAGTCTATGCTCCAAACAGTAATGCTGAAAAAGCTGAAGTTGAATGGTTCTATGAAGACCTATAATACCTTCTAGAACTAATACCTAAACAAAGATGTCCTTTTCATTATTGGGGACTGGAATGCAAAAGTAGGAAGTCAAAAAATATCTGGAGCAACAGGTAAATTTGGCCTTGGAGTACAGAATGAAGCAGGGCAAAGGCTGATAGAGTTTTGCCAGGAGAACACACTGGTCATAGCAAACACCCTCTTTCAACAACATAAGAGAGGACTCTACACATGGACATCACCAGATGGTCAATGCCAAAATCAGATTGGTTATATTCTTAGCAGCCAAAGATGGAGAAGCTCTATACAGTCAGCAAAAACAAGACCAGGAGATAACTATGGCTCAGATCATGAGCTCCTTATTGCCAAATTCAGACTTAAATTGAAGAAAGTGGGGAAACCACTAGACCATTCAGGTATGACCTAAATCAAATCCCTTACAATTATACAGTGGAAGTGACAAGGGATTCAAGGGATTAGACCTGATAGACAGAATGCCTGAAGAACTATGGATGGAGGTTTGTGACACTGTACAGGAGACAGTGGTCAAGACCATCCCCAAGAAACAGAAATGCAAAAAGGCAAAATGGTTGTCTGAGGAGGCCTTACAAATAGCTGTGAATAGAAGAGAAGTGAAAAGCAAAGGAGAAAAGGAAAGATAAAAGCATCTGAATGCAGAGTTCCAAAGAATAGCAAGGAGAGATAAGAAAGCCTTCCTCAGCGATCAATGCAAAGAAATAGAGGAAAACAACAGAATGGGAAAGATTCTTCAAGAGATCTCTCAAGAAAATTAGAGATATCAAGGGAATATTTCATGCACAGATGGGCTCAATACAGGACAGAAATGGTATGGACCTAACAGAAGCAGAGGATATTAAGAAGAGGTGGCAAGAATACACAGAAGAACTGTACAAAAAAGATCTTCATGACCCAGATAATCATGATGGTGTGATCACTCACCTAGAGCCAGACATCCTGGAATGTGAAGTCAAGTGGGCCTTAGAAATCATCACTACAAACAAAGCTAGTGGAGGTGATGGAATTTCAGTTGAGCTATTTCAAATCCTGAAAGATGATGCTGTGAAAGTGCTGCACTCAATATGCCAGCAAAGTTGCAAAACTCAGCAGTGGCCACAGGACTGGAAAAGATCAGTTTTCATTCCAATCTCAAAGACAGACAATGGCAAAGAATGCTCAAACTACTGCACAATTGCACTCATTTCATATGGTAGCAAAGTAATGCTCAAAATTCTCCAACCCAGGCTTCAACAGTACGTGAAATGTGAACTTCCTGATGTTCAAGCTGGAATTAGAAAAGGTAGAGGAACCAGATATCAAATTGCTAACATCCATTGGATCATCCAAAAAGCAAGAGAGTTCCAGAAAAATATCTACTTCTGCTTTATTGACTACACTAAAGCCTTTGACTGTGTGGAAACAACAAATTGTGGAAAATTCTGAAAGAGATGGGAATACCAGACCACCTGACCTGCCTCCTGAGAAATCTGTATGCAGGTCAAGAAGCAACAGTTAGAACTGGATATGGAACAATAGACTGGTTCCAAATCAGGAAAGGTGTACATCAAGGTTGCATATTGTCATCCTCCTTATTTAACTTATATGCAGAGTACATCATTAGAAATACTGGACTGGATGAAGCACAAGCTGGAATCAAGATTGCTGAAAGAAATATCAAGAATCTCAGATATGCAGATGACACCACACCTACAGCAAAAAGTGAAGAACTAAAGAGCCTCTTGATGAAAGTGAAAGAGGAGAGTGAAAATGTTGGCTTAAAACTCAACATTCAGAAAACTAAGATCAAGGCATCCGGTCCCTTCACTTGATGGCAAAATAGATGGGGAAACAAAATAGATGGAAGCAGTGACAGGCTTTATTTTGGGGGACTCCAAAATCACTGGAGATGGTGTTTGCAGCCATGAAATTAAAAGATGTTTACTCCTTGGAAGAAAAGTTATGACCAACCTAGACAGCATATTAAAAAGCAGAGACATTACTTTGCCAACAAAGATCCATCTAGTCAAAGCTATGATTTTTCCAGTGGTCATGTATCGATATGAGAGTTGGACTATAAAGAAAACTGAGTGCCAAAGAAGTGATGCCAAAGAATTTGAACTGTGGTGTTGGAGGAGACTCTTGAGAGTCCCTTGGACAGCAAGGAGATCCAACCAGCCCATCCTAAAAGAAATCAGTCTTGAATATTCTTTGGAAGGACTGATGCTGAAGCTGAAACTCTAATACTTTTGCCACCTGATGCAAACAATGGACTCATTTGAGAAGATGCTGGGAAAGATTGAAGGTAGGAGGAGAAGGGGTCAGCAGAGAATGAGATGGTTGGGTGGTTCACTGATTCAATGGACATGAGTTTGAGTCAGCTCCGGGAGTTGGTGATGGACAGGGAAACCTGGCATGCTGCAGTCCATGGGGTTGCAAAGAGTTGGACACAACTGAGGATGTGGAATGAACTGATGTTCACTTTAGACAGTTCTCAAAGAGCTTAAGTGATCTGCCCAATGCCAAGAGCTAAGAGAGAACAAATTTGAAATTTAAAAACATATCTGTAGTTTTCTGAAATCCATGATATCACTGTTGTATCATCATTCAAATTAAGCTTCAAAGGACTAGCTTACAGGGGTACACGGATAGCCCCCGAATGCTGTGGATTGAATGAATTGTAGTAGAAAGCTTATGAAGCCCAGAGATAGAGTCAAACTTCTGGCTGCAGATCTACTAAGAAGAGTCAGAGATTTGTCATTATTTTGTTTTCAAATTCAAAGCATGTGTTCAAATACATGTTCAAGAATTTCTTAGCTCATTTCTCCCCCACCCCTTTTTCTAGGAAACTTACATTGTTTACTGGAACACAGCTTGGCTCCTTTGTTTGTGTTTGTTTCCATTTATGAAGATGTAAAAATCTCACAGGGACTGTAACATCCTTCCCTTTTTCTACCCTGTTGCTTTCTACTCACTTTCTGTAGTTAAGCAGTTTCTTTAGTTCTGATTTATACTTTCACTTTCTTTTGAAAAAGAAAAAGAAGCTAAAGCAGATATATGTTTGTTTTCTTATTTCAAGTATTATCTGTTTAAAATATAAACTGCGTCACCTACTTGCTTAAAACCCTCCAGTGGCTATCCCTCACTCTTGTGATAAATCCAAACTCCTATGAGCTTCTAGAACCTACATTATCTGCTCTTGATGAAGTCTCTGACTTCCCTTTCTAGCATTCTATACTTTGTCTTTCCCCTAAGTTTACTTGAATACATGCATATTCATCCTTCCCTCCTCATCTTTGAGCTTGCTAAATCCTGCCTGCAATGCTCTTTACCCTGCTAACCCTCTTATATGATTGCATTATCTGCTCAAATGTCACCTCAAAAGGACCTCACTGGCAACTCCATTATCATTCTCTATACTCTTTCCTTGCTTTGGTTGTTTTCATAGCATTTGACACTACCAGACATTATATTATGGGGGCTTCCCAGGTGGCGCTAGTGGTAAAGAACCTGCCTATAAGAGACACGGGTTCGATCCCCAGGTTGGGAAGATCCCTGGAGGAGGACATGGCAAACCATTCCAGTATTCCTGCCTGGAGAATCCCATGGACAGAGGAGCCTGATGAGCTACAGTCCATAGGGTCGCAAAAAGTTAGACAAGACTGAAGCAACTTAGTACCCACACACAACCATGCATTATATACATGTATTTGCTAGCTGATCATTGTCAGTACCACTTACTAGAATTTAACCCCTATGAGGCAAGAACATGCCCTGCTCACCATTCTGACACTTGTGCTTGCAACAGCACCTTTCAATAGTGGGTGATCAAGAAATATTTGTTTAATGGATTGATAGATTAAAGAATCAGTATCTCCTCCACGTCTCTCGTTTTCCTTCATTGTTAATCTCATGCTGCCTCCCTTTTGTCTGTGAGTTGTTAAAACAAAAACTCTATTAGAATTTCTATTTCACTGTTTCACTTGTCTTTAGTATTCCCATTGATTCTTGCTGCTTTTACTGCTTTTTAGAATTTTACAACCGTGTTTTCCCTTTCTGTGCAATTTTTTAACCTGATATCATAATTTCCCCCTTTGAGCTTGTCTTCCTCCAGCAATGTCTTGTATCTTGTTGAAAAGAAAGATTTTCTAACATCCTACCTTCTATACTGTATAAACATCATTTCAAAGAAGGATGGTTGTTTCTCATTCTTCAGGTTGATTCTCTTGAACCACTGAAGCATTCCTCACCGACTGATTGTTCTCTTTGTATATCTGTATGGAGGCAGATCTTTGCTCTTGCAGTACTATGTATTAGAACTAGTTCTCCAAAGAGACTTTGTGTATTTCTAGTAGAGTATCCCAGACCTGCTGCTACTGCTGCTAAGTCGCTTCAGTAGTGTCTGACTCTGTGCGACCCCATAGACGGCAGCCCAACAGGCTCCCCCATCCCTGAGATTCTCCAGGCAAGAACACTGGAGTGGGTTGCCATTTCCTTCTCCAATGCATGAAAGGAAAAGTGAAGTGAAGTCGCTCAGCCGTGTCCAACTCTTAGTGACCCCATGGACTGCAGCCTTACCAGGCTCCTCCGTCCATGGGATTTTCCAGGCGAGAGTACTGGAATGGGTTGCCATTGCCTTCTCTGGTATCCCAGATCTGCTGCTATGGCTGCTAAGTAGCTTCAGTCATGTCTGACTCTGTGCGACCCCATGGCAGCCCACCAGGCTCCCCCGTCCCTGGGAAGCTCCAGGCAAGAACCCTGGAGTGGGTTGCCATTTCCTTCTCTGGTGCGTGAAAGTGAAAAGTGAAAGTGAAGTTGCTCAGTCGTGTCGGACTCTTAGCAACCCCATGGACTGCAGCCTACCAGGCTCCTCCATCCATAGGATTTTCCAGGCAAGAGTACTGGAGTGGGGTGCAATTGCCTTCTCCATATCCCAGATCAGGTGCAGTTAAAGAGAGAAGGTAATTTTTTGATTTGCTGTGATTTAACTTTGCCAGTTTGGACATTAAGGTGTCATAGGGAACAGAATATGGAAGGAGAAATTGTTCCCTCTAGAGGCTTACTTACTGTGGAGCAGCATGTCTTTGCTGAAGGAGGTCCTGGTAAGTTCGCTGGGGGGCAACTAGCGGTGACACTTCCTCTCTTAGTTAAATGGTCAGCAGGACTATAGTAAAGAATCTGCCTGCCAATGCAGGAGACTTAAGAGAGGCAGGTTAGATCCCTGGGTTGGGAAGATCCCCTGGAGAAGGTCATGGCAACCCACTCCAGTATTCTTGCCTGGAAACTCCCCTGGACAGAGGAGCCTGGTGGGTTATAGTCCATAAGATACCAGAGTCGGACACAACTGAAGCGACTTGGTCCAGCCAAGCCAAACAGCTCCATAAGTGTGTCAGGCATGGAGTAAACATAATTTTTTTTTAAATCTTTGCTCTTATATTTGTAGCTTTCCCAAAGATATTGGGTAAAGTGAAATTGTTTCCCAAATATACAATAACCTAGTCTGTGATCCACTTTCACCACATATTTCTGAACTTCTAGCCAAGGAGGTACTACCTGTGTCCATTTCAGATACTACAGGAGTTCCTTTCATGTTCTTTTTGCTTTTCTGGCTCACAAACTAAAATAGACGTCTCGATATTTATATATACCTTTCCCACGTTCAGGGAAAATCTGGAGGAGAGGTACCAATTAAAGATTATTTTCAAATCACCACTGTTACTGAAAGTTAGTTGCCTAATTGGTTTTATTTTAATGTTATATATTTAAAAAATGAATGGTGTAATCAGACCTAGATACCTGCCTCCCAGCCTGTTTATATATCAAATATAATTTACCTGATGATGGTATTTATGTTCACATAATATGTTATTGATACAAGACAGAATTTTAGATCTGTTACCAACCAGGGCTCTTGGCCTCGTTAATCAATAGAAATTGATAAGACCAGACAAGAAACTCAGGTAAGGCTTTGCTGGGCCTCCTGGTATAGTAGGAGGGAGCTAGAAAAAGTTACAGGTTCCCTTGCTTACTAGCTGCCCCAGAGGAGCGGTGAGCTGGTTCCTTTTATGCAGTGAGGATAGGGATAGGTCCAAGAGTCAGGCCAGACGTGTGGCTCAGGTGGTTTGCCCACCCCTTTGGTGGTGGTGTGTGCAGGGGCAGGCACAGTACCCTGATTTGGCTCCCAACACGTTTCTTTTGCTCCCAGCTCTTCAGAAGTGGCAGTTGGGTTTTTTTTTTTATCTCTTTGTGCCTTATTGTCCATAATTTGCTCCAACTTTGCATATATACAGTTATCTTTAGTTCCTTATAGTTTCTTTGTATTTTATTGCTTGAGAAGACATTTGTCCAGGTGCAAATGCTGGGTCCCAGGTCCCAGGCTGTCTCAGATCCACTTTCCTAGACCTTCTTTGTGTTAAGAATAACATGTTACCTGGATCTGGATTTGTTTTTCACTTGGCTCAGATGGTAAAGAATCTGCCCGCATACAGCATTATCATTACCATCTTTCTAAATTCCATATATATGCATTAGTATACTGTATTGGTGTTTTTCTTTCTGGCTTACTTCATTCTGTGTAATCGGCTCCAGTTTCATCCACCTCATTAGAACTGAATCAAATGTATTCTTTTTAATGGCTGAGTAATACTCCATTGTATATACGTACCACAGCTTTCTTATCCATTCATCTGCTGATGGACATCTAGGTTTAGGATTGGGAACACGTGTACACCCGTGGCAGATTCATGTTGATGTATGGTAAAACCAATACAATATTGTAAAGTAATTAGCCTCTAATTAAAATAAATAAATTTAAATTAAAAAAAAAAAAAAAGAATCTGCCCGCAAAGCAGGAGACCCAGGCTTGGTCCCTGTGTTGGGAAGATCTCCAGGAGAAGGGAATGGATACCCACTCCAGTATTCTTGCTTGGGCAATCCCACAGACAGAGGAGCCTTGCTTGTAGACTTGCGGTCTATAGTCTATGGGGTTGCAAAGAGTCTGACATGACTGAGTGACTAACAATTTCACTTTAATCCTGAACATATTGGTATCTCAGAGCCAAGAGTTACCTTTATCAAATGAACTCTCCTAGAAAAAATTAAAAAGGAAGCAATTACTCGTGAGAAGAGTATGTAAAGAATAGTAATATTTAAAATGTTAGAGGAAATGAGTTAATTTGGTCCATTCCATCTGTTTTTCCTCTTGTCCTATGCCCTCAATGTGCCTTAGAAGACTGAGGAAAGAGAATGTAAGAAATTCACAGGGGGAGATGGTTCTCAAGACCTGCTTTGTTCCTTTAAATTAGCCCAATTTACCCATGACACAGTGGCAAGGATTTATTACACGGTGTATAGATTTTGCAAATCCTTTCTTGGTCATTCCACTGTGCTCCCATTACTTCACTGCTATTTCATTTTCTAGTCCTTACTGATTCTTGTCCTTCTCTTCTCCTTTTAGGTTCTGGTCACACACTCTTGGCTCTCACAGTAAAATTGATTTCCTAGGTTTTGATCCCTCATGTTGTTTGAGCATTTCAGATGTCCTCATCCCCTGGCTCCTGGTACCAGATTTGAAGCTGCTTCAGTTAAGTGCTTATTTATGATTCAGACAGCAGGGTATAGTATTTAAGGACATAGAGGGAGCCAGAATGTCTGGGTTTGAAAACTGTCTTAACGTTTAGTCAACAGAGGGTCCTGGGTCGGTAACTTTTTACCCAGAAAATGGTGACTATTAGTATGAACATTATAGGCTTGTTTCAAAACAGAAATAAGTTAACACTCATAAAGTGCCCACAACAGTGGTGGATACAGGCTAATTGTTACAGTTATCTTGTAAGTAAATTGAAAAATAAAATAGTACATTAACCCAGTCTGGCTCCTACATTTTTTTTTTTTTTTCTGTTTTGCAACAGAGTTATTAAGCCCTCATTATTAAGGCAAAATCATTTTCTGCTTGAAGTGAAGTGGTGTCTGACTCTTTGCGACCCCATGGATTGTAGCCTACCAGGCTCCTCTGTCTATGGGATTTTCCAGGAAAGAAAACTGGAGTGGGTTGCCATTTCCTTCTCCAGATCTCCCTGACCCAGGGATTGAACCCGGGTCTCCCACATTATAGGCAGATGCTTTACTGTCTGAGCCACCAGGGAAGTCCTAAATGATTAAGGCAAAATCATTTCCTGCTTAGGATATATCATTTTCCAAACCAGAATCCTGGTCAGCTGCTTTTCTCTCTTTCATGCTTCTAGAAAGTCCCAAACTTTGCACTGACTGAACAGCAATGAAATTATTGTTTGCAGAGTATAAATCTCTAATTAATATAAATTGGCTTAAAGACTACAAGGACTTTGCAGTTAAAGGAAGATAAAATTTGCAGAGAACAAACTGGACACTTCATAGGGTGTTTTCCTCAAGTGCACCTGAAAACCAGGGCAACAGGACTGTAAATTCCCTGTAAATGAATAAGATATGTGGTTTCAAGCTGAAAGATGAATTCTACTCTTTAATACATCAGACATCTGCTTTATTCAAGAAAGTTACTTTCAGTGTTCATTTGACTCCCATGCCTCTTAGGTTTTATCAGATAGGAACATCGAAAACACTTTTCAATTTCCCATTTCATTCTCAATTAGCCTAATTCTTGACTAGATTTCAGTTTCTCTCAGTTTGGAATCTCTGATTATTTCTGAATTGTTGGAACCTTATGAAATCCAGATGATTTCATCTATTTCACCAAATTCCTGTTAGGGTCAAGTTGATATCTTATTTTTCTTCCAAGTTCAGATAGTGCCCTAAAATTGAAAATAGCTCTCCCTATTTAAAATTAGCTTAATTAACATTTATGTACACCTAATTTTCTTTGATTCCTTTTTAAATTCTCAAATATTTTATTTCAGATTTCTCTGGCAATCAACTGGTTAAGACTGCGTGCTCCCTACAGTGGTAGAGGGTGGCGATTTGATCACCAGTGGGGGAACTAAGAACCTGCATGTCATGTGGCATGGCCAAAATTGTTTTGTTAATTAAAAGAATTTTTAAAAAATTCTGGAAACTTTTACTCTCACTTATCTTTGAGTTTCTTTTTCCAGTTGAGATCATTTAAATTTCTTAAGGTTATCTCTTGAAATATATTGATTTGAGGAAAGAACACCTGTCTTTTATCATTAGTTTGTAAGGTATTATGCAAATGCAGTTTCTGTTTTCACAAAAAGGAAAAGAAAACAAATGAATCAAAAGATTCAGCAAGAGTTCTGTATAATGTAACTAGAGCCAGATGTGATATCTTCTGAGTCAGTTACAGGAA
This sequence comes from Bubalus bubalis, assembly GCF_019923935.1. Taxonomy (NCBI): domain Eukaryota; kingdom Metazoa; phylum Chordata; class Mammalia; order Artiodactyla; family Bovidae; genus Bubalus; species Bubalus bubalis. The sequence goes on from NC_059160.1 coordinate 66,397,263, forward strand.
AGAGAGGGTTGAAAGAATGAGGGACCCAAATCTGACGTGTTAAAAAGATCTTGTATTAGGATGAACTCCAAAATATAGAGAAATATGAATGTAAATGTTACAATACATTCTCCAAAATTTAACAAAGAGAATCATTGCAGCAACAAACATTGCAACTTATCTGTTTAGTTGATGCCCCAAAGAGTCAAAATTATTGTTTAATATGTGGGAAGTAGATTTGTTAAGTAACGGTTCTTTCAAGTTTTTCATACATAACATGAATTATTTTGTATAGGAATTCACTTGAATCAAAGCAGCTATTGGTAGAGAACAGTCTTCCCAGGTGGCTCAGTGGTAAAGAATTTGCCTGCAATGCAGGAGATGTGGGTTCAGTCCCTGGGTTGGGAAAATCCCCTAGAGAAGGATATGACAACCCACTCCAGTATTCTGACCTGGGAAATCCCTTGGACAGAGGAGGCTGGAGGCCTGCAGTCCATGGAGATGCAAAAGAGTCAGATATGACTTAGTGACTAAACAACAACAACTGGCAGAGAATAGAGGTGCTGCCAAATATCCACAATGCACAGGACACCCTCCACAACAAAGAATTATGTCAATCCAAATGCCATTAGTGATAAAGTTAAGAAGATTTGAATTAGGTGTTTATAAATATAGTTAATCAAGGAACCAAGGTAATCATAACTAAGAACTTATGCTATTTCAAGAAACTTGGAGCAACTCTCCTCACCTTTTAGCACAAAATGAGACTGACAGAAATTTCAAAATGCCTTTCCAGAAATAAGACATGTGCAGCCACAGGTAGGTTTCCTTTTCACTCTTCTCCTTGGTTTTCCTGCTGTAGGATTTTGGAGGATGGAGGTGAGGTGGTGGTTATAATGTGTTTGAAGGGTTCTATAATCTGTAGAGAACTATATCAATACAGGGAGCTATTGTAAAAATAAAAGCCCAGGGCATCCTTCAATAGGCTTCTTTGTTGTCTGATGCTATTGCAGACTTTGTGCGGTCACTACTCCTGGCTATTTTATTTAACCTATAGGTCATCCCCTTTGAGCATATCTGTAGTCTTACTCCTTTTGCCTTGTAGTGCCTTGTGGAGTTTTTAGCACAAAGCATACTGAGGCAGTTTTAGTGTTAAGCTCTATTTTTCTGAAATGTGAGAGGTTGAGTTTCGAATTCTATACAGATGAGTAAAACTCAGTTATTCTCCAGTAACAATATTTCCTACAGATTTATTTCCTGGCAGCTGGTAGGGCAGACAACCATTGTCGCTTCAATCTGATCAAGGCTTTTGAAGGGTATTGGTACCACCCAACTGTCTCCAGGCCTCTGAATCATGGTTTCCCAGGAAGACTTCCCATTGCTTACTCTAGGAGCTTTCAGAAATAACTTCCTTAATAGCTTCAGATGGAACTAGAAGATCAAATCGAGTAGCAAAAGTTAGAGGGAACATGAACCTCTGCTGCACTGTTGGGTTGGGGAGAGTGATCAAGGAATATATTATCATCACCGCCAGAAGCAATCAAACTTACTGACTAGAAACTGGACTAATTTTAAGATAGAAGGAATACCCCTGCAACCTGTATAAGCAGGTCATTATGTAATGTTGACCCTAAACCCCTTAGACACAAAGAGAGGTTCTCGCCTGTCTGCATCTGTTAGTTCAGATCCAGAAAATGACCCTGCTCCTAGGTGAGGAGATGTAAGTCAAACCTTAACTCTGTGTTCCTAAATATAAGAAAAAAAATTTTCATATCTGGGGTAGATTTGGGTGATGTGAATAATTCTATCTCCTGTTTCTAGATTTTGGCAAGGCATCATGGATTAGAGATCAAAAACATGTAGGAGCAATTAAGGTTGATTTATCTTTAAATACTTTCTATAAAGCATTCGGAGAAGGCAATGGCACCCCACTCCAGTACTCTTGCCTGGAAAATCCCATGGATGGAGGAGCCTGGTAGGCTGCAGTCCATGGGGTCGCTAAGAGTCAGACACAACTGAGTGACTTCACTTTCACTTTTCACTTTCATGCATTGGAGAAGGAAATGGCAACCCACTCCAGTGTTCTTGCCTGGAGAATCCCAGGGACGGTGGAGCCTGGTGGGCTGCCGTCTATGGGGTCGCACAGAGTTGGACACGACTGAAGTGACTTAGCAGCTTAGCATAAAGCATTCTCTGGGAAAAGGGGCTATTTGTCTCCTCTGAAAAGCTAAGGCTGTGTTCCTCAATGGTATTCCTCTCAGAGATGGCTCCTGACCTTTCATGGAGCCAGTTCAGGTGGATTTGCAGTATGACTAGTTGGGTGGCCTGCTATCCCATCGTCTAAATCTGAGAAAAGCAATAATTGTTTCAAAAATTCTTGGCTTTCTTAATGTCCATCATTTGACATAAGGCTCGAATGTAGGAGACCTGGGGATCGAACCCAGGTCTCCTGCACTGCAGGCAGATGCTTTACCATCTGAGTCACCTGGGAAGCCCCATAACTTGAAGAGGAAATAAACTGATGCTTTTCTTTTGCTGTGGATGCAGTAAATGGCTATTTGATAACATAGCCTTATCTTGATAATAACCTAACTTTATCTCGATAATGAAAGTGAAAGTCACTCAGTCGTCTCTGACACTTTGCTACCCCATGGACTATACAGTTCATGGAATTCTTCAGGCCAGAATACTGGAGTGGGTAGTCTTTTCCTTCTCCAATGAATCTTCCCAACTCCAGGATTGAACCCAGGTCTCCCGCATTGCAGGTGGATTCTTTACCAGCTGAGCCACAAGGGAAGCCCTTGATAATACTGAGGGAAATGCACTAGAAAAAATCAAAGGATAAACATCAGATTCTAAAGTGACAAGGCGAGGTATTGCTTTCATGCTGGGAAGCCATTTTTTGAGATGTTCTATGTGGGTATCATTTTCTAGGCTAGTCTTGAAATCTTAGAGACATAAAGTTGAAGGTAGAAATGAAGTAAGGAACAGTTTTCATTTGTCAGGAACAAATGAAATGAAATGGAAATTTAAAGTACCTGATGGGAAGGCTGTGGCATGGCATGACCTCTGTGCTTCAATGATAATGAGGACCAGTCTAGAACAGAGGCTTCTGATTCTATACCACTGACATCCTGTGCTGTGGAATTTCTCTGATCAATAATCTGAATTCCTATATCTCCATTCCCTTTTCATTTAAAACAGATTTCTTCCTAAATTAATGTTCATATTTATGCTTATCTCCTTCCCTCAAATCTCAGAGGAAGTGGTAGCATTAATTCCTCCTTTATAAAGAAAATCTTTCACCTGTGTTTTAATCCCATCCATTCAGCCATATACAGGGCCTTTGTTCTCATTATTCCCCATCTCCTCTACTTTCTTTTCATTTGTCTTTTTATTGGGGTAGGACATACAGTAAGGCATCAACTTGATCATGTGTACAATTTGATATTTATATCCATGTACTCAACATATTCGGAGAAGGCAATGGCAGCCCACTCCAGTACGCTTGCCAGGAAAATCCCATGAATGGAGAGCCTGGTAGGCTGCAGTCCATGGGGTCACTAAGAGTCGGACACGACTGAGTGGCTTCACTTTCACTTTTCACTTTCATGCATTGGAGAAGGAAATGACACCCCCACTCCAGTACTCTTGCCTGGAGAATCCCAGGGACGGAGGAGCCTTGTGGGCTGCCATCTATGGGGTCGCACAGAGTCGGACACAACTGAAGCGACTTAGCAGCAGCAGCAGCAACTCAACATATTACATATATAAAACATATAGGCATACCATATACACGTAATAGATACACATATACATATCCATGGAATCAACATTTCCAGCACTCCAGCAGGCTTTCTCTTGCCCTAGTCAGCATATATAATAGCCCAAAGGTAACTGATATTCTGATCTCTATTATTATAGGTTGTTTTTGCTTTCTCCTTAATTCCATAATTTAATTTCAACATAATAATATATACTCTTACACCTGCCTTCTTTTGCTTAGCTTATATCTGTGTAAATCAATCATGTTTAGGTTGTGTAGGAGTAGCCCATTCTTTTTCATTGCTTTACATAACTGCATTGAATGGATACTTTGCTATTTATTTATCTAGCCTACTATTCATTAAGACTACTGTTGTTTTAAGTGTGAGGTTTCAGCATGGGGCTTACAAGTAATGTTGTCATGAACATTCTAATACAGTCTTCGGGTGAATACATTCACTCATTTCTTTTGCAGATCTACTCAGAATGGAATCAAATCTTCAAAGGTATAGATATAGGCCTATAGATATAGATATGTTGTGTGTGTGTGTGTCTTTGGTGCATATGACTAAAAAATTTTTAGTGTTTTTGACACTTTTACTCCTACCAGCACTATATGGAACTTCTAATTGTTTTACCATTCCACATGCTTGTCATCTCTTGGTTTTTACAATTCATTTTACCCATTCAGGTGAAATATAATGGTATTTCATTGTGGTTTTAATTTGCATTTCCTTGATGAATTTTTATGTTGAATTTCTTTTTATATACATTTTGGCTATCTGCATCCTTTTTAATGAAGTGCCTGTTCAAGTTTTTTGCTCATTAAAAAAAATCTGAATTATCAGTGTGATTCTTATAATAGTTTTTAATGTAATTTGAAATTAAGTTTGAGTCAGATATACATATTAGGAATATCTTCTCTCACTATGTAGGCTGCATTAATATGTTTTAAATTTCCTCTTTTTAGAAATAGAAGATTCTTATTTTAAATGAAGTTCAGCTTACAAAACTTGTATAGATAGTGCTTTTATGTCTCATTTAATCAATTTTGATCTACTTCTGATCATAAAGATGTATCTAGAAGCTATATTATTTTACCCTTCTCATCTAAGTCTGTATCTTTTAAAATGTATATTATGTATTATGAAGTAGAGATCATGATTTAGTTTTGAATGTAGATATCTATTATAAGTATCAAAAGACCATTTATTGGAAAAATGAGCATTATGCTCCTGAGTTACCTTACTGTCCCAGTTTTTTATTGAGTGAACATGTAAACTTGGTCTGGTTCTGGAAACTCTACTCTTGTTTTATTAGTGCATTTGTTTATCTTTGAATCAATACCACCCTGCCTTTACTTCTTTAGCTTTCTAATAATTTGTGATATCTAGTAATGGAAATCTTCCAACATTGCTGTTCTTCAAGATTTCCTTGGATATTCTAGGTCCTTTGATTTCTGTATAAATTTTAGAATCTATATTTCAGTCTCACACTATTGCAATGAATATATATCAAGCTGGAGAAAGCTGGGATTTTAAAGCCATTGAGTCTCTTCACATATGAATATGATACTTTTCGCATTTATTTAGGTCTTCTTTTGTTTCCCTTAGCAATAACATGTAGTTTTCTAGTTGAGGTCATACACATATTTTGTTAAAGTCATTCCTGGACATTTGATGTTTTGATGTCTTATGAATATTGTTTTTAAGTTGAATTTTCAAATGATTTATGTCTAGTATCTAAAATACATTTGAGTTTTTACATTGGCCTTATATCTAGTAACATTGTAAATTACCTTATTAATATACAGTTTTGGATTTTTTTTAAAGAAAAGTATACTTTTCCAGACATCTTTAAAAAATAGTTTTGCTTCTTCCTTTTTGATCACTATAGACTTATTTATTTTTTTTGTCTTACTGTGCTGGATAGAACCTCCACTAACACTTATCAAAGTTAGGCTTCCACCCTCCCACAGAGACTGGGGGACAGGGCCCCTATCTTCAGGGGTTGATTGTAACAAATAGAACATTCATTTGGCAGCTTTGAGCTTTCCCAGGCAGGCAGGCATTTTGAAAGAGATAGAGTCATGTTAGAGATAAGACTCTAAACTTCCGGAAGCCATGCAAGAGTTTAGAGAGAGTCTTTGTCACTTCTGACAGGAATAATTCAGGACTTCCTTGGTGACTCAGATAGTAAAGAATAGACCTGCCAATGCAGGAGACCCAGGATCTATCCCTGGGTCAGGAAGATCTCCTGGAGGAGGAAATGGCAACCCACTCCAGTATTCTTGCCTGGAGAATTCCATTAACAGAGGAACCTTGCGGGCTACAGTTCATGGGGTTGCAGAGCCAGACACTACTGAGCTACTAACACTTCCCTGGTGGTCCAGTGGCTAATACTCTATGCTCCCAGTGCAGGGGGCCCAGGTTTGATTCCTGGCCAGGGAGCTGCAACTAGGAGTCCATATGCAGCAACTGAGTTTGCATGCTTCAACTAAGACCCATGGCAGCCAAATAAATAAATATTAATAAAAAGAGAATAATTCATGCTTGCTTCTTCACTTTAGATTTTTTTCTCAACCAACTATAATATGGTTTGGTTTTTCATTATCTATTCACATCATTTTTGTGGTTTTTAAAACAAAACAGATATGTTTTTGCTTTACTCTTGTGACTGTTCTGCAGATCTTATCTTCTTTAGGTACCATTTCCTTCTTGAAGCTTTTTTCTCCCTTGCCTATAGAAACACATTTGTCTTATAATTCTTCTAGCCTCTCAAATGTTTATCTCTTTTTTGGCTTGGTCAGGATTATACCTCTTAAAAAACTAGTGTTTACTATGGTTTCATCCTTAGCACTTGCTGAGCTCCTTATCACTCTATGATAGCCTGGGCTTTCCCAGAACTTAAGCTTTAATCCCTCCCAAGTCCAGATCTCTTTCCAGTCACCTGGTAGATAGCTCCTAGCTGAGTGGATCTCTGTAAGACTATAGCAGGCAGCATCAAATTCTCACTGGTGCTGTGTCTTTGCAATTACTTTACCTGCTTCTTAGAAGATTTTTCTCTTTTCCTTCAACCAATTCATTCCAGAACTCAATGTTGAGCAATTCAGATTTAACTCAAATATTATCTCTTGTGGGCTTCCCAGGTAAAGAACCCACTTTCCCAGTTAAAGAACTCACCTGCCATTGAAGGAGACATTAGAGACACAGGTTCAATCTCTGGATGGGGAAGATCTCCTAGAGTAGAAAATGGCAACCCACTCCAGTATACTTGCCTGGAAAATCCCACGGACAGAGGAGCCTGGTGAACTGCAGTCTATGGGGTCACAAAGAATTGGACATGACTGAAGTGATTTAGCATTATCTCTTGTGAAAAACCTTCCCCTACCCTCTGAGGTGGATTTAGATTCTTCCCTGGTTTTGTCCTAGCATAATCCTTTGTTCATATTTCAATTATATGATTTTTACAGTTATTAAAATCATTGACTCATTTTTCCCCCAACAAAATATTTATGGTAGCTTGCTTTTATTTAAAATCTCTTTTAAAACATCATTCAATCATTGGATATTGAGTTAGACTAAAATTTCCTTCCAATTTCTTGGGTGTTATAACTTTGTTAGTCTATCTTTCTATCCCAGCACCAAACGAACTGTCTTGCATTTGGAAAATGACCAATACAATATTTTTTAAAAATGAATGGCCACTAAGTGGCCTGTGAATAGGGGAAGAGAAGGCAATGGCACCCCACTCCAGTACTCTTGCCTGGAAAATCCCATGGATGGAGGAGCCTGGTGGGCTGCAATCCATGGGGTCATGACTGAGCAACTTCCCTTTCACTTTTCACTTTCATGCATTGGAGAAGGAAATGGCAACCCACTCCAGTGTTCTTGCCTGGAGAATCCCAGGGACGGTGGAGCCTGGTGGGCTGCCGTCTATGGGGTCGCACAGAGTCGGACACGACTGAAGCGACTTAGCAGCAGCAGCAGGCAAGATTATCGTCTCTCACCACAATCTTACCTGAATTTTACGGTGCTGAAATATAGAGAAACAAAAGACGAAAGTATATCATGGGAATCTTTAACCTCACTGAATAGGAAGACTCTCTTGATGAAGAGTTTATTAAGCGGAGACTGGCACTACTGAGATCCCTGGAAGATTCTAGTTTTCAGACAGGTGACTGCCACCTACTGGACAAGACAGGAAGTTTTGTTTATATTCAGAGAATCCGCACATTTTTAAGTCACCAATTTCAATGTTTCAGCTTGTCCTTATTTAACGTGCCTCTTTTAGAATAGGACTCAAGCATTATATGTTGAATTAGATTATATGTGTCTTTTCAATTCTAAAACTTGCATTTCATTCATAGTGAAACTGTTAGCCAAACAGTCATGTCTGACTCTTTGCAATCCCATGGACTGTAGCCCATCAGGCTCCTCTGTCCATGGAATTCTCCAGGCAAGAATACTGGAGTGTGTAGTCATTCCCTTCTAGATAGGATCTTCCTGACCCAAAGATTGAACCCAGGTGTCCCACATTGCAGGCAGATACTTAACCACCTAAGGCACCAGAGAAGTCCATTTCATTCATAAGACCATAGTAAATAAAATATATGCATTCATCTATATATGAATGAGTCATCTAAAGAGTTATTCTCTGATTTTACTAATTTGCAAGTTTGCTCTTTTATCTTCAAGTTTCATCTTTACTTCCAGGTATAATAGCACCTAAACTTTTATTTCTTTCAGAGACATTGTCATAAACATGAAAATTTGAAGTTTTTTGTTGTTGTTGTTGTTAGGTTCTTAGAAATATTGTCCCCATATTTCTAGTACTTTTAGACAAAACTTGATTCTTCAAAGTCAAACAACATTTTGTTTCCTGGACTTCTAGCTCCCGTCTTGACCTTATCTCCATTCTCGAATTAGTAACTAAACATTTTCTTTGTTCTCCATCATTCAACTTTCTCACAGGGCTTTGCTACACTTTTTCCCTTTAAAATATTTTATGACTGACACGGCCTAAACATAAAATGCACTAATAAATCCTTCTTTCAATTTGGGTTCAGTAATACTCATTTCTAACCCATTTTGTTCTTTCTTGTTATCATTGTGTCCTATTCACTTAGCAAACTTATTAACATGTTTAAGATCAGTATTTATCTTTTACAATAAATGTATAGGAAAGAATTTGTGAAATAATGCAATTTTCTTTACAACACATAAATTTGAAAAACAAAAACTATATAATTTAAATGTCAAATATTTTCCAAATATCTTACAATTTTGCAAGTAAGTTATTCATAAAGAAAAGTACAATGTTATTACAGTATAGTGTGAAATATCTATTAAGTGATTAAGATGTGCCAGTCAGTTCAGTTCAGTTGCTCAGTCTTGTACAATTCTTTTTGACCCTGTGGATGGCAACATGTCAGGCTTCCCTGTCCATCACCAACTCCCAGAACTTACTCAAACTGATGTCCATCACATCAGTGATGCCATCCAACCATTTCACCCTCTGTCGTCCCCTTCTCCTCCCACCTTAATCTTTCCCAGCATCAGTGTCTTTTCTAAGGAGTCACTTCCCTGCATCAGGTGGCCAAAGTATTGGAGTTTCAGCTTCAGCATCAGGCGAATATTCAGGACTGATTTCCTTTAGGATGGACTGGTTGGATCTCCTTGCTGTCCAAGGGACTCACAAGAGTCTTTTCCAGCACCACAGTTCAAAAGCATCAATTCTTTAGCGCTCAGCTTTTTTTATTGTCCATCTCTCACATCCATACATGACCACTGGAAAAGCCAAAGCTTTGACTAGATGGAACAAACATGCCTTTGCTGGCAAACTAATGTCTCTGCTTTTTAATATGCTGTCTAGGTTGGTCATAAATTTTCTTCTAAGGAGTAAGCATCTTTTAATTTCATGGCTGCAGTCACCATTTGCCGTGATTTTGGAACCCCTCAAAATAAAGTCTCTCACCATTTCCATTGTTTCCCTATCTATTTGCCATGAAGTGATGGGGCCAGATGGCATGATCTTAGTTTTCTGAATTTTGAGTTTCAAGCCAACCCTTTCCCTCTCTTCTTTCACTTTGATCAAGAGGCTCTTTAGTTCTCTGCTTGCTGCCATAAGGATGGTATCATCTGCATATCTAAGGTTCTTCATATTTCTTCCAGCAATCTTGATTCCAGCTTGTGCTTCATCCAACCTGGCATTTTGCCTGATGTGTTCTGCATATAAGTTAAATAAGCAGGGTGACAATATACAGCCTTGATATATTCCTTTCCTGGTTTGGAACCAGTCTGTTCCATGTCCAGTTCTAACTGTTGCTTCTTGAACTGCATACAGATTTCTCAGAAGGCAGACCAGGTGGTCTGGTATTCCCATCTCTCGAAGAATTTTCCAGTTTTTTGTGATCCATACAGTCAAAGGCTTTGGTGTAGTCAATAAAGCAGAAGTAGATGGGGAAACAGTGGAAACAGTGTCAGACTTTATTTTGGGGGGCTCCAAAATCACTGCAGATGGTGACTGAAGCCATGAAATTAAAAGACACTTACTCCTTGGAAGAAAAGTTATGACCAACCTAGATAGCATATTCAAAAGCAGAGACATTACTTTGCCAACAAAGGTTCGTCTAGTCAAGGCTATGGTTTTTCCAGTAGTCATGTATGGATGTGAGAGTTGGACTGTGAAGAAGGCTGAGCGCCAAAAAATTGATGCTTTTGAACGGTGGTGTTGGAGAAGACTCTTGAGAGTCCCTTGGACTGCAAGGAGATCCAACCAGTCCATTCTGAAGGAGATCAGCCCTGGGATTTCTTTGGAAGGAATGATGCTAAAGCTGAGACTCCAGTACTTTGGCCACCTCATGCAAAGAGTTGACTCATTGGAAAAGACTCTGATGCTGGGAGGGATTGGGGGCAGGAGGAGAAGGGGATGACAGAGGATGAGATGGCTGGATGGCATCACTGACTCAATGGACGTGAGTCTGAGTGAACTCTGGGAGTTGGTGATGGACAGGGAGGCCTGGCGTGCTGCGATTCATGGGGTCGCAAAGAGTCAGACACGACTGAGTGACTGAACTGAACTGAACTGAGATGTTTTTCTGAAATTCTCTTGATTTTTGATGATCCAGCGGATGTTGGCAATTTGATCTCTGATTCCTCTGGTTCCTCTGGCTTTTCTAAATCCAGCTTGAACATCTGGAAGTTCACGGTTCACGTACTGTTGAAGCCTGGCTTGGATAATTTTGAGCATTACTTTGATAGTGTGTGAGATGAGTGCAATTGTGTGGTAGTTTGAGCATTCTTTGGCATTGCCTTTCTTTGGGATTGAAATGAAAACTGACCTTTTCCAGTCCTGTGGCCACTGCTGCGTTTTTCAGGTTTGCTGGCATATTGAGTGCGGCACTTTCACAGCGTCATCTTTTAGGATTTGAAATAGCTCAACTGGAATTCCATCAAGTCCACTAGCTTTATTTGTGTTGATGTTTCCTAAGGCCCACTTGATTTCGCATTCCAGGATGTCTGACTCTAGGTGAGTGATCAACCATCATGGTTATCTGGGTCATGAAGTTCTGTTTTGTACAGTTCTTTTGGGTATTCTTGCCACCTCTTCTTAATATCTTCTGCTTCTGTTAGGTCCATACCATTTCTGTCCTTTATTGTGCTCATCTTTGCATGAAATGTTCCCTTGGTATCTCTAATTTTCTTGAAGAGATCTTTAGTTTTTCCCATTCTATTGTTTTCGTATATTTCTTTGCATCAAAAGTAAAGATATGCCAAGTTTCTGTTAAATGCTCAATCATTTCATTTAGTCTTGAAAACAACTTTATGAAGTTGGTACCTCTATTATTCCCAATTTATAGATGAGATTATGGAGGAATATGTCCAAGATTATGTAGCATGTAGAAAGGAGAGCTATACGCCTTGAAACTTGCTCATGATACTAGACTTGTCCATTTTTCTGGTAAATAAATGTGAAATTTAAACAGGTTGTAGAAGGCCATAGTAATACTAAATGAAGATAGAACTATTGCTAACAGGTTTCAATTTATCATTTTCCATTACTCAACTGTCATTTGAAATAAGGATGTCTTAGTATTTTTTAAACTAAATCCAGTCCCCAGTTTTCTCTTTTTCCTTAGAAGACAGTGGACAGTCCATCAAATAGAGTGTCAGCAAAATGGCCTCAAGATATATACTCATCAAAAGAACAACCTGCCTCTTCAACAAGAAAATAATGGGCCCTCTTTAAAAGGCCAGCTGGCAGTAGAGTATTTGAGCATTTAGGGAACAACTTCATGTGAAAGCAAAGGATTTTCATGCAATATAAAATGACATTTTCACACTGTGTACCTTTACCCTGTAGCATATCTTTCTTTTATAAATCCGTATGACTTGATTCCCTCAGAAAACATTTCTGCTAATTTTTTCCATTTATTCTAAAATTAACTTTATTTTTAATCTTCCTGAAATTTCCTTGGAAATTCATTTTTATATATTTCAACTGGGATGTTTTCTTCCATCTTTATCACAAGAATAAATATTAGCACTTTTTTTGCAAATTGGAACATATTTTCCAACTATACAAAATTTTCCCGTGAAACTGATCAAATATTGTCCTTCAGAGATGAACGTAGGATCAGGCTGGTTTAATTCCATGGCAATGAAATTAAGGAGACTGTGTTTTGAATTGATATTCCATCTATTAGCCTGATCAAACCATGTTTCAACTAATTTGATAATTGATATGCAGTTTTAGGAAGATTCTGAAAAAGGTATAAGAATGAGGAAACTATACTCTGATATTATGGCAAAACTTGCTCTTGTCTGTTATCTGAGGAGGCAAGTCTTGATTTTTTATCATGAAGCAATTCATGAGGATATGGTACCTAATGGTGATAGGGAAAATCTTGATTTATTATCATGAAGTGATTCATGAGGGTACCTAATGGGTAATAGTAAAGAGATCTCCCTGCTTTTGTGTACACTGTTTTCCTCATATTAAGATGTACTTTCCTCTTTCCATCTGCTAAACTCTTACTTCTGACCAGATGCTAAACTGGTAATTGGTTCAGAAATATGCATGTGATCTCCACTCTCTGATCTCTAATTCTTCTGAGGTTTCTGTGATCATTATTTTGAATTAGGGAGCTAAGCCTAAGTCAACTCAGAGACCACTGGCATTGTTTAACTCCAAAATTCTCTTATTTTTACTCTTTCTTTTGCACTTAGAAAGTTTCCTGTTATTTTTAAAACTACTCTGGAGTTGGTAAAAATTAGACCAGGCAGTCTTCCAAAACATTGAGTCTTATATCTCAGCATGAATTTAATGCCTGTTCCCCTCCTGGTTCCAATGTTACAACTACCCCTTGGATCAGTGGATGCTTTATAGCCAGCTGTCCATATGGGAAAGGGCCTCAAGATCTAAGAAAGTGCAGTGCCATTTCCAAAATACTTCTCATTCAATTTGGGTGTTAGTACATGTTGATCTGATTAGCATTTATTGACACATATTTTGAAGAGCTGAGTTAATTAGCAAGGTACTTCTCAAAGCTTTGAGCTAAACAGGGTTTTGGATAATAAGCTTTCACCTTCTCCTAACACCAAATTTACCCTCTACAAGGCAGAGTTCATCGTATCTTTGACTTCTAATTTTATAGTCTCTATTTATGATCCAGCATAAACTACTTGACCATCTCAAATCTGAAGTAAGAAAGGCTAGAAAAAAGAACTATTGTTTTATCTCTTTTGGTGATCACACACTAGTCCAACTTGACTCTTATTATTTGTTACAAATCTTTTATGATCTCAGTGTATTTTCCAAACTACTTATTTTGCCTTATTGTTAGAGAAAAACAATATAATATCAAAAGTAAGTTAGTCATGAAACTTAAAATTTTCTGAGCACTTACAGTTTAAGTACTGTGCTAGTTGCCAAGGATTCATTGGTAAGAAAGATCCAGTCCCTATATACATAAAACAAAGTCTAAAAAATGTTTTCAGAAAATCAATTCTGAATAACAACAAAAAAAACCCAGCATGTCAGATATAAAAGCATTTTGGATTATCTGCAGTTTTGGAATATCTTAATCAGTCAACTCATCTCTAAAACAGAATAATGTAGGGTTCTTATTGACTGAAGTGGAAACAAACACAGAAGTCATGATATATTATTCAGAGTTCTCCAGAGAAATGGAACCAATAGGATATACATAGATATGTATAAGAGACGATTTGGGCTTCCCAGGTGACACCAGTGATAAAGAACCTGCCTGCCAATTTAGGAGACATAAGAGATGTGGGTTTGATCCCTGGGTCAGGAAGATCCCCTGGAGGGGGACATGCCAACCCACTCTATTCTTGCCTGGGAAATCCCAGGGACAGAGGAGCCTAGCAGGCTCAGTCCAGAGGACTGCAAAGAGTTGGACACAACTGAAGCAACTCAGCACACACACATGCACAAAAGATTTATTATGGGAATGGACTTACATGGTTTATGGAGTCCAAGAAGTCCCACAAAATGCCATAGGCAAGCTGGAGAGCTAGGACAGCCTGTGGTATAATTCAGTCTGTGCCCAAAGGCCCAAGAACTGGGAGAACTGAAACTGTAATTCCCAGTCTGAGGCTGAAATCCTGAGAACCATGGGGCTGCTGGGGCAAATCACTGAATATGAAAGTTTGAGAACCAGGAACTCTGAAGTCGAAGAGCTGGAGAAGGTGGTCCCAAGTCAAAAAAAGAGGGAAAATTCACCATTTCGTTGCCTCTCTGTTCTATTCAAGCCCTCAACAGTGTGAGGATGCCTGCCCACATTAGTGAAGGTGGATCATCTTTATTTAGTCCACTAATACAGGGCTTCCCTGGTGGCTCGGATGGTAAAGAATTCGCCTGGAATGCAGGAGACCTGGGTTTAGTCCCTGGGTTGGGAAAATTCCCTGGAGGAGGGCATGACAATCCACTCTAGTGTTCTTGCCTAGAGAATTACATAGACTGGAGCATGGCAGGCTACAGTCCATAGGATTGCAAAGAGTCGGACATGACTGAGTGACTAAGCACAGCACAGCTCAATACAATGCTAATCTCTTCTAGAATCATCCTCACAGACACACCCAGAAATAATGTCTTACCAGTTATATGGGCATCCCTTGGCCCAGTCAAAATGACACATAAAATTAACCATTACCCATGAGAAGTATAACATATTAAATGGCAATGTAATTCTATATCAGATGTAATTGATAAAAGTCATAAAACAGTCTTGGTAATTAAAAGTCATCAATTCTTTGATGCCAAAGACCTGTTAAGCAAAACAGGGTTGTGGAACAGTGCTTGAAGGCATTGACTCTGGAGTCAGGATGCTTCGGATTGAATTGCTGGTTCATCACTATAACGATTCTTTAACAGATTGTGTGATGTAATCTTTCTTAACTGTTTCAGTTTCCTCATTTCTATTTATTTATTCAGTTATTTTTGACTGTGATGGTCTTCATTGCTGCTTGGGTTTTCTCTAGTTGCGGTGCGTAGGGGTTACTCTCTAGTTGCAGTGTTCGGGTTTCTCATTGCAGTGGTTTCTCTTGTTACAGAGCACAGGCTCTAGGGTGTATGAGCTTCCGAGGTTGAATTTCCCAAGCTCTAGAGCACAGGCTCAGTAGTTATGGCACACAGGCTTAGTTGCCCCAAGGCATCATCCCAGATCAGGGATCAAATCCATGTCTCCTGCATTGGCAGGTGGATTCTTTACCACTGAGCCACCAGGAAAGCCCCCATTTCCTCATTTCTGAAATGAGGATAATGATAGTATTTATTTCATGACTTTCTACAAGAATTAACTAAGGTAATATAAGTAAAGTGCATAGCAAAGTAAGCATATACACTTTAGCCATGAACCATTATAAATATTACTGTTCATTTGATAGTTATTTACTGAGTAGAAATGTCTAGCCAGGTTTTGAGATGTCAGTGATACATGAGACAAGTTCCCAGTATCATCGAGCTTACTTCCAATGAGGATGGCGAGTATACAAACAACTATACTTCATGTTATGCGGATAACAAAGATGTGGGGATCATGTTATGGAGAGGAAGGAATAATACCCATGGGGCAGAACAGATAAAGATGGGGACACTAAAACTGTTTATTTGAAACAAGATAGTTTTTGGTCCTCTTGAAACAGAAGCATTAAATGTTTCATGGAACTCCAACTTCAGTTTTAAATCAGAGTAAATTAAATGATGCTATAAAACCAAGTTTATTGGTATGTAATAGGTTAGGAATGGAAATAGGAGACTCAAAACTTGGCAACACTATCTCATCTAGGATGAGGAGTTATGGAGAATATTATGAGACTATGTTTACTGAAAAAATATGTCTTCCAAATAGGACAAGACTTGCACACCTGAAAATCATAAGCAAAGAATGATTCCAAAAACAGCATTAATAGCAATTGTTTCCCCTCAAATATCAGTTTTATCTCAAGTTGACGACAGGTCTAAACACATGCATGCAATAGAAATGAAAAAATCACTGACTTTTAGACTGAAGTCTCCAGCAGGCAATGAACAGTGTTTAATGCCATATGGAGGTAATTTAATGTGAATTTTGCAATACTTGGCATCACCAAATCTCATAAAAGGAGTTACTGATTTTGTTTCTTTCTAGCATGATGATTTAGTTTTGCAATGGTACTGTCACCAGACGAGATTAATCACAATAATGATGCGTCTTTTTGCTAAGGATATTATCATAAATCATTCAAATACAGCCCAAGAGAAAGGTTTCTAGTTAAACTTTCTAAATTTATAAAATAGTTATAAAGCATGAGCTCTTGGAAGTAGACTTTATTTTACTTGGGAGCATATGGCAAAATGATTATTCATTGATGTGAATTGATTTAGCAAATACACACATGCACAGACACTTAAGTCTCTTAAGTGTCTTAAGTGCACAGTATCTTAAGAGATATTGAAAATAATATTTGTGCTACAATACCAATTTCATATGATTCCAATTACACATGTAAGATATGAGGTAACTCACTTAAAAACTGGGCCTCAGTTTCCATATCTATAAAATAATAATAATAATATCCATTTCATAGGATTTTTATGTGGCAATATCTTAAAAATGCTCTGTAACCTAAAAATGAGTCTTCTCCATTTTTCTCCTTTTCTTCTTCCTTCTTGCTCTCTTCCCCTTTCACTGTTAACTAGTCATAGTTTTACCAGGTCAAATATATATAATATATACTTTACAAATAAACTTTGTAAGATTATTTCAGTATCACAGACCTAAAGCTACACTCAAAGAAATTTGCGCTGTGCTAAAGCTTAAGAGTCCAGCTTATTCTATTTTCCTATGGTGAGATTGTTTATCCTAAACATCTACACACCAGTCATAACAATATAATCTCAAGTTGGCCATACACTCTTAGTTGAGGGCTTAGCACATACACTGCAATTTATCTTTTAATAATAACCAATTTGAAATTATTATACATAAAATGTGGTTTAAAATATTCTGTTGGTCACTGACTGCAATCACCCAGTGGATACCACTTACTTTCTTCACA
Source organism: Bubalus bubalis (assembly GCF_019923935.1). Taxonomy (NCBI): domain Eukaryota; kingdom Metazoa; phylum Chordata; class Mammalia; order Artiodactyla; family Bovidae; genus Bubalus; species Bubalus bubalis. Next base: position 66,414,572 of record NC_059160.1, read on the forward strand.
ACATTATTGTGGAAATTTTCAAAAATTACAAAACTCATTTCACATTCTAGATACTATTGAAATGCTACATAATAAAAAAGCATTGAAAATATTCTTCTCAAATGTTATGTTCCAAAATACTTTAGTTTTCAAATTTGAAACATTTTTTGGCGATGTTTTTCAGTTGAATATTCACTGCTAATGGTAGGTATGCTGCTGCTGCTAAGTCACTTCAGTCGTGTCCGACTCTGTGCGACCCCATAGACAACAGCTCAACAGGCTCCACCATCCCTGGGATTCTCCAGGCAAGAACACTGGAGTGGGTTGCCATTTCCTTCTCCAATGCAGGAAAGTGAAAAGTGAAAGTGAAGTCATTCAGTCGTGTCCGACTCTTAGCGACTCCATGGACTGCAGCCCACCAAGCTCCTCCATCCATGAGATTTTCCAGGCAAGAGTACTGGAGTGGGGTACCATTGCCTTCTCCAAATGGTAGGTATAAGGAATGCTTAATTTAGTGACACATAGTGGCTACTGGAAGGATGAGGAGAAAATGAGGTTGGCCTAAAATAAGAAAAATATTAAGTTTATAAATATTTCTTAGAAATTCAGTATTTTAAAAATCTTTTAAGAAAATGGCAGAATAGAAGGATGTGAGCTGACCTGTTCCTATGGAAACACCAAAATCACAACTAACTGCTGAACAACCATCAACCAAAAAATGCTAGAACCTACCAAAAAAGACACTCCACATCCAAAGACAAATAGAAGCCACGAGGAGACTGCAAGAAGGGCTAAATCACAATAAAATCAAACCTCATACATGCTATGTAAGCAACTCACAAACGAAATATTAATAATTGTACCACAGAAGTTCTCACTCAGGAGTCAAAGTTCTAAGCCCCACATCAGGCTCCCCAGCCTGGGGGCCTGGCAACAGGAGGAGGAGATCCAAAGAATCTGGCTCTGAAGGCCAGCAGGAAATCCACAGGACTGGGAGAAACTCCACTCGTGGAAGGCACACACAGGGTCTTAAGCACACCAGGACCACGGAAAAAAGCATTGAACTCACCAGAGACTGGGCCAGACCTACCTGATAGTATCAGGAGATCCCCTGTGGAGGCGGGGCTGGGAGGGGGAACAGACACTGGTAGCGGTAGTTACAGTGAGTTACAGTGAGTATTCACTGGTGTGAGCATTGGGTCCTTCAATAGGATAAAACCTTCTGAGGGTGATCAAACGTGATTACTTATTACCTGTAAGGGAAAGAGAAACACCAGTGTGTATTTCATCCAGTTGCTTATTATTTCTGCATCTGTGTTCCCATCTATAAAAATGGCAATCATAATAGTATCTACCTTCCTCATATAGGTGCCATAAAGACTACATAAGTTATAATACGTCAAAATCTGCCAGAAACAAAAGCGAAGGTAAGCTGTAGTTGGAAGAGTGTTGCCAAGCAGAAAAAAAAAAAAAAAAAAGTATTGGCTCTATATGACTTCATTTGTGTTTTAGTATAAGCTTCTCAGCTCCTTCACTCCATCTCTCATCCCTCCTCCTCTTCTTTTTCTTCTTTCTTCTCCTCTTGTGCTCTGACACTCCTGTGGCTATGATCATTTAATTTTTCTCTCTCACTCTCTTACTGTCTGACTCTGAATTTCATACTCTCTCTCTCTGAATTTCCATTCACTGTTCTCTTCTTCTCTCAATCTCTTTCAGTTTGAGCATTTTCATTTTTGATATTCAAAGACTTTAAAAAATAAAGTTAAATTCTTGATCCACGGAATCTGTCACTGGCAGGGTTGATCTTGAAATATGTATGTTGACAGAGGGTCCTCTAGAGAGGGAGCCCCTCCTATGTTGTGAGTAAAAGGGTCATAGTGAAGCCACCAGGGCTGCTTGTAACACAGGGCACCTGTGTATTCAGTAAACACTTTTATCCTGACTATACAGGGTGATAAATAAGTCCAATGCCAACTATTTTCATTACTGATCTACTGAAAATGCCATGACCAAGAGCCAAAATACAAATGAGTTTGTGTCTTTCTCAATTGAGCATCACAAAGCTGAATTGAAAGCTTTAGGCAGGTTGGAATCCAATTGTTTGATTGTGTCCCACTTTTTTTTTTCTTCTTAAGAAATATGGAAAAAGAAAAGGAAAAAAAAATCAGTTTCTTTTTTTAACCAAATAGTTTGAATCTTATATAGCATTGGCTAAATTTTCTTAAATATATACTCTGTGTCAGTCAGTCAGTCAGTCAGTTCAGTCGCTCAGTCGTGTCCGACTCTTTGTGACCCCATGAATCGCAGCACACCAGGCCTCCCTGTCCATCACCAACTCCCAGAGTTCACTCAGACTCACGTCCATTGAGTCAGTGATGCCATCCAGCCATCTCATCCTCTGTCGTCCCCTTCTCCTCCTGCCCCCAATCCCTCCCAGCGTCAGAGTCTTTTCCAATGAGTCAACTCTTCGCATGAGGTGGCCAAAGTACTGGAGTTTCAGCTTTAGCATCATTCCTTCCAAAGAAATCCCAGGGCTGATCTCCTTCAGAATGGACTGGTTGGATCTCCTTGCAGTCCAAGGGACTCTCAAGAGTCTTCTCCAACACCACCGTTCAAAAGCATCAATTGTTCGGTGCTCAGCTTTCTTCAGAGTCCAACTCTCGCATCCATCCATGACCATTGGAAAAACCATAGCCTTGACTACACAGACATTTGTTGGTAAAGTAATGTCTCTGCTTTTCAATATGCTATCTAGGTTGGTTGCTGGAGTCCAGCTCCAGCAGCCAGGGATTCAACCTGAAGGGGTGAGCGGTGCTGGCAAGAGAAACTGAGGCAGCCTCTCATTTTACTTGGACTGCCTGTTTATTTCAAGCTTATGATTCTCTTTTATACTTTTACAAAAGCATTAGGTCAGAGGTTTGATATTTTTAGTTCCCATTGACCCAGATTTATTTTTCTCCAAAAATCGTTGTTGCCCCTCAAAAGGAGTTCCTTCCTCAGTGATTCTCTTATCTACTTTTTCTCATGTGTCCTTGTGAATACACTGTAACTCATGCTAATGTCTGGGCTGCCTACCACATTCTTCAGTTTAATTCTTATCTTTCTAAGTCCTGTTTGCCCCTAGTATCCTAAGCTCACTATTTCTTAGAAAGGGCTTCTAGCTAATAATATCTCTAAAGTCCCTAATTTCTATAAGCTATAGTAGAATATGCTAACATTACAGCAATCCTTATATATTTAGCTTCTAACTATTTTAATTATTCTTAAGCCCTAAATTCAGCAAACTCCTTTGTCATAAACACTTTTCTCACAAATGGGCTTCAGATAGCAATCTCTCCCATGGCCTCAAGCTGCAGCCTGCATGCTCACCCTGGAATACTTTTTTGTAAAAGTACTTGAACAAATGTCAGTGATTAACTTTATGAATTATTCTTTGAGCACAGCTGCAGAAGGCTTTATGCCTTCTTATGCTCCTCTCAAAAACAATAAGCACCTTAATATTCTCTTTAGTCGACTCAGCCGAGCAAAGGGAAAAAGAAGTCAGAATCACAAAGCCTAACTCCTTCACTCTGGGTCCGTGCCTACGGAACAAAGGGAGGTGGTTTAGGGCCATGCCTCCATTTTGTCAGTAATGCCTAATGCGGCTCCCAACAGTTGGTCATAACTTTCCTTCCAAGGAGTAAGCGTCTTTTAATTTCATGGCTGCAGTCACCATCTGCAGTGATTTTGGAGCCCAGAAAAATAAAGTCTGACACTGTTTCCACTGTTTCCCCATCTATTTGCCATGAAGTGATGGGACTGGATGCCATGATCTTCGTTTTCTGAATGTTGAGCTGTAAGCCAACTTTTTCACTCTCCACTTTCACCTTCATCAAGAGGCTTTTTAGTTCCTCTTCACTTTCTGCCATAAGGGTGGTGTCATCTGCCTATCTGAGGTTATTGATATTTCTACTGGCAATCTTGATTCCAGCTTGTGCTTCCTCCAGCCCAGCGTTTCTCATGATGTACTCTGCTTAGAAGTTAAATAAGCAGGGTGACAATATACAGCCTGGATGTACTCCTTTTCCTATTTGGAACCAGTCTGTTGTTCCATGTCCAGTTCTAACTGTTGCTTCCTGACCTGCATATAGGTTTCTCAAGAGGCAGTTCAGGTCATCTGGTATTCCCATCTCTTTCAGAATTTTCCACAGTTTATTGTGATCCACACAGTCATAGGCTTTGGCAGAAAGCCAAAAGGCTTTAGTCAACAAAGCAGAAATAGATGTTTTTCTGGAACTCTCTTGCTTTTTCGATGATCCAGCAGATATTGGCAATTTGATCTCTGGTTCCTCTGCCTTTTCTAAAACCAGCTTGAACATCTGGAAGTTCACCGTTCACATATTGCTGAAGCCTGGCTTGGAGAATTTGGAGCATTACTTTACTAGCATGTGAGATGAGTGCAATTGTGCAGTAGTTTGAGCATTCTTTGGCATTGCCTTTCTTTGGGATTGGAATGAAAACACATTTTCCAGTCCTGTGGCCACTGCTGAGTTTTCCAAATTTGCTGGCATATTGAGTGCAGCACTTTCACAGCATCATCTTTCAGGATTTGAAATAGCTCCACTGGAATTCCATCACCTCCACTAGCTTTGTTTGTAGTGATACTTTCTAAGGCCCACTTGACTTCACATTCCAGGATGTCTGGCTCTAGGTGAGTGATCTCACCATCGTGATTATCTGGGTCATGAAGATCTTTTTTGTACAGTTCTCCTGTGTATTCTTGCCACCTCTTCTTAATATTTTCTGCTTCTGTTCGGTCCATACCATTTCTGTCCTTTATCGAGCCCATCTTTGCATGAAATGTTCCCTTGGTATCTCTAATTTTCTTGAAGAGATCTCTAGTCTTTCCCATTCTGTTGTTTTCATCTATTTCTTTGCATTGATCACTGAGGAAGGCTTTCTTATTTCTTCTTGCTATTCTTTGGAACTCTGCACCAGACTCTATAATGAACACTATATATTTTTTTTAAGTTTTTAATTTAAAAAAATGTTTATTTATTTATTTATTGGCTATGCTGGATCTTGGAGAAAGCAATGGCACCCTACTCCAGTACTCTTGCCTGGAAAATCCTATGGACGGAGGAGCCTGGTGGGCTGCAGTCCATGGGGTCGCTAAGAGTCGGACACAACTAAGCGACTTAACTTTGACTTTTCACTTTCATGCATTGGAGAAGGAAATGGCAACCCACTCCAGTGTTCTTGCCTAGAGAATCCCAGGGACGGGAGAGCCTGGTGGGCTGCCGTCTATGGGGTCACACAGAGTCGGACACGACTGAAGCAACTTAGCAGCAGTAGCAGCAGCAGCCTGCTGGATCTTCATTATTGTCTGTGGGCTTCTCATTGCAGTGGTTTCTCTTGTTGCAGAGCACAGGTGTAGGCTTCCGGGCTTCAGTAGTTGTGGCGCATGGGCTTAGTTGCCCTACAACATGTAGGACCTTAGTTCCCAGGCCTGGGATTGAACCCATGTCCCCTACACTGGCGGGCGGATTCTTAACCACTGGACAACTAGGGAAGTCCTATAACAAGCACTTCAAAGGTACTGTCATATGTGATTTTTCCACAGTTCTAAGAGGTATTATTTTTATTTTATACATAAAGAAACTGACACTCAGAAGACTTATGTAATTTGCCCAAATTTATACAGGAGATAAGTGTCAGAGAAGTAATTTAAAACCAAGCCGTCTGGTTCCAAAGCTTAGATTCTTAATCATTATAGATTGATAGAGGGGACAGAGTTTGTGTGGCTGCAGAGATGTGGTTCCCTGCAGGAGATACAGAATTGGATCTTCAATAGGTTTCCTGTTTTGTTAGAAAATGTAGAGATATTGATATAAAATATTGAATAGCTCTATGACATAAACTTTGAAATGCACAAACATTTGTGCATGTATCTTTCTTATTACTACAAAACATTACTTCAGCTAGATTCTTTCTTTTAATCTCTCTTAGTTTTCTTGCCTGCGTGCATGCTAAGTCGCTTCAGTCATGTCTGACCCTTTGAGACCCTATGGACTGCAGCCCGCCAGGCTCCTCTGTCCATGGGATTCTCCAGGCAAGAATACTGGAGTGGGTTGCCACGCCCTTCTCCCTTAGTTTTCTTATATATTGTTAAATTGATCTCAGCATACGTACTTAGTTTTTGTCAGGATGTGTACACAAATAGCACTTAAATAGCCATCCATTGATGAGAACTTCCATTACATTCTGAGCTGTATTAATTTTTAATGGGCCAAATGCAGACAGGTTCCTGAACAATGCTGAATTGTTCTTACATCCTGAGATTCATCTTCAAGGATGTCATGATCTTACCAGACAGTAAACCAAGTCTCTGAAGAATGACCACTGTGGAGGGCCAATGTAACCATGACCAATGAAGTCATTATAGAAAAGGCAAGAGTTATTTTAGGAGAGAAAAGTACTTTGCTTTTGTGTCATTGTTTTGGGCTTTGATTTTTAAGGGTTCTGTTTATTTTTAAGCACAAAGTAGCACAATTTTATTCATATGTTATTTGAATATTGAGTAGACTGTAAGATCAAAAAGACCTCTGGTCACATAAGAAATTTCCTTCAAGGGGAAAACAAAATGGGAGTTGGTCGCACATTTCTAAATTATAGCCAAGGGTCAAGTACCTACACACCTTGTACAGTCATGTTCGTATCTTGCACTGCCTTGCTAACCCGCTGAGGGAATCAGTGGGACTGACAATGCAAAATTCTCTTTTCTCTTTTAGTTTATATATGTGAAAGAAATCTGTAATAGAAGAGATACTGGGAAATGGGGCTCTATTTTAGAATAGACTTGAGTTTACGGAAGTTAGCCCTTCAGATGCTGTGAGGACTTTATTTCTTTGGTGAAACTGGAGTCACCATAAAAATATGACAAAAAAATTGAGAAAACTGGCAAAAAGCTCACATAGTAAAGTAAACATTAAATTTTTTTTTATATCTGACTTCAAATGTGTATTTCACCTCACTGTAGAGCCTCATAAAGTTTTGTAATAGGTATCCAACAATTAATTAATAAGGCAAAAATCTGTGAAAATGTTCATTGTAGTGAAATTTTGTGTAAGAATATAATATTAGAAACTACATATACATTTATGTGGATTGGAGATCAAAAAAGTAAAAATTTTAATAATTCACTATACCATAAGAATATTATATTATTTGTGGGTAATCATGACTACCAACCTTCCTAGTATTTTCTCTCTCTCTCCCTATCTCGTCTTCTCTTTCTTTTTTCCTCTCCCTCTCTCCCTCCCCCGCCATGAGAACATTTATAGATCATGAATGTTTGAGAGTACTCATTATGAGAAAAGGAAGAGAGAGCCAAATTTTAAAAGGGTGGCTTTACTTTTTCCCAGATTTAACTCTTCATTATTTAGTTATCTGTGTTTGAAAAATTGAATAAGAAAACAAATTTTACCTGAAACGAATTAATTGCATGTCCTTTAATTTGAATATTCAAATTATCTGATTCAATAATGATTATATGCATGTAAAAAGGGAGCTTTAGAAAAAATGTTTCTAAGAATGTACTTCACAGTCTTTTCTGTTCATTTATGATCCTTGCGCAAAGAGAAAATACTATTAATTGAGCCATTTTTATGACATAAAATATCTTCCTTTATGACAGAAAGATTAACACTGCCTTTATAAAAGCTACAAGACTTTTTGAAAATTAGTCATTATATAAATGTCATTACTTTTTGTATTTTTTTGTGTTTTGTATTTTATATTTGACTTAAGTAAAATATTTTATGGTTGATATTAAATATAATCTTACTGTATACTTGTGAGTCTATAATATTTAAAATATTTTTATTTCTGTTGTTTATTATATCTCAAATATATTATTTGAAATAATACATAAAATTTCAGTGGTACACTGTAATACTTATACCCCTTCAGACATTCAACTGGATGTGTTTTGATCTTGAATGCGTGAAGCGTCTTCCTCCTTACCTTAAAGTAATGGATATCTCTTAACACTGAAGCAACAAATTTAGCAGCCAATAGATGGCACTAGAGATATTCAAAATTGAATATGATTATTTCTGAGAGTAAATGACAATTTATATCATTAAATTAAAACATAGGCATATTCAGAATGTCCATGGTGAAGAAACTCAAATATTTAGCTGTTGCATTCCTGTTCAAAACTTTAGCACCCTAACAATATGAAACAGTCTCTTTCTCAACCAGGTTGTAACTTATCAGTGTGTCACTCAAAGATATTTTACCACCACCTGCTAGGATTTCGGGGGAAGTCAGAAGCTCACTCAGTATGTATGATATGCATAGAGATTTCATTTTGGTACTATTTTCTTGTTTATGTGATCCTGGTGGGTTGAGGATTACTGAGAAACGTAATTAAGTCTTTCATTACTGGTCCTCACCTGGATCTTTCTAAAGCCAACTTCACAAGTAACCTTTTCATTCTCTATAGTAAACAAGCACACAAAATGTTCAATGAATCACACAGAGTAAAAGAGAAAATGTATGATAGCACTTCAGCACAGACCGCAGTGAACAGAGCAATCCATTTATAGGTTGGGGCTAATTTCCCTCTAAAATTGGCTGACAATGGGCTTAACTATGTAGACTTGATACAAAAAGATCCCACATAGAGTTCAATGGAAACGCTGCATACACAGGAAGCCAAACTAGCACTATATCTGTTTTGTTAAGTGAGATCCAGTGCCTATGCTCTGTTTGCCTTTTTTTGTTCAGTTACATCAAGTGTCTTATAAAGCCAGGTGATACTTTCAGGAAAGTGTTATCAGCATGATGCAGCATCAAACATTATGGCTATTCCATCTTCAGATTACATCCCACCACTTGTCAAAGCTCTGTCTTAAAACTATTGAAGAAGCTACTGCTTTTACTCTAAAACAAACATAAGTCACTGCTTTATGAAAATTCAACACCAAGTGAAACTTACACATAGTTGGAGAAAGACCACATTTCAATCTATTTGCTTATGCACAAAACAATAAAATATTTATTGTTATTTAATGTGCTGATATTCTATTAATACTAATATAGTTTCTTTCATATGAGACATCACCATGAACTAATTGAATACATATATTTATATTCATATGTGTATTTCATGACGATTATATATTTCATGTATAAGCAATGTGTCTGGAGGGCCCAAAACAGTGCTTGGTTATTTTTATTTTAACTTTTGATATTACATTACATTGTTAATAGCTGATTAACAATGTTGTGATAGTTTCAGGTGAATAGCAAAGGGGCTCAGCCATATGTATCCATGTATTAATTCTCCCCTAGACTCCCCTCCCATCCAAGTGCCTGGTCATTTATAGAGTACTTATGAAAATAGGTTATAGGACAAACAGCTGAAATAGTGTGTTACCAGAAAAATACCAAATATGTACTTTTACCAATAATATCTGTTCACCTCCCTTCAGTTTACTAAAACCATTCGTCTTTAATATCTGGCTGTAAGAAATTATCTCTATATTATTTCTCATAGGAGTATTTAGTGCCCTAGAAATCCTTGCTAAAATGCCGTCATGTTCCCTAACTTCTTATAGCCATACTAGCTTTATATATTATACAAGGATTAGGAGAAATTTTAATTCTTCCCAACAAGATTAGATGCATTTTCATGAGTTCTGGACATATGCAATTGAACTAAGGCAATTCTTTAATGTACCTAAGGATGTTTGAAGTTCTTATATAAAGCAGGGGACACATAGGGGAAGTGTCCACAGGTGATACTAAGAGACTTCTGAAATTCCATAAGGGGAAATTCCTATACAGTCCTGTACTGGGGCCTGCAGATACTTTTATCTTTAATACAACAGTGATTATGAGGCTTGGGGATCTAGATTGACAACATTCATCTTGATGCCTGCATTTTAATCTCAATGATATTTCCCTTTCTAAAATCACTAGCTTCACCTTTTCAATAAAGAAACAAGAAAGACCACAATTATGCTCTTCTTTTACAAATTAGGTTGAAAATATTAGAGCAAAGAGTGTGGAATTGTCTTAGAGTTTAACAGCAAATATTCAGCTATTACAGTATAGGTTTGTAAGTAAGATGTTTGTTGCATATGAATGAAAACATGAATGAATGAATGAATAGGGGCACTATACAACCCAAACGACTTTGTGCCAAATTTGGTAACAGGAAGTGACTCAAACTAGGAGGAAATAGGAAATTTGATTGGCAATTTTTAATTCAGTTTACAACAACAAACTGAGTGAAGTAAGTGAAGTCGCTCAGTCGTGTCCAACTCTTTGCAACCCCATGGACTCTAGCCCACCAGGCTCCTCTGTCCATGGGATTTTCCAGGCAATAGTACTGGAGTGGATTGTCATTTCCTTCTCCAGTGGATCTTCCCAACCCAGGGATCGAACCTGGGTCTCCCACATTGTAGACAGACGCTTTATCGTCTGAGCCACCAGGGAAGTCTAAAGCTACAAGTCATCTTCATATTCTAGGATAAAACATAAATCAGAGATGTTTTCCTGTCTGTGGTTTTAAACCTAATGTTTAATGAGCTCCATGTTTAGTCAGGAAGCCAACAAATTATAAGGGGTGACTTTGTGTGAGTAAGTTATCTAAGTTCTGAAGCCTTCAGTCATCTTATTAGCATAATGATTTTACCTACCTCATAGGGATATTTTGAGAATTATATTTAAAAATGCATGTACTCACTGCTATGTTTAAAATGGATAACCAACAAGGACCTATTGCAGAGCCCATGGAACTCTGTTCAGTGTTATAGGTCAGCCTGGATGGGAGGGGAGTTTAGGGGAGAATGGATACATGTATATGTATGGCTGAGTCCTTAACTGATCATCTGAAACTATCACATTGTTTGTTAATCAGCTATACCCTGATACAAAATAAAAAGTTAAAAAATGCATGTCAAATGGTGCAACTACAATTGATTAACAGTTTAACAATATCTCAGTAAGTTAAACATACTTAGATATATGATTCAAAAATTCTACTCTTAAAAATCTACCCCAAATAATTGAAAATAGGTGCTCAAGTAAAAACTTGTATACAAGTGTTCATAACAGCATTATTCACAATAATTCAAAGAATGGAAACAAGGCATACATCCATCAACCAACGAATAAGTAAATGAAGTATGACATATATATATATATATATATATATATATACACAAATGAATGTTATTAAGGCATAACAAGAACTGAGGTACTAATACCTGCTATAACATAGAGGAACCTTAAAAACTTGCTAAGTGAAAGAAACTAAGTCACATATTACATGATGTCATATAGGGGAAATATCCATAATAGGTAACCACTATGCTGAAGAAGATCATGGCATCCGGTCCCACCACTTCATGGGAAATAGATGGGGAAACAGTGGAGACAGTGTCAGACTTTATTTTTCTGGGCTCCAAAATCACTACAGATGGTGACTGCAGCCATGAAACTAAAAGACGCTTACTCCTTGGAAGGAAAGTTATGACCAACCTAGATAGCATATTCAAAAGCAGAGACATTACTTTGCCAACAAAAGTCCATCTAGTCAAGGCTATGGATTTTCCTGTGGTCATGTATGGATGTGAGAGTTGGACTGTGAAGAAGGCTGAGTGCCGAAGAATTGATGCTTTTGAACTGTGGTGTTGGAGAAGACTCTTGAGAGTCCCTTGGACTGCAAGGAGATCCAACCAGTCCATTCTGAAGATCAGCCCTGGGATTTCTTTGGAAGGAATGATGCTAAAGCTGAAACTCCAGTACTTTGGCCACCTCATGCAAAGAGTTGACTCATTGGAAAAGACTCTGATGCTGGGAGGGATTGGGGGCAGGAGGAGAAGGGGATGACAGAGGATGAGATGGCTGGATGGCATTGCTGACTTGATGGACGTGAGTCTCAGTGAACTCCGGGAGTTGGTGATGGACAGGGAGGCCTGGCGTGCTGTGATTCATGGGGTCACAAAGAGTCGGACACGACTGAGCAACTGATCTGATCTGATCTGATCTGATGCTGAAGAAGCTGAAGTTGAATGATTCTGTGAAGACCTGCAAGACCTTCTAGAACTAACACCAAAAAAAAAAAAAAAAAAAAAGATGTCCTTTTCATCATAGGGAACAGAGCACAAAAGTAGGAAGTCAAGAAATACCTGGAGTAAATAGGCAAGTTTGGCCTTAGATATGAAGGAGAGCAAAGGCTAACAGAGGTTTTCCAAGAGAATGCACTGGGCATTAGAACACACCCTCTTCCAACAACACAAGAAATGACTCTACACATGGATATCACCAGATGATAAATACCGAAATAGGATTGATTATATTCTTTGCAGACAAAGATGGAGAAGCTCTATAAAAAGACCTAGAGCAGACTGTGGCTCACATCAACAGCAACTTACTGAAAAATTCAGGCTTAAACTGAAGAAAGTAGGGAAAATCACTAAGCCATTCAGGTATGGTCTAAATCAAATCCCATATGATTATACAGTGGAGATGATGAACAGATTCAAGAGATTAGCTCTGGTAGACAGAGTGCCAGAAGAACTATGGATGAAGGTTCATAACATTGTACAGGAAATGGTGACCAAAACCATCCTCAAGAAAAAGAAATGCAAGAAGGCAAAGTGGTTGTCTGAGAAGGCTTTACAAATACCTGAGAAAAGCAGAGCAGGGAAAGGCAAAGAAGAAAGGGAAAAATATACCCATCTGAATGCATATTTCTAAAGTATAGCAAGGAGAGGTAGAAACCCTTCTTTAATGAAAAATGCAAGGAAATAGAGGAAAACAATAGAATGGGAAAGACGAGAGATTTCTTCAAAAAAACTGAAGATACCAGAGAACATTTCATGCAAAGATGGGTACAATAAAGGACAGAAAAGGTAAGGACCTAACATAAACAGAAAATATTAAGGAGAGATGAAAAAGTACACAGAAGAACTATACAGAAAAGGTCTTAATGACCCAGATGCCACAATGGTGTGATCACTCAGTTCAGTCAGTCAGTTCATTTGCTCAGTCATGTCCGACTTTTTGAGACCCCATGAATCACAGCACGCCAGGCTTCCCTGTCCATCACCAACTCCCGGAGTTTATGCAAACTCATGTCCATCAAGTCGGTGATGCCATCCAGCCATTTCATACTATGTCGTCCCCTTCTCCTCCTGCCCCCAATCCCTCCCAGCATCAGAGTCTTTTCCAATGAGTCAACTCTTTGCATGAGGTGGCCAAAGTACTGGAGTTTCAGCTTTAGCATCAGTCTTTCCAATGAACACCCAGGACTGATCTCCTTTAGAATGGACTGGTTGGATCTCCTTGCAGTCCAAGGGACTCTCAAGAGTCTTCTCCAACACCACAGTTCAAAAGCATCAATTCTTCGGCACTCAGCCTTCTTCACAGTCCAACTCTCACATCCATACATGACCACAGGAAAACCCATAGCCTTGACTAGACAGACCTTTGTTGGCAAAGTAGCATCTCTAATTTTTAATATTCTATCTAGGTTGGTCATAACTTTCCTTCCAAGGAGTAAGCGTCTTTTAATTTCATGGCTGCAGTCACCATCTGCAGTGATTTTGGAGCCCAAAAAAATAAAGTCTGACACTGTTTCCACTGTTTCCCCATCTATTTCCCATGAAGAGATGGGACCAGATGCCATGATCTTCATTTTCTGAATGTTGAGCTTTAAGCCAACTTTTTCATTCTCCTCTTTCACTTTCATCAAGAGGCTTTTTAGTTCCTTTTCACTTTCTGCCATAAGGGTGGTGTCATCTGCCTATCTGAGGTTATTGATATTTTTCTCGGCAATCTTGACTCCACCTTGTGCATCTTCCAGCCCAGAGAAATCTCATGCTGTACTCTGCATATAAGTTAAATAAACAGGGTGACAATATACAGCCTTGACGTACTCCTTTTCCTATTTGGAACCAGTCTGTTGTTCCATGTCCAGTTCTAACTGTTGCTTCCTGACCTGCATATAGGTTTCTCAAGAGGCAGTCCAGGTCATCTGGTATTCCCATCTCTTTCAGAATTTTCCACAGTTTATTGTGATCCACACAGTCAAAGGCTCTGGCATAGTCAATAAAGCAGAAATAGATGTTTTTCTGGAACTCTCTTGCTTTTTCCATGATCCAGTGGATGTTGGGAATTTGATCTTTAGTTCCGCTGCCTTTTCTAAAACCAGCTTGAACATCTGGAAGTTCATGGTTCACGTATTGATGAAGCCTGGCGTGGAGAATTTTGATCATTACTTTACTAGCATGTGAGATGAGTGCAATTGTGTGGTAGTTTGAGCATTCTTTGGCATTGCCTTTCTTTGGGATTGGAATGAAAACTGACCTTTTCCAGTCCTGTGGCCACTGCTGAGGTTTCCAAATTTGCTGGCATATTGAGTGCAGCACTTTCACAGCATCATCTTTCAGCATCTGAAATAGCTCAACTGGAATTCCATCACCTCCACTAGCTTTGTTCATAGTGATGCTTTCTAAGGCCCACTGGACTTCACATTCCAGGATGTCTGGCTCTAGGTGAGTGATCACACCATCATGATTATCTGGGTCATGAAGATCTTTTTGTACAGTTCTTCTGTGTATTCTTGCCACCTCTTCTTAATATCTTCTGCTTCTGTTAGGTCCCTACCATTCTGTCCTTTATTGAGTCCATCTTTGCATAAAATGTTCCCTTAGTGTATCTAATTTTCTTGAAGAGATCTCTAGTCTTTCCCATTCTATTGTTTTCCTCTATTTCTTTGCATTGATCATTGAGGAAGGTTTTCTTACCTCTCCTTGCTATTCTTTGGAACTCTGCATTTACATAGGTATACCTTTCTTTTTCCCATTTGCTTTTCAGTTCCCTTCTTTTCACAGCTATTTGTGAGGCCTCCTCAGACAGCCATTTTGCTTGTTTGCATTTCTTTTTCTTGGGGATCGTCTTGATTCCTGTCTCCTCTTCAATGTCATTAACCTCCATCCATAGATCATCAGGCACTCTGTCTATCAGATCTAGTCCCTTAAATCTATTTTTTACTTCCACTGTCTTGTCTTAAGGGATTTGATTTAGGTCATACCTGAATGGTCTAGTGCTTTTCTCCATTTCTTCAATTTCAGTCTGAATTTGGCAATAAGAAGTTCATGATCTGAGCCACAGTCAGCTCCTGGTCTTGTTTTTGCTGACTGTATATAACCTCTCCATCTTTGGCTGCAAAGAGTATAATCAATCTGATTTTGGTGTCGACCACTTTACTATGATTATAAAAAAAATAACAAGAAAAAAAAGTATGTGTTAAAAGTTCTGAGCTCTCAATACTGATCAATTGACACAGTTTTGAACTTACCATGTTTCTTTGTGATATGCTTTATATGTAAAGATGAAGAATCATTCAAAGGAATACTGGAAAAACACTGTATGTTGGTGAAACCACAATGATGCTATACTTTGAATCTTAATTTTACACCAACTAATTAGTCAAACCTGCAATGTGAAGAGTTCAATGTCTAGTAGAGTTTTGTTCAGTTCAGTTCAGTCACTCAGTCATGTCCGACTTTTTGCGACCCCATGGACTGCTGCATACCAGGCTTCCCTGTCCATCACCAACTTTCAGAACTTGCTCAAACTCATGTCCATGGAGTCGGTGATGCCATTCAACCATCTCATCCTCTGTTGTCCCCTTCTCCTCCCTCCTTCAATCTTTCCCAGCACCAGGGTCTTTTCCAATGAGTCAGTTATTCACATCAGGTGGCCAAAGTATTGGAGTTTCAGCTTTAGCATCAGACCTTCCAATGAATATTCAGGACTGATCTCCTTTAGGATGGACTGGCTGGATCTCCACACAGTCCAAGGGACTCTTAAGAGTCTTCTCCAACAGCACAGTTCAAAAGCATCAATTCTTCTGTGTTCAGCTTTATTTATAGTCCAACTCTCACATCCATACCTGACCACTGGAAAAACCACAGCTTTGACTAGATGGACCTTGTTGGCAATGTAATGTCTCTGCTTTTTAATATGCTATCTAGGTTTGTCATAGCTTTTCTTCCAAGTAGAGTTTTGTAGTTGTTGATAATATTTCAAAGAAGGAGAAGAAAAAGAAGGGGAGGAGGAGGAGTAAGAGGATAAGGAAGAAGGAGAAAGAAAGGAAGGAAAAGGAGAAGAAATATGCTTTTTGGAGAAAATGTTTTGTTCCTTATAGGTGCTCACAAGGAAAGTGTACTTTAAAGATCATGCACAGGATCCACTCATGCTTTGTCTACCTTCAACAGTTACTTTTCCACACTCTGTTAGAATTAAAGAGAACTTAAAGATAATTTATTTCAATTTTATTATTTTAATTTATTTCAACTATTTCAATTTTTAGATCAGAAAACCAAGACCCAGAATGGTCAAATAACTTGCCTATGATCAGTGAATGGGGTATGTGACATTCTGATGCTACCGAGCACTTTTTATTGTCAAAAAATTTGTCATGTAACAGATACCTGCCTGACTATTCCTGATCCCTATCTACCCCTTTATTCAAATAGATTTGTAGATAAAGATGCTGATTAGAGAGGTCTGTTATACATGCATTGCTTGGAAATATATTTCAATATTTTTGCATTTTTATGCCAAATACCCATGCCAAGATATTATGTTTTGCATTGATAATTAGTGGCAGATTGGATAAGAAAGAGCCTTATAATCAAAGTATGCTGTTCACACTTCTGTCTCTTGGTAACCCCACCACTACATCCCATGTTGAAGTGCTATCCACTCAGTTTTGTTCTTCTCAGAGCTGGTTTATTTGAAGAATACTCTTGCTTTTTATCATGCCTTAATGGACAAACTTCTCAGCTAGCATCTCAAGGACAACCAGCCTGGTTTTTACTACCCCCAGGCTATCAATAGAAAAGTCTAACACTGATTAGGATCTATTCACTCACAGATATTAAAAATTAGATGATTCAATGAGAACTATGGATTCTGTCCTTGTCATTACCAAAGACAATTAATCCTCTCTGAATAAAACAGGTCATAGACTAAGGGTGTTCCTAAACCCTGATCCTTGTCCCTCCTGCCGGCACTCTCCTTCGTGCCTCATGGCTTACCTTGCACACAGCTGTCCCTCAGTAAAGTTTCAAATAATAGACATTTGAACTCTGGGTAGAGAAACCCCCTCTGTGAAAATGTAGTTTCTAATCATATCTCTCATCTTAAAATTATATCCTGATTTTAGTGTGTAACTAGTACTTAGAGTCAGAAGTGTGGGCAATTCTATCTTGAAAGATATTCCTTAGATACAGATTTAATAATAATGTGTCACTAATATCCATTTCAACCACTACCATATTCCTGAATGTATTTAAACTTTGAAAAAATTCTTGTTCATCCTTACCTTCTGACTGAAACTGTTGACTTGATTTGACCTGATGTTTTCATTCTTTCCTAATAGAGGCTAGGCTAAGCACACTTCAGGTATGCACAGATTGATGGTTAGGGTAATGAATGATCATCCATTATTTCAGAAGTGATGTTCATGAATGTCTTTTCTAAATCGTCTGGCATTAAAAGAAAATCTAAATATTTCCCAAGACTAGGTTAGAAAATTTTGACTATACCATATGATTAGTGGATATTTATTTTCTTGCTTTAATTTAATATCATCATTTACTTTTAAAATTGGCAGTGGCGGGGGCAGGTGAACAGAGATAAGGAAAAATGCATATGTACATGTCAGTCACTGGAGAAGGGAATGGCAAAGCACTTCAGCATTCTTATTTTGAGAACTCCATGAACTGTTTGAAAAGGCACAGATATGACACTGAAAGATTAACCCAATATGTGTCTAATATGCTACTGGACAAGAGTGGAGAAATAGCTCCAGAAGGAATGAAGAGGCTGACCAAAGCAGAAATGATGCCCAGTTATGGATGTATCTGGTGGTGAAAGTAAAGTCTGATACTGATAGGAAACTGGAATGTTAGGTCCATGAATCTAGGTAGGTTGGAAGTGGTCAAATAGCAGAGGGCAAGAGTGAATATTGACGTTTGGGAATCAGTGAACTAAAATGGATAGGAATGGGTGAATTTAAATCAGATGACCATTATATCTACTATTGTGGGGAAGAACTCCATAGAAGAAATGGAGTAGCCCTCATAGTCAACAAAAGAGTCCAAAATGCAGTACTTGGGTACAATCTCAAAAATGACAGAATGATCTCTGTTCATTTCCAAGGCAAACCATTCAGCATCACAATAATACAAGTATATGCCCCAACCAAAAATGCCAAAGAAGTTGAAGTTGAACAGTTCTATGATGACCTACAAGACCTTCTAGAACTAACACCAAACAAAGATGTCCTTTTCATCATAGGGGGCTGGAATGCAAAAGTAGAAGTCAAAAGATAGCTGGAGTAACAGGCAGGTTTGGCATTGGAGTACAAAATTAAGTAGGGCAAAGTCTAATAGAGTTTTGCCAAGAGTATGCAATGGTCATAGCAAGCACCCTCTTCCAACAACACAAAAGACAACTCTACATATGGACATTAGCAGATAGTCAATACTGAAATCAGATTGATTGTATTCTTTGCAGCCAAATATGGAGAAGTTCTACACAGTCAGCAAAAACAAGACCAGAAACTGACTTTGGCTCAGATCACCAGCAAGCTATTGTAAAACTCAGACTTAAAGTAGGGAAAACCACTAGACCATTCGGGTATGATCTAAATTAAATCCCTTACAATTATGCAGTGGAAGTGACAAATAGATTCAAGAGATTAGATTTGATAGTGTTCCAGAAGAACTATAGAAGGAGGTTGGTACCATTGCACAGGAGGCAGTAATCAAAACAATCCCCAAGAAAAAGAACTGCAAAAAGGCAAAATGGCTGTCTGAGGAGGCCTTACAAATAGCTGAAAGAGAGGAGGAAAGGATAAAGGAAAAAAGGGAAAGCAAAAAAAGGGAAAGGATAAAGGAAAGATATATCCATCTGAATGCAGAGTTCCAAAGAAGCAAGGAAAGGTAAGAAAGCCTTCTTAATTGAATAATGCAAAGAAATAGAGGAAAACAATAGACTAGGAAAGACTAGAGATCTCTTCAAGAAAATTGGAGATACCAAGATAACATTTCAGGCAAAACTGGGCACAATAAATGACAGAAGTGGTATGGATTAGAAGTAGAAGAGATTAAGAAGAGGTGGCAAGAATACACAGAAGAACTATAAAAAACATCTTAATGACCCAGACAACCACAATGGTATGATCACTGACCTAGAACCAAACATCCTGTAACATGAAGTCAAGTAGGTCTTAAGAAGCATTACTACAAATAAAGGTATAGAGGTAACGGAATTCCAGCAGAGCTATTTCAAATCCTAAAAGATAATGCTGTGAAAGTGCTGAACTCAATATGCCAGCAAATTTGGAAAACTCAGCAGTGGCCACAGGACTAGAAAAGGTCAGTTTTCATTCCAATCCCAAAGAGAGGCAATGCCAAAGAATATTCGAACTACCACACAATTCCACTCATTTCACATGCTAGTAAGTTAATGCTCAAAATCCTTTAATCCAGGCTTCCACAGTATGTGAGCTGCTGCTAAGTTGCTGCTAAGTCACTTCAGTCGTGTCTGACTCTGTGCGACCTCATAGACAGCAGCCCACCAGGCTCTGCCGTCCCTGGGATTCTCCAGGCAAGAACACTGGAGTGGGTTGCCATTTCCTTCTCCAATGCATGACAGTGAAAAGTGAAGTGAAGTCACTCAGTTGTGTCAGACTCTTCACAACCTCATGGACTGCAGCCCACCAGGCTCCTCCGCCCATGGGATTTTCCAGGCAAGAATACTGGAGTGGGGTGCCATTGCCTTCTCAGATGTGAGCTGAGAACCTCCAAATAAACAAGATGGATTTAGAAAAGGCAGAGGAACCAGAGATCAAATTGCCCACATCTGTTGGACCATAGAAAATGCGAGGGAATTCCAGAAAAAACATCTACTTCTGCTTCATTGACTATGCCAAAGTCTTTAACTGTGTAGATCACAATAAACTGAGAAATTCTTAAAGAGATGGTCTCCTTACCTGCCCCCTGAGAAATCTGTATGCAGGTAAAGAAGCAACAGTTAGAACTGGATGTGGAACAACAGACTGGTTCAAAATTTGGAAAGGAGTACATAAAGACTGTATATTGTCACCCTGTTTATTTAACTTATATGCAGAGTATATCATGCAAAATACCAGGCTGGATGTCTCACAAGCTAGAATCAAGATTGCTGAGAGCAATATTAATAACCTCAGATATGCAGATGACACCCAACTAATGGCAGAAAGCAAAGAGGAACTAAAGAGCCTCTTGATGTAGGTGAAAGAGGAGAGTAAAAAAACTGGCTTAAAACTCAGCGTTCAGAAAACTAAGATCATGGCATCCAGTCCCATCACTTCAAGGCAAATGGATGGAGAAAAAATGGAAATAGTGACAGACTTTATTTTCTTGGGCTCCAGAATCACTGTGGATCTGACTGCAACCATGAAACTAAAAGATGCTTGCTCCTTGGAAGAAAAGCTATGACAAACCTAAAGACCGTATTAAAAAGCAGAGACATCACTTGGCTGACAAAGGTCTGTATAGTCAAAGTTGTGGTTTTTCCAGTAGTCATGCACAGATGTGAGATGGACATTCTAAGTTGCAGCAGTGCAAATAAGAAAAAACAAACAAACAAAAAACCCAGAGGAGGTAAGGATATAAAAATATTATCCATAATCTACCCAGAAGAAATACAAGTAGGAAGTTTGATGGAGGCCACCAATTTAAAATCCTTTCCACTGTGCAAATAGCAAAATCTTAGAGCCATGTATTTGAAACCCCACAATTTAAACCTCTCAAGCTATTCCCAGGCTCACTAGGGGTGGGAGAAATAACCACTGAGGAAACTGTCAAATTAGAAACCAATTTGTAGAAATTAATGAAACTATTTTGGGATTAAAATCT
The DNA here is from genome assembly GCF_019923935.1 of Bubalus bubalis. NCBI lineage: Eukaryota > Metazoa > Chordata > Mammalia > Artiodactyla > Bovidae > Bubalus > Bubalus bubalis. The sequence continues at coordinate 66,435,529 of NC_059160.1, forward strand.
CCAAGAGGATGCAGGCATGACAAAGTTGGTGGTAACAATTTTCTGGTGTGCATGCTTAAAAATGTAGGTTTTTCTTCCTGACCTCATTCAGGAGACTACCTATGAAGCCTGGCTCTTGGAATCACTTAGTACCTTTCCCAGGAACTGGAAGGAAGAAGTGTAAATGTCCTTTTCACCCACAAATGTACTAATTTTCAACTGCCAGTTTCATTGCCCTCAATTCATTGGCAAGGGCATGTTTGAGCCTTATTTAAATATGTAATGACTTTCTTTGTTATTTATTTCTTAGAGCTTTCAGGTTGGTGAGTAGCATGTGACTAAATGCTTGACCCTTGTCTGAGTTATCCAAACATTCCCAGTCCCTCCTGACCTTGTTTCTTATTCATTCATTCACTCACCAGATCTCTGTTAGGCACTGCCAGTGTGCTAGGCACTAAGTTCAATGTAAGGTATGTTGGTGAATAAAATACATTCTCCATGATTTTATAGAATTAAAAGTTCAAGGATAATTATTCCATTCCTGTAGCTTTTCTGTTCTCTCCTCCTCCCTAGTAGTATATTCCACGGCACTTATTATTACTTGGCAAACAATACATTTTTCAATAAATTGTGTTAAATCAAGGCAATCAAGTGGTCATAAAGGCCACTTGCAGCTCAGAAATTAAAGTTGCTAATGTTCAGTTCCTTCCTTTCCTTTCCTTTTCCCCTTCCTCCCTCCCTTTTGCTACCATGACTGCAAGAAGACTCCCAATAGAATGGTCATCTGCTTTTTATTAGGGATATTAATGCTGTTCTCCATTAGTGTAGAGAACTACGTGCTGATTCTGTTCTCACAGAGGGAAAACCAAACAGAAGAGAGCATGATTAGAAGTTACTAATTTACTATTAGGGCTCGCCAGGTGGCACTTGTGATAAAGAACCTGCCTGCCAACGCAGGAGACACAAGAGATGTGGGTTTGATCCCTGGGTTGGGAAGATCCCCTGGAGTAGAAAATGGAAACCCACTCCAGTATTCTTGCCTGGAAAATTCCATGAACAGAGGAGCCTGGTGGGCTACAGCCCATGGGTTACAGAGTCAGATATGACTGAGCACACACACACAATTTACTATCAAGAGAAAATATTCTCATTATTGTGCTAGTTGCCACATGTATCTGACAGCAAGAGTCCAGGTACCTATAATGTATTCTTCCAATGATCCTTAATATGACTTTGGGTTTGTTAATCTCTTTAATATTTATTGATTATATTTTACAACAAATTCATTTTAGTTATGTAAATAACACTCACAAATATGAAAAATGCAAGATACAGATTTTATCAGTGGAATATGTGTGGAATTATTTTGTCTTTGGAATGAATTAGACATTGTACTCAGTTCTAGAACATTTTTTAAAATTAAAAATAATTTAATTGGCTGTCTTTTGCTTAAAATCTTGCATGCAAACCAAGAACTTCCAGATGTCCAAGCTGGGTTTAGAAAAGGAAGAGGAACCAGAAATCAAATTGCCAACATTTGCTGGATCATAAAGAAAGCTAGGGAATTACTAAAAAACGCCTACCTGTTTCATTGACCATGCCAAAGTCTTTGATTGTGTGGATCATAATAAACTGTTGAAAGCTCTTAAAGAGATGGCAATACCAGACCATCTTACCTGTCTCCTAAGAAACCTGTATGCCCGTCAAGAAGTAACAGTTAGAACCATGTGTGGAGCAACTGATTGGTTCAAGATTGAGAAAGGAGTATAACAGGGCTGTCTGTTGTCACCCTGTTTGTTTAATCTATATGCTGAGCGCCTCATGAGAAATGCTGTGCTGGATGAGTTACAAGCTGGAATTAAGATAGGCAGGAAAAACATCAACAACCTGACGTGCAGATGATACCACTCTGAAGGCAGAAAGCAAAGAGGAACTAAGGGCCTCTTGATGAGGATGAAGGAGGAGAGTTAAACAGCCGACTTAAAATTAAATATTAAAAAAACTAGGATCATGGCATCCGGCCCCATTTCTTCATGGCAAATAGAAGGGGAAAGGTGGAAGTAGTGAAGATTTCCTCTTCTTAGGCTCTAAAATCACTGCAGATGGTGACTGCAGCCATGATATCAGAAGACATTTGCTTCTTGGCCTGAAAGCTATGACAAACATAGTGTGTTGAAAAGCAGAGACATTACTCTGCCAACAAAGGTCCATATAATCAAGGATATGTCTTCCTAGTGATCACATACAGTTGTGAGAGCTGGACCATAAAGAAGGTGGAGTGTGGAAGAATTGATGCCTTTGAACTGTGGTGCTGGAGAAGACTCCTAAGTGTCCCTTGGACAGCAAAGAGATCAAACTAGTCAATCTTAGGGAAATCACCTCTGAATACTCATTGGAAGGACTGATGCTAAAGCTGAAACTCCAGCATTTTGGTCATCTGATATAAACAGCTCACTCATTGGAAAAGTCCCTGATGCTGAGAAGGACTGAGGGCAGGAGAAGAGGGCATTGGAGGATGAGATGGCTGGATGACATTACCATTGCAATGGACATGAACTTGTGCAAACTTTGGGAGATGGTGAGGGACATGGAGGCCTGGTGTGCTGCAGTCCATGGGGTTGCAAAGAGTCAGATATGACTGGGAAACTGAACAACATCTGAATACAAATAAATATAAAATGAGTTGATATCAATTTATGTTTATTAAGTTATTTGGTTTTGTTTTAAAAATACAGCTCATGTTATGTTGAACCAGATGATACAATCTCCAAATGATGATGGATTTAAAAAATGATGTGGAAAGGTAATAGAATGCTAAGAAAAACTGTGATACTGCACCCATGAACCGGCCCTGTGATTTGTGGGCCATCCCTGCATGAACATGTATGCCCTGTGTGCTTGTAGGGTGAAAGATTAGACCTGAAGGTGAGTCAAGTTCAGTTAAGCTTGGAAAAGAAGAGAGTATTCTCTGGAAAGTTTGAGAATATAAGGTAGTTTATGTACCATGTAAAAGTCCCAGACATGCAGAGAAAAGAGTAGGAATAAAGGGAAGCAGAGAAATAGGACAAAATAATTTGTAGATGAGGATTTGTGAAAGATTGAGGCATAAGGCAGCTTATACTTTCACAGAAATGAAAATGACTGGGGTGTGAGGCATGGTGGGACTATCAGTTTTAACTTTTCAAACAGAAGTCTGTCTCATATGAGGCTCTCTAAAAATATTCACTTCATGAATGAATACTGTCAATTCAATTATAATGTCAATCCAGACAGTAGAACTTTTGACTAATGGCCCAAATACACTGTAAGATGATATATAAGGCTATGAACAGTGCTTGGTATAGAAAGTTTTATATAACCGTGGGCTATTAATATCATACCTATTTTTATTATCATTACTTGCATAACTAATATTCTTTGGTTGGTTTATAAAAAAGTAACATTCTCTGGTGGGAAATATGGTATTTTGAAAGGAGCATGGCTTGATCCTGACAAGTGGCATACAGATGGAAAGCTTGACTACTTTGGCAATATTAGCTAATGCTAAGAAACCTTACCCACATAGTAAAAACACACTAGATTGCCTCACTTAGGAAAACTTAACTTGATTTTTTCACCTATACAATGACCCCATAAGATACTGGAAGGAGGTAGTTTCTATGCTGTTAACTCTTTCAGTTGCCACTTTGAGAAAAATAATATATCAATTTAAGAAATACAGTACCCTCTTACATTTATGTGTTCAAATAACAGTTCATGAAAAGCTCGCAAATATCTAAATATAACTGAAGGTAGTAATTGTCCCTATTTTAGAGATGGGTAAAATGAATCTCAGAGAGGTTAGGGATGCTGAGACTAATACCAAGATCCTTTGCTACCTAGTCTTTTCTTTTATTCTTAGTGAACAATAAGTATTTAAGGAATCTTCTCTAGGGAATTTAATATCATTTAAGAAATAGGGGTTTTCCCCCCCTTTTGTTCTGTTGACTCAGCAAGGTGAAGAGGGAAAGGCCCCAAAGAGGACAACACATTTGATAGAAATTAATTATTTGACCATCTTAGTCCATTCAGGCTGCTACAACATAAATAGATTGGGTGGCTTATAAGCAACAACAAAAAATTATTTTTCACAGTTCTGGAGGCTGGGAAGTCCAAGATCAAGGGGCCAGCATATTCAGTATGTGATGACATCACTTCCTGGCTCATGGATAGCTCTCTTCTTCCTGAGTACCGACAAGGTGGAAGGAACAAGGAAGCTCTGTCTTTGCCAATGTGTATGACTTTTATTTTATTTCTATGCTTTATTGCATCAGCAAGGATTTTTAGTTCAACCTTGAAAAGGAGTGGTGAGAAGGAACATCCTTGCCTTGTGCCTGATATCAGTGGGAAAGCTTGGAGCTCTTGCCGTTAAGTTTAGTGTTAGCTGTAGGTTTCTTGTGTGTGTACACTTAGTCACTCAGTCATGTCCAACTTTTTGTGGCCCCATGGATCATAGCCTATAAGGCTCCTCTGTTCATGGAATTTTCCAGGCAATACTGGAGCAGGTTGTCATTTTCTACTCCAGGGGATCTTCCTTATCCAGGGATTGAACCCACACCTCTTCCATCTCCTGCATTGGCAGGCAGATTCTTTACCACTCTACCATCTGGTAAGCTACAGATTTTGTATCGTCTTTATTAAGTTGCAAAAGTCTTCTTCTATCAGCTTAGGTTTTTTTGAGCAACTAATTATATATTAGCCACTGAGTTCAGTACTTTATGTGTACTGTTTCACTTCAGTCCTATGCATTTGGTAATATTATCTAGTTTTATGTTTCGTGTGAGATGTTCAATCACTTTCCGAGGTATCAGAACTACTAAATTGATATAACAAGTTAGCAAACACTACCTTCTCCACATTACAGCAGTCACTGTGTCTGCTCTTATCTCATAGTTCTTTCTGTTTCCTTTTTCTGTATCCTCCTACCGGAATATTAAAAAATATAATGGCAGAGACATCTCTGTGTTTTTTCACTATATAATTCCCAGTGTCCAAAATGATGTCTGGTCCACAAACAGTTGCTAAATGAATACATAAATTAGAAAACTGCATCTTAGTGCAGGTATTCTGGTGCCTAAGCTCTTAATTGGGCTTCCCTGGTATCCCAGTTGGTAAAGAATCAGCCTGCAGTACAAGAGACCCGGGTTCGATCCCTAGGTCAGGAAGATCCCCTGGAGAAGGAAATGGCAACCTACTCCAGTATCCTTGCCTGGAAAATCCCATGGACATAAGAGCCTGGTGAGTTGTAGTCCATGAAGTCGAAGAGTTGGGCATGACTTAATAACTTTCACTTTCACCTGTCAAGCTCTTATTAATTATTGTATACTACTTTTGAAACAGAACCATGAAAGAGTCTTACTGAATACCTTCACTCTATGGACCAAAATTGATCAGGTGATAGTATTTCCTCTTAAGTTTCTATGGCTAAAGGTATGGGTGAAAGATGAATGGGCTCCTACTGTGAAGCCACAATGTTGGGTTTGACAATATGGTGGTGGTGGTAGTTGAGTTGCTAAGTCGTGTCCGACTCTTGAGACCCCATGGACTGTAGCCCACCAGAATATTACACTCAATGGTTGGCATCATTGATTAAACCAGACTATAAGAACCTGAACACAGAAGAAAAATCTGCAACTAAAAAAAAAAAAAAAAAAAAATTCCTTATGTATTTACAAACTAGTTTAAACCAAAAAGCAAAAGAGACTTCTGCCATTACTCTAAACTTGTTGGCTGCTGTATATCATTATTACTCTTGAGATCTTCCTATTATTTCAAAATTGTGAGCTATATGAAGTTAAAATTAGTAAGGGGATTTGAGTCTCTGTATTTCCCAGCTCGATTTTTTTTAACCTGAATAATTTGCATGTACACACTCAGAGTTTTGATTCTGTAATTTTATTGCAAGTTATGAAACAGTCAGGTTACAGCACTAAGTTAATAAGTAGAGACCACAAAAGTATTACAAGAACAGGGCCTTTGTGGCATTCCCAAGAAATCAAAGGCAAAGGTAATATGTTTGGTTAGACTCAAGTTGTGTGGCTGTTTAGAATAAGTTCATTGTGTACTACTTGTCTAAGGTCAGTCCAGGGATCTCCCTGTCTGTTCCAGAATGTCACCCTACAATTATAATTAGTTATGTTCTACTCTGCACAACTGCTGATTTGTATAGATAACTTTGTTTAGGGCTGGTTCAATAGCAAAGAGATTCAAGAAATCATCTTTATTAGTTTTTCAAAGTAATACATGCCCTGAAAGATCTATGAGAGAGAAAAAAAGCATTACTAAAACTGGAAAATATGCCTCATTTATGTGTATCCCCAGACAGTTATCCATAGATACTGTTTAAAAAACTTAAAATTTATGCTATTAAAAAAAAAAAAAAAAACTCACTTTCTTCACTCAGTAAGCCAAAGAGCACATCCTTTTTATTTCCCACCATAGTAAATGCCAATTACTAAAGACTTATTTGCCAATAATTTAGTTATATTATTTCTAATCCTCATCACAAACATACAAATAGCAATAATTTTTCCCATTCTTAACAGGAAGCTAATGTATTTGCCTCGAGTCATATTACTAGGTTTAGAAGCCTGCTTTGTCTGACTCTAAAGTATATACTCTACTCTAAAACATATAGTGAACAGTTTGTGATTACTAAAGTATGTTTTTCATAAGGTCTGCTTCTGTATCACCTGGAAAGATCTGCTAATGAGTATCTTTTTATGATGACAAGCTTCATGTCTATCATTTGGGTTTTTTTTCTGAAGAGGAACATGCATTCTCTTTTTATGCTTGTTAAGCTATATTTGTTAAGAGTCTCATGGACTCTCAAGAAGACCAAACCAGTCAATTCTAAAAAAAAATCAGCCACTAAAGCTGCAGCTCCAATACTTTGGTTACCTGATTGAAGAACTGACTCATTGGAAAAGACCCTAATGCTGGGCAAGATTGAAGGCAGGAGGAGAAGAGGGTGACAGAGGATGAGATAGTTGGATAGCATCACTGACTCAATGGGCACAAATTTGATCAAACTCCAGGAGACAGTGAAGGACAAGGAAGCCTGGCATACTGCTGTCCACGGGGTCACAAGGAGTCAGACACAACCTAGCGACTGAACAACAACAACAAGCTATAGTCTATATCTTTATTTTAATAGTCACATTAGGACAGAATGAAGAAATTGAGATCATCTTTCACGAAGAAGTAAAATACAATTATATCCAATAGATAGGAGAGGGATTGTTGTGATTCCAGCAGAGCCTTTGCCCCAGGCCCTGGTAAGCACATTGACTGACAGCTGGTGGCAGGTGAAGATTTACATGCTCAACGAGGGCCAGCAGTGAGACAACTAAGGCATCAGGCATATCATCTGGCTACATGAAGCAGCTGAAGGGCATGTTCCTGCTAGTCACAGCCTTAGAAAATGTGGTTCACTGAAGAAAGGAATGGCAAACCACTTCAGTATTCTTGTCTTGAGAACCCCATGAACACAATGGAGGGGGTGTATAGATTATTTTGTTGCCAGCACAGCCAGTTTTTCCCATTCATTCAGGATATCGAGTGCTTACTGTGAACTATTCTTTTCCAAGAAAGAATGTTGATAATCTAACATAAGCTATCTTATCAAGAGACCTCCATAACCTTAAAAGTAAACATTCATGTTTTCAGGTAAAATTGGAGAAATAGTATTCACTTCAATATTTAACTAAATATCTATTATTTTGCAAAGTACAATGGCTTGGAATAGTAAAGCTTTGTCTTTGGAGCCAGACAGACGTAAGATCCAATCTATCTGTTACTCTTTCTTTTGTAAGGTCAAATGAGATAAACTGTTTAACTGCACTGTCTCCATAAATTCAGCTATAAAACGGAGATCATAAAACTTAACTGAAAAAAAAAAAAAAACTTAACTGGTGTGATCATCAAATGAGATGGCATGTGAAAGGCATGTAATTGATTCTATCATTTTAGTAATTGATACAGAACCTTAAGCAAATTCTAGTTAAACTTTCTGATTTTTTGGCAAAGAACCATGAGAACCAGAGTTTCTTGGTGGTATTTCAAAGTTACAAAACAAGGCAGAGACATCATGGTCTACAGCCTACAACTCCTGATCTCTATTAGTTCAATACTGAGTTTTTGTGTTGTTGTTTAGTCATGAAGCTGTGTCTGACTCTTTTACGACCCCATGGACTATAGCCCCATCAGGCTTGTCTGTCCATGGGATTTACCAGGCAAGAATACTAGAGTGGGTTGCCATTTCCTCCTCCAGGGGATCTTCCCAATCCAGGAATCAAGTCTGCATCTCCTGCATTGGCAGGTGGATTCTTTACCACCAAGCCACCTGGGAAGCCCCTCAACGCTAAGTATTTTGTATTAAACCAAAATCTGATGAAGATAAGTATTCCTTTAACTAGGGTTCGGTTCTGGTTTTTCCCTCCCTCCGTCTTTCCTGTCTTCCTCTGCCTCATCCCCCTAGCCTTCCTCTCCTTCCTCATAGTGTTATTCAGCAAAACCCACTCCAGTATTCTTGCCTGGAGAATTCCACGGACAGAAGAGCCTGGTGGGCTACAGTCCATGGGGTTGCAGAGAGTCGGACACAGCTGAGTGACTAACACAGAATATATCAAGGGAATGCTAGTACTAGAGTGATTTTTTTACTTGACAGACTAATGAATGGCTCACAGTTAAAGAAGTAGCTGGAATTAGCTGGCCTCAAAAGTTGGAAACTTCTGGCTTTTTAATCTGCCTTCTCGATCTTTCATTAACAAAAACACCATTAACCAGAGCGGTAATTCACAGCCACACATTTTCATTTAGAGCTTTCTTCTACTTTACAACCTGGGAATGGCAGTCAGCTGACATTAAAGGAGTCTGGATCATTTGGAAATATCTATATAACCTTGATCTCTCCTGTCTCATGGAGATATTATCACTCTATTGTTCCTAAATAAACACTCAATTTCTGAGACAGTTTGACTCTTACATGTGGGGAGGTCATTGCACTGGGGGAGTAATTCTTTCAGAATTAAAGCTTCTTATCCTCAGACTTTTTACTTCCATCATTAGGACACAGAAACCCGGACTCTTCCACAACAGAGTCTATTTGGTGCTGCCATTTCTATAGATGTCATTAAATACATCCTTTTCGTTTTGGATTTCCTTTGAACAATCCTGCTTCATATCTTTTTTCATTGTAGTTATTCATAGCAAAGATTCAAGCCAGGCTCATCATGTCATAATACATTTTGTTGCAACATGATATGATCAGAAGTGATGTTCCAAAATTCTGAATCAATACACTGCATCCAGACTTGATTATTAAAGTTGAATTGAATACAAAGGCTAATTTTTCATCTAAAATGATAATATAAATGGAGGCTCCAATGAATACTAATGTTGCCTGGGGAGAACTTATTTTTCTGTATTTAACAATCCCTTTTGATATTTACTTATTTATTTAAGACATATATCAAGATAAAACTGAAACTCATATTTCAGACGTGTGGAGGTCTGTTTATAACCTACTCATTTTAAGAAGAATATGATAGAGACATTAACATAGATTGCTTTATAGAGTTTATGATTATTGGGAGCAATTAAGTTAATTTTAATACACTTAGAAATTTTGGAAAAATACCATTGTTTAAAAGAAAAAATTGGAGAGAAAAACTGTTTTAAGGAACTGATATTTAGATAAATGGGACACCATCATTACAAAGCAAAGATAATTCACTTTAGACCCACCCTAATCCTCATAATATCAAGTGATTTGGCACCCCAAGGTCACCCACCTGCAAAATACATTTCTCCATTGTAATTGGAAGCTCTGTGTCATTTTATTTACTACAGAACTATAGAATTATTTCTTATGGAAATTCTTGAGTTTGAATTCAATAATACACAGAGTGGGCAAAAAAGTCACGAAAGAATAATTACATTGTTATTAAGTCAAAATTAAAAATAAGTTCTATCTATTGACCTAATAGAATGCTGTAATGGAAGTAGCATAGCAAATAGAAAATAGCCTGGATTTGAAAACTCAATTCTGCCATTTTGACAACCTGGGGTGTCAAGAAAGCCTTGTGGGGATAATGTCTTTGACCCAGTAGTAATAAGGCCACTCCCACCACAGTGTCAGTGGCAATCACGTGGGGAGATCCAGCAATAATACCTCACTCTCCTTGAGGGTCACTGGAGGCTAAGTAGAGAATCTGGGCTCTTGTCTCTACCTGGCAATAATGAAACAGCCTTTCTTCTTTCACAGCATGAGAGGTGTCACGGAAAGGCAGCTAACACAGAAGTTTTAAATAAGATCCCAAATTTCATACATATTATAAACATGTTCTGGTTTAAACAGAACTTTGCTCATGATCAAGAACCATGAAAATTTCAAGACAAGATTAAGATGGCAAAGTAGAAGGATATGTGCTCATCTTATCCTGCCAGAGCACCAAAATCACAACTAGCTATTGAACAACCATCAACAGGAAGACACTGGAACAAACCAAAAAAAGATACCCCACATCCAAGGGCAAATGAGAAGCTACAAAAAAATGGTAGGAGGGGAACAATTACTATAAAATCAAATCCTATACCTGCCAGGTGGGCAACTCAAAAACTGGAGAATAATAAGGCAAAAGAAGTTCTCAAACCATTGTGAAGGTTCTACACCCCACATCAGGCTCCCCAGCCTGGACATCTGGCCAAGGGACTGAGAACCCACAGGGAACCTAACTGTGAAGGCCAGAAGAATTTGATTACAGAGTTCCCATAGGACTGGGAGAAACAGAGACTCTTGGAGGGGAAAACAAAATCTTGTGCACCCCAGTACCCAGGGAAAAGGAGCAGTCACCCCACAGGAGATTGAGCCAGAACTACCTGTGAGTGTTTGAGGGTCTCCTGCAGAGGCATGAGTCAGCAGTGCCCTGCCACGGGGACAGGGTCACTGGCAGTAGCAGTTCTGGGAGATCTGTCTCAGCATAAGTTCTCTTGGAGGCCTCCAATAGCCCTACTATAGCAGCCTATAGACTTCAGTACTGGGTTGTCTCAGACCAAACAACTAACAGGGAGGGAGCACAGCACCTCACCCCTCATCAGCAGAAAATTGGATTGAAGATTTACTGAGCACAGCCCTGCCCACAAAAGCTAGACCCAATTTCCCCCAGAGCCAGTTTCTTGCATCAGAAAGCTTGCACAAGCCTCTTATCCTCATCCACTAGAAGGCAAACAGAATAAACAAGAACTACAGTCTTATCAGCCTCCAGAATTAATACCACAATCACAGAAAGCTATCCAAAAACATGGCCCCAAAAGATACATGCACCCCAATGTTCATTGCAGCACTGTTGACAATAACCAAGACATGGAAACAACCTACATGACCATTGACAGATGAATGAATAAAGAAGATATGGTACATATATTCAATGGAATATTACTCACCTTTAAAAAGGATGAATAAGGTCATTTGCAGCAACATGGATGGATCTAGAGAGTGTCATAATGAGTGAAGAAAGTCAGACAGTGAAGGTGAAATACATGGTATCTCTTATATCTGAAATCTTAAAAGAAATACAAATACACTTATCTACAAAACAGAAAGAGACTCACAGTCTTAGAAAATGAACTCATGATTGTTAGGGGGAAGGGACAGTTAAGGACTTTTGGAAGGTCATGGGCACACTGCTATATTTAAAATGGATAACCAACAAAAACCTATTGTACAGCAACATGGAACTCTGCTCGATATTATGTGCCAGCCTGGATGGGAAGGGGGTTTGGGGGAGAATGAATTCAAGTATATGTATGGCTGAGTGCCTTCCCTGTTCACCTGAAACTTTCACAATATTGTTAATCAGCAATATCCCCAATACAAAATGTTTTTGGTGTTAAAAAAAAACAATAAAAATAAAATTTAAAAAAAGAAGAGAAAGGGGAAGTACCCATTAAAAAGAAAAAAAAATGAAAATCTCAAACTTAATGGAAAAAAGATAATCACTAGATGTCAACCCCAAGAAAAAGGAGATGTTAGAATTATATTACAAGAATTTTAAAGCAGCCATGATATAAATACCTCCATGGACAATTGCAAACATTCTTGAAACAAATTAAAAATTAGAATGCCTCAAGAAAAGAATACAAAGTACCAGTAATGAAAGAAAAGACATAAAGAACCAAGTGGATATTTCACAAAAGAAAAATACAATAACCATAATTTTAAAACATAGTTGATATGATGAATGGCAAATGGAGACCAGAGAAAAAGTCAGGAACTGGAGAATGAACAAAAAAATTACTCAGCCTGAAAAACAGAAAGAAAATAAATTAATCTAACAAACAAACAAAAAAAACAGTTAACAGAGCCCCTGAGATATGTTGAGACTATAACAAAAGATCTAATATTTATATCATTGGAGTTCTGGAAGTAGAGGAGAAAGAAGACAGGGCTTAAAAAAAGTACTTAAAAAAGTAAAGGCTGATACTGTCTCAATTTTGGCAAAAAAATAAATAAATAAAATAAAAAACAAACATAAAGGTTCAAGAAGCTGAACAACCCCAAACAGGATAAGCCCAAAGAACTGCACGCTAAGATACATGTTAATTAAACTTCTAAAATTTAAATAAAAAACTTTGAAAGCAGCCTTACTTACAGGGAAAGGACACCTTACTTACAGGGAAAAAACAATAAGAATGATAACAGAATACTTACCAGAAATCCTGAAGGCCAGGAAAAGGTGGCACAACATGTTTTAATTCCTGAAAGAAAAACAAACAAACAAAAATATCAACTTAGACTCCTATGCTGGAAAAAATATCCTTCAGAAATAAAGAGGGAATCAAAGCATTCTCAGATGAAGGAAAACTAATAGAATTTGTCACCGGCGAACTTACCTTAAAGGAATGGCCAAAGGACATCCTTCACACAGAAAGAAAACAGAAGAAGAAACTTGAAACTAGGAAGGAAGAGGCAACATGACAAGGAAAAATATGGGTAAGTAAACAGGCTTTCCTGTTGAATTTTTAAAATTATGTTTGGCAGTTGTACAAAAATTATAGTATTATTATACTTATAAATATGTGTAAAGGAAATATTTAAGACCTATATTATAAACATGGGAGGATAAAAAGACATAAAGGGGAGGTAAGGTTTCTGTAAATCACTTGAATTAATATATACAAAAAGATATCACTAATCAGCCTCCAATTAAAATAAATAAATTTAAATTAAAAAAGATATCACTAAAAATCTATATAAAACTATATACTCAAACACTACAGACAGATCAAAATGGAATTCTGAAATATATTCAAGTAAAATATAGGAAGGCAGGAAAAAGAAGACAGGGAGATGAAAAAATGGGAAGAAAAAATGATAAAAGAAAATAAAATTCTTACAGTATTTGAAACAAATAAAGGAAATTTACTTTCATGTGGACATTAAGCAACACACTCCGAAATAACCAATTATATAAATTAGATGATATTGAAAAAATTCTAGAAAAACATAAACTACCAAAAGTGACTCATGAAGAAATAGAAAATCTGAATAGATCAATAATAAGTAAAGAGATTGACTCAGTAATTTAAATTTTCCCACAAAGAGAAGCCCAGGCCCTGATGGCTTTCTGATGAATTCTACCAAACATTTGAAGAAAGCAACACCAATTTTTCACAAACTCTTCCAAAATAAAAGCACACAAAACACATTTCAACTCAGTCTGACTCCAATATTACTCTGATAGCAAAGCAGACCAAAGCATTACAGAAAACTACAGACTTAATCTAACACCTATTTAAAATGAAAATACAACACGATGGAACAGAATGGAACTTTCGCAATGGATGTAGATTACCTACAAAAAAGGCCACAACTAGTATCACGCTCAGAAAAGGCACTGGCACCCCACTCCAGTACCCTCGCCTGGAAAATCCCATGGACGGAGGAGCCTGGTAGGCTGCAGTTCATGGAGTCACTAAGAGTCGGACACGACTGAAGCGACTTAGCAGCAGCAGCAGCAGTATCACGCTTAATGGTGAGAAACTGAATGTTTTCCCTGCAATATCAGGAACAAGACAAGGATTTCTACCCTCATCACTTCTAGTTTGCATTATTCTAGAGTTGCTTCTTCTTTGGGATCACCACGAGTCAGACACGACTGCCTGAAAACAAGAGGTTCTAACCAAGTCAGTGAATCAAGGACAAGGAATTAAAGAATACAGGTTTGAAAGGAAGAATTTAAACCCTAAATATATATCTAAGAGAGCTGAAAACATATGTCCACACAAAAGCATGAACACCGATAGATATTCATAGCTGCTGCTGCTGCTGCTGCTAAGTTGCGTCAGTTGTGTCTGACTCTGTGTGACCCCATAGATGGCAGCCCACCAAGCTCCTCTGTCTCTGGGATTCTCCAGGCAAGAATACTGGAGTGGTTTGCCATTTCCTTCTCCAATGCATGCATGCATGCATGCTAAGTCGCTTCAGTCGTGTCCAATTCTGTGCTACCCCATGGACAGCAGCCCACCAGGCTCCCCTGTCCACGGGATTCTCCAGGCAAGAACACTGGAGTGGGTTGCCATTTCCTTCTCCAGTCATAGCAGAATTATTCAAATTAATCAAAATGTGGAAACAACCCAAATGGCCCTTCAGGCGATACATAGACATATTAAATGTAGTATATCCATACAACATAATATGATTCAGCTATAAAAAGCAATAAGGTACATGGATGAATCTTGAAAAAAAAAGCATGCTAAGTGAAAAAACTCTGACACAAAGGGCCAGTCCATACTAACAGCATATAGTTTATTAGTTCTTAGAAACAGGGACAGGTATAAGGGGAGTGCCTGCTAATGGGTATCTTTTTGAGGTGATGAAATGGATAATGGGTGTCTTTTTTCAAGGTGATACAAATGATTCAAAATTTGATATTAGTGGTGATTGCACAACTTAATACACTTTAAAATATCAAAGTATAATTTATATATACTTTATATATCCTGTACTTTTAAAAGGATGAACTTCATAATTATATCTCTATAAAATTATCATTTTAAAAAATGCTTAGGCACAAATAACATCCTCCCCAGTCATGGCTCTTCATAAAACCACTTTACATACACCTCAGTATATATCACCCAGGAAATGCAGTGGATTAGAAACATGAGCACAAATAGATAGAGCTTTTAATAAAACAGCCATTTTTTAAAGATGAGATATTAATAAACTACAAATTTCACCTGTGCTTCCTACTAGTACAAAAATTTATTATTTGGCCAGCAATGTCAACAGAATGACAGCAGCAATATTCTCAATAAACTTGTTAACTGATTCTGATGAGTTTTAGTTAAATATACTCCTGCACATAGCTCATTTTCTTTTCTTGCTTTGTGAGTAATTATAACTCAAGTAGTAATGCTTCTGACTAGTAGAACTCATATTTCCATCAATTTTTTTATGATTCCATTTATTGACACCTCACTATAATTCCATTGTTTCTTAACTCATGCTAATAGCTTACATTCAAAATTAGCTTTTGTTTGTATTATATTTTATCAGAAGGTTAGTTGTGGTTTATTTAGGAGAAAATGTAAGACACAAAGCCTCAAAACTCTATTACTATAATCCTAAACACTCTTATTATTGCAATATTCTATTGCTTTTAAAATGTAATTACTCTAAATCTTGGGAGAAAGAAAAACAATTTATTTCCAGCTTAAGCAAACAACAACAACAACAACAACAACTATTTTCTTTTCTTACATAAAAGAAGTCCATGACTTGTATAGTGACCCCATAATGTATACTTCTAATTCTCATCATCCCATTCTTTCATTCAGTCACAATTTTACACACACTCATAGGTAGCTCAGATGGTAAAGAGCCTGCCTACAATGCAGGAAACCCAGCTTTGATCCCTTGGTTGGGAAGATCTCCTGGAGAAGAAAATGGCAACCCACTCCAGTATTCTTGTCTGGAGAATCCCATGGACTGAGGATCCCGGCAGGCAATAGTCCATAGGGTCGCAAAGAGCCAGACACAGCCATGCAACTAAGGACTCATGCACATAATTCTAAGAATAAAAATCATTTAAGAGCAAATCATAGTGAAACAATTGTCATCCTCGATAAACACTGAAATAATTGTCCTCATTGCCTATGCATGATACAACTATTATTACTCCTTAGAAATTAATTTTAAATGAAATATATCTACCCAAGTACATAAATCAATATTAATATGTTTATTATGCTAATAGTAAGAAAAATACTGATATTAAAAAAATTGTTTTCTGGCCTGTCCCTCCTTATTTACCAGATATTACTCAGGGGCAACCACTTTCAAATCTTTAGCTGTTTCTTCTGATATTTATATGCATTTTTCTAAATAGAAAAACTTATACTACTTTTTAATTTAGTCATTCTCTCATTATCTATTGCCTTCACCTTATGGTAGTTGGAAGATATCTTACATTCTATTTCTTCCAATCTCACTTTTCCCCTTCCCTCAAAATAGTTGTATCAACTAGGATATTTTTTAATTAAAGCAATACTGACAATTTTGCATTATTAAGACAATATATACTCTATATCACTCTATATATCTTCCTTCTTGTTCAGCTTTATTTTTGTTTCTACTATAGCTATTCATTTTTTCATTGGCTTAGTTTTCTATGTAAGCCTTACATGTATTCCATGTTGCTGTGAATTTGTCAAATATCTATCAATAATTTTTTCCTAATGTTCAAACACATTGAATAATCTATCATTTGTATGCGCTTCCTGGAGCGTTCTCCCTTCCTCATGCAGCCTTCTGTTCTGATGTGCAGAGGTTGTTCCCTGGACTTAGAGAACAGAGGCTTTCCAGGAGTTCCCTCTTGCTGATGTTCTCTCTAGGATTCCTTTTTTCTGCACCCTTGGCCTTACTTTCTTTCTTATTTCATCCCTCATTATACTGAATGAAGGGCATCCTCTTGTTTGAGTTGTTGTTGTTGTTATTACTACTATCGAATGTCTAAAAATCTTTTTATTTTTACCCTTATACTTGATTTGGGGCGGGGAGACTAGGTATAGAATACTACATTTAAAAAATACTGTGGTCTTCCCCTCCCCCTTCAGGAGTTTGAGAACATTTGCTTCTAATATCTAGAGTTGTTGATTCAAAGTATGATGAAATTCTGAATCCCATATTTTGCTAATTGATCTGTCCTTCACTTTGGAAGCTGCAGTGACTTCTCTTTAACCTGGTTTTCATCTTGACTTGGGGATCATCTTTTTCATTCATTTTCCTGGGACGATCAAGGCATCCTTTCAGTCTTAAGATGATATACTTTCATTGATAATTTTGTCCCTTTTTTTTCCTGTTTTTTTTTTTCTGGATTTTTACCTACTCTTAGTTAGTTAGATATTAGAATACTCATTTTATTTCCTCTGACTTATTTTGCATCTGTGTTCTTCTATTTCCCTTTGAGTCATTACCTTGACTTATCTTCCCTGATTTTAATGCTTTATCCTCAAACCATCCTGTTTCTGTAGCTATTCCAAATTGTCTCTAGTTCTGTATAAAAGGTATATTAGTCAGCGTTCTCTAGAGGACAGAGCCAATAGTCTGTATATTATATGACAGAGGGGTTTATTTTAGAGAATTGGCTTACACAATGGGGGTGGACTTTAAACCTGAAATTCACAAAGCAGGCAGCTTGCAGGATAGCAATTCTAACAGGAATGGGGAGCCTTTTGCAAACTGACCAACAAGGGATTAATTTCCAAAATATACAAACAGCTCATGCAGCTCAGTATCAAAGAAAACTACTCAATCAAAAACTAGGTAGAAGATCTAAATAGGCATTTCTCCAAAGAATATATACAGATGGCCAAAGGCACACAAAAAGATGCTCAATGTTGCTAATTATTAGAGAAATACAAATTAAAACTGGGATGAGGTATTACTTCACAGTGGACAGAATGGCTATCATCAAAATGTCTCACAAATAATAAATTCTGGAGAGGATGTGGAGAAAAAGAAACCATCCAACACTGTTGGTGGGAATGTAAATGGTGCAAACACTGTAGAAAACACTATGGAGGATCCTTAAAAAACTAAAAATATAGAGATACCATATGATCCTGTCATCCTACTCCTGGACATGTATCTGGAGAAAAGCATAATTTGAAAAGATACATGCACCCCAATGCTCATTGCAGCACTATATACAAGAGCCAAGACATGGAAGCAACCTAAATGCCCACTTACAGATGAATGGATAAAGACGTGGTATAGCCATACAATGGAAAACTACTCAGCCATAAAAAGAATGACATTCTACCATTTGCAGCAACATGGATAAACATAGAGATTATCATACTAAGTGAAATAAGCCACACGGAGAAGGACAAATGTCATATGATATCATTTATATGTGGAACTTAAAAAATAAAAAGATGCAAGTGAACTTATATAGAAAACAAAAACCCACAGGCACAGAAAACAAATGTATGGTTACTGAAGGGGAAAGGTGGGGGAGGGATAAATTTGGAGTTTGAGATTAACATATACATGCTACTATATGTAAAATAACTAACCAACAAGGACCTACTGTATGGCATGGATAATTATTCTCAATGTATTGTAATAATGTACAAGGGAAAAGAATATAAATATATATATGCGTGTGTAACTGAATCACTTTGCTGTATACCTGAAACTAACACAACATTGTTAATCAATTATACTACAATACAGAAAAGAAGAAAATGAGAATTCTTTAAGTATAAAGCCTTCAATACCACACAGTGCTTCCACCAAATCTAAGAATAATTTGGGAGGATCCAAAAGGAGATACCAGCCCATAATATGTCCTTCCAACCTTCCCAAAACCTTCAGTCTAAAATCCATCTTGGCTGAGATGTGTATGCTGCCAGGAGGGACCCTGAGTCAGACCAAATATGGCAAGATGATTGGCCAGAAGAAAACCCAGAAACAAACCCCATTACCATAAAACCTGAGACCACGAGTCATGTTGCAGAGCAGCTTACCTGGGTTCCCTTTCCCTGCTGATCTCCTCTCAGGTACCCCTTCCCAAAAAAATCTTGCTTTGTCAGTATGTGTGTCTCCTCGGACAATTCATTTTCCAGTGTCAGACAAGAGCCCACTCTTGGGCCTTGGAAAGGGTTTCCCTTCCAGTAATAAGGCCATGGATTTTACCATTACTCTCTACCCTAAGGTTCCAAAAGATTACATGGTACACTTACAGGTAAGTACCGTATATTGGGTAAATTAATTACTGAATACTAAGCATCATCAACTCGATGGACATGAGTTTGAGTGAACTCCAGGAGTTGGTAATGGACAGGGACGCCTGGTGTGCTGCGATTCATGGGGTCCCAAAGAGTCGGACACGACTGAGCGACTGAACTGAACTGAACTGAACTGAACTTATATCCCCTACAGGAATTATCACAACTACTTTGATTTCCTGGTACCTTACTTTTAGTCCTTTGTTTTGCTTTACTTGCTGGATTTCCAGTAATATTCTTGAAAGGGTTCATTCTGAGGTTTCCACTTTACCCCATCAGACCTGTTTGGGTTTCTGCTGTGAAGTCTCTTGATTTTACTCATCTCAAAAGTCAAGTGACATGAAAAAGGTCTTAATTTTCCTAACACTTAATACTGACAACATGTTTTAGATTTATAATTTACATCCACTGCTTTGGAGAGACAAGTGTAAATGTCAACAACAAAAATTACTAGTTTTCATCACAATAAATTTTGGTATATGAGTAAATTCTAGTATTTACTAGGTCAGCTCTTTCCAAAACTTTACATTGATTTCTGATTTCACTTTATAATTAAAATATAGGCATGGGCAAACATTTACATGTTATATATGGTAGCTGATTTTGCATGAAACTTAGAAATATATGTATCTGAGATTGGAATAAAATACATTTAAAATTGTCTATGGCAAACTGTCTATGGTAAAACTCATAATCTTTGATCCTACAATGAAAGATTTACAGAGAAACTTATCTATTCAAGATCATTCCCATGTGCATTCATTTAGTGAAACTTTACTTGCAAGAATCTGTAAAAATGCTAATAAACCACATTTCTCACTAGCTTAGGCCTAGCTTTTTATTTGTTTCTGGCTTTGAGATAACTTTGAATAGGCAATATAGTGTCACCATGGGTAATGAATGATGCATGCATGAAATAGTGACCTTAAAACAGCACATTTCTCTTAAAGGAATCAATTTGCACACCATGGCTGCTTAAATCTTACAAGCAATTATGTATCATGTCTTTCCTATTCAAACGATAGAAAATCTATTTTAATCAACATTAAATTTCCATGAAATTGTAATTTTTCTAGTGTCCATTAACTAGGATAAAGCAGATATGGGAAATAGTTTTAAGAAAATAAAGAATTTAAGAGAAAACACAGCAAAACATGTAGCAAAAATGCACTTTTGCTTCAAAAGTTAAGTGTTTCAGAAAAATACAGGACATCTCAGTAATATGCCTAAGGAATAATATTACTAGCAATCCTAGAAGATTTTCCAAACATAGGTATGTTCAGAACATACTTTTACAAATTAGAAGAACTTTACTTTCCCAGACAGAGCATATTGATAATAATTAGTAACTAGTCATGTAGGAAAGCAGTCTCCAACTTCATTGACACCAGGAACTGGTTTCCTGGAAGACGATTTTTCCACAGACAGGGGTTTGGGGAATAGTTTCAGGATGATTCAAGCGCATTATATTTTTTGTGTACTTTGTTTCTATTATTATTATATTAACTCTGCCTCAGATCATCAAGCATTAGATCCTGGAAGTTGGGGACCCCTGGTGTAGGATATTTTTGTTTCCTCCCTTTAAATGTTTTCTTTCTTCTACTTTTAATCTTACAGAATCAGAGTTTGATGCTGTTATTGCTGTTAAAGGAGTTGCTTGTTTAAGTCCTAAGGAAATGGCAACCCACTCAATGTTCTTGCCTGGAGAATCCCAGGGACGGGGGAGCCTGGTGAGCTGTTGTCTATGGGGTCACACAGAGTCGGACACGACTGAAGCGATTTAGCAGCAGCAGCAGCAGTCCAGTAACTCCTGATGGCAATGCAGTAGAGGTGAATAAATGTAGATATTTAGGTGTACACTCTTAATTTGCCATTCCTTTGCAAATATTCTCAACTTCCTTGCCAAAGCAAAAACAAAACCACTTTACCTCTAATGAACCCAACTATCCAACTTCCTTTCTTCTGCATTCATTCAGTATATTATAGAAGGAGTTCAGTCATGAAATCAGGCAGACTAGTGTTACTGTAAATTTATTCTCTCAAACTCAAATGAGTACTTACCACCACCTGAAAATCTCACCATGGTCCTATAAGTTTACCCTCCTAATGCTTTTATTTCATACATTTAATGATTTCCCTTTATCTCCTCACCCGCCACCATCCCTGCATCCTTCAGTTGTCGACTTTGCTTTGTACATCATATAGGAAGATGTTATCAGACAAGAAGGGACTCATCTTCCTCCCAGCTGGAAGGGCTGTCTTTCAAGAGGCACATGAAAAGATGCTCAGCATCACTGATTATTAGAGAAAAGCAAATGAGGTATCACTTTGCACTGGTCAGAATGGCCATCATCAAAAAAGCTCAAACAATAAATGCTGGAGATGGTGTAGAGAAAAGAGAACCCTCCTACACTGTTGGTGGGAATATAAATTGGGGCAGATACTATAGAAAACATTATGGAGGCTTCTCAAAGAAATTAGAAATAGAATTGTCATATGATCTGGCAGTCCTATACCTGGGCATATACCCACACAAACTATAAAAAGACACACACACCCCACACACCCCTATATTCATAGCAGTGTTATTTACAATAACCAAAACATAGAAAGAACATAAATGTCCATCAACAAATGGATAAAGAAGATATGGTATATATACATAAAGGAATATTAGCTATAAAATTGAAATAATGCCATTTGTAGCAACATGGATTGACCTAGAGATTATCATACTAAGTGAAGTAAGCCAGAAATAGAAAGACAAATACCATATAATATCACTTATATATGGAATCTGAATATGACATATATCTATCTAAAATGCATATATCTATGAAACAAAAGCAGACTCAGAGGACAGATTTGTGGTTGTGAAATGGGAGGGCAAGTGGGAAGGATCTGGAGTTTGGGATTAGCAGCTGTAAATTGTTACATACAGGATGAATAAACAAGGTCCTACTGTATGGCACAAGGGGCTATATTCAACATCCTATAATAAAGCATAATGAAAAGAGTATTAAAAAGATTATATACGTATAACAGAATCACTTTGCTGTACATCAGAAATGAACACAACACTGTAAATTAACTATACTTCAATAAAATTATTTTTTTTAATTGCCAAAAAGAAAAAGTGTCCTTTCCTTTGCTAAAGGGGCTTCCAAAACAGGTGGCGTTAGTGGTAAAGAACCTGCCTGCCAATGCAGGAGATATAAGCGACACTGGTTTGATCCCTGGGTCAGGAAGATCCCCTGGAGAAGGGCATGGCAACTCACTCCAGTATTCTTGTCTGGACATGCCCATGGACAGAGGAGCCTGGTGAGTTACAGTCCATATGGTTGCACAGAGTCAGACTCAACTGAAGCAGCTTAGCACACACGCCTCTGTTAAAGGTCCTCCACATGTTTAAAGTGAAGTGAAGTGAAGTCACTCAGTCGTGTCCGACTCTTCGCGACCCCATGGACTACAGCCCACCAGGCCCTCCATCCATGGGATTTTCCAGGCAAGAGTACTGGAGTGGGGTGCCATTGCCTTCTTCGTTAACAGCGGATAGGCATATTATATTTACTTGTTTCCATCAGGTTTCCACATGTTTCCATCTTCTCAAAAACAGTTATTTTTCTTTTACCTGTTATTTTCCCAGATCATCAATCTCATTTTATGTACCCTTCCCATTATTATACGAATAGTCTATACTATGTTCTGTCTAAAAGTGTCCTTTCCCAATTACCAACCTCCAAGTTTTACCCAGTTTCCTGTACACGTTTTTTAAGTCTTTTTTTTTTTTTAATGAAAAGATAATTGGTTTACAGAATTTGTGTTGTTTTCTGTCAGTCATCAACAAGAATCAGCCACAGGTATACCCCTGTCCCCTTCCTCTCAAACCTTCCCTTCTCTCTCCCCATCCCACTCTTCTAGATTCTTACAGAGCCCCTGTTTGAATTCCCTGAGTTGTGCAGCAAATTCCCACTGGCTATCTATTTTACATTACTGCCCAGATTTTCAGAATAGTCAGAGAGTCAGTTCCTAGGCAGGGTTCTTGAGGAGGAGATAGGGGTCTGGAATTCTCAAGGAGGAGAAAAGGACAAACTTGTTTTTCCTCTACATTCCTTAGGATTATTTAACAATAATGTATCCTGCTTGAGGACAGCTTCTGGAAAAAGCCTTCTGGCTAATCCTGTAATCTTAAAATGTAAATTATGGGAGTGAGTCTAGTAAGGTCTTTACAACCTCCAGACATTCTTTTGATTCATTGTAATAACGAATTAAAAAGTACGTAACTCCATTGCTAACACTAGCGAGGGGGCACTCTTTCTGCCCCCTTCTGATGTCTATGTCAGAAGCTTTCTCTATCTGTTTTACACTTTAATAAAACTTTATTACACAAAAGATCTGAGCAATCAAGCCTCATCTCTGGCCTCAGATTGAATTCTTCTCCTCTGGAGGCCAAGAATCCAGTCTTTCGTGCTTCAGCAACAACCTTTCAATAGAACAGACCTGAAAACTGTGTACTGGATTTGACCATATGGAGAACACTTCACTCCCCATCTTGTCTGAAACCCCGGACAAAACATCCCATCCTATCATGGAAATTCTTTCCGTTCCTGGTTTCCATGACATCATCACACTTCTGACTTCCCTTCTATCTTTCTGGCTTCTTTGGCTAAGGCTTACTTCCTCTCTCCTTTCCTGCTTAATTTTATTTCTCATTCTACACTGTCTCTTTTAGGGACCTCCTTGATTGTCATGGATTAAAATACCATCTTTGTGCTCAAAAAGAACACATATACAGTAAGTCCCCTATATACAAACCTTCGAGTTGTGAACTTTCAAAAAGGCAAACTTGTGTTCACATGTCCAGTCCTGTAAGTTAGTTCACGTGTCTGGTGTGCATCATCATGTATGTGCATCCTCTACAATCGGTTGTGCTTTTGTGTAACTTACAATACAGTACTATATAGAATACAGTAGTGCAATATTTTTATTTCAAGTCCAAGATGTCCAGAAGCAAGTGTAAAAGCAGGTGTGATGTAGTTGGTACTGTTAAGAAGCACCAGAAATTGGAGGCCCAGAGAAAGGCCAAAGAGAGACAAGACAAAGAAGAAGTAATTGAAGAGCTGAAGAGATTCACAATGCAGGAAATGGCAAGAGGATTTTCTTTATTTAAGGAGACACTGATAGTCTCTGGTGGCTCAGACAGTAAAGAATCTGTCTGCAATGCGTGAGACCTGGGTTAGATCCCTGGTTGGGAAGATCCCCTGGAGGAAGGCATGGCAACCTACTCCAGTATTCTTGCCTAGAGGATCCCGTAGACAGAGGAGCCTGGGAGGTGAACAATCCATGGTGTTGCAAAGAGTCAGACACAACTGCGCAACTAAGCACAGCACAGCAGATAGCTTTAGAGGCACAGGACCTGAACGTAGAACAGTATACAAAGGTTGTAGAAGTCGTTCAGAATGTAATCCAGTGCTACCATGTCATCTATGATGAGAAAAAAAGAGCTACCCCCAAATATCACTGGATCATTGTTTTTTTTTGTTGTTTTTTTTTTTTTTAAAGTACATACAATTGAATCTAACAATGAACCAGGAGCTGTGCCATCAGCATCAGGCATGAGTGAAATTGCAGCTTGCCCTCCATCTCTTATTGCTGACAATACTTCAGCTCTGCTATCTCCCACTGCCCCTTCCTCCTCCAGTCAGTGACTTTCTTGCCTGTTCACTCAAGGCCAGCCCCTATGTGCCAGTTGTTATACTGTACTACTGTGCTTTTCAAGGTACTGTACTATAAGATTGAAATAAAAATAGTTTTGTGTATCCTTATTTTTATTATGTATTATTTATGTGAAAACTATTATAAAGCTATTACAGTACAGTACTATAGAGTTTATTGTTTTAGTTGAATACCTAAGCTAACTTTGTTGGACTCACAAATAAAGAACTTAGGAACACATTCTGGGACCAGAACTTGTTCGAATGTAGGAGACTTACTGTATACACATTCTCATCCGAGTCCTCCCTTCTGTATTACTATCTACTCCCCTATAATGGTCCTTTTCTTATCATGTGGCCCTTTAGTCTCTCATCCAGTTGCTAAAGAATTAGAAATCATTCCAACATAGCTTTGTCCTGATGTCCTCCTTCATCCAGCATGAAGTTCAGATGATTCTAAATCCAAATTTACTTTTTAAATTATTAATACTCTCCATTTCTACATCTCTGTTGCCACTCTCAATTAGTCTTACCCAAACGTTTTCACTTGAACTACTCTATCATCAAGCTGGACTATCTACATCACACCCAGAATTGTCTTTTAAAATGTAAATTGTACTTTTTCCACCTCTGTTTTAACATTGAAAAATTGCCCCAAATCTTTAATTTTACCATCAAAGGCTTTCCTGGGGCTCAGATGGTATAGAATCTGCCTGCAATGTGGGAGACCCAGGTTTGATCCCAGGGTTGGAAGATATCCTGGAGAAGGAAATGGCAACCTACTCCAGTATTCTTGCCTGGAGAAATCCATGGAGAGAGGTCTGGCAGGCTACAGTCCATGGGATCACAAAGAGTTGGACACGACTGATCGACTAACACACACATGCCTGTCCTCTAGGCCAGCCACACTGTCCTTTCTTCCATTCCTAAAAAAGCCAATTATTATCTGCCTCATAGACTTTTTGCATGGTATTCCCTTCACTTGGAATGCTTTTCCTCTCACTTTGACTTTGCTAATCTTGCTAATATTTTACATCTTAACTCAAATGTCATCTCTGGATAAGCCTTCTTTGAGTCCCAAGTCTGAATTACATTTCTCCTGTTATTTTTTTCTCTTGTAGCATTTAACACAAATTATGGTATAGGTCAATTTATCTGTCTCTCAAACTAGTCTGTGAACTCCATGGGGACAGACCAAGTCATGTTTTGTTCAACCTTATATCTAATCTTTTGTAATCATTTAGTATGTAAACAAACATATATATGAATAACTGTATGTTTATAAGTAAGTTTCCTAACCTCTTTGTGTCTCATCTGTGAAGCTGGTGTAAGAATTTCTTATTTTATTAACCTATGCATGCATGCTAAGTCATTTCAGTCATGTCCAACTCTTTGCTATTCTATGCACTATTAACCTATAGAGCAAATCTTACTAGATAGCATGAGTTTGTTTCAAAAAAGTGTTACTACCTCCACCCTACCATCTGCCCCATCCAAGCCAGCAGCTGGACAGAGTAGAAATTTTCCTCATAGTGAAAAGTTTAACATGTGTGCATGTGTGTTCAGTTGCTTCAGTTGGGTCCAACTGCTTGCGACCCTATGGACTGTAGCCTGCCAGGCTCCTCTGTTCATGGGATTCCCTAGGCAAGGATTCTGGAGTGGATTGCCATGCCCTCCTCCAGGGCATCTTCCCCACTCAGAGAGTGAACCCGTGTCTCCTCCATTGCAAGTGAATTCTTTACCACTGAGCCACCAGGGAAGCCCAAAGCTTAACATAACTAGATTTAATTTTTTTTTATTTTCCTCTTATTACCTGTGTAATTCTGATAAAGTTATTTAACATGTTTAAGCCTGTTCTCTCATCCAAAAAAACTGATATAATAATATCTCTCTCCAAAAGGCTGTGGTTAGGATTATATTCAATGATATATACAAAGCATCAAGTATATAGGCACTCCATAGATGTAAACGCCAGCTTCTACATTCCCAAGATACCATATATCATGTAATTTCCAAACATTATCATCCTAATCCCTATCCGTTTTTCACATACTTAAGCTTAAGTGTTATTTTTAGAAGGCAAATATACCTGATAAGTGTGTCAAGTCTTGTATCTTCAGAGGCCACAGGAAGCACCTGGAACTTAATCAAAATGCAGATTCCAGTGACCCTACCCACTGACATTTGATTCATAAGACCTAGAGCAAACCCAGGAATCTGCATGTGGGTCAGAGTGAATCATGTTCCATTAACTTCATTCTGAAGACCAGTTTTATAATGCAACTAAGTCTGGGACCTAGAAATATTTTCAACCCTCTAAATGTTTGAGTTTGCTACAAGTGACAAATGAGCTGATGCTCTGCAAAGGGTATATTTATTTTTTTAAGAGTTGAAACTTTATTCATTCCTCTTTATGAAATGAACTTAGTGTTAACCTTAGGAGAAAGAGAGCAATTTCTTTCCCAAAGTCACCATTCATCAGATTATAAATAGGTCTCCTAAATTGTAAATGAATCTTAAACCCTATACCTGCACTTACTCTCTAGGAAGTCTACCTACAAATGAGAAGAGTGGTTTTTTAGATTTATGTATGTTTCAGAAATAATACATTTTTGAAAAAAAATTCTATTAGTTCTCATAAGCCTGACATATAAGCTTATATTTTATAAAGGACACACATCAGAATAAGGATTGCCACACAGTAGTTATGGGACATAAAAATACTAAGAATAAGTAGTGGAAGAGTGATGTAAATAAACATTTTTGTAATTTAAAACAACATCACAAACATCTCTTATAAATCAGTGCCAAACATATCACCTCATTTTTTTAAGTCATTGATATTAAAGATTTTAAATCCCAAAGACCTCATATGTAAAAGTCATTTAGTTGTCTTTTTTTAAAAACAAAAATGAAAACAAAAATTGAATATCAAGTTACTACTGGCATAAAAACCAATTAAGACTATAAGAAATATACATCAGTTACCTTATGGATTCAACAAACATCCCAGAGCTTCTTTGACTTTTTATAAATATATGATTGAATTTTGCCTACTCCATAAAATATCTTTAAAAGATGACTAAATGCATAAGTGTATAATACATTGATAAGTATAAATTTAATCTGTAAAGCATGAAAGATGAAATTTATATCCTTCCATCTTGGAGAAGGAAATGGCAATCCACTCCAGTGTTCTTGCCTGGAGAATTCCATGGACAGAAGAGCCTGGCGGGCTACAGTCCATGGGGTCACAAAGAGTCGGGCACAGCTAAGTGACTAACACACACACACACACACACACACATCTTGCTGTATAGGAATGTTTTTCTCAAGATGGATGAAAAGAGTGTTCTGAGTTTTACATTTATAACTAAAATGACTCAAAGACACATTGTCTTTGGTTCCTGAAGTGTCAGGAAAAAATATTTAACTTCTAGAGGCTATCTCAGATTCTTGCTGCTGAAACTAAGAAAAATTTTCTCTTACATAATTTAGAGGAACTGAAAGGTAGAGCTGAAAAGAATCATGGTCCTTGAGGCGCCTATTTCTTTCCACGTCTGACTTTAGAAGTCTACCTATCCTTTAGGGTCCAATATAAAGGCTCCCTCCTATGAGATCAACTCGGTCAAAAAGTGAAAGGTTTCTGAGCACCTTTCACAAATTTTTTTTAACACAAATACCAATGCAAAGCCCTAAATATTCTAAATCACCCTCACTGTATCACAGTTCATATCATATTGCCCATTAAACCACAAATCTCAAAGAGATCTCATTATTCTCCACTTACCATTCTCACTGTGTAACCTTTATATCAACCCTCTCTATTGACCTCCTGAAGTAATGCATTGTCTCTTATACAACCCTAGACTCTCATATTGTGTATTCTGCCTCCCACACTCCATAGTCATTTTAAAACTATACTAAAATATAAAACAGCCACAAAATATAGTCTTCATCATCTAACCCATGCTTCATCCTTCTAATGTGCTCACATACACCAGTCTACCTTCTCATCTCACAAAGCTTCTTGCCCTTCCAGGACACTCACCCAAGATATTTTGTCTGTTTTTAATGAATAACTTTGCATATTTTATTTTCTTTCCCCAAAATGTCTTTATTTACTTTACTTATCATCTATCCCCCAACTCCCTTGGGAAGTTCCAGGAGAGCATGAAAAAAGACTCTTAAAAAATGAATGTAGTAAATTGATGTAGCAACTATGGAAAATAGTACTGGGGTTCATTAAAAACATAAAAATAGAAATATCATATGATCCAGCAACCCCACTCCCAGGCATATACCCTGAGAAGATCACAGTTCAAAAGGACACCTGTACACCAGTGTTCATTGCAGCACTATTTACAATGCCCAGGACATGGAAGCAACCTAGATGTCCATCAACAGATAAATGGACAAAAAAGATGTGGTACATATATGCAGTAGAATATTACTCAGCCATAAAGAAGAATAAAATTGGGTCATTTGTAGTTATGTGGATGGGCCTAGAGTCTATTATACAGAGTGAGGTAAGCCAGAAAGAGAACAAACATTGTATATTAACATATATATGTGGAATCTAAAAAAATGATACAGATAAACCTATTTGCAGGACAGGAATAGAAACACAGACATAAAGAACAGATGTGTGGACATGAGGTGGGAAAAAAAACTGGGAGACTGACGTATGTACCCTGGCATATGTAAAATAGATAGCTAGTGGGAATGAAGTGACTTAGCAGCAGCAGCAGTGGGAACTTTATGTAGAGCACAGGGAGCTTAGTTCAGTTCTCTGTGATGACCTAAATGGGTGGGATGGGAGTGGGAGAGTGGCTCAAGAGGGAAGGGATATATGCATACATATAGCTGATTCACTTTGTTGTATAACATGATAAAAATTACACCCCAATTTAAAAAAAAATGAACTTAGTATCTTCAGAGTTACCAAAAGGAGGCTGCTGAGGCTGAAATATAGTGAGAATGAAATGAGAAAAGGAGGAAGTATGGACCTGAAATAGCATTTGAAGGGGTAACTGAGATTTGAAGATATATAGTTTTGGAAATCATTATTTTATTTTTTATTATGTGTAGAATGTTATTGTTATGCTAAGAAACAGGGAGTTGGAGGGTTTATAGCAGGGGAGTGATGTTATCTGGTATATATTTAACTATCACTTAAATTCTATGTGCAAAATAGATTGTAAGAAACATAGGGAGTGGTCAGTGAAGAAAAGGGAGAGATCAACAGATAATTATAATTTATGCTCTTCATTAATATCACATTGCAGAAAGACCTATGCAGACAGGAGTCAGTTATTCGGTGCAATGCTATTGAATGCCTACAATGAATTAGAGTCTGTAATTGGGAGAAAGTGTTTAACTTGGAGTTGGACAAGTATGATTCAACTCCTGGCTCCACCACTTACAAGCTTTGTGATTTTGGAAAATAATATAACCTCTGAAAACCTGAATGTCATCACCTACAAAATAGATGAAAATTCGATGAGGATTAAGTGAACAAATTTAGCACATTGCCTGGCACATGATAACAGTTCTGTTAACACTACTACTACACCAAATCTGTGGCAGTTGGACATCTTATCAAATTTGAGGAATGGTTCAAGACGAAACAAACTCAGTGAAATTATTGCCCTTACCAGTTAGAGGACATTTAACATCCTTGGTTCTATAGACAAGATTGAGAATCATGACTGGCTCTTCATGTTCATTTTCTTTGGGGATTTTTGTAGTTTGTTTTACTGTGAAAAATTAAAATAAAGGAAAGAAATTCTTCTGTTTTGTGTTGGTTGAAGGTAAATATCCGCAAATAGAATTGAATTTGACATACCAAATTTCCACATAAATTAGACTTCAGTTTTACCATGAGACTTTTCCTGATTTCATAGAATTGGAGCATGGAGAAAAGAACTAATAACACACTATAACTGCCACAAATGTCATTCTGTTATAATTTAATGCAGCTCAATAGGAGAACTTGCTCAGAAAACTATATAATTTTTCATATAAAACATAACAGGTAATATCCCAGAAAATTCCTTTTTGCTTGTTGACAAAAATTTACTTGAAAACATTTTAGAAGCATGAACTTTATTGTGGGATGTTGATTTTCCATATTAGTAGTTTGCATGTAAAAAAAAGTTCTTTCTGGAAGAAAAAAAATATTGTCTCATAATTTTTGAAAAGAACTATTGTCTATAAGTCAATGTCAAAATTTTAAGACCAAGAGACAGTTTGGTCATTATAGTAACTCTTGTTACAGGCTTTGCATGAAATTAACTAAAAATGAAAAAAGGGCATTGCTCCTCGGTCTGTCTCTAACCCTACCTCATGCCATGTGCGTGGAAATGGGCACCAGGCACACATACTTTGTGTTCTGAGAGCTATATTTCCACCTGGGCTGTAGGTAGCAGCAGTGATGACCAGGATGGGGGACAGATCAACTGTAAAATGAAACCATAAACGTTTGGACCCCTAAAGAAAATGAGTCTGTGGATATTTGTGACCCTAAAAAGAAATGGGAAAGGAAAATATTCATTTATTAAGAAAAATGCAACTAGAAGAAATGACAGAAGTAATTTGTGGAATAGCTGAGAGAGATCTAAAGTGGCCAAATTCAGAAGAGGTGTAAGAGCACAGGGCACAGCCCAGAACAAAGGACTCAAAAACTGAAAGATTCTTTGTCTCCATGGTAACTCAGTTGAAATGCATTCTGGGACTCCAAGAGACTGTGATCCATTAATACAGTATGTCACTGTAAGGCAGTGACAGAAATAATATTAATTATTCATTATCCCATGGCAAATATTGTGTGAAGAGTACTTACAAATGTAATGCTCCCAATCAGGTTGTCCAAGAGGATGTGCTTTTATTGGACAAGTATTTTTTCTGCCCTTATGCGAAAGCTGCTGTAGGTAAGCAGTATCTCCAGTAGATAAGAAATATGACTCTAATTAATGCACTTGAAGAAATATTTTGTTGCCAGCACTCCCAGAAATACTTCCTATCATGGGCCCAACATTATCTGCCATCAATGGTTAGGAAAAGAAGATTAAAACACATCTTCCCAGTATATTTCATGAGTTCAAGAAACAATGCAAAACATTCTTGGCTTTCTACTTTGGCAGTAAAGTTCTGTCATCTGTTTTTTAACAAGTCCTACAGGTTATTTTGATGTTTTCTCAATGTGGACAGAAATCATTACCCACCATGTTCAAAGGCCTCGATTTAGGTTTACAATAGAAAAGACTCTGAAAGATACACGATCCAGTGGTTTGTATGCTACCCCACACACTAAACTCAATATAGCTGAGTCTTTTTCAGATTATCTCTAAATTATGTTCTATATTCTACAATTATTAAGACTTATCATACCATATATCCCAAGATTTACAAATAGGTGCATCAGTTTGGGTCAGGCAGGTTTTGAGGGTTGCAATCCTATTTTAGATAATAAAGGAAGACAACTGTGACTGACAAGAATTGAGGAGAATAGGTAATTATCCATAAGTGTGACCAGTGTTTAGAGTGAAATAATTCAGCATCGGATTTCTTGATTAAAATTATGCATTGAAGTATAAGCTTTCTTCTTACTAGGCATATGGCATTAAATTTACTTAAATAATTTAATTTAAATTTACTTATAATTTCTGAACCTTTTAACTAACATCTGGGGAGGGAGGATTTACTGAGTTCTTTGATTGGATTTAAATTCTCTGAATTAGGAAAAATGTAAGTCTTATTCATCACTATAGTTTCAACTTGCCCAAAGTTTAGCACAAAGTTCTTAAAATGGCCTATGAGTCTTAAATGAGTATTTCACCTTATCAGCTATCCTCTCCCTCCTTTATTCTGACCATGTGGAACTATTCCTTTTTCTCAAATATATCGAACTCACCACTACCTCAAAGTCTTTAATTTGCTGTTTCCTTCTCTTGAACTCTCTTCACCCAGATATCTAACTGATTCATTTCCTTACTTCCTTTTGATACTGTTCAAATGACATAATTATCACAAGATTTCTTTGAAAACTGTTAAAAAAAAAATGCACCTACCGTATACATATCCTAACTCCTGTTCTTTACCCAGGTTTTTTGGGTTTTTTTAGAGCTTTAAGATACATGCTATATTATCTATATTTCTAGTTCATTTATTCACTATTTTCCACAGGAATATGATACACAAGCCAAGAATTTGTTAATTGATTTGTGTGTATTATCATTAGTAGATGGAAAAGCCAGGATTTAGAAGCAACAGTTAGAACTGGACAAGGAGCAACAGACTGGTTCCTAATCAGGAAAGGAGTACATCAAGGTTGTATATTGTCATCCTGCTTATTTAACTTATAGGCACAGTACATCATGAGAAATGCTGAACTAGATGATGCACAAGCTGGATCAAGATTGTCAAGAGAAATATCAATAACTAAGATATGCAGATGACACAACCCTTATGGCAGAAAGAGAAGAACTAAAGAGCCTCTTGATGAAAGGGAAAGAGGAGAGAGAAAAAATTGGTTTAAAATTTAACATTCAGAAAACTAATGCCAGATCATGGCATCTGGTCCCATCACTTCATGGCAAATATATGGGGATACAATGGAAATGGTGAGAGACTTTATTTTGGGGGCCTCCAAAATCACTGCAGATGGTGACTGCAGCCATGAAATTAAAAGACACTTACTCCTTGGAAGAAAAGCTATGACCAACCTAGACAGCATGTTAAAAAGCAGAGACATTATTTTTCCAGCAAATATCCATCTAGTCAAGGCTATGGTTTTCCCAGTAGTCATGTGTGGATGTAAGAGTTGGACTATAAAGAAAGCTGAGCACTGAAGAATTGATGCTTTTGAACTGTAGTGTTGGAGAAGATTCTTGAGAGTCCCTGGGACAGCAAGGAGATCCAACCAGTCATTCCTAAAGGAAATCAGTCCTGAATATTATTGGAAGGACTGATGCTGAAGCTGAAACTCCAATACTTTGGCCACCTGATGCAAAGAACTGATCCATTGGAAAAGACCCTGATGCTGGGAATGACTGAAGGCAGAGGAGAAGGGGACAACAGAGGATGAGATGATTGGATGGCATCACCAACTCAATGGCCCTGAGTTTGAGTAAGCTCCAGGAGTTGGTGATGGACAGGGAAGCCTGGTGTACTGCTGTCCATAGGGTCGCAAAGAGTCAGACACAACTGAGCGACTGAACTGAACTGAAATACAAGATTGATTTAAAAGCATGTGTTTGTGTGAATATGTTTTGAGATAATACCATTGCCCATAATTTCCTAGAGTGAAACATTTCCAATGTTTT
The DNA here is from genome assembly GCF_019923935.1 of Bubalus bubalis. Classification (NCBI taxonomy): domain Eukaryota; kingdom Metazoa; phylum Chordata; class Mammalia; order Artiodactyla; family Bovidae; genus Bubalus; species Bubalus bubalis. The sequence continues at coordinate 66,469,886 of NC_059160.1, forward strand.
TGTGCACTTATATCATATTGTGACTATTTGAGCTAAAATATCACCTCTTATATATCTACACAGTAGTCAGAACAGCATCAAGTAATAGTTTGTATTTAGTAGTGCATACTGTCTGAAGGAAACTAATAACTGATTTTGCTTTGTGTCTTTGGTATAGAAATAAATTATCATTATAGCAGAATATTTCTATTTTATTACACTTCTATGTCTTAAAATCCATTCTCTTAAAATTTCGTAAATACTCAGGAATGATTCTTGAGAAACAGAGACAGAGAGAGCTTCAGATATCTTCAAAGGGCCCTTTTGAGGCTTTAGCTGAATATTCATCATTGCATGAGTATGAAGGATCTTCTGAAGCTGGTAAAAGAATGATTAGAAAAGGAGACCAATTTCTGATATCTCACAGGGCTAAGAAGAGTTCCTGTTCCCCCCAACCATAGTGGAAAATATCATGATTTGGAGGTGTTGGGCAGAATACTCAATAGGGTTTTGCTTCAATAGTGGGAAAAATTGAGGCTTGTATGAAATATCATTCTTGCCCTGCCTAGAAAAGTTTAAAATCAACACCTGAAATTAATAATTAAACTCTTCTTGCTAGCTGAATCCCAGAAAAATGCTTACAACTTATTTGTAGGAAATTCCTTTACAGTAAGATAAAATTCACAATGTCTGATCGCTAGTAAAAAATTACCAGACATCAGATAAGATCAGATCAGTTGCTCAGTCGTGTCCAACTCCTTGCGACCCCATGAATCGCAGCACACCAGGCCTCCCTGTCCATCACCAACTCCCGGAGTTCACCCAGACTCACGTCCATCGAGTCAGTGATGCCATCCAGCCATCTCATCCTCTGTCGTCCCCTTCTCCTCCTGCCCCCAATCCCTCCCAGCATCAGAGTCTTTTCCAAAGAGTCAACACTTCGCATGAGGTGGCCAAAGTATTGGAGTCTCAGCTTTAGCATCATTCCTTCCAAAGAAATCCCAGGGCTGATCTCCTTCAGAATGGACTGGTTGGATCTCCTTGCAGTCCAAGGGACTCTCAAGAGTCTTTTCCAACACCACAGTTCAAAAGCATCAATTCTTCGGTGCTCAGCCTTCTTCACAGTCCAACTCTCACATCCATACATGACCACAGGAGAAACCATAGCCTTGACTAGACGAATCTTTGTTGGCAAAGTAATGTCTTTGCTTTTGAATATGCTATCTAGGTTGGTCATAACTTTCCTTCCAAGGAGTAAGCGTCTTTTAATTTCATGGCTGCAGTCACCATCTGTAGTGATTTTGGAGCCCAGAAAATCAAGTCTGACACTGTTTCCCCATCTATTTCACATGAAGTGGTGGGACCAGATGCCATGATCTTTGTTTTCTGAATGTTGAGCTTTAAGCCAACTTTTTCACTCTCCTCTTTCACTTTCATCAAGAGGCTTTTGAGTTCCTCTTCACTTTCTGCCATAAGGGTGGTGTCATCTGCATATCTGAGGTGATTGATATTTCAACCGGCAATCTTGATTCCAGTTTGTGTTTCTTCCAGTCCAGTGTTTCTCATGATGTACTCTGAATATAAGTTAAATAAGCAGGGTGACAATATACAGCCTTGACGTACTCCTTTCCCAATTTGGAACCAGTCTGTTGTTCCATGTTCAGTTCTAACTGTTGCTTCCTGACCTGCATACAAATTTCTCAAGAGGCAGATCAGGTGGTCTGGTATTCCCATCTCTTTCAAATTTTCCACAGTTTATTGTGATCCACACAGTCAAAGGCTTTGGCATGCAAAGAAACAAAAAAATGTGGTGCATGTGAGGAGAAAAATCAGCCCATCAAAATCAACCCAGAAATGTTGCAGATAGCAGAATTAATGGAAAGGAACAGCAAATCAGCTATTGATATCTAATTTTGTTTTATTGAATACACTCAATCCTTCGACTGTGTGCATCACAACAAACTGTGGAAAATTCTGAAAGAGGTGGGAATACCAGACTACCCTGCATGCCTCCTGAGAAATCTGTATGCAGATGAAGAAGCAACAGTTAGAACCTGACATGGAACAACAGACTGGTTTCAAACTGGGAAAGGAGTATATCAAGGCTGTTTATTGTCACCCTGCTTATTTAATTTATATGCAGAGTATATCATGCAAAATGCCAGACTGGATGAAGCAAAAGTTGGAATCAAGATGGCCAGGAGAATATCAATAACCTCAGATATGCAGATAACACCACACTTATGGCAGAAAGCAGAGGAACTAAAGAGCCTTTTGATGAAGTTGAAAGAGGAGAGTGAAAAAGCTGGCTTAAAACTCAACAATCAAAATCAAAGATCATGGCATCTGGTCCCATCACTTCATGGCAAATAGATGGGGAAACAATGGAAACAGTGACAGCCTATTTTCTTTGGCTCCAAAATCACTTCAGATGGTGACTGCAGCCATGAAATTAAAAGACGCTTGCTCCTTGGAAGAAAAGATATGACCAACCTAGACAGCATATTAAAGAGCAGAGACATTATTTTGCCAACAAAGGTCCATCTAGTCAAAGCTATGCTTTTTCCAGTAGTCATGTATGGACGTGAGAGTAGGACCATAAAGAAAGCTGGGCTCCAAAGAACCATGGTGTTGGAAAAGACTTGAGAGTCCCTTGGACTGCAAGGAGATCCAACCAGTCCATCCTAGAGTAAATCAGTCCTGAATGTTCATTGAAGGACGGATGCTGAAGCTCCAATACTTTGGCCACCTGATGTGAAGAACTGACTCCTTAGAAAAGACCCTGAAGCTGGGAAAGATTGAAAGCAGGAGGAGAAGGGGACAACAGAGGATGAGATGGTTTGGATGGCATCACCAACTCGATGGACATGAGTTTGAGCAAGCTCTGGGATTGGTGATTGACAGGGAAGCCTGGCATGCTGCAGTCCAGGGGTTGCAAAGAATTAGACATGACTGAGTGACAGAACTGAACTGATAATTGGAATACATATGTGAACATTTTAAGTGAACAGATTCCAACTGCATCACCAGAAGACCTGTAGTATGAAGTAGAAAATCCCTCAGGCGGAAGGAAAATGGCAACAGTTGCACATCTCTATACAAATAATGAGCACCAGAAGTGGTAACTTCATAGGTAAATGTAAAATAATTCTTATCATTAGTTACCTCTATTTTAAAAATGTAATGTAGGATGAAATAGTATATGTAGAATTGAAATTTATAACATATAAACACAAAATATAGAAAGCAAAAAATGAGAGTATAATTTTAAGGTTGTTATACTAAAAGGGAGGGGCTTCCCAGGTGACGCTACTGGTAAAGAATCTGCCTGCCAATGCAGAAGACTTAAGAATGTGGGTTTGATCCCTAGGTCGAGAAGATCCCCTAGAGTAGGAAATGGCACCGCCCTCCAGTATTCTTGCCTGGAAAATTCCATGGACAGAGGAGCCTGGCAGGTTATAGTCCATGGGGCCACAAAGAGTCAGACGTGACTGAGTGACTGAGCACATACTAAAGGGAAAAAGTACCAACTTGAGTGTAGGCTGTAATAAGGCAAAGATGTGAACAGTACCAGTGAAGCAACCACTGAGAGAGCTAATAATCCAACCAGGGAGATTAAGTTAATTTACAAACAATACTCAATCCAAATAAGACAAGAGAAAAAAAAAAAAAGAAAATGGGAATTAAGAAAATTAAAAATTAATCGAAAACAAACAGCAATGTATTATAATTAAATTCAATCTTATCACTAATCACATTAAATGTAAATATAAATCTAAACACACCAATTCATAGAGATCGTCAGAATGGATAAAAAAATTGAAGACCCTATTCCACACAGCCTTCATGGGATCTGCTTTAAATATAAAGACACAACTAGGCTGAAAGTAGAGGAATGGGAAAACATGTTAACACTAATCAATAGAAATCTGGAATACATACATTAATATTAGATGAAATGTATTTGAAAATGATGTGTAAGTCAAGTCATTCAGAGGACATGATTATTCTAAATAATAATGTACGTAATAAAACATATGAAAAACTTATAAAACTATAATAAGAAATAAACATATCTATAATTTCAGTATAAAGTTTCATAGTCTATTCAAAATAATTGATAGAAAAAGTAGTCGCAGAAATTGGTAAAGATATAGGATATTTGAACAACATTTCAACCATTTTAACTCATTTGATATTTACTGAATGTTCCACCTAGGAAAAAGTAGAATAAGCATTTGTAAGAAGTGTACCAACTAAGATCATATTCTGTGCCATAAAAAGACTAAGTAAATATAAAAGCCTTTATGTAAAGTTCAAACATGTATCTATCATATGACTCAGCCATTACACTCTAAGTATTTACCCAAGAGAAATGGAAATGTATTTCTGTACAAAGAATTGTACACAAATGCCCATAGCTATTTGGTTGTTACTAGCCCCAAATGGAAGCAACCTGAATATCAATAACAGGTACATAGATAAATAAATTGCACTACATCCATATAGTGAAATTTTTTCAGCAATAAAAAGTAATGAATTATTGACACACAAAAACATACGTAAATCTCAAAATAATTATGCTGGGGGAAAAAAACAGACAAAGAGAGTACATATTGTGTGATTCCTATTATATAAAATTTTAAAAAACATAAACAAATAGTAACAGAAAACAGATCAATGATTGCTTAGAGAAAAGAAATAAAGTCAGGAGGAAGAAATTACAAAGAGTCCCAAGAAACCTCTTGGGTGTAATTAATATTTTATTGTCTTGATTGCAGAGTTAGTCTTATGATTATAAATATACACCAAAATGCCAAACTGTATACTCTAAATATGTGTATGTGTCGCATGTCAGTTAGAACTTCAACAAGCTTTTAATAAATAGTTATCTAAATGACTTCCTGAAAAACATCACTGAAGTATTTGAAATTTACACACAAAAATCTAAAGAATACTATGGTCAAAAGAAATGGCCAAAAAAATACAAGACTACTTATTTCCTAAAGTTGTTCCTTCATTAACTTATAAAGAAGGGACAAAAATAATGGCAGGATTTTTGATCATGATACTTAAGAAATATTCTCTGAGAATATTTCAGGCTTACAGGAACATGCTTTTATGATTTAAACCTCTAGTGCCAGTAAGCGTACAGCAGAAGTAGTTCATTTAATGGTTCCTCAGTGACCTAAAAGAATGAACACACCTGTTAAGGTTTCTAACCAAGTCTTACACCAGGAGGAGGAAACTGATTGACACAAATAGAAAGCTTTTCCTTTAAAATTTTCATTAACCTGCACAAAATTGCAAAGGCATATCAATCTAGTATAATTCCAGATTTACATGGGTTACCTGTAGATTAACAGTGTTTATTTTTTTCCAAAGAATTCCAACATCAAATTACTTTTGTTTGGGAGTTGGATATAAATTTTTGCATTTCTTGTAATTAAAACATAGGTTTTCTTTCCTTAGACTACTATTGTACTTTGGATCTTTCGTTGTTAATAAGCCACTGGTGACTTTTCCTTTTTTAGCTCTTCTATGCCAAATGCTGAATTCTCTAACGGAAAGATAATTAAAAGGGAAAAAAATTCTGATGGCATCAAGATTTCAAACAGGTTAATGATGTCATTCTACTAATAGCATATCTTTTGCTAACAGGAGTAGCCCCTCCAATTACACGTAAGGGCTTAACCCTACAGTTTCTGAATGATAAACTGGTCTCAGAGTTGTATACTTTAAAAAGTATACAATAAATAGGTCTGCAATTTAGCCCAAATCCTTAGTAAAACAAATTTTACATTTATTTTTATAAAAAGCTATTATTTACTTTTGTCTAGAGAGTGTATTTAAGAACCGAGTAGAGAGAAGGCAATGGCACCCCACTCCAGTACTCTTGCCTGGGAAATCCCATGGATGGAGGAGCCTGGTAGGCTGCAGTCCATGGGGTCGCTGAGGGTCGGACACGACTAAGCGACTTCACTTTCACTTTTCACGTTCATGCACTGGAGAAGGAAATGGCAACCCAGTCCAGTGTTCTTGCCTGGAGAATCCCAGGGACGGGGGCGCCTGGTGGGCTGCAGTCTATGGGGTCGCACAGAGTCGGACACGACTGAAGCGACTTAGCAGCAGCAGCAGCAGCACCTAAATGTGTAAGACCCGATGTGATGACTACAGTGACACCTCCGGAAAAAGCCAATTGCTCCTAATCTGGCTGATAGTAATGAACGATCTGAAAATTGTTTAGGCACAGTAATGCAAGCCCAGAGACGTTTCTCAGGAGAAGCCACATATCTAGGTAATTCCCAAGAAACTTGAGTTTCATTAAAATTACGATGAAGAGTTTTGGGAGCTAATGGTATTTATTACATTAAGAGAAAGCACATAAGCTCTATTTGTAGGTCTGAAATTAAGATGGGAAACAGTGAAATCTGCTTCTACTACAAAATCTTACAGTGTACTAATCAAACTATAGAAAATCTCAAGTCTGAGACTTAAATTTCTTATCTGTGTTCTAAAAAATACAAAGTTGTATGCTGCTGGGAAAAAGTGGACAAAATGTGAACCTTAGAAAAAGAGTATTGCACATATATGGAGAATAAATTTTATATTGTAAATTATAAATAATGTGGTATAAATTAATTTGATATGATAGTTTTAAGTACATTTATCTTTATTATGGATCATATAAAATAATATACATCATTTTAATAGAGGAAAATAATTTTTTATTTAAAGTTTGGTCATCCATCAAGGATTAAAGGCTTTTTAAAAATCTGTGTTTTGGGTACACAGTTATTTTTTTAATATCTATAGGTCTACAATTTTATATGCTTTAGCCCCCAAATATTAATCTAATGAATACAATTATAAACACAATAGAAATAATTTAAGAATATATACAAAGAAATTGCCCTCCAAGGAGGACAGACAAAATGAAAGTGTCGAGGCAGCTAAATTGAATGATTACAGAAAGCCAAAGGCCAAAATATGTTGCACATGGCATTAAATTTATAATATACTTTTGATTATTGAAATCTTATAGTTAACAATATTTGTAAAAACTGAATTGTATAGCTGAACCTATGGGTGGCATTTTTAAAAAGGAAGAACCTTTAAAAAATCTATGGGTGGCATTTTTAAAAAGGAAGAACCTTTTAAAAATCAAATCCCTAAGCAGAGTATTCCCTCTGCTTAGGGATTTAGTCACAAAACTGTAAATATCATCATTAAATTAGCATCAACATGAAACATTTGTATTTTACATATTATGTCTTGAAGGGATTCATAGCAAATTTCTCAGTGATAATGGATTCCAAAGTGTCAGATATATTAAATATGTCAGATATACTTTTCCTCATATATCATAGAACTTATTTGTAAGACTAAGTAAGAAAATTGTACCATGAACTGTATAAAAAATATGGCTAACCCACTGTTTATTGATCAAGTCATTCATAATATGAGGAAATAAAAACTGAATTACAAATAATAAATATGATATTTGGGGACTTTTTGTTATATATAGTTTAAGAACATCTTTTAACCTTAAATGCACAGTTTGTCTTTATCTTACATGTTTTAATTTAAGCTGGCAGCTAAGAGCCTCATCTAAAATGTCCTAGGAAAGATACTCTGTTTTATTTTCACTGTATTAAAGTTTTCCACAGGTTTTGTTCTGTTTTGTTTTTTTGCCATGTCTATAAGAAGGAATCTCATTTCATAGCTACAGGAAGAAAGGATGTGAGAGAGAGAGCAGAGTAGGAAGGAGACCTCCTGAAGTCAGGTCACTTTCATTGTTTCAAATCAGGTCACTTTTCAAAATGTTCTTTAGGTGCAAAGAGTTAGATGGATAGTACTTATCAAGTATCAACTATCAATGCGGCAAGGGACAGACAAGGCATTGGACTGAGATACAAAACAAACTGATAGGTAGATAAGTAGTTAAGTAAGTGATAGATAAAAGAGATTTCTTCGAGAGCCTGTAGGGGGACATAAAAGTTGGCTTGCCTACTTCAGTGAATTAATTAATTCTGTGTTTCTATATACTACATGACTATTTGCAGTCATACACGGTTAACTTTCTGTGTCGTGTTTTAACACTTTTGTTGTTGTTTAGTCACTCAGTCATGTCCAACTCTTTGCGACCCCATGGACTGTAGCCCATCAGGCTCCTCTGTCCATGGGATTCTCCAGGCAAGAATAGTGGAGTGGGGAGCCATTCCCTTCTAACACTTTACACTTACATAAAAGTGTTATCTTCTGCCCCCCAAACTAGATTGCTCTTGGCATTAATAATTAACTAAAGCTATCTAACACAAACACATAGCATAACCTAGTCTTCATAATTAAACATTGAATACAAAAAGGCTATTTATAATGGTTTATAAAAGACTTTAAACTTTCCATTCATGAAATTCATCACAAATATCTTAGAATATTAAAAAATTGTACCTTAAGAGGTTAACTTTAAAAATAAAATTACAATGTTTACTGTAATAGATTAGAACAAGTAAAATATTATTTCATTCAGGAACATAGTATTGGTTTCCCAAGCTTAAAAAATAATATGACTACTATTTTAATAATTTTCACATTTCATATATTTAATTTTTATTGTAGCTTTTTTGGGGAATTTGATCTGTTACAAATCTTATTTGAGAATTTGAAAATATACATTAATTTGAAAAATCAAGTTCTCAATATATTTTACCATGATGCTCCACTTATCTTTAGAAAAGATATGTTATTTTCTTTCTAACGTCTTATCTGATCTCAAAAAGAACATGAGCAAAAGACAAAAAAGCCTTTGCACTCTGAATCTCAAGGTGACATTTAAGAATGACATCCAGCTACCCGAAGAAGATCTCAAAATTTTTTCTTGCCCAATGGGGATAAGCAAATCATTAATATAAGGAGGTATCAGGCCATTAAGTGCTTTAAATGTCAACAATAAAACTTTAAAATCAATTCAAACCCTGACAGGAAGCCAATATGAAAACTGGAGGACAAAAGTGATGTACTCTGAACAGGTAAGTAGTGTCACACTGTGAATGAACTGAATCTTAGAGATTGATTTATCAAGAAATCGAAACCCTCAGGTGTTGAACTAGTCCAGGCTTGGTGATTATCACATTGCAGTAGTTTTATCACCATTCACTCATCTTTACTCTAATGATGTGCTGTAGAAGACAACTAGTTATTAATAGAGCATCATTTTACCCTGAAACCAAAAAACAACTTAATACTAACACTAATCTTTATACAAGAGACTATAGTTCACAGCATTCTCTATCAAATAGAATTTTACATGATCAAGCAACAAGGAGATTCACAATTGAAAGAATATATTTACATGCTTACTTTTGTGCTGTTATTGTGATAATGGACTTGAAATTGTTGAATACAAATGTTAAAACATGAAAGTTATATGGCTTTGAAACTTACTCCTGGTGTGCAAAATCTCTAATTTATGGAGAATAGTTCCAATTCCTTTTCAATATATTTTTGTCCATTTTATGCTTTAGGTACACATAATAGAATCAATAATATTAAGAACACTAACGGTAATGGCTAACACTAACTGATCACTTATTGTAAGACATGCATGCTAACTTAATCACAGACTGTTAACTGTCCGCACTTTAAAGATGAGGAAACTGAGGCAGATAGACAACATGAGGTGACTAAGATCTCACAACCTATAAATGTTAGAACTAGAATTCTGATCCAGAAACTACTATATCATGTTGGCCATATACATATATAGGTACATATGTATATGCTATTTTAATATATATGCTGTTATGCATATCTGTTTATTTGTGTTTAATTTGAAAAACAATGCTATTAATATAATTGTCATATTGCAAATAGTAAAAAAGTAAAATGAGAGGTAAATATAGAAAAAAATATCACCCTTTTCTTAGTGAACAAATCTTTTGATGACAATGTTCATATACAAGTGACTAACGCATCACCCTATTTGGCTTCACTTTATTGCTCTCTCAGATACTGGTTTTGTTTGTTTTGTTTTTTGTGTTGTTTTCACAAATTTAAAGTTTGTGGCAACCCTGCTCCAATTAAGTCTATAGGCAGCATTTTTTCCAATAGCATTTTTTCTGACTTTGTGTCTCAGTGAGAGAGTCCATTCCTAGGCAGGTTGATAAGAAGTCTGGGGATCCCCAAGGAGAGAGGGGTTTCGAATTCTCAAGGAGGAGGAAAGGACCAACTTTTTTTTTTCTCTACATTCCTTAGGATTATGTAACAATGATGTATACTGCTTGAGGACAGCTTCTGGAGAAAACCTTCTGGCTAATCCTGTAATCTTAAAATGCAAATTATGGGAGTGGGTCTAGTAAGGGCTTTACAACTGCCAGACATTCTTTTGATTCATTGTAATAACAAATTAAAAAGTACATAACTCCATTGCTAACACTAGCGAGGGGGCACTCTTTCTGCCCCCTTCTGATGTCTATGTCAGAATCTTTCTCCATCTCTTTTATACTTTAATAAAACTTTACTACACAAAAGATCTGAGCAATCAAGCCTCGTCTCTGGCCCTGGATTGAATTCTTCTCCTCCAGAGGCCAAGAATCCCGGCATCTTTTGTGTTTCAGCAACAACATTTCATCTATCATATTTTGATAATTCTTGCAATATTTCAAACTTTTTCATTATTATTATATTTGCTATGATGATTTGTGATCAATGATCTTCCATGTTTCAGTTGGAAAAAGATTAGGACTTACTGAAGGCTGAGATGATGCTTAGCATTTTTTAGTAATAAAGTAGTTTTAAATTAAGGTATGTAGTTTTTTTCAGACATAATACTACTTAGTAGGCTATAACATAATGTAAACATAAATTTATATGTACTGGGAAACCAAAGAGTTTGTATGACTTGCTTTATTGCAGTGTTCTGAAACCAAACCTGCAATACCTCAAGTGTAGGACTATATTTCAACTGTCAGTGACTGGAAAATAAGTTCTGTGGACTTTTCTTAAAAGAATCCTACAGAATGTGCTTGCATTGATTACATAGAATCAGATTACTGAAAAACACACAGAGCACTTCCAGGTGTACTATATAAGCCTTTGTTGAAGTAAAGGATGTGGTACAAGAGAAGAAAGTGCAGGCAATCATCCAGGGCTTCTAGCCCCCAGGTTCTTTCTCAGTGACATAGAATGTACTTTGTTTTCAGATTATAAACTGCCAAGTTATGTACCAAGTACCCTGATTTAAGGTAAAAGTTTACTCAGGCTAGAAAGCAGGGTCTTTCATAATTTGCCACTCAGGTAAAATTAGAGCCAGGCTGCATAACTAATTAATGCAGGTACAAAGCGTCAATAGAGATGTTTCTATACAATATACACAAGCTTGCACCAGGCATCTCCAGGGAAGTCTGGAGTTTAAACATCACATTATGAATCACTAATTAATACATCTTATCCTTATCTTGGCCAAGGATCAGTTTCATCTTTCCAGGCCTCAACAGATATATGTGTAGAGCTTTCTTAGTCCAGTTGTAATATCTCCAGATCTAACACAATGCTCATTACTGAGTGAGACAATTTATTGATCAAGCAGTAAGCACCAGTAGGCATTCTGGACACTTAACTAAAACAATACTTCTTTCTCTGTCAGTCCATATCCTGTTATTAATATATCAGCCTCCTTTGAAGGAGTGGTGGCAGAATGAAGAAGCTGGCATTTTCTATACAGCTAATGGTGGGGTTAACCCCCACAGTTGGGGAAAAAAAAAAATGAAGGACAAAGAGAAATCCTCTTTCTAAGAGGGGGAAGGAGAGAGAAAGGGAGAGAGCATTCCTACTCTGGTTGGGAGATGCAACCTCAGTGACCCCTCTTTGCTTCTTTGTTGTGTTGATGTTCAGTCACCCAGACATGTCTGACTTGAAGCACTTCTGTCTAAGTGGTTCTTAGACAGATGCAAACACAAAACTAGAAGATGGATTTATCAGTAGGAAGAGACAAAGAATTAGACAACTCTTTTGAACAAGCTGGAAACTGATTACCCACCTATTGCTCAGGAATTGTAACATATAATTCATGTGCTTCCAATGTGACTGGTGCCAACATAAGTTACAAATGGCAGCTCAGAAGCATTATTTTCCCTAGACGTGGAAGTCAGAATGTTGTTATGGCCACTTTTTTCTGCATTATATGTAATAAATTGTGTTGCAACCACCACAATCCCTATCTTACGAATGCTACCATAAGTTACAAATCAAGTCTACCTTATTCATTTATTGCTACTGTGGTAGCATTATCACGCATCTAATGAATATTATAACACTTTTTATTTTAAAATGAATATTATAAGGTAAAATCCAAAGACCATAAGGCATTTTTTCCTACTGTTAGGCTGGCTGAGTGGTTCTATAAGCATTCAAGCCTATTGTTCAAGTAGGTGGAGGGTAATGGAGCTGGTAGGCACATGTAGGTGGTATGCATGGAGATACTAAAATAGAGACATATGATCCTTTAAAAAGAGTGAGATGTGGAGTCAGATTGTCATCTCTGTGACTTATGATTTATACCTTTAGAGCATATCTTCCAATGAACTTGTTATATATCACAAAGGAAGCTGAAACTGTTAATATCAAGATTCATACTGACCAAGACTGCTATGATAGAAGCAGCAAATCGTCTTTAATGCTATAAAATTTCCATATCCCCATTCATATCAAACCTGAAACAGCAGGACATCAAATTACTTTTGCCTTCCTATAGCCACACTTGTGTAGTTTATGAAAAAGCGTGAATACTGATCATGTTAAAGGGAATGTGTAGAAATGAGTCTTCTAAAATAGTGCTTATAATTAGTAAGATAGATCTTTAACTATCATTTGCCTGTTTGATATCTTCTTGGTAAATAATTTTCTATTTTAACCCCTAGAGGAAACTGACTTTTTCCCATTGTTCCAGCTGTTGGAGTGTACACATTTCAATTCAAATGCAAACTTTTTTAATAGTCTTATACATGCTTTTCAATCAAAATTTCATGATGCTTATTAACAGAGAAGACCCCCAAATATTGATCTTTTAGCAAAGATTATCAAGCTTACCAAGTTGCATAGCAAATGCATTTAATATTATATTGGTTCACTCATGAATTTTTGACTTTTGATAAGACAGTGATAGTCCTGTGAGACATTGCTGTTCATCAGCAGAAGTTAACCTTATTTGCTGACAACTGATAGTATGAACATAGTAGGTTCTCATTACAGAAAATCAAGGTTCTGTGTGATGGCCAAGCTAATTACAGCACAATTTCATAGCCATGAGTAAAGACCATTTCCCATATTTAGGAAAAGCACTCTTCACCCAAAGAAAATATTTAGTAGTATAACATATAAACAACAACAAAGGCAAAGACATAAATTGCTTACAGTATATACTAGAAAGAAAGGGATCTCTGGCCTCCCTAGGATGTAGTTGTGTTGGCTCCAAATCTTGGGCTCTTTCCATGTGAAATGTGAAACTGGCCCCACATACAGAATGTTAAGTGTGAAAGCAAAAGTGTTAATCACTCAGTCGTGTCCAACTCTGCAATCCCATGGACGGTAGCCCATCAGGCTCCTCTGTCCATGGGATTTCCCAGGCCAGAATATTGGCATAGGTAGCCATCCTCTTCTCCAGGGGACCTTCCCAACCCAGGGATTGAACCTGGGTCTCCTTCATTAGAAGTGAATTCTTTACCATCTGAGCCACCAGGGAAGCCACATGGAAGGTAAGGAGACACCAAAACATGGGGCAGACTGTTCCAGATTGGTAGGTGGCAGACTTGATAAGCAAGGGGATTTACATACAGGGCTTGTCTTGGGCAACCACAGGGAATGTGGTTCTCTACACCCATTGTCAGAATCTTAAAGGCTGTATAGAGACCTTGACTGGATTCATTCATGTGTACTGTCCATATGGTCTCAGCAGCACATCTCTCTCAAGGCTGTTATTCACTCAGTCATATCCAACTCTGTGATCCTGTGGACTGCAGCACACCAGGATTCCCTGTCCTTCATTATCTCCCAGAGTTTGCTAAAACTCATGTCCATGGAGTTGCCCTTGAAAATTATTCCCACCATGGAACAAAAGGCAGAATACACTCCAAGGACAGGAGAGGGCACAAGGAGCCTCTGATTGCATGGGTCCAGCTAGAGGGTCAACAAGCAATCCTCACAACTTCTCAAATGACCTCCTCCAACAAGGTGTCTCAATCAATTGGTTATTTACATTTGCTCCTCACATGGGGTGGAAGGACTCTCATAACTTTTATTTGTCCACATCTGATTAGAACCAGCTTGAATAACACACTCCTTTCAAGGATAAAGGCCAGTGACCACATGCTGGTTAGCAGCCACCCTTTGACCATCCAAGTAACACAAAGACCTAGATAATACAAAGTGGATTCTCAAAGGACTTCCATTCTTGGGCAGAGAAAAGTGAGCCCACATCTGCTAAGCCTGCCTTAGCTCATTTCTGCCCCACAGCCCTGCTGTAGTATGTTGGTCTTCTGCTGTCTCTCCAATGACACTGTTTCCACTGCAGTAAAGTCATATTTTCCTCAGTTTCATTGTAAGGAGTTCTTCTCTGGAGGATACTTCAAAAAATGGACCCTCTCAATTTCTACTCTGTTCAACCCAGGCTGACCACTACTCTGGCCCTTAATACTTTATCTTTTCCAGATGCTTTTCAGAAGCATCACTATGAACAAAATCAGTGGAGGTGATGGAATTCCAGTGGAGCTATTTCAAATCCTGAAAGACAATGCTGTGAAAGTACTGCACTCAATATGCCAGCAAATTTGGAACACTCAGAGGTGGCTAATCCCAAAGAAAGGCAATGCCAAAAAATGTTCAAACTACTGCACAATTGCACTCATCTAACACACTAGCAAAGTAATGCTCAAAATTCTCCAAGCTAGGTTTCAACAGTATGTGAACTGAGAAATTGCAGATGTTCAAGCTGGATTTCGAAAAGCCAGAGGAACCAGAGGTCAAATTGCCAGCATCTGCTGGATCATAGAAAAAGCAAGAGAATTGCAGAAGACCATCTACTTCTGCTTCATTGACTAAACTAAGCCTTTTGACTGTGTGGATCACAACAAACTGTGGAAAATTCTTCAAGAGATGGGAATACAAGACCATCTTACCTGCCTCCTGGGAAATATGTATACAGGTCAAGAAGCAACAGTTAGAATTGGACATGGAACAAAAGACTGGCTCCAAATTGGGAAAGGAGTGCATCAAGGCTGAATATTATCACCCTGCTTATTTAACTTATATGCAGAGTACATCATGTGAAATTCTGGCCTTGATGAATCACAAGCTGGAATCAAGGTTGCTGGGAGAAATATCAATTATCCCAGATATGCAGATGACAGTACCCTTATAGCAGAATATGAAGAGGAACAAAAGAGCCTCTTGATGAAAGTGAAAGAGGAGAGTGCAAAAGCTAGCTTAAAACTCAACATTCAAAAAACTAAGATCATGGCATCTGATCCCATCATTTCATGGGAAATAAATTGGGAAACAATGGAAACAGTGAAAACTTCATTTTCTTGGGCTCTAAAATCACTGTAGATGGTAACTACAGCCATGAAATTAAAAGAATTTTGCTCCTTGGAAGAAAACCTATGACAAACTTAGACATCATATTAAAAAACAGAGACATTGCTTTGCCAACAAAGGTCCATATAGTCAAAGCTATGGTTTTTCTAGTAGTCATGTATGGGTGTAAGAGGTGGACCATAAAGAAAGCTGAGCACCAAAGAATTGATGGTTTTGAACTGTGGTGTTGGAGAATACTCTTGAGAGTCCCTTGGACTGCAAGGAGAGCAAATCAGTTAATCATAAAGGAAATCAGTTCTGAATATTCTTTGGAAGGACTTATGCTGAAGCTAAAACTCCAATACTTGGCCACCTGATGTAAAGAATTGACTCTTTAGAAAAGACCCTGATGCTGGGAAAGATTGAAAGCAGGAGGAGAAATGACGACAGAGGATGAGATGGTTGGATGGCATCACCAACTTGATAGACATGAGTTTGAGCAAGCTCTGGGAGTTGGGGAAGTACAGGGAATCCTGGCAAGCTGCAGTCCATATGGTTGGAAAGAGTTGGACATGACTGAGTGACTGAAATGAACTAAACTTCAATGCTCACTTTCAATAGTCATTTTTCTCTGACGTTTCACTGCTCAAGAGATTCTCTACCCTGGGGAAGCTGGTTCTAATAAAAACGTCAACAACTCTTCCTCTTACTTTGGGATACCCGCCAAGATCTGCTTTCTTTTCAATTTCTAAAACAGAATCCATTTTGCCCCTCTTTCTCCCACTCAGTAAATTATTCATAAGTGATGTTAACCTTTCTAGATAGTAAGGAAGATTTAGACCTTAAAATATGGACAGTCCAATATACCTTGGAAGCGAGAGTCCTTCTGAGGTGTGGTCTTTCCTTTTTTCAAATGCCCACTACTTTCCTCAAATACCCAGATAATAAATTAACACAAATATAACTATTATGCTCTGGTAATGAAAGTATTACAGTCAGTGCTTACACTAAAGACCTGAGGTTGGAATAACGTTGGTGAATTTTTGTAACAAGGAGAAAGTCAGTGTAGCTGGAGTAACATGAGCAGAAGGGAAGTTAATAGGAGACAATGTTGGAGGAAAATGCATGAGCAGAGAAAAATCATGGGGTGTCTAGCTGCTGCTGCTGCTGCTAAGTCGTTTCAGTCGTGTCCGACTCTGTGTGACCCCATAGACGGAAGCCCACCAGGCTCCCCCATCCCTGGGATTCTCCAGGCAAGAACACTGGAGTGGGTTGCCATTTCCTTCTCCAATGCGTGAAAGTGAAAAGTGAAAGTGAAATCGCTTGGTCATGTCTGACTCTTAGCGACCTCACGGACTGCAGCCTACAAGGCTCCTCTGCCCATGGGATTTTCCAGGCAAGAGTACTGGAGTGGGGTGCCATTGCCTTCTCCAGGGGTGTCTAGCTACTTGCAAACAATTGACTTGATTCTTATCATGTTGCTGTAGACAGAAGGGTTAAGGGAAAGAAGAATGAAAACATTTAGCATTTCCAGTAGGATATTTAACAAGAAATCTATCTTTAATCCAAAATCTGGAATGTGTATATTCAATGTAAAATTAATAAGTATTAAAAACTAAAAATGCCAATACTAATAACTTCTTCATGTGTAAATCAAAATACTTAAAGGAAGGACAAAACAGACAGAAACTGTAGGACATCTTTCCTATTTAACCCACTGTGTTTCCCACAGATGCTTTCTTAGTAGTGTTCAGTTGAAGACTAAGATGTTAAAGACTTTGTCATGTTCTCCTAGCTTTCACTGGGTAACTGGTGGAATAGACCAAACTCTTTATAAATAGGGTTAAGAGCCCTACAAATGTAAACACCAGTGGAGGTCCAAACAGTAGAAAGTAGAAGAATGGGTAAAAAGTCATCCAGGAAATGGACATGAGGGTTATATATATTAGTAGTAGTGGGCATCCACCCACAAAAACTGATGTAGGAGGCAGAAGTCATGATTTCTCAAAAAAATTCAAATACTTTGGAGAAAATACTGACCTCCCTTGCCAGGTGAGCAGGAATCAATTCCGTTTTTGTTATCAGGAACAAAATCTGAACAAGTAGAGTAAGTTTTTTGTTTTTGCTTTTAAATAGATTGGAGGAAAGATGCAATGAAGACATCATCCTTCCTGAGTCAGAGAGTCAACAGCAGAGATAGACTAATATTGTGTAGGATGAGAACAAAACTTAGATCTCAACTGAAGACTCTACAGTAGAACCAGATAAGTTAGAGTAAGGCTTTAGGAAGTAGAGTAGGGGTTTAATGAGGAAAATATAAGTTGGAATCTGGAGAAAGAGGATTTTATTGGGTACCTTAAACTGTAAAGAAGCTGTGAATAGAGCTGAGAGTAGGGAAGACTGATGTCCCAAAGAAAGTGGAAAATTCATGGGGAGTTAATTATGGAAGAGGAGGCAGAGATCTAGTTACTGGAAGTATGAAATAAACTGAGACTTTTTATATTATGCTAAAGTAAAAGATGGAGAAGGCAATGGCACCTCACTCCAGTACTCTTGTCTGGAAACTCCCATGGATGGAGGAGTCTGGTAGGCTGCAGTCCATGGGGTTGCTAAGGGTCAGACACGACTCAGAGACTTCACTTTCACTTTTCACTTTCATGCATTGGAGAAGGAAATGGCAACCCACTCCAGTGTTCTTGCCTGGAGAATCCTAGAGATGGGGGAGCCTGGTGGGCTGCCATCTATGGGGTCGCATAGAGTCGGACATGACTGAAGTGACTTAGCAGCAGCAGCAAAGTAAAAGATCCATTTAAAAAATATTAGGTACAGTAATATTAAGAATAGGTAAAGCTAATCAATTATACTCTATTTAATGACTATGAAAAATTATTTCTATACTCTATGAAAAAATAGCTTTTAAGTAGCTATTTCAAAACAAGAGGAATTCCTTCTAAGACAGAAATGTTACTCATTTCCAAAACTATACAGTCACACATTTTTAATGTAGAAAGAATTTCTTAGAGATGAGATGAATGTCTCAGATAAATCAGTCAGTCAGTTCAGTCACTCAGTTGTGTCTGACTCTTTGTGACCCCATGGACTGCAGCACGCCAGGTCTCCCTGTCTATCACCAACTCCCGGATTTACCCAAACTCATGTCCATTGAGTCCGTGATGCCATCCAGCCATCTCATCCTCTGTTGTCCCCTTCGCCTCCCACATTCAGTCATTCCTGGCATCAAGGTCTTTTCCAGTGAGTCAGTTCTTCACATCAGGTGGCCAAAGTATTGGAGTTTCAGCATCAGTCCATCCACTGAATATTCAGAACTGATCTCCTTTAAGATGGATTGGTTAGATTGCCTTGTAGTCCAAGGGACTCTCTAGAGTCTTCTCTAACACCACAGTTCAAAAGCATCAATTTTTCAGCACTCAGCTTTCTTTACAGTCCAACTCTCACATCCTTACATGACTACTGGAAAAACCATAGCCTTGACTAGAGGGACCTTTGTTGACAAAGTAAAGTCTCTGCTTTTTAATATGCTGTCTAAGTTGCTCATAACTTTGCTGCCAAGGAGCAAGTGTCTTTAAATTTCATGGCTGCAGTCACAGTCTACAGTGATTTTGGAGCCCCAAAACATAAAGTCTGACATTGTTTCCACTGTTTCCCCATCTATTTGCCATGAAGTGATGGGACCGGATGCCATGATCTTAGTTTTTTAAACGTTGAGTTAAAGCCAACTTTTTCACTCTCCTCTTTCACTTTCATCAAGAGGCTCTTTAGTTCTTCTTCACTTTCTGCCATAAGGGTGATGTCATCTGCATATCTGAGGTTATTGGTATTTCTCCAGGCAATCTTGATTCCAGCTTGTGCTTCCTCCAGCCCAGCATTTCTCATGATGTACTTTGTGTATAAGTTAAATAAGCATGGTGACAATATACAGCCTTCACATGCTCCTTTCCCACTTTGGAACCAGTCTGTTGTTCCATGTCCAGTTCTAACTGTTGCTTCCTGACCTGAATACAGATTTCTCAAGAAGCAGGTCAGGTGGTCTGGCATTCCAACCTCTTTCAGGATTTTCCACAGTTTATTGTTATCCACACAGTCAAGGCTTTGGCATAATCAATAAAGCAGAAATATATATTTTTCTGGAACTCTCTTGCTTTTTCGATGATCCAGCAGATGTTAGAAATTTGATCTCTGGTTCTTCTGACTTTTCTAAAACGAGCTTGAACATCTGGAAGTTCACGGCTCATGTATTACTGAAGCCTGGCTTGGAGAATTTTGAGCATTACTTTACTAGTGTATGAGATGACTGCAACTGTGTGGTAGTTTGAACATTTTTTGGCATTGCCTTTCTTTGGGATTGGAATGAAAACTGACCTTTTCCAGTCCTGTGGCCACTGCTGAGTTTTCCAAATTTGCTGGCATATTGAGTGCAGCACTTTCACAGCATCATCTTTTAGGATTTGAAATAGCTCAACTGGAATTCCATCACCTCCACTAGCTTTGTTTGTAGTGATGCTTCCTAAGGCCAACTTGACTTCACATTCCAGCCAGGATGTGAGGCTTTAGGTGAGTGATCACACCATCGTGATTATCTGGGTTGTGAAGATGGTTTTTGTACAGTTCTTCTGTGTATTCTTCCCACCTCTTCCTGATATCTTCTGCTTCTGTTAGGTCCAAACCATTTATTGTCCTTTATTGAGCCTATTTTTGCATGAAATATTCCCTTGGTATCTCTAATTTTCTTGAAGAGGTCTTTAGTCTTTCCCATTCTATTGTTTTCCTCTATTTCTTTACACTGATCACTGAGGAAGGCTTTTTTATCTCTCCTTGCTATTCTTTTGAACTCTGCATTCACATGGGTATATCTTTCGTTTTCTCCTTTGCTTTTTGCAACCCGGGTTCGATCCCTGGGTTGGGAAGATCCCCTGGAGAAGAAAATGGCAACCCACTCCAGTACTCTTGCCTGGAAAATCCCATGGACAGAGAGACTGGCAGGCTACAGTCCATAGGGTTGCAAAGAGTCAGACACAACCGAAACGACTCAGCGCACACAGCACATCAATATTGACATGGTACAGGTAGTTTACCACTTTCAAAGTTTTTCCTCAATTTAATGCCATTTTAACATAACTCCTTTTTCTTGTAAATATATGCCAAGCTTTAAATTCCAAAGCCGAACTATCAAAAAGACAAAGAAAGCCGTAGGAGCCAAACTAACAGAAGAGCCATCTTTGCCAACCTGTAATTTTATTATTGAGAATGAGAAGATAGAGTGTAAAGATCTTCTGAGATGGAGCCATTAAAAAGGGATAATTAAGTGAAAGCATCTGAAATACATCTGGCAGTTCACTAAATACAGTATTCTGTTTTAAGTAATGACATATACATGATGCTCCAGAGTGGTGGTTGAGATTTGGCTATTGGAACTGAGGAAGTAAATTTTTATTTAATTTAAATTTAAATTGCTATCTGATAGTGTAAGTCTAGAGAAAGTAAAAGTTTATATCTAAAGAATGGAAACATGTTTTACTCATGCAGCACTTCATTTGAGACTTGAGAGAAAAAAATTGAAAAACATCTTTGCTACTGCTGCTGCTAAGTCACTTTAGTCGTGTCCAACTCTGTGAGACCCCATAGACGGCAGCCCACCAGGCTCCCCCGTCTCTGGGATTCTCCAGGCAAGAACCTTGGAGTGGGTTGCCATTCCTTCTCCAATGCATGAAAGTGAAAAGTGAAAGGGAAATCGCTCAGTTGTGTCCAACTCTTCGCGACCCCATGGACTGCAGCCTACCAGGCTCCTCCATCCATGGGATTTGCCAGGCAAGAGTACTGGAGTGGGGTGCCATTGGCTTCTCCAGAAAAACATCTTTCAGTTCAGTTCAGTTCAGTCACTCAGTCATGTCCGACTTTTTGCATTTAAGCATGCTCAAATCTCTCAAAGTGAAATTAGCGGAAACAGTGGTTTGAGTCAAACATGCATGTCAAAAAGTGGGCACTTTGCCATATACTCACATATATGGGATTATTGAAACATTTTTAAGAGAATTGTCAGTCTAATATCAAAAGAGTATGAAAATTTAGAAAACATGAGAAATTGATATCAACACAATTTCATTTAGTTTGTAAACAGTTTTTGTGAACCACACATGCTGATCCTAGCTTTGTTATGAACTATTGGCGGCTCAGTTGGTAAAGAATACACCTGCAATGTGGGAGACCTGAGTTGAGACCTGCAATGTTTGATGAACTCCTGAAAAAAGGCATCAATAATGAGAAAGTGATATGCAAAGTACTTGGGAGGGTTTGCAAGCTGTAACAGTAGGAGACATAACTGAGTGCTTAAAAAAAGATAAATGGGGGTATAACAAACAAAACCTGAGCCTTTCAAAGCCTCAAATGCACAGACACATATAATACTTCAGCATGAGCACAAACATCTATGAAAACTGTCCATCCTCAATAATTTATCTTTATTTAATCTACCTTTGACCTAAACCCAAAATGGTGAAATCTGATTGGAGTTGACAGACACTGAAGTGAAAAATAGGGTGGGTTGTTATTGTTTCTTTAAGTCTGTTCTCTTTTGTTTTGTTTTTCTACTTTAAGCACAAGTAGCTATGGTTATGTGTGACTGAAATGCCTTTCAAGGAGCTCTGGGCCTAACAGTCCCTATTGCTGAAACTTTGTCTCAGATTCAAATAAAAAAACCCTGGTGACTCAGATAGTAAAGAATTCACCTGCAATGTGGGAGAACTGGGTTCAGTCCTTGGGTTGGGAAGATCCTCTGGTGGAGGGCACGGCAACCAACTCCAGTATTCTTGCCTGGAGAATCCCCATGGACAGAGGAGCCTGGTGGGCTACAGTCCATAGGGTTGCAAAGAGTTGGACACGACTGAGTGACTAAGAATACCCAACACATATTATTAGGTTGAACCATTGAAAATTGCCGTTACTCAATCATTTATCTACAAAAATGATAGTTTCAAATATTCAAACTTATAGTACCAGGAAGCACAATTCAAAAAATATTGACTTTAATAATAATCATAAAATAAAAATTAACATATACATTGTTTCAAACAGAAATTTGAAATAAAAGCAGTTCTTTTATTTTTGTATAACAGACAATGTAAATCATTACCATTTGCAAATTTTATTATTAACAATAGAAATATTCCAACATGTTCTCAATTTCTTGTCTGTCTGCTTTTGTTTATCTTATAGTTTAATACTCCCTCCTTCACAAAAGAAAGACTTCAGTTTCCTTAAAAACAAAACTAACCAGCTTTTTTTTTTTTTTAATATTTATTTATTTGGCTACCTCAGGTCTTAGTTGTAGCACTTGGGATCTGTGGGCTCTAGAATATGTGGGCTTAGTTGCTCAGCGGCATGCGGGATATTAGCTCCCTGACCAGGAATTAAGCCCAGGTCCCCTGTGTTGCAAGGCAGATCCCTAACCACTGGACCACAGGGAAGTCCCATCCAGTTTCTTTGGAACTTCAACTTTCTGCAACTTCAACTTTCTTAACTGGATCATCTACTCCTTAATAGTCTATTTTATTATTGCCATAATATATTGTGAAATATTATCAAACATCAGCAATTTAATTTAATAACACAGAGAAAACCCTTTAGACTGAAAATAGAGTTAAGGATATTTAAAGAGTGGTAATGCATATGTTGGGCTTCCCTGGTGGCTCGGGTGGTAAAGTAACCTTCCTGCAACGCGGGAGACCTGGGTTCAGTCCCTGGATCGGGAAGATCCTCTGGAGGAGGGAATAACAAACCACTCCAGCATTCTTGCCTGGAGAATTCCATGGACAGAGGATCCTGGCTGGCTACAGTCCATGGGAGCTCAAAGAGTTGGAACTGACTGAGCAACTAACACACACACATAATACATACATCACAAACATGAAAAGATCTTCAGGAAATATTAAATGATAAAATTAAAGCACAGAACAGTGTATAGTTAGCTATATTTTGTGATAGAAAAAAGAGAAAATAAAGATATATCTATAAAAATGCTAGTAGCATACACAATAAACTAGTAAAAGTGATAAAAAGGATGAAAGCAGGAATGGGAGGATGAACAATAACTATATCTTTTTCTATTACTTTGATTTTTTTGAACTATGAAATGTACTACCTACTCAAAAAATTAAATTAAATGTTAAAATATATAAAATTGGCACTGATTTGCCATTTTATTCTTTTCAAAATAAGAGTACAGCAGTTATGATGCCTGGGTTTAACTATAGCAATAATTTAGGAAAGAAATTCTCAAAAATGTTAGGTAAAACATAACTAGTATACAGTACTGCAGTTCTTAAATTTTACTGTGCATGAAATATCCCATATGCTTTGCTAAAAATTCCATAATCTTGTGGCTTAACCCAGATTATAAATTATTAAATTTCAACTGGAGTTTAAGAATGTATATTTTAATAAATCCTAGGTAAGCATCATGCAGAAGTTAATAGAACCTACTCTGAGTAATCCTGTTTTAATGTTAGGGTATCTAATATCTTAAAATGTTATGCTATTTCAACATTAAAAAATTCTCAGATATAGTAAAATAGTATGTCTGAAAATAGCAATTTCCTAACATGCATTATTTTCCTTTTTAAAATTGACATAATTTTATTGTGTTCACTAATTAATTTAAAAAGTTTAATATTTACAGATCCAAATTTTTCTTTATATTTAATATTAACTGGTAATTTTATACAACAAACCATAAGAAGATAATAAAGAACATTGTATCAATATGTTTTTCATTTTTTTAAAAGCCTCTATATCACTTTTAGATTTTTACATTTCAAACTTTTTTTAAAGTGGAGTAGTGGATATTTTTAACCTTTGTGTTCGTTCATCTTCTGAGCTTCACTTCCATTTGGCAAATTCTCCACTTTGTGAGTTTTGTTGACAAGCAGAAACTACCTTTCAATACAGAAGCTGAATATTCTTTTCAAAACAGTACCTAGCACTGCAACCAAACTTCACGAAAACAAGAAACTGCATTGACTCCATGGCCTCCAAGTCTAGTTCTCTGGCCCTACTAGAGACACTGTGAGCTACCCCAAATCCTTTTAATAGATTCTTTTTCTGCTTACAAAATCACAAATGTATTGGTTCTGTTTTTTTGTTGTTGTTGTTGTTTTTTAATGTCTAAGAACCTTGACTGATACATGTGAGCTTAGGTCTGAAAAAGCAACTGAAATATCACATAGAAGAAATAAGACTTAATAGCAGTTCAAGCAGGACTTCCCTGGTGGTCCAGTGGTTAAGTCTTTGCACTTCCACTACAGGGGACATGGACTGAATTCCTGGTTGGGGAACTAAGATCCTGCATACCATGTGGTACAGCCAAAAAACAAAAAAAGTAGAATTTCATGGAAAGGAAAACAAATATAATTGATTTCAACTTAATTTAAGTCTACAATGCTGTGTGCTTGTCCCAAAATACCTATACAAACTTGGGGAGGGAGGCAGCATTGAAAGGATAGAGACCAGCAAGAGAAAAAATGGTACTCTGATGCTATAGGTCTGTCTGGGCAAATTACATTTGGTGCAGAGTCTTAGGCTCTGGGCCCGCATCTTAGAGAAACCTTTGTAAGTATGTGTTTTCAGTGAAAGGCTTGAAAAGTATATCATAACTGTCCATGCAAACAGATACTTAATACTTTAAAGACAAGATTTGATAATAAATATAAAAACATCATCTTTCAACAATTCAAAGATTTTCCAAAGAAATTAGAAATTTAACCAATGGCAGGTATTTTCATAGGATATTATCTCACTGAGAGTGGTAAGGGACAGTTAAAGTTGCAAGAAGAAAGAGATAATAGCATTCAATTAAAGAACTTAATAGCAATAATAGAGGTCTAATGATAACTTCTCAGCATGTTCAAGGAAGCCAGAAGCCAGCACTGGGTGATCTACAGAATGGCGGGATCCACTTGTGAATATAGGAGTTCCAAATGTTAGTGTTGAGATCCATGACCTAGGACCTGGGTTCTGTTTTCTGAACCCATGAAAAATCCAAACTCATGGGAGGATGAGAGATTCAGAACCAGGTTTTTTGTATTTTCAGATCTTTTTCCTTTTTTTAATGTGGACCATCCTTAAAGTTTTTTGTTAAATTTGTTACAATGTTGCTTCTGTTTGATGTTTTGGTTTTTGGATTGCAAGGTGTGTGGAATCTTATCTCCCTGACCAGGGATCGAACCAGCACCCCTGTACTGGAAGGTGAAGTCTTACCACTGGACCACCAGGAAAGTCCCCCAAATCACATTTAATTCTTATATGCTTAAGTCAAAGAGAGCTGATGAGCTAAAATCTCCAGTCAGGAACACTAATGGATTCAGGAATGAGCCCCAAATTCTTATCATCACTAATACACTCCCTTGATGATCTCATCTAGCTCCACTATTTAAAAACTATCACCATGTTTATAAATTTATCTGGAGGCCTTACATGTCTTCTTAGTTCAAGGATATTTAACATGTATCTCAAATGCAGCATGTCTAGAACTCCCAATTTTCATCCCTATAGTTCTATATATTAATTCAAATAGGAGCAAGCTTTTCTTATAGAGAACTCCATATGACTTTCCATCAATCACAGTTCCAGAATTTCCATACTGGCATCCCTTTGTAATAATAATCTAGCTGAAAAAGGGAGGTTGGCTAGGGAATTTGGAAAGATGTTTTAGAAAATTGCAGGACATCTTTTACTCAATTTGCCTATAGATTTGCATGAAGAGAGATTGGGGTATGATGGGGAGCTGGCCCCCACCTGCGGCCCCCACTTGGCATACTTGAATGAATTCCCATTGAACTTAACATGAATGACGTATTGCATCTTATAGTTTCCCTGGGCACTACATGGTCTGGTTTCTGCCTCCATCTCTGATGTTATCTTGATCCAACATTCATCCCTACCCTCTGCTTCACCTTTGCCAGCTACATTCTAGCCACAGTACATGGCTCGCTCACACTAAACCTGGAATTTTTCACCTTTTATTTTTTTGATGTGGACCATTTATTGAATTTGTTACAACATTGCTTCTATTTTATGTTTTGGATTTTGGCCTCAAGGCATGTGGAATCTAAGCTCCCCAACTAGGGATTGAAACTGCATCCCTTAATTGGAAGGCAGAGTTATAACCACTGGATCATCAGGGAAGTCCCTCAGCTTTTTTAATATTCTAAGCACATTCCTGATTCAGGACCTTTTCACAAGTTATTTTTTTCCTTTCACTTTTTGGATTACTTTTCCTTCCACTTTTTGAATAGTGGAACTATTCAAATAACTCTGCCTTGTTATTTAAGTCCATTTCATAGTCACCCCTTCCTCAGAAAATGTTTTCTAGCCATCTAATCTAAACTATCTCTTCTGCCACATCTAATATTCACCCTTGCAATTTCTATCATGTTGCCTTTTTTCATCTTATCAGTTATTTATTTTTGTGTTAACTAGTGAATTTTTGTATTTCTCTGTTGGAATGTAATCTTCAAGGACAAGATGATGTATATCAAGCTTAACATGAGATGCCCTGAATTCAAAGCAGTCAATAGTAGATGTTGGAAAAACATCTTTAGAAAGACTAGAAAAATCAAAAGTAGGTAAATATGCAATGGGATTGGTAAAGAAAAATTTTAACATTAAGCAAAACTTATTACAGTGTTAATAACATTTTATTTTAAAAAGATAATAATTGTAACATTGGACTATCCTAAATACGTCGATCTGTGCTAAAGGTGATAGGTAACTCCTAATAGTTACTTACTTGGTGACATGTTATCCATTACTTGAACATCTTTTCAGCATAGCATTCGACATAGGGTACCAGCAAATTGGAAAACTCATCAGTGGCCACAGGACTGGGAAAAAGTCCACTTTCATTCCAATTCCAAAGAAAGGCCATACCAAAGAATGTTCAAATTACCGTACAATTGCACTCATTTCACATGCTAGCAAGACAATGCTCAAAATCCTTCAAGCCAGGCTTCAGCAGTATGTGAACCCAAAACTGCCAGATGTACAAGCTGGATTTAGAAAAGGCAGAGGAACCAGAGATCAAATTGCCAACATATGCTGCATCATAGAAAAACCAAGGAAATTTCAAAAAAATATCTACTTCTGCTTCATTGACTATGGTAAAGTCTTTGATCACAACAAACTGTGGAATATTCTTAATGAGAGGGGAATATCAGGCCACATTACCTGCCTCCTGAGAAATCTGTATGTAGGACAAGAAGCAACAGTTAGAACTGGACGTGGAATGTGCCTGTTAAATAAGCAGAGTGATAATATACAGCCTTAATGTACTCCTTTCCCAATTTTGAACCATGTTGTTCCATGTCCAGTTCTAACTGTTGTTTCTTGTCCTGAGCACAGATATATGCAGAGTACATAGGGCTTCCCTGGTAGCCCAGATGGTAAAGAATCTGCCTGCAATGCAAGAGACCTGGGTTAGATCCCTGGGTCGAATGCAGAGAGCCACAAAATTAAAAGACGCTTGCTCCTTGGAAGAATTGCTATGGCAAACCTAGACAGTGTAGTAAAAAGCAGAGACGCTACTTTGCTGACAAAGGTCCATATAGTCAAAGCTGTGCTTCCCTGACAGGCTCAGATGGTAAGGAGTTTGTCTGTAATGCAGGAGGCCTGGGGTCAATCCCTGGATCAGGAAGATCCCTGGAGAAGGGAATGGCAATCTACTCCAGAATTCTTGCCTGGAAAATCCCATGGACAGAGCAGCCTAGAGGGCTACAGTCCATGGGGTCACAAAGAGTTGGACATGACTAAGCAACTAATACTATACTATACATGATTTTTCCAGTAGTCATGTAAGGATGTGAGAGTTGGACCATTTAAAAGGTTGAGCACCAAAGAAGTGATGCTTCTGAACTGTGGTGCTGAGAAGACTCTTGAGAGTCTCTTGGACAGCAAGGAGATCCAACCAATCCATCCTAAAGGAAATCAACCCTAAATATTCATTGGAAGACTGGTGTTGAACCTGAAGCTCTAATACTTTGGCCACTTGAAGTGAAGAGCCAACTCATTGTAAAAGACCCTGCTGGAAAAGACTGAAGGCAAGAGGAGAAGGGGGCAAAAGAGGCATCACCCACTCAATGGACATGAGTTTGAACAAATTCAGGGAGATAGTGAAGAACAGGGAAGCTTGGCTTGCTGTAGTTCGTGGCATTGCAAAGAGTCAGACATGACTTAGCAAATGAACAACTGTGAAGTATTTCCTGCAAATGGTTGCAGTTAAATGTTTATATATTGAGTTATTTTCTCATTGTTATATACTTAAATTGACTCTTAATTTATAATTAATATTCCTTTGACAGTAATTTTTAATTACTGATATAAGGTTTTATCTCCACACCTTGTCAGGAAATTACATGAAACTATTTAAATATGCAATTGGTACTCCTATTTTAGCATACTTTGCTTTAATATTTTTGTTAAGTGAAATAGTAATTTCTCTGTGAAGAGAACTATGCTAGAATATTTCACAAATGCTATCATAAAAGTGTGTTTTATGTACTAAGTTTTCTCAAAGAACCATTGTTGTTCAGTTGCAAAGTTATGTCTGACTCTGTGACCCCATGAATTGGAGCATGCCAGGCTTCCCTGTCCTTTACTATCTCCCTGAGTTTGCTCAAACTCACGTCCATTGAGTTGATGATGTCATCCAACAGTCTTGTGGTCTATTGTCCCCTTCTCCTCTTGCCCTAGATCTTTCTTAGCATCAGAGTCTTTTCCAATGAGTTGGCTCTTTGCATCAGGTATTGGAGCTTCAGCTTCAGCATCTGTGCTTCAATGAATATTCAGGGTTGATATCCTTTACGATTGACTAGTTTGATCTCCTTGCTGAAGAAGGAGTAATCATTACTTTATACTGCATTTTGAAAAATGAATATATCCAAGTGATCCCAGACAGCATGGATTGTAATATAATTACATAAAATATTACTGACTTAAAATTGTCCCAGGATTAGAGAAATAGGATTATTATTCCAGAAGGAATCCAATTCAATTGATTTCCAATGCAAGGCTTTCTTACTGTCTTCACAAGAGCTATTGGAGAATTCTCACTGGGAAATAAGTAGACATTAACAGAGCCCAGGTAATAGAGAAATCCATTTAGAACACTTTAAAATGTCATGGTAGATGTGATTAGACATTTATAAAGTGAAACATGGCACTCACTCAGGATTCAGATTTATTTATTTTGAATAACAAAAATACAACTTTACATGAAAATTTGATGTAATATAAGAAATTACTCTGAAAATTTAGTTTCCATAATTTAAAAAATTCCAATTGAACTACACCTTCTAGTAGAAATATTCATAAAGTTGTCAGTTTGTGTAAGTTGCATGAGAAAGACGATAGAAATTTCCAGAGAAGGCAAATTTAACATAGCATTTATTGCAACTGTTCTTAAAGCCATAGTCTAAATATCCTATTTCTCATATTCACATTTCTTAAAATTTAATCCTGATGCAATATTGGTTAATAAAAGTTATAACTATATATGTTTAATAAATATAAAAATTGTTTGATGAAATCTACTATATCAAAGCAACTACAGTTATTTTGCTATTGTTATGCCACTAAATGGTGCCTGACTCTTTGTGATCCCATGTACTAAAGAGCACCAGGCTCCTCTGTCCATGGGATTTCCTAGGCAAGAATACTGGAGTAGGTTGCCATTTCTTTCTCCAGGGGATCTTTCCAACCCAAGGACTGAACCTGCGTTGCCTGCATTGTCAGGCAGATTCTTTACTGCTGACCCATCAGGGAAGCACTAGAGTTATTTTTACAAAATTCAAATTCCTTTCAAACTCCCTATCAAATGATAAAACACAATCACTATACATGGACAGACAATGTCTTAGTTCAAAATTGTTTGTGGAAGTATTTAGAAATAATAATCTCCCTATTCTCTGCTGTTATTTAGAGGAAAATGTCAAAATTATCTAGAGAATAAAAGATTTACAAATGTTTTTCTACTGTCTACTCTCTTTGAAGGATCACATTATTCCTGGACTAGAATTAGAAAATCTGAATTCTAGTCCCAAATCATCTTTTACTAGATCACTCAGAATAAATAACTTTAGCTTTCTAACTTTCCTCCTTTTACGTATAACATGGTAACAGCCACACTGTCCTTAACTCATAAACTCCTTTAGTGGCAAAATTATTTTTAGGGTCAAATCACAGTGTCTATGATCTATTAAAGGAGACATGGGCATAACCCATGAAAAATTTGCTGTTTCTTTCAATGATAAAGAGAAGAAAACATTATTTTGGATACTGATTCAATTTTTACCTACTTCTGTTAAAAAAGATGAGAATAATGGCATATGTGTATTTCTTGAGTGCGTATATGTTTAATGGCATAAAAGTAGATAGGTTTTAGTTCTATGCAATGCAGACTATGTATTTTGGACCACAACTTCCATATAAGACAATTTTAAAGCTATATAGAATATTGACATATTTCCTTAGAACATCAGAGAGCAAACAAACAATAACTCTTATTGCTGACCAGTAGCAACAGACAGCTCTCTCTTCAATAGCAAAAAGGAAGTAAAAAGACTGGAATCATTTACCACAATGGCAACACCAAACATTTCCTATCTAAAAAGCTTTTTTTAGAATGAGATCTGAAATACAGGTATTCTCACAAAAACTGAAAAGCAAAGAATTCATTCCGGCAGATTAATGCTAAAAGAAATTCTATCAGATGCTGCTGCTGCTGCTGCTAAATCACTTCAGTCGTGTCCGACTCTGTGGTACCCCATAGAAGGCAGCCCACCCTGCTCCCCGGTCCCTGGGATTTTCCAGGCAAGAACACTGGAGTGGGTTGCCATTTCCTTCTCCAATGTATCAAAGTGAAAAGTGAAAGTGAAGTCACTCAGTCGTGTCCGACCCTCAGTGACCCCATGGACTGCAGCCCACCAGGCTCCTCTGTCCATGGGATTTTCCAGGCAAGAGTACTGGAGTGGGGTGCCATTGCCTTCTGTAGAAAAAAACAAAGAGCACAGAAACTAGTAAACATGTGAGAGAACATTGGTTTATAAGCTAATTATAGATACAATAAAAATAATGTTTCAAAGTGTCTAAAAGGGATACAGAAACAGATCAATATGACAGGATCTAGTAACAGATTCATCAATGTGTAGACAATTTTTGTATGACAAAGATAGCTTTGCATAGCAATGCACCAATAAATAGACCGCAAATAATTGAGTATTCACATGGAAAAATAATATTAGACCCTATTTCATATGGTTAATGTTTATAGAATTAAATGCAGAAGAGAAAATAATAGATAATAAACAGTAGAAAAGACAACAATAGACATAATAAAGGAGAGTATCAACATGATATTAGGTCAGGGAAATATTTTTGAAACAGAACACAAAAATAATTGTAAAGAAAAGATCTACAAATTGGATTACATTTAAGTTAAGAATGTCTATTTATCAACAGCACCATTAGAGATATAAAAATAAAAATCACTAAAGAGAATACAGTTAAAAACATAAGTAATTGGCAAAAGGCTTGTATCCAGAACATAAAGAATATCTACAAACTAGTAAGAAAAATACTACCCAATGGAAAAATGGGGGAAATGAGTGACTGAAATTTCACAAAAGAATGTGTAATTGGCCATTATATACATGAAATGGTACAGATCAGATCAGATCAGTCGCTCAGTCGTGTCTGACTCTTTGCGACCCCATGAATCACAGCCCGCCAGGCCTCCCTGTTCGTCACCAACTCCCGGAGTTCACTCAGACTCATGTCCATCGAGTCAGTGATGCCATCCAGCCATCTTATCCTCTGTCGTCCCCTTCTCCTCCTGCCTCCAATCCCTCCCAGCATCAGAGTCTTTTCCAATGAGTCAACTCTTTGCATGAGGTGGCCAAAGTATTGGAGTTTCAGCTTTAGCATCATTCCTTCCAAAGAAATCCCAGGGCTGATCTCCTTCAGAATGGACTGGTTGGATCTCCTTGCAGTCCAAGGGACTCTCAAGAGTCTTCTCCAACGCCACAGTTCAAAAGCATCAATTCTTCGGCACTCAGCCTTCTTCACAGTCCAACTCTCACATCCATACATGACTACTGGAAAAACCATAGCCTTGACTAGACGAACCTTTGTTGACAAAGTAATGTCTCTGCTTTTGAATATGCTATCTAGGTTGGTCATAACTTTCCTTCCAAGGAGTAAGCGTCTTTTAATTTCATGGCTGCAGTCACCATCTGTAGTGATTTTGGAGCCCAGAAAAATAAACTGACAATGTTTCCACTGTTTCCCCATCTATTTCCCATGAAGTGGTGGGACCGGATGCCATGATCTTCGTTTTCTGAATGTTGAGCTTTAAGCCAACTTTTTCACTCTCCACTTTCACTTTCATCAAGAGGCTTTTGAGTTCCTCTTCACTTTCTGCCATAAGGAAATGGTACAACTTCATTACAAATCAGAGTAACTAAAATTTATAATGAAGTGAAAGTGAAAGTAAAAGTATCAGTCATGTCCGACTCTTTGCAACCCCACGCACTATACAGTCCGTGGAATTCTCCAGGCAAGAATACTGGAGTGGGTAGCCTTTCCCTTCTCCAAGGGATCTTCCCAACCCAGGAATCAAACCCAAATCTCCTGCATTGCAGGCAGATTCTTTACCAGCTGAGCCACAAGGGAAGCTCCTATAATGAAGTATCATCATGCAAACACCATAATGAACACAACATAAAATACCTGATGATACAAAGAGCTGGAAAGAATGTGGAGCAACAGGATTTTATGCAATGCTTCTAGGAATGTAAACAACTACTTTGGGGAAAAAAACCCCTAAATTCCTGAAAATTATCTACTAAAGTTGAAAATATGCAAAGCCTAAGGCAAGCAAATCTGTTCCTATATATTTAGCCATGGAAATTGTGGGCATATGGCACATTAGGGAATCAGCATACAAAAAAGTCAATGGCAGCATTATAGGCATAAGCTAAAAGTCCATTAACAGCAAAATAAATAAATATATTTTGATTTATTCATTCAATGGAATCAACTAAAGTGAAAAAAGTGAATGGAACTATAACATTATTGGTAAATTTATAACAATGCTGAGCAAGAGATGTCAAATACAGAAGAAATACAGACTGTATGATTTAATTTATGTAAAGTTTAAAAATAGCAAAAACTAAGTTATAGTGCTTAGGAATGCATTTTGGGGGTGTAGAAATTATACAGCAAAACAAGGAAGTGTTTACATAAAAGTCAAGAAGGGTAGGTGAAGAGTTGAAAGTAGCAAGTGGGGAACTTCTGGGAACTCATAATGTTTTCCTGACCTGGGTAGTTTAATTGCTGGTCACTTTTTAATAATTTGAAACTGTGTACATTTATGTTTTATGTACTTTTCTGTGGGCATAACTACCACATTTTAAAAAGATGAACATTGTAATAGAAACAGCTGCACTCTAGAAATGAAATGCTTAGACAAAAAGCTGAAATTATGTAAAGAATAAGAACATAAGAGAAATCAAGAAATTATATGACATATATTTCAAAGGAGATTGATAGATCTAAAAAGGTAAATTAATACTTTGTTTGAATAAACATTTAAAATACCCTTAAGATGTCATAGGAAGACTGGAAGACATGTTTTTCAAATCTCAACTTTCTAATTATGCTTCTTAACTTCCCAGTAATAAATATACACAAAGAAGACTCTGCAGTCTCTGTGTGCATCCAAGAAAATTAATTGCCTTCCACAATGAAAAAGGGAAGTAGAATAAGAGAGGGAAATATAAAGAAGCTACAACTGGAGATAAAGGGTTTATGGCATTAATATTATTTTTAAGGGTAAATGCAAATTAGGATAATATAGAATCATGATTTTGTGATGAAGTAGTATCTGGAGGAAAAATCTTAAACCATTAATGCACTATCTAAAACCGACCAGAAAAGGTAAAATACATTTAATAAAATAGGCAGAGATAATGACATAAGAGGACAAAGAAAATTTGCATATTATATTTTTAAGAGCTAGTTATATGGAATTAACACAAAGTACATGTGGGATTTCTATCCATTTCTTCAGGAAGAAGAAAATTGTAAATATATATAATATTAAATTTCCTTTTACAATAAAATGTATAAACATTAAATGAAATTGAAAGAGGAAATAATATAATAAGGTGAGCAGTGAAGTGAACATTGCTCAGTCGTGTCTGACTCTTTGCAACCCATGGACTATTCAGTCCATGGAATTCTCCAGGCCAGAATACTGGAGTGGGTAGCCTTTCCCTTCTCCAGGGGATAATCAAGGGATCAAACCTAGGTTTCCAGCATTGCGGGCGAATTCTTTACCAGCTGAGTCACAAGGGAAGCCCAAGAATACTGGCATGGGTAGCCTATCCCTTCTCCAGTGGATCTTCCCAACCCAGAAATGGAACCAGGGTCTTGCATTGCAGGTGGATTCTTTACCAGCTGAGCTATCAGGGAAGACCAAAGTGAGTAGAAAAGGACTCTTAATAAGAAAATGGACTCAAAATGGAGTCAAGTATGCTAAGCTCCACCCTCACCAAACTGAGGCATAATTACAGTTTCTACATTCCTAAAAATAGACTGTTAAACTATCAGGAGCCACCAGATCAGCACAAGTTAGTTAATATGCCTGATAGTCTTCTAGCCATGCTTCAAAGGAAGGTAACTTTGCAATAAGCAACCCACTTTTTTTGCATAGTGTAACTTCCTTCTTCCTGCTCCCTTCTGCTTATAAAAGTCTTTCACTTCGTACAGCTCCTCAGAGCTCCTTTCTATTTGCAAGACTGGAATGCGCCCCAATTCATGAATCATTGAATAAGCCAGTAATATCTCTAAAATTTACTCAGTTGAATTTATTTTAGCAGGGCCAAAGAAGAAAATTTTATCTTGCAAGGAATCAACCTCTATCTTTTCCTACCTTCATTATTTCTAATTAAGGAAAGAATTCCTTATTTAAGGGGTTTCTGCTCCTCTGCTACTCTTTAAATGTACATATTTCCCATGCTTCCATCCTCAAGCCTCTTTTGTCTCTCTCTGTTTTCTGTGGTAACCTCATCCTTTCTAGTGATTAAAATTACTTACATATCATTGATTTCCCAAACACAGTCCTTATTTCTTTCTGTCATACTACTTTTCTGCTGGACATTCCCACCCAATGCCTCAATTTTCCATTTCCAAAAAGGAATGCATAACTTTTTCTTAAAGTCAGAATTAATGCCTTCTTTTGGCAAATAGCAAGACTATCCATGCAGTAATCCAATTAGAAATTTTGAAAATTTCCTTAGCTCTTTATTTTCCTTTGGCAACATTTTCAGCCTTCTCCTCATGTGCATACCCAAAGATCATCATTATCACCATCATTGACACCATCATCATCTATCTCCAAACAATTTTGGTCTCTATAATGCTGCCAAATTTTGCTTATTAAAAGCAAGCCTGAATATATAATATAGTTGCCCACTTACCAGTCTCTGCTGCTGCTGCTGCTGCTGCTAAGTTGTTTCAGTCGTGTCCGACTCTGTGCAACCCTATAGACTGCAGCCTACCAGGCTCCATAATTCTTCCACTTGACACTCAGAAAATTTTTAATACAACACATATAAATCTAGCTTTATATCTGATTTTATTCTTTGTTTACATGTCTATCTCCATCAAATTGCAAATTCTTTAAGAGCCAATCATAGGCTTCAATCCTTAGAGCAATCAATATCGAATCCAATAAATATTTATGGAATAAATGCTGCTCACTATAAATTCAGCATGCTTAAAAGCAGGAATTATTAACCAAAGGTCCTTGGATCCCCATGGGACACAGAAATATAATTTATGAGTCGTCAAACTTGGATCAAAAGATATATACTAATTTTTTTAAATATATACTTAATTTTCACTAACCTCTGATGAAAGTGAGCATTGTCTTCAAACCAAACTACAGTAGTATCTACAACTTTAATAGAGATTTACTCATATCAGATATGGTATTGTAGATATATCAAAATATCTTTAAGATGATAATGATTTTGGAATTTGGAAATTATTAGATCCAAGTTTTACCATCCTTTGTAATATGTTAACAAACACATGGACATATATTAATGTATACTGATTTTAAATATTTTGGTAAATGTTTTCTATAACATTTTCCTTGATAACCCCATGCATTTAATTTTATTTATTTAAACCTGACACAGAAGGGCTCCATGGGCTTCAACAGATACCCAAATGGTTAATGACACCAAAAATGTTAGGAAAACTTGTTTTAAAATGAAGTGAATATAACACACCACTAAAGGATTTATTTTCATTCTTCTATTAGATAAGCAGTTTATATACTAGAAATCACTAAAGGTGAACCAGCAAATCAGTTAAGAAAAAACAAACAAAACAGAAAAACAACTCAAAGACTATGTGAAGGCCAACAGCACAAGCAGAAAGGAACAGAATTAATATCAAAGACTGAACAAGGAGATAAATGGTCATGAATAAAAAGAATGTTAAAATATAGAACTTAAAATATAAGAATATAAGTAAGGACTGAAAACTCCTCTGTAATGAAAATAATTAGACATTGAGCTATTTGTTTAGAATAGCAAAGTCTGCTGGAAAATACAAAAGACAGAAGTATTACCACAGATAATGGCTTATCAAGATGAAAATACAGTTTTGAAGCACTTATGAAGAATACAGGTGAAGACCAAGAAAAAAAAGTGAAAAGCAAAATAAGACAAAACAAGTAAACATAGATATAATCTGTAAGTTAGTGAACCATGATAAATTCCATATGGAAAAGAAACTGGTTTCAAAAAAACTAGTTATAATTATATATACAGGAATATCATGTTTTACTGTGCTTTGCAAATATTGAGGTTTTGACTATTTTAAGCTTTATAGAAACCTTGAATTAAGCAAGTGTATCAACACCATTTTTCTAACAGTATTTGCTATTTTGTGTCTCTGTGTCACATTCTGGTAATTCTTTCAATATTTAAACTTTTTCACTATTATTATATTTGTTATGGTTATCACTTATCTTTGTTGTTACAATTGTTTTGGGAGGTACAAACTGCCCACATAAGATGGCAAAAATCAGTAAATGTGAGTGCTCTCACTGATCCTTAAACTAGCTGTTCCCTTATCTCTCTCACTCTCTTCAGGCCTCGCTGTTCCCTGACACACAATAACACTGAAATGAGGCCAATTAATAGCTTACAATGGCCTCTAAGTGTTTATGTAAAACGAAGACCTTCATGTCTCTCACATTAAATCTAAAGCTAGAAATTATTAAGCTTATTGAGGAAAGCATGTTGAAAGCTGAGACAGGCTGAAAGTTGGACCTCTTGTTCCAAATAGCCAAGTTGTGAATACAAAGGAAAAGTTCTTAAAGGAAATTAAAAATGCCCGTACTGAACATACAAATGATAAGAAAGCAACATAACCTTATTGCTATATGGAGAAAGTTAAAGTGGTCTGGATAGAAGATTAAACACTTCAAACCATTTTCTTAAACCAAAACCTTACTCAGAGCAAGGCCTTCAGTTCAGCTCAGTCGCTCAGTCGCGTCCAACTCTTTGCGACCCCATGAATCGCAGCATGCCAGGCCTCCCTGTCCATCACCAACTCCCGGAGTTCACTCAAACTCATGTCCATCGAGTCAGTGATGCTCTCTTCAATTCTATGAAGGTTGAGAAAAGTAAGGAAGCTGCAAAACAAAAGTGTAAAGCTAGCAGAACTTGGTTCAAGAGGTTTGAGGAAAGACAGCACTTTCATAACATAAAAGTGCAAGGTGAAACAGCAGTTAACCATGTAGAAGCTGCTGCAAGTTTTCCAGGATATCTAGCTCAGGTAATTAATGGAAATAGCCACACTAACCAACATAGTTTCAATGTACACAAAACAGACTTACATTGGAAGACAGATGCCATGTATGATTTTCATAGCAAGAGAGGAGAAGTAAGTGCCTGGCTTTAAAACTTCAAAGGACAGGTTGACACTTTTGTTATGGGCTAATGCAGTTAGTGACTTGAAGTTGAAGCCAATGCTCACTTACCATTCTGGAAGTCCTAGGGTCCTTGAGAATTATGCTAAACCTACTCTGTGCTCTATAAATGGAACAACAAAGCCTGGATAAGAGCCCATGTGTTTATGACAGGATTTGGTGAATATTCTAAGCCCACTGTTGAGATATACTGCTCAGGGGGAAAAAAAAAAGGTTTCTAAATATTTCTGCTCACTGACAACGCACCTGGTCATCCAAGAACTCTGATGGAGATGTACAATGAGATAAGCATTGTTTTCACGGGTGTTAGCACAACATCTGTTCTGCAGTCCATGGGTCAAGCGATAATTTCAACTTTCAAGTAATATTATTTAAGAAATACATTTTGTAAGGCTATAACAAACATAGGTAGCAATTCTTTTGATAGATCTGGGCAAAATTAATTGAAAACCTTCAGGAAAGGATGCAGCATTCTAGACACTATTAAAGACCTTAATGATTCATGGAAAGAGGTCAAAATATCAACATTAAAAAGAGTTTGGAAGAAGGTGTTTCAACTCTCATGGATGACTTTGAGCAGCTCAAGGCTTCAGCAGAGGAAGTAACTGCATATTTAATGGAAACAGCTAAATAACTATGATTAGAAGTGGAACCTGACGATGGACTGAATTGTTGCAATTTAATGATAAAATGAGCAGTTGAGGAATTGCTTATTATGGATGAACAAGGAAAGTGGTTTCTTAAGATGTAAACTACTCCTGTATGGATGTGAGAGTTGGACTATAAAGAAAGCTATCACTGAAGAATTGATTCTTTTGAACTGTGGTGTTGGAGAAGACTCTTGAGAGCCCCTTGGACTGCAAGGAGATCCAACCAACTAAAGGAGATCAGTCCTGGGTGTTCATTGGAAGGAATGATGTTGAAGCTGAAACTCCAATACATTGGCCACCTGATGTGAAGAGCTGACTCATTTGAAAAGACCCTGATGCTGGGAAAGATTGATGGCAGGAAGAGAAGGGGATGACAGAAGATGAGATGGTTGGATGGCATCACTGACTCAATGAGCAGGCTCCGGGAGTTGGTGTTGAATAGGGAAGCCTGGCATGCTGCAGTCTATGGGGTCGCAAAGGTTGGATATGACTGAGTTACTGAACTGAACTGAACTGGACTAATCCCATCTTTCAGCAATCACCACCAGCAGTCATCTATGTTGAGGAGAGACCACACCAGGAAAGATTATGACCCACTGAAGACTCAAATGATTGTTAGCATTTTGTAGCAATGAAATAAATTCTAATTAAGGTACAAAAGTCCTTATAGTCAAAGATATGGTTTTTCCAATAGTCATGTATGGATGTGAGAGTTGGACCATAAAGGCTATGTGCCAAAGAATTGATGCTTTTGAACTGTGGTGTTGGAGAAGACTCTTGAGAGTCCCTTGGACAGCAAGGAGATCCAACCAGTCCATCCTAAAGGAAATAAGCCCTGAATATTTATTGGAGGGGCTGATGCTGAAACTCCAATACTTAGCACCTGATGTGAAGAACCAATTCATTGGAAAAGTCCCTGATGTTTCAAAAGATGGAAGGCGAAAGGAGAAGGGGGTAGCAGAGGATGAGATGGTTGGATGGCATCACCAATCCAATGGACATGAGTTTGAGCAAAGTCCAGGAGATAGTGAAGGACAGAGGAACCTGGTGCGTTATAGTACATGAGGTCCCAGAGAGTCGGCCACAAGTAAGTGAGTGAAGAACAACATAACTGTATAATCATAAGGGATTTGGTTTAGGTCATACCTGAATGGCCTACTGGTTTTCCCTACTTACTTCAATTTAAGCCTGAGTTTTGCAATAAGGAGCTGGTGAAAGAGGAGACTGAAAAAGCTGGCTTAAAACTCAACATTCAAAAAACTAAGATCATGGCATCCAGTCCCATCACTTCATGGCAAATAGATGGGGGAAAAGTGGAAACAGTGATAGACTTTATTTTCTTGGGCTCCAAAATCACTGCAGACTGTGACTGCAGCCATGAAATTTAAAGACACTTGCCCCTTGGAAGGAAAGCTATGACAAACCTAGACAATGTATTTAAAAGCAGAAACAGTTTCCACTTTGCCAACAAAAGTCTGTACAGTCAAAGCTATGGTTTTTTCAGTAGTCATGTATGGATGAGTCAGTTGGACCATAAAGAAAGCTGCACACTGAAGAACTGATGCTTTTGAACTGTGGTGTTGGAGAAAATTCTTGAGAGTCCCTTGGAGAGCAAGGAGATCAATCCTAAATATTCATTGGAAGGACTGATGCTGAAGATGAAGTTCCAATACTTTGGGCACCTGAAGCAAAGAGTCAGCTCATTGGAAAATACCCTGATGCTGGGAAAGATTGAGGGCAAAAGAAGGAGGCAACAGAGGATAAGATGGTTGGATGGCATCACCAACCCAATGGACATGAGTTTGAGCAAATTTCGGGAGATAGTGAAGAACAGGGAAGCCTGGTGAGCTGCAGTTCATGGAGTCGCACAGTCAGACACAGCTTAGTGACTGAACATCAGCAACACATGGAACGTAGACCTGAGGAGGGTAAGTGTATATGTGGGGAGATCAACCAAGGGGCTTGAGTTGACATGATGTAGGAAAAATACAAATCACAGAAAATTCCACTGAGGACAGAGAAAGTGTGTAGATTAAAGAGTAAATATGGAGGTTCACCAAGGAACAGATGTCAGAGAAGACTTAATTATTTGTGGTTTATAGAACTGAATGAATAGTATTACCATTTGAAGAAATACAAAACCTTGGAAGACATACAGATTAGAGGC
The DNA here is from genome assembly GCF_019923935.1 of Bubalus bubalis. Lineage (NCBI taxonomy): Eukaryota > Metazoa > Chordata > Mammalia > Artiodactyla > Bovidae > Bubalus > Bubalus bubalis. Next base: position 66,511,329 of record NC_059160.1, read on the forward strand.
TAACAAGTATAGGATTAGTTCTGGACATGTGAAGTTGGAAGTGCATTTGTGATATTTACTTGGACATATCAGGTCAATTGTTGAATATATAGGCTTAAAATAAATTGGGAAATCATTAGCATACAGATGATAAACAAAGTTGCAGATATTAGTAAGTTTACTGAAGAAGAGTATATACTACATAACATGAAAAGATGGGCTAGGGCCAAGCTATGAACAACTCCAACGTCTAATTGTAGAAAAAGATGATCCTACAAGAAGACTGAAAATATCTGGCAACAAAGCTGAAGGAAAAACAGGAGAGGGCAATATAATGGAAGCCAGTAGAAGAGAGTTTCAAGGAGAGACTTTACAGATGTCACATTCTAGTGAGTTCTCAAATAAAACAACTGAACAATATCCACTGGAGTTAGAAAATAAAGGTTATCAACATTTGCTTCAGGAAAGGGGAAGTGATAAGCAGTGCACACACTATCAAGGAATAATTAGAGGGAGTGAACAAGGGTGGGACAAATAACTTCTGCAAAGATTTGCATTGCAAAAAAGTTTAAGCACTGTGTAGAGAAAAGTAGGATCTACTGAGTATTTTCCATTGGTTCTTTTAAATGGTAGAGTTTAAGGCAAGTTTAGATGCTGCTGGGAAAGGTTCTATTAACAAGTGGTTTATTGAATGAGCAAAATGTGATGGAACAAACTATACATCATTCATATTTCTCTTTTAAAATACAACATGTCAGATTTAACTCTCCCTGTTAAGGACATCTCAGGAAGATCTCACAACTTAACCACCACCCCCATGACAATGTCTAGGTCCATCCATGTCACCACAAATGGCATTATTTCATTCCTTTTTGAAAATTATTTTTTCTTTTATTTTTAATTGGAGGGTAATTGCTTTACATATTGTGTTAGTTTATGCCATAAAGAGAGTTCTAAGTCATGTCCGACTATTGCAATTCCATGAACCATAGCCCACCAGGATCCTCTGTCCATGGGATTCCCAAGGCAAGAATACTGGAGTGGATTGCCATTTCCTTCTCCAGGGGAACTTCCCGACCCAGGAACTGAACCCAGGTCTCCTGCATTGCAGGCAGATGCTTTACCAACTGAGCTATGTGGGAAGCCCGTTTATGCCATACATCAACGTAAATCAGCCACAGGTATACATATGTCTTCTCCTTCTTGAACTTCCCTCCTACCTCCCATCTCAACCCTCCAGGTTGTAACTGAGCACCAGGTTTGAACTCCCTACATCATACAGCAAATTCCCACTCGCTATTTGTTTTACCTATGATAATGTTTATGTTTCAGTGTTACTCTTTCAATTCATCCCTCCCTCTCCTTTCCCCACTGTGTACACAAGTCTGTTCGCTATGTCTGCATCTCTATTGCTGCCCTGAAAATAGGTCATCTGTACCATCTTTATAGATTCCATGTATGTGTATTAATATATCTCATTCATTTTTATGGCTACCATATGATCCAGCAATCCCACTCCCGGGCATATATCAAGAGAAAACCATAATTCGAAAGGATGCATGTACTGCAATGTTTATTGTAGTGCTTTTTACAATAGAAAGTATATGGAAGCAACCAAAATGTCTATGGGCAGAGGAATGGATAAAGAAGTTGTGATATATATAGACAATGGAATATTCCTTAGTCTTAAAAAGGAACCAAATTTTATGAATTTAAACTGGGTTTGTCATATGCGAGCTATGAATTTAGCTGGAAATATTACCTTTCTGAGTCACAGAATCTTTAAAATTTAAACCACTTTCATAGTGACTTGAAGGCTCTAAGTCCACACACACACACAAAATATATATCTAATTCCTACCTCATTTCACTTTTCTCCATATCAAAAGGCAATTTTCTTCTTGCTTTTAAAGGACCTATTCAAACGTTTTTTTTAAGCAAATAGACAAATGGTATTTGCCAGGCATGATTCTACCTTGCTTTATAAATATTGGCTCTTCCAATTTTCACAATGACCCTATAAAGCAATTGTTATCACCTATATATTGCAGATGAAGAAATCGAGCCCCTGAGATGCTCAAGATTATGCAGCTGATAAGTAACAGAGTTTAGATTTGATTCCAGTGTGTTTATGCTTATAATTAGGACACTGTACTCTGCTATTTTTCTCTCCTATAGGAAGCCATTCTTGATTCTTTCACCCACAAAAAATTGCTCCACTCACTCTAGTCTGAATTGCTATACTGCTTAATCTGGACTCCTATGCTGGCAGTTTCTTTCTACCTTGAGTTATAGCCATTAATATAAATGTTCTAACTAGATTATCTACTAAATTCTCTGAGGTAAGGACCACTTTTCATTCATCTTTGTACCTATGGCCTAAAAGAGCACAGTATTATATAGTGTGTTGGGTAATATTATAAACCCTAGAATCAGACAGACTTGAGTAGAGTGGATATTACTGAGTTGCTGTGTGACTTGAGCACAGTCCTAGGATTCACACCTTTCAGTTTCCTTACTTGCAAAATTGAGAAAAAGTCTTTCTTTTGTTTGTGAAGATTAGATAGATAATGGATAGAAACATTTTAACATAGTTCTTGATACACGGTGAGCAACCATGAAATATCTATTGTTTCCATTTTTGTTGCACATAAAACCTCAGCAGATTTTTATTGAATTCTGTTTTTGAGATTACATATGGAGCTGGCTGGTAAAAAAAAAAAAGCACAAAAGATGCCTCCCCTATTTAAAGTCACAGGAGAAGTGTCTTAAAATATAATTGCAATCAAATATTTCTACTTTCAGGTGTGCTGATTAGTCAACATTCAAGCTTTAACTCATCAAGAACAGCTGTCAACTATTACCCAGTAGTTTATTCTTATGAGAATAAAAATTATGCTCATAAGATTATATCAGATAGGAAAGACATAGGGCAAGTTTTGTTTGAAAATTTACCCAGAATCTTGCAGCATTTCCATCTGTAAAAGAAGTAATAAATCAAAACTCAAGATTAAGGCTAATTATTTGTAATTTAGAAAATGAAAACAAATATTAAGCATAATTGTTCAAATTAAATCAACTGAGACTGAGAATGAATGGGCTTATGAGCTGTTTGTTGTTCTAAATGGCACCAAGAAAACCAGATGTTTTCTATGAAATAGTAGCTGATAATTATTTTCATCCAGCCCTGAATTACAGACTTTGTACATTGCCCTCTATGGATTCTTATGTGGAAACACTTAATGAAGGATGTTATGACTCAATAAGGCAAATAGTACTGCGTACTTGAATTTCTTTTCTCGACTATGGAAAGGTAGAGGAACATATGATTTCCCTAATCTCCAAATAACACTCTCCTATTATATTTATTTCTGACTGACTGGGAAAATATTATATGCACTACAAATTGTTGCTATAATGGAATTGCAGACATTGAATGTCTGTATTTTTTCCTTGAAAGGGCTTCCCAAAAGAAAAACTTTTGTATTACATTGGGTGGGGAAGAAGGGTATTGTTTTAAGTGAACCTGAATGCTATTTAAAATGTCACACAGGTGGTTTCTCCCTAACTATTTCTAATCATTCACTTTCATTGGAAGATTTTAACAGGAAGAAAGATGATACTGATGCCTTTGCAAAGGATAAAATGCTGAACGTGGAGTAACACTAGAGATAGGGCAATCATTTCAAAGAGTATGCAGGTATAGCTTGATGAAATCTTGTATTAGGATCTGTTTCTATTATATAAAATAAACTTTTATCCTTTTTAATTTTTAGCTCAAGTCTAGTAGTAAAGGTTTTTCCTGTTAAATGGACTCACTGTTTAATGAAGCAGTAAGCCATTTAAATCTAAAACTTATAGGAAGAAAGTAGGTGATATACTCAGAGCCACTAGCGTTGAAACATAAACTCATTTGATTTCATGAGTCCTGAAGCCTCTAGGTGATTACTCAATTCAAATGGGGAATCTCTGAGAACCTTAAAGCAATGAACTCTGAGAGAGAAGGAGCTAGCTTGACTGATTGCAAAAGGCAGAAGATAAAGCCCCAGAGCTAGGTTATATGGAAGCAGAATTAACACATCATGTCATACAGCAGCAGAAATGCCCCTCAGGTGAGGATAAGATGTTCTAGAAAATGCAAGGGAGCCATTTCCTGAGGGTTTGCCCTGTTGTCGCTGAATTGGAATCAGCCTAAAATTTGAGGCATGATGGTGAAAGAGGATAAATTGACAAGAGAAAGAATAAAGGTTTCAGATTTTATCAACAAGGCAGTGGAATAAAAGGAACTTGAGCTCACCTGCTCTGATGAACTCACCAAAATCACAACCAAATTCTGAAAAACCATCAATAACAAAAGACTGGAACCTACCAAAAAGATATTCCATATTTAAGGTATAGGGAACAAACCCAAGGAGACAGGAGGGGGTGCACTAGTGATATACTCCAATCCCGCACCACCCAGGCGACTGACCCACACATTGGAGAACAATTTTATTGCAGAAGTTCTTCCACAGGAGTGAGAGTTCTAAGCCCCAGGTCAGTCTCTCCAGCTTGGGGGTCTGACAGTGGGAGGAGGAGCCCCCCACCCCCACCCCCAGAGCATTTGCTCTGAAGGCCAGCAGGTCCTAAGCGCAGAAGCTCCACAGGGCTGAGGGAGGCAGAGATGCCACTCTTGGAGCCTGCACACAAGGTCTCAGGGCCAAAGCAATGACTTCGCAGGAGCCTGGGCCAGACCTACCTGCTGGTCTTGGAGGATCTCCTGGGGAGGCAGCAGGTGGCTGTGGTTCACTGTGGGGATGAGGACATAGTGGTGGAGGTACTGGAGGAATATTCATCAGCTTGAGCTCTCCTGGAGGGCCCTATTTTGGCAACAAGGCCCAACCTCGCCCTGGAGAGGATACAGTTCTGGGATGCCCCAAGGCAAACAACCAATTAGGAGAGAACTCAGGACCCATCAGCAGACTGGCTGCTTGAAGACTAAAGAGCTCACAGATGCCTCTGGACATGCCCCTAGACACGACCCTGCCTATCAGAATATAATGAAACCCAGCTTTAACCACCAGCCTCTCCCACTAGAAAGCCTGCCCAAGACTCAGACTAGCCTCACCCACCAGGGGGAAGACACCAGAAGTGTGAATCCTACTCTCCCTCCTGTAGCCTGTGGAACCAGTCAGCAAGCCAGTAAGAATCTACCCTGGGACCAGGCTTCCCTGGTGGCCCAGATGGTAAAGCATTTGCCTGCAATGCAGGAGACTCAGGTTCTATCCTTGGGTCAGGAATATCCTTGGAAAAAGAAATGGCAACCCACTTCAGTATTCTTGCATGGAAAATCCCATGGACAAAGGAGCATGGAGGGCTATATGGGGTCGCAAGAGTCGGACACAACTTAGTGACTAAACCACCACCACCACACTGGGTCCAGCTGGTCCCTGCCCCTTCATGATGAGAGAGGAGTGTACTACTGGGATGCGCAGGATATTTCCCTACAGAGGGCCACTTATCGAAGGTCAAGAAACATAACTAACCCTCCACATACATAAAAATACAAACAGAAATCTAGACTAACGTAGTATGTTTCAGATGAAGAAATAAGATAAAACCCCAGAACAGCTAAGTGATGTGAAGATAGGCAATCTGCCAAGAAAGAGTTCAAAGTAATGATTGATCATAAAATGATCCAACAACTTGGGAGAAGAATGGGTGCACAAAGTGAGGTTATAAGAATTAGAAAATATAAAGAATAACCAAACATACTTGAAAAGTTGCAGAGTAAAAAAGAAAACAAAAAACAATTTTAAAAAGTATAAAACAAACCCAAATCAGTAGTTACCAGGGCCCAGGAATGGAAGAAATGGATGGATGACTTGGTCCTGGTAGGAGTTACAGGCTTATATGCATTTGTCAAAACTTGTAAGACTACTTACGTAAAAAGGGTGAATTTTCCTGGAGGTAAATTATACTTCATTAAACTTGAGGAAAAAATGTTAAACAAACATGATTCACTTAGAAAGATGAGTATGCTTAAAGAAGTTAAAAAAAAAAGTGAGTGATTTAATTCACAACAATTTTAAATTATAGCCTGTGGATTAAGAGAGGACCAGAGTTTAAAAAGAAGAAAGGGATGGGAAATTACTTATTAACTTGACTTTTCAATTGATGACTTGTTGAGACTGTGTATTCTTTTTTTTTTTTTCCAAATATATATTTTTAATTGGGGTATAGTTGCTTTCGGGCTTCCCTGGTAGCTCCGAAGTAAAGAATCTGCCTGCCAATGCAGGAGATGTGGGTTGGTCCCTGGATTGCTAAGATCCCCTAGATAACGAAATGGCAACCCACTATAGTATTCTTGCATGGAGAATCCCCTGGACAGAAGAGCCTGAAGGGCTACAGTCCATAGGGTCTCAAAAGAGTTGGACACGACTTAGTGAGAGTTGGACATGACTGAAACGACTTAGCAGCAGCAGCAGCAGTGACTAAACAACAACAACAACAACAATACAGTTGCTTTATAATGTGTTCAGTTCAGTTCAGTCGCTCAGTTGTGTCCGACTCTTCGCGACTGCATGAATCGCAGCACGCCAGACCTCCCTGTCCATCACCAACTCCCAGAGTTCACTCAGACTCACATCCTTCGAGTCAGTGATGCCATCCAGCCATCTCATCCTCTGTCGTCCCCTTCTCCTCCTGCCCCTAATCATTCCCAGCATCAGAGTCTTTTCCAATGAGTCAACTCTTCGCATGAGGTGGCCAAAGTACTGGAGCTTCAGCTTTAGCATCATTCCTTCCAAAGAAATCCCAGGGCTGATCTCCTTTAGAATGGACTGGTTTGGATCTCCTTGCAGTCCGACTCTCAAGAGTCTTCTCCAATACCACAGTTCAAAAGCATCAATTCTTTGGTGCTCAGCTTTCTTCACAGTCCAACTCTCACATCCATACATGACCACAGGAAAAACCATAGCCTTGACTAGACAGACCTTTGTTGGCAAAGTAATGTCTCTGCTTTTGAACATGCTATCTAGGTTGGTCATAACTTTTTTTCAAAGGAGTAAGCGTCTTTTAATTTCATGGCTGCAGTCACCATCTGCAGTGATTTTGGAGCTCCAAAAAATAAAGTCTGACACTGTTTCCACTGTTTCCCATGAAGCGATGGGACCGGATGCCATGATCTTCATTTTCTGAATGTCGAGCTTTTTCACTCTCCTCTTTCACCTTCATCAAGAGGCTTTTTAGTTCCTCTTCACTTTCTGCCATAAGGGTGGTGTCATCTGCATATCTGAGGTTATTGATATTTCTCCTGGCAATATTGATTCCAGCTTGTGCTTCTTCCAGCCCAGGGTTTCTTATAATGCGTTAGCTTCTGCTATACAATAAAGTGAATCAGCTATAAGTACACATATATCCCCTCCCTCCTGGACCTGCCTCCTGCCTCCCATCCTACCCATCTAGGTCACCACAGAGCACCAACCTGAGCTCCTTGTACTATACAGTAGGTTCACACTAGATGGTGATTTTGCACATGGAGAAGGCAATGGCATCCCACTCCAGTACTCTTCCCTGGAAAATCCGATGAACAGCGGAGCCTGGTGGGCTGCAGTCCATGGGGTTGCTAAGAGTCGGACACGACTGAGCGACTTCACTTTCACTTTTCACTTTCAGGCATTGGAGAAGGAAATGGCAAGCCACTCCAGTGTTCTTGCCTGGAGAATCCCAGGGACGGGGGAGCCTGGTGGGCTGCCGTCTATGGGGTCGCACAGAGTCGGACACGACTGAAGCAACTTAGCAGCAGCAGCAGTAGCAGCAGCAGTGTATATATGAGACTGTGTATTGTTTATATGCAGGAACTTCACACAGTTTTGTGTCTTGAATATGGATCCTAAAGGTGGAGATAAAAGGAGATTGTGCCTGGTTTGCTTTTAAAAGCTGGTGTACCATTGGTTAGGTGCTCCAGAAGCAAATACCACCACTGCTGTTAGTGAGTAAGGTGTTTGTTAGAGAAGGGGAGAAGGAATAAGCAAAATAAAGTAGCAAGAAATCCAATTGTGATGGACCCAATGAAACCTTGGCCAATTTAGTGTGGAGCTTCAGAAAGAACTCTGATGAACCCCAGGGACACTTTTGATTCTTCCTTAACCAATTATGACAGTAAATGGGTAGGTCCGTCAACCCCTGGTTGCCAAACACATCCAGTGGTGGGCCCAATTGGCCAGGTCTTTCCACCCCTGACTTCTCAGTGTCTAGGTGCAGGTGAGTCCGTTTGGTGTAGCTGACGCAGACTTTGAAGGAACTGACACTGGAAGGCCATCTGGTGATGGCATCCCATAGCGAGTCTTTTAAGGGCATGTGGGTGGCATACCTTCACAGTTTACCCTTTGTGCCACTGGCACCTACTTCTCCTACATGTTCAAGTAGCAGCTCCTAGTAGAGCAGGAGTCTGGCGGGTCTCTCCCCTGAGGCATCTCTTAGAAGTGGGAGGTCAGTGAGACAAATGACAGCCCCTTTCATGGCAGTTGTGCTTGGAGCCACAACTGATATTCAGCCACAGTTTTCTGTTTACCTCAGTGACGAAGGATCCCATGTGGTAGATGCTCCAACTGTCCAGTTAAAATCCTGCATCAGAAATGATGACTGAATGAGTCCATTACTTCAGTGAACTCACTGTAAATTGGATCTTGGCAAAACTCCATTTATTATCTGGAGAACATGTGTCCAAACTCCAGGAAGGGGCATGATGATACTCTGTGTCTTTAGTTGTCAATGTCCACTCATTCACTCTGTCCTTCAGCCTGCATAATATCTAGGTTTCCTCCTTCCCCATGAAATAGCTGGAGATTCCTTTGGGGAGAGACCTGGGGAATCAATCAAATATAATTGTCATATTGTTGCAGGGTTATTTCTCTCAAGAACCAGCCACCTCTGAGTCAGACTGTTGCAGTTGTAAAAACTGGCTCAGGTCTGGAAATAGGGTAAAGACTTGTGGTATTTTTAATGGGGTGTCTTCCCTCTACCTCCCCACCAAGTGATCCAGCTTTGATTTTTTCTGCTGGTTCAGATGAGCAATGCCCTTGTCAGCCGTCCATCTGTTATGCTTTTTTGTATTTCCTGTTCTATGAGTCATCTTAATAGCTTTCCTTGGATAAGCCCCCCACTAGGATGCCAGACCCGGCTTATTAGTCATTCCAATCATCTCTGTATCCTGATTTTTGGTAGTTAAGCACTGCTATCTTGAATTACATTATTTTGAGGTCTTAGCAGCCCCACTGTTATCAGTGAGCCAAGTTACATAACAGCCTTGCCTGAACTATGGAGGAGAACTCTCAGAGGAGAGCCACCACTGAACTGTCTAGTGATGCTGGTGTCTCTTGCACCAGGACATTCCTTACGGCCTTGTTAAATACTGTGCTGTATGGGCCTGCCTATAGAATAGAATAACTGGTTCTTTTTATTGTGCATAATACCTACATTCCTGCATAGTCACTTCCCTGAGTTTTTAGTGATTTCCTTCACCATCTGCCACGGAAATTCTTGCATTTCATGGTTGCTCATTGTGATGGTTAATTCTATGTGTCAACTTGGCTGGGCTATGGTAGCCAACTGCTAGATCAAACACCAGTCTAGATGTTGCTATGAAAGTGTTTTTTAAAGGCCAAGCATTTAAATCAATAAATTTCTTAAAACCATATCTATCTATATCTATAAAACACATACTGCTTCTCTGGAGAACCTAACACTTTCATTTGTGGGTTATTGCTTTTCCCATGTTTTTCTAGGTGCTCTTCTTTTAGAGAGCTCCCACCATCTCCTGCGCATAGTTGCCAGTGTGTTAAATCCTATATCAGAAGTAAAGCACCACCAAGTTAATCAAATCTTTCCTATATAATTTTAAGTTTTGACCCCCTTGATTAAGAATCCTTAGGATCCAGTCACACAGTACTCTCCCAGCTCCATGACCAAGTCTTATATATACCCCAAAGCAGCTATAGTCCTATAATCCTTAAGATACTATTTATTTCATACATCTAAATAGGCTGATACTTTGTTTTCACTAGTATATACCTTCTGTTGGTATGCCTCTCAACACCACTGAAAAGTTTTAATAAATAGACCACCACACTGTTCCAGAAGCTGTCAGTGTTGGGGGTCCTCACTGCCAGCCAGGTGATGAATAATGCAGCTCTAAAAGTCTATAGTTACACCTGTTTTGTTAGATGCTCCTTGGTACCCACTTTCAAAGGCTGGATTACCTACAAGCAGATTCTGAGAAGTTTAGGGTGTAACATATTTACTAGGAATCAACACATAAGCAGGAAAAAGGCAATTAGCATGACTGGGCAGAAGAGAAATAAAAATAACTGGGTTTTAATACATCTGCCATACTCCATCACCAGATGCAGGCTACTCAAAACAGGAGGAGACATTGGACAATGTGATTTCCTGCAGCTAAGGCAGAACTTGAAGCGGCTGACATTTGGATGCTTCCTGCTAACCACACTCTCCACATCTGAGCTGCATCTGGGATCTAAGAAACACAACTGTGTCTACCACATGGAATTTAATTTTCAAAGGCAGGAGGCAGAACAATAACAACAACAACAACAAAAAAACAAGAAACAAACAACAGACCACCTAGCTCTTTCTTTCTATATCAGACTTGATTCTCTTAAGGAAAACTGTAGGTCCATCAATTTACTGCATTTTAATTTTCTACTAGATTCTTCCACTTGTTTCCAGTTGGAGAAAGTGATAGAGAAAAAGAGCTAAGGAGGAAAGTGTAGGAACTTGCATTTTCCAAAAATGGCTGCAACATCTTCCACCCTACATGCTTTCTAAAAATGTATCCTTGTTATTCCGCCTCTGAAGGTGGAGTCTAAGTCCTTTTTTCTTTTGTGGTAGGCAAAATGCCTTCCCAAAGATATTCACACTCTACCCTAGAGCCTGTGAATATATGTTGTTCACAGGGCAGAAGGATTTGAGGATGTAAATAAGGTGATGGGCCCTAAAATATGGAGATTATTCAGGTTGGCCCAACCTAATCATATGCATCCTTAAAAGCAGAGAAGTTTTTCCAGCTGGTGCAGGAGATGAGATGAAGTAAAGAGGAAGTCAGAGAGATTAAAAAACATGAGAAAGACTCCAGACACTGTTGCCTTTTGAAGATGAAGGAGCAATGTGATAAGGAATAGAGGTGACCTTCAGAAGCTGACAACCACCATGGAAATGGGGACCTCAGTCCTGCAACTGCAAGGATCTGAATTTTGCAATCAGCCTGAGTGAGCTTGGAAACAAAAGTTTTCCCCCAGATTGTGAGACCCTGAGCAGAGGAACCAGTCAAAGTGACTCCGTCTTCTGAAGTAATACAATTGTGAGTTCATAAAGTTGTGTTGTTTTAGGCCACTAAATTTGTGATGATTTGTTACAGCAGCAATAGAAAGCTAATATTGATTTATGACTTGCTAGTCACTGTTAGGAAGCATTTAACAGGAGGCTTCCTGTGTGCTGTTTTGGATCTGTCAGGAATCCTCTGTTCCTTATTAATTCCTGACTATTCAGGAATTAAGAGGAGAGGCAAGCCTCTCCTGGGCTGAGGGATCCAGGCACTTTCTTCGTTAGTTTTTCAATGTGGTGATAAGTACCCTCTTCCTTCTTATGAACCATACGGTAAAAGTGATTGTTTACAACTCTCTCTCTCTTTAATATGGATCGCCTATGTTTTGTAAGTCTGGAATTTTAATCTTTATCTGAGAATAACTACCTTGTAAGACAGTATATATGCCCACACCATGTTGATTAAAACACCTCTGCTCCATTAGAGCTTTGGTCCCCATGTCTTGCTTTCTTTCGCTCTCTCTCTCTCTCTCTCTTTTTCAGGCTAATTCTCTGGAGTGCAGTGGCCCTCTGGGTTCACTTTCCTGCCCGGGCTTCTAAGACCCTCTCAAGAAGGTGCTCTACGCCTTCACCCACCTCGAGAGGGCACCTGAGGCCTTCGTGAACAGAGCAAGCCCTGTGTCAGGGACTTTATTGGTTTTCTGCGTAAACCAAGGAATATCATGCCTCTTTCTCTTTCCTTTACTTGCTTATTATCGACTCCGGACCACCAGGTTCTGGTCCATTAAAGGACCTCAACAACTTACCAGTAGGACAGAATGGAAGAGACGTTCAGGAACTTTTGAGTTCAGGTGAAACCCTACCTGGACCTTGGAAGGCTAGTGCTCACTAGGCTGCCTTTAAGAGCACAGCCATCATACCGTAAGAATTCCAAACCATAAGGAGAAACCATGTCTTAGTGTTTCAATAAGGAGACCTTGGAGAACACAATCTTTGAGTCATTCCAACCCAGAAACTCACACGTGTGATTGAAGATGCATGTTAATAGATTAGGAGCCTGTGTTCTAGTCTTTCCCGTTGAAGCCACAAACATGGAGTAGAGGCAAGCCATCACTGTTCTGCAAACAGAATACATGAGCATAATAAAACAGTTGTTGGCTTATAACACAATTTAAAAATTTTGCACAAAGAGAGTAACTGGAGCAGAAAGGAAGGGGAAAAATGCTCTCAAATAGAAAGAGGGATAGTTTTTTAAAATCCCATACCTGGAGTGAAAAAAATGTATGAATCTCTCTAAAGTAGTAATATTTCCTAAATATGTACATATTTTACATATAATACCATCTTTCATTTCTGTTAAGCTTTAAAATTGAGAAATCATTTCCATTTATCATATCTCCTGTTTGACTCTTCTTAATAATAATCAAATCAAGTTTTTATTACTTATGAAGAAAGTAAAATTTAAAGTCTTTGGCAAATGTAGTGTTTTTGCCAAAGTAGTGCATTAGTAAAGTGCCTGACTTGACCTATATCCAGTTATTCAGATGCTTAGTAACTGAACTGCACTGATTTTTTTAACACACTTTTAATTTGGTGGCTCAGATGGTAAAGAATCTGCTTGCAATGCAGGAGACCTGGGTTCCATCCCTGGGTTGGGAAAATCCCTGGAGAAGGGAATGGCTGCCCACTCCAGTATTCTTGCCTGGAGAATTCCAGACAGAGGAGTATGGTGGGCTACATACAGTTGTGGTGGGCACAACTGAGCAACTAACACTAATTGTTTTTTTAACACATTTTAAATTTTATGTACTAAAAATCAAACTTTTATAACATGTGTCCACAAAAATATTTGTATTTAAATATTCACAAAAGTAAATAATAATCCAAAAATTAATCCAAATATCTTTAAACCTATGAATTGATTAAAAAACTGTGACATTTCCACTCAATAGTATACTATCCAATAAGGAAAGGAAAAACTACTGATGCTTACACACTACTACATGGATGAATTAAAGAAAAATATGAAGAATAAAAGAAGACAAATAAGAAAGACTACATATGATGTCATTCTGTTTATATACCATTTTAGAGTATGGAAAAGCAACTGGTCTATGATGATAAAAACCAGATTAGCAATTGCCTGGGCTTCAGAAAGGATTACATAAAAATAGCATGAAGAAAGCTTTTGGGATGATGGAAATGCTTTATCTCTTGATTAGAGTGGTGATTAAATGGGTATATAAATTTGTCAAAATTCACCAAACTCTCCACTTGAAATGCATGTATTTTAATGTAAGTTACATGTTAATAAATTTTATTTAAAATAAAATAAACCTGGTATATTGACAAAGGTATCCACAATTGTTGCTTGACATCTTTGTCATCATGAAATAAAACTCATTCTCCTAAGGCTTCTGAGGAAAAAACTCTACATGTCTTTTTTGAAACATGTTTCTGAAGCTCTGGATAACTCTTCAACTCAATAACTAGGATAGTCTATTCCAGTTCAGACTGAAAAACTTATAAACTAATACCCTAGTATTTACAGTCTGATACATGCATACACAGTTACAGGGTGGACATAATCATAACATTAGGATCATAAGTCTGTCTGCCTGGGAGAATCACTACTTACATCCAAACAGCTTATTATAGTGCCTATCAAGTAATAGTTGTTTAATAAATATGTCCAATGAATAAAACTCATGAAGACTGAATTCCATGACTGAAGACCTGCATTCAGAAATGAAATTCTGATAAACCAAGGAAAAAAATATAAAATCAATAAACTTCAGGTGACCACTTATATTGTTAGACTCGAGCACAAACCACAGGCTGAATTTAAACCTACATCACATTTCATATAATAAATCTCACACAGAGTATTTCCTGGGAAGAATTTATAAATGATAATTCAAGATCACCATCAATAACTCCCAGGAAAAAAAATAAGCCAACATTAAGAAATCATTAGAATTATGTAACAAAACAACATAAAACAAATAATGTAGTTTGAATCAATGCCTGGAAGATGGAAATCAGAAAAAGAGCTCCTGAGTGGCAAACACGTATGTAGGTCTAGAAGCAACAGTTAGACTGAACATGGAACAACAGATTGGTTTAAAATTGGGAAAGGAGTGAGTCAAGGCTGTATATTGTCACCCTGCTTATTAACTTATATGCAGAGTACATCATGCAAAATGCCGAGCTGGATCAAGATTGCCGGGAAAAATATCAATAACCTCAGATATGCAGATGACACCATCCTTATGGCAGAAAGCAAAGAGGAACTAAAGAGCCTCTTGATGAAGGTGAAAGAGGAGAATGAAAAATCTGGCTTAAAACCCAACTTTAAAAAAACGAAGATCATGACATTCTGTCCCATCACTTCATGGCATATAGATAGGGAAACAATGGAAACAGTGACAGATTTGATTTTCTTGGGCTTTAAAATCACTGCAGATGGTGAGTGCAGCCATGAAATTAAAAGATACTTGCTCCTTGGAAGAAAAGCTATGACAAACCTAGACAGCATATTAAAAAAGGAGAAACATTACTTTGCCAACAAAGGCCCATAGAATCAAAGCTGTGGTTTTTCCAGTAGTCATGTAAGGATGTAAGAGTTGGACCATAAAGAAGGCTGAGCGCTGAAGAATGTATACTTTTGTGTGTGTGTGTGTGTGTGTGTGTTTACATATTTTTATTTATTTATTTATTTTATTTTTTAACTTTACAATATTTTATTGGTTTGGCCATATATCAACATGAATCCGCCACAAGTATACATGTGTTCCCATCCTGAACCCTCCTTCCTCCTCCCTCACAGTACCATCCCTCTGGGTCGTCCCAGTGCACCAACCCCAAGCATCCAGTATCGTGCATCGAACCTGGACTGGCGACTCGTTTCATATATGATATTATAAATGTTTCAATGCCATTCTCCCAAATCATCCCACCCTCTCCCTTTCCCACAGGGTCCAAAAGAATTTATACTTTTGAATTGTGGTGTTGGAGAGGACTCTTGAGAGTCCCTTGGACTGCAAGGAGATCAAACTAATCAATCCTAAAGGAAATCAGTCCTGAATATTCATTGGAAGGACTGATGCTGAAGCTCTAATACTTTGCCCACCTGATGTGAAGAACTGACTCATTTGAAAAGACCCTGATGCTGGGAAAGATACAAGGCAAGAGTAGAAGGGGAAGAGAGAGGATGAGATGGTTGGATGGCATCACTGACTTAATGGACATGAATTTGAGCAAGCTCTGGGAGATGGTGAAGGACTGGGAAGCAGTCCATGGGGTTGCAAAGAATTGTACATGACCGAGTGAGTGAACATCAGCAAAACAGCAAAAAAAAAAAAAAAAAAAAAAAAGGCAAAATGGCTTTAACTATAGGCAAATAAAACAAAGTAGAAGGGCAGTTGAAAATCTAGTCTACTGAGAAGCAGGTAGCTGAGAGCATTTTAGCCTGAAGCTGTCTTGTGACCTATGAGGCATTATGCAAATATAAACAATGACTAACCCTTCAAGGACAGTCCAGGCACAAGGCAAGTTACACAAGGTTAAGCAGGCAACTTTAAGCTTGCATTCTCATGCATCTTGACCGAAACTACTCTCCAAAATATTTAAAGTAAACAGTTAAGTTTAGTTAGGAAAAAAAAAAATCCTCATCATACACAAATTTGTTTTTCGTCTTCTAAGAGTATGTATAATCTCTGTGGATCTTTGCACCCTCAAAATGCTTGAAGGTATCACAGAGTTCTAAAAAGTGCAGCTCAGGTTAAGTTCCACACCCCCACCCCCACCACCAAAAACCACAAGTACAGGAAAAGGCACAGAAACCTAGCTTCCTTGGTTCCATATGCAGTCAGTCATCATTCATTCATTTAATAAAGTACATTAAATATGAAATGCTTATAAAGCATTATTGACAATATTCTTGCCAGGGAAGTTTATATTGTAAAAAATTTTAATCCAAGCTTTTAATTTTATATGCTTTCAGAATAATTAACATATTCATATGAAGATATCTATAATTCAGCTTATAATTAGACTCCACTAAAATTACTTTATACATAACATTAAGTGAATTGTAAAATTAAAGAAAAAAGGCCAATGCACAGGACTTTAGATGCAGGATCCATTGAGAGATTTTTGGAACCTCAAGAGTCATTTCTTTTGACAAAAGACCTCTCTGGGCTCCTGTACAGTTATTGAAAGGCACCCCATACAACCATGTCCAATATTATTGTTTTTCCTTTTTTATCCTTTGTAAACTGAGACTAGGTTTGCATTCTCCACAATTCTACAAAGCTTCCATAGAAGAGATTTCCAAAGTAGCCTATATAGAGGCACTCAAGATATAAATCTACAAGCAGTGGAGTGAGGCCTTTCATGTTTTGTATATTGTATGAAACCAGGTCAGAGCAATCATATTCACAGCTGCTAGCCAGTTACAATCTCAGTCACAGTAGGCTGCCACTGGACGGCAGGTGCACATTCACTTTCACTTAGGCTGAGGGCATACTGGGACATTTAGTCTTCTGTCTTTAGTTAAAACCACTCTGTGTGTGTAGTTAACACACACGCACACACACACACCTGCTTTGGTGTCACAGAGTCTTGTCAAGAAAAGGCTGTTGTATATCTAGTTGGGAATCAAGATAAGATTGTGATTATATATA